>NC_018216.1:1402152-2103228 GCF_000219625.1 Zymoseptoria tritici IPO323 | reverse complement strand
GACGTCCACGTCTCCATCCATGCTCAGCACCTTGCTGACCTCCACTTTGACACCATTGCTCTCCGCTTTCAAGCCGATCAGATCTTGCGACAGGAAGTCCTTCGTCCAGGCCGAGACATCCTTGTTGACCCAATGCCAGTTGTTTGGGTTGTGGAGGACCATGTTGGTTTCGAGTCGAGCGTAGGAATTTGAGCAGCTTCCGAATAGTCAGAACATGCGAGAATAATATTTGAATGCGGTTGATCAAATGTTTGGAGCGACTCGGCACCAGAGACAAATTCGCCGAGGGAAGCTCGTTCACAAGAGATCAAATGCAACTTTCTCCAGATTGTTGCTCCACTGATTGGGTAGAATGTAGCAAAGTTGGACTCACCTAATCCGTCTTGCGAGCTTGAGCAGTGGTAAGGTAAAGGAGGAAGATTGTCACAAGACAGCTAACACGGTGGTGTCGAGACATAGAAGCCTCGAGAAGGGCGATACCTTATGTTCCGAATTCGTGCCTCAGGCTTCCCCTGCCCCTCACACGACTTCACTTCTTGTTCACTTTTACGTCAATACCACATCGAGTCAGCATGGCTCTCCTCCATCTGTCTCTCAATACACGCCCTCACAAGATCGGCTGCGACGCACCAAAGTGCACCTTCTAGTCGAGATGCCTCTCCGCGACATATCACAGAACATTGGGACTTCTTGCGCTGACTACACACCCGGGGCGTGATCCTCTCCAGAAGGCTGCAGAACTGCGACAGAGAAGTCCACTCGAGGCATCTGCAGTCCTTCGGTATTATTGTGGTTAGGCATGATCTGCTGGCCGTGCTGGCTGGATCATTTTCGATCCTACTCCGACTTTCTCTGCAGCTGCGAGTTCCGTCCCGCTGAATCCATGAACTGCACACGACAAAGCAAGAGTTTGCTGTCTCGTGTGGCTGTGAGTCGCATCGACAACCAACAATCAAGCTGAGTCGTCTTTTGTCTTTCCCTTGTACCGTACGTTGAGTGTTCTTCCTCACTTCCGGCGATTCTGAAGTCCCCATACCCTCACATTTCGACAACACTTGTCACCCGCATCTCACTGTCCGAAATCTCCCTGCTCAACAATTCGTGCTCGATGGAGACTCTCATGGCGAATATGGAGGCCGCACGAGCGTATGTGCGACAGGTTACGCAAAAGCACATTGGAGAACAAGAGAGGGCAGAGTCATTCGCTGTGTCGATGACTGGAGTCTCGCATCAGCTGCCTTCTCGAGAAGTTGTGCTCAACGTCTTGGAGCTCGCCTCTTCAAGGGAAGCTGACAATCGATCCTTGTTTTGCTATCTGATCGACTACTCCAGTGGACCTCCCTCCCAGATGGCTCTTCAGGATCTTTGTCCGGTACGTGTCCATCTTCAGCGATCTATACTACCTGCGCTAATACAATCTAGATGGGGTTGACTGATCTGAAGATACGTCTCCCCCACCAAGTCAAGGTGTTGTGTTTGCGTCAGTTCGGACCCTTGGTCCGTCAGCCTACCACAACCATGGCTGGAGTCGAGGACGAGTACGGCAATGTTGCAGTACTCCACATCAACACGCACGATCGTCCTGACGTTGATGTCCTGCCACTTGGTTCGGTCATTGCCATCAAGGAACCGCGGCTGGATGTTCGAAAACCCCCCGAGCCTGGGGATCAGCTGCCATGCTTTCTTACCGTCGAGCACATCTCGGATCTCATCATACTTCACCCTCTCCATCAGCTCACACCCCTCGCCTTCCGACAGGCTTCTGTGCAGCCAGAGACCGAGCAGACTGCGCTCGAGTGGAAGTCGCTGGGCAACACGGCGCTGAAAGCAAACAGCATGCAATTGGCAAGGAACTACTACTCGGCCGGACTCGCAGTTGCTGGCAGTCATCAATCAGAACTCAAGCATGATCTGCTTCGCAATCGCGCTCTGGCGAATCTCAATCTCGGCCGATGCGATGCCGCCCTGGCGGACGCCTTGGCCTCCATATCTGAACCGTCCAGCATTGAATCTCAGAGGCTCAACTTCAAAGCCTACCACAGGGCCGGTCGCGCCGAGTACCTCCTCGGTAACTTCACCGAGGCGTACAATTACTTTGAACGCGAAGTCTTCCAGACTGGTGGTGGTGCAGACGTTGACTGGGCTCCAAAGAGCAGGCGCAAGGCGGGCAGAGGCCGACGGTCGATACGACTTCGAAGCCATCGTCGCTGGTCTATCTCACACCCATCCCAAACTTGACGCCGCAAGCTTCTTGAGCAAGGTCGACGTCATGCCCAGCGAGCTTCATGGAAGAGGGCTTTTCGCCAATCGAGATATTGTCCCTGGTGAGCTGGTGATGTGCGAGAAGGCTATCTCCATCGTCTATGGTGACCTCACGCGACCAAAACCAGTGCTCAAATACTTGGCCCACAAGAAGGAGTGCAAGGTTACAGGCAATCTGGCGGGAGCGCATCGTCAACTTGCCAAGAAACTGTCTGACAATCCATCACTGATCACTAAGGTCCTCGAGTTGTACGCTGGAAAAGACTATGACGCTGAGACCAAGGAACTCATCCAACTCGATGAAACTGCAGTGGTTGATTCTTACCTACTCCATGAGATTTGCGCCAATAGCGGAGACTCCTGCGCGGTTGTTGCGGATACTGCTTCCGTCATTTTCCCGTTCCATTGGCAAGGGGAACGGCCCGAGGAAGGGCGCAGAGGAGTTGGACTTTGGTGCATGGCATCGTACATCAATCACTCCTGCATGCCAAACTCCTCCCGGTCTTTTATTGGAGACTTGATGATTACCAGAGCCACCAAGCCGATCGCGAGGGATCAAGAAATTACTCGATACTACCAGGATTTCCGCCAGAACCTTCCCGCGGAGGATCTCCTTCGTGGAAGCTGGGACTTCGTCTGCACATGTGAGCTTTGCGTGGCTGAACGTCTCATCCCCATCGAGACCAGGCAGAGGCGAGACGAGAATGGGGAAAGGTGCAGGCGGATGCTCTCGGCGATATTCGTACCGAGATGCTGGCATCATACACAACGCACACAAAAAGCTATCCACGCCCGGCCATGCTGTATCTGTACGGCCACCTTGCTGTCGAAAAAGTGCTGGGTGATACTCCTGAAGAGGCAGCCCTGGACATTTGCCTCGAGTGGTTGAGGTACTTCGGTCTGGTCGTGACCATCCAAGGTGAGACGGTGAAGGTCGATCGAACGCTGTCAACCTCACATTCCAGGATCTCTGCAGCCTATCTCCTCACCGCAAAGACGATGCAGCAGACAGGCCGGGCGCAGCTCGGGCAGCGGTTCGTGGAGCTTGCGAAAGAGGCTTACCTGATCTACAACGGCACAATGCATGGGTACCACCACCTCGCCGCCGTGATATAGTCGAGATATCAATCCGTTCTTCGATGATGCAGAGGTGATCGTACGCGGGTTGAGGCTGAATGGGAACTCGGCGACAATTGTACCTAGCAGCTTGTGTCGTGTTGTCTCTTTTCCGGGGGAGTGAAGAATGTGGGGTTCAGATGAAAGTGTATTAGCTCCATCAATGCAATTTTGAGTGAATGTCGCCGCCCCACATGTCAACACTTGCGCCCTGCGACATTATTGACATCTCTCTTTCTTCCAAGGTTGGACTCACTTCCATGCCCTTCTCATGAGTATTCTCTGTGCTCTTCGACCTCGCACACTCCTCGACACTGTAATCACCGTCTTCATTACCGCCCTCACCCAGATTCACCCCGCAGGGTCCACCCCAGACATCCAACCAGGATGAGCTCATCCGAAGAAACTCCATCGCGAGACACGCCAACGACACCTCTTTACCAAACCGACGAGACTCTTCGCACGCACTTGACGCGGGTCACTGCCTTCCGACCGTTCGCAGACCTCGCCGATGCGGAGCGAGACCTCTTCAAAGCCATTGCTGGAGAGCGTGAGAACGATTCAAAATGTTTCATTGTCGAGACGAAAGAGACGATATTCTATCCACAGGGAGGAGGACAGCCGTTCGACACCGGCGTCATGACTGTATCAGGGCGCAAATTCAACGTGGAAGCTGTGCGCAATGCCGCTGGAGGCAGAGCGTTACATTTCGGCACGTGGGAGGACGATAGCACATTTCAGACATTGGCGGCCGGAGACATGGTCGAACAACACATCGACGGCGCCCGGAGAGACCTCAATAGCCGAAGTCATACAGCAGGCCATGTTGTGTCATTGGCAGTAAGACGGATGGTAGAACAGGGAGTAGACCTTGATGTCATCGATCAAAAAGCATCACACATACCCGGCGCTTGTTTCGTGGAGTTCAAGGGACTCATAGATGGGAAATTCAAGGATGAGATACAATCGCAGACAACGAAGTTTGTCAAGCAGGCACTTCCGGTGAAGCTGTATTGGCTCAAGCCGGAGGAGTTGGGAGAGAAGGATGTCATCATCTCAGAGGGCATGCCTGTGGTGAGTGGCCACGACGGACTGGTAAGGATTGTTGATATCGTGGGCGCCGGAGCGTACCCATGCGGCGGAACTCACACCCCGAACACCAGTGCTTGCGGCGAGATTGTCATCACTCGCATCAAGCGGCAGAAAGGTATGAGCAAAGTCTCTTATACTATATCATAGACATACATGCATGGACAATCGTCTTTGGGAGCATATCGGGAGCTGTCGTGGGCAATCCGTAGACCAGACCGTCCATTCGACTCCCATCTTGAACACCATGTAGCAATGACCCGGTTAGGTACGTGCAATGGAGTCCTGCCCAGACCTCGTGCTACAAACTCTACCAATCACAGAAGGAACGCTTCGCCAATGCCTTTGAAAGCCCGAGGTGTCAGTGTGTCACGTAAAGTAGCTTCTACGTCAGAAGGCGTCTAAGCCTCCGGAAATCAGGAACGAACACCGTCCGGTAACGCAAGGGGTTCTAGATCACCCGTATGATATCATCTTCGTCATCGCACACACGGTGGACAATTGTCCTTGACTTCAATCTATAATATCATTGTGACTTTTGACAAGCGCACTGACATACTTTTCCGAGCTTAATACCACCAAAACACCACGAACTCAACACTCTGCAAATATGTCTGTCGAACAGTGGGAAGAGGTATTCAAGGGCTTCGGCGAGAAGACCTACACGATCGATCAGAAGATCCAAAACGCACAGGAGGGCGATGACTTGAACGAAGTGATGAAGGTATGAGACCATTGATGCATGGGAATGCACATATCATGGGTACGCCCGACGCTTTTTGCTAATGCTCCAACGCTGCAGGAGATCAAGGAGGCACACGACCAGATCGTGAAGGAGGCCAAGGAGCTTCCAAACGATATCCCAAGCTTCGACGACGAGGGTGCACAGATCCAATTGGAGAACGCCGCAACCGATGTGAGTTGCGAATCTCTCTTACTGCAAATATCGGCTCCTGATGATTGTCGTAGATTGTCATCGCAGGCAACAAGCTCATTGCGTCAGCGACTGAGAAGGCCGACATGTTCAAGGAGCACAAGGACCTCGGCAAGATCATCAACAAGGTCATCCTCACAAACAACACCGTGCTGGACAAGCCTTACCCGCTCGCGAACCCTTACGCTCCCAAGATTACCGGCCAGTCGAAGAAGCTGCAAGCCGATGCAGCGAAGGTCATGAACTTGATCAAGAACACCGAGTAGATCTGAGTGGCATTACGTCCGAGTTTTCCAGACTCACGAAATAGTTGGTATCAAACATGAATAGTTCGACTCACCTGTATCGTACTCCTGAACACTGAAGTAGACTGCCGCCCAAGCATCGATTGACTGACGAAAAGGACTTGGCACTCATTAACCGTTCTTCACGCGCATAGTCGATAATAAATCACGATAACTCAAAATTTCGAATAGTCGGGCATCGTAGACTCATGCCGGTACATCAGAGTTTACGCCGATTCATATGCAGACAAGCGAGCAGGACCAGCTGCATGCCGCACATAGCCGCATGACAGACTTGCATTGACCATTCTGAGCGATTGCAAGTTACCACACCCTGAGCCCCTTGTCACATTAGTCAGGCCTTGATCCGGACCTTGCGACTTATGCAATCAGTGCAGGGGATTTGCCCACAGGCCGACGGAGAAGACGCGAATCATGCCAGCCGCCAGGTTGGTTGAAAACTCATCGTGGCTCGAGTGGCGTGGTCACCATGATGACAGCCGTTTCAGGAGCAGCCGCAAATGCTAGTCGACTCGCAGAGAATCGACCTGGTTGTTAGCTAATCCCTGTCAGGCATCAGTTGAGCGCGAGCTCTCCGGACTTAGGAACGGGAGATCGCCACTCTTGGACCATGACTCGGAAACTGTGCATGACACCTCCGCCCAGCGTATCTGCGACGGCGCCACGACGCCTTGTTGCCGTGATCCGTAAAATGAGGGCTCGGTGTGGTTGTCGACTCGGACCCAAATGTTTCGAAGTGCGAACGTAAGTCATGGCCATATGTTCCCTGACGCAGGGATTGCGAGATCAGAGCCGGGATGCAGCGTTCGGGAACATACTGACGAGGCACATGGACCGACTTGGCGTATTCAGGTACCTCTCCTCGGCCGCATAGCACGCGCGTCTCTGATGTACCGATCTTGATCGTGGATCACAACTGGACCGTCGTGGACTTCACATCGGACTTCAGCGCCGAATGCTGTGTCGATTGGGTTGTTTCGACGTACGAGTCGTAGGAACCGGAGATGGTGTAGAGATCTGACCGTTCCGCGGAGCCTCAGCATGATCTCGATCTGGTTGCGGAGAAGTTCGCAGCTTCCGGATTATCGTAGGAGTTAGGTAGGAGTCGGCGATGGTCCCCAGGTAGCTGTTCATGTCGGCCGGCACATTGTTGTTGATACATTATCTTGACGCGGTCGGCCACGCGTACATGGTGACCCTTTCGAATCGTTCCAGATCAAGGACTTTGTCGTCGATGATGGCGATTCGCCATGCGCTGTCCAGCGAGCCACAGGAGGTGAGGTCCTTCATGCGAATGTGGTTGTTTTTAGCCGAAAACAGGTCGCGCTAGCCTACCACCCTATCCTACCTCGTAGGTACAGCTTCAGTGGACGATATGCTCTTCCTCTGACAACATCACAATACACTGCATGCCCGGGATCAGTCTTCCTTCGCCTTCCGTCTGCGCTCGCTGCCTGCGCGTTCGGCTTCCGACCGTCCACTCACGCATTCCCTCGACTTCCCGATATGCTTCTGACACTACGACGCCACCCAAGCCGAGTGGCAAGAATGGCGAGGATGGACCGCCGGAGGATAAGCCGCAGGGTGCAATGTCCAGAAAGCTGCAAGAGATGACAGAGGAGAGCATCCAGACGGGCAGAAGAAGCGCTCGCAGAGCAGTGGAAGAGGGAGGCTACCATTTCAGCGAGTCCCTCAAGGAGGAGCTGGAGGCAAAGATTGCCAGTGCGAACTTTCGGAATGAAAACGCCAGTGCTCTCGCGGAGGCAGATCTTCCTGCCAGTACTGCAAAACACATCCGAGAGACCGCGGCGGCACGGCCGTGGACTGGGACGGAGACAGTTGAGGATGCTTCCTTGCGAATGCTGAACGACTCCTACAAGCCATTGCGTGGCGCTGCAAAGGGCTCCGCCTCCCGCAGTCCGCCGAAAAAGGTGGATACGGGACGTCCGAAACAGAAGCCTGGTGCCGGCGCCCGACTCGCGAATGCTCGCGATCGATCGTCGTTGTATTCGTACGCCAACGAGCAGGAACAGAGTCGCTTGACAGATGAGGAGCGAGAGAGCTTTCGCAGAGAAATGAAAGCAAGATTCTCGCCAGGGGCTCGTCAGGTAGCCATCTCAATTTCGGGTATACAATCGCTGGCAGAGGAAAGAATTCAGGATGCAATCGGAAGGGGACAATTCAAAAATTTACCAAGAGGCCGCCCCCTAGAAAGAGATCATCTTGCGAACAGTCCGTTCATCAACACAACAGTAGGTACTTGACTCCCGGCGAGAAATCACAATGGCTGACCATCCCCAGGAGTATTTCCTCAACAAGATGATCAAGAAGCAGGACATCGTGCCACCGTGGATTGAGAAGCAGCAAGAAGTGATGAGCACAGCGAACATATTCAGAAAGCGTTTACGCAACGACTGGAAACGACATGTCTCTCGCATCATCGCGAGTCGAGGTGGCAGTCTAGAAAGTCAGATGAAGCTCGCCGAGGAGTATGCTCTGGCAGAGTCAATCGAGAATCCCTCAAAGAAGCAGGTCGAGACTGTCAATACTGTCGATGCGAAAGGTCACATGTCAGAGATCACCATCTCCGGCGAACTCAAAGGCAGGACGCCTGAAGACCCGGACGATCCAGCCGTTCTGGAGGAGCAGATCAAAGTCATGGAACAGACCTTCAACGACGACGGCACGCTCAAGGCAACAAATCGAGAAGTGATCGTCGACACCGAACAACCTCTCCTCATCCAAGCATCACCTCCTTCGGCCCCTCGAAAGCCAACGGTGTCCGCATTCCGTGACCCGCAATGGATGGCCACCGAACGCTCTTACCATGAACTCGCCATCAAATCCCTCAATGAGGTCCTCAGATCGTACAACCTTATGGCTCCCGACTCCGCCAAGAAACCCTACTTTGATCTCGACCGCGAGCTGCGAGCGTGTTTCGCGGACGTGGCGCCTTCTGTTGCGGCGGCTATTCGCGAAAAGGCGCTGGCGCCAAAGATCCGAGGCGTGGAGGTCATCGGACATACTCCTGGCAGTGTGCTGAACAAGTTCTCAATGGACAAGGCCAGTCATGTCTATGATGAGAGGAAACCGCAATATGGTTGGAAGGAGTTCTGGCGGGATCTCTTTGCGCCGAAGCAGTAGGTCCATGCTATTAATGCTACTGATTCACCGGCGTTCAGCACGCTTCAAGGTATCCACTGCACAACGCCTCCATAGTATGAGACCTGCGGGATATAGCACGCAAACCAGCACGGTCCTCATCGCTCCGCATTCTCGATACATCTACTGGCTCAGCGGCATGAGCTTGTGCGTTGTCTGTCCGCTTGTGCGCATTCCATGGCAGAGCGTATTTTCGGTGCTGTCATGACGTTTGAACCACGAAATTGTCTTGCCAATGCTTTGTGGACCGGCAGAATATTGTTGCAGCAAGTCGTTGAGACCGTCTTTGGCAACCTAGGGTCAAGCCTCGAAAATGTGTCACTTCGGCGTCCATTGCTGCTCTCTGAGTGAACGTATGGATGTTGCCTCGCTAGCCTGATGCTATCCACACAGCGCTCACGTAGGAGTGACACTTGATACACATTATCACAGCAAAATGAACCACTAAGAAGGTCGAGTTGCATCAGCTAACATCCACCGGCGTCTGGTCCGCTGCTCTCTACCCACCAGGACCATGGTCCGCTTCTTCACGCTTGCAGCGTTGCGTCAATTATGTGGAGCTGTCTTCACATTCTTCACAGCCCTGCGGGTGGCGTTACGTCTTCACGGCGGGTTGCTAGTTCGTACTCGCTACCATGGTAATGATAAGGAGCATTGAAGCGGGGAACGTTCTCCTCCCACTGATGAGAGCGCCCTCGCGCTGGTACGCACTCGATACAAGTTAAGCATAGTCAACATGATCTCCCAAAAGTTCTCTTCCTCGAAGTTTCCGTTGTCGACTTTGTTGCCATTTGGAAGTGTTGTCAGTGCGAACGCACATCGAGCTTAGTTTCGTCTCAGAACCCGGCCGTCTACGCTGATTCAACACATACATCACCGTCGCATTGCCAGAGTCAATGGAGATTTCGATGCTAGCCGATCTTCAAGATTGAGGGAGAGGCGCAAGCATTGACTGACTGACTCGTCAGCCGTGCGTCGTTTCATTCAAAACACTGTCGACAGCAATGCAAAATTGCCGTGTTGACTACTGCACCTTGGCGAGACTCGGAGATGCACACGCCTATGCTGACAGATATTACCAAGAGACTCATCGACCGTCTCGCGGCGGGTAGCCACGAAACTAGAGCAACTGGTCACACCTACTTCGGGAGCAGCGACAGGCTCGACATTTTGCGTGCTGACGGTGAATTGCTTGTCCCAGGATAAGGACTCCCCAAAGAGCTTGATCATCGCTTTGGCGTGGAATTTGAAATGACACCATTGGCATAGTCAGCGTTCAGGCATGGACTGTATGCCTGTCGTGTTGGCAGTCGAACCATCTCATGCTTACTTGTGCCCATTTGGTACTCATATTCCTGGTTGTCGTCCGGGTGAAACGCGGTCCGATGTTCTTCCTCGCGAGCGGCGAACGTGGGTATGCAGCTCCTCCAGGCAACGCTCGCAGGGTCATGGATTCGTGATCGTTGTCAGCAACTTGTCAGCTCGTGTTAGGCTCGGTTCATGGGTGAGCTCGGGGATGCTTGTAGGGATGAGTCCCTAGTGATCTTCACGGTTGCGAGTGAAATGCGATGGTTGATCCTGCCGCCGTCGCGCTTCTCCGATCTTCCCTGGGCAGCACCGATAGACGCATGAGGTTGTTGTTGGGCTTGAGAGGAGGTACATTCGGTGGATGCAGAGTGAGAGGAAGGTGGTTTGGACATATCGAGACGAAGAGATCATGAAATACACTAAGAATTATGGTGAGTTATCTGGGCCAGATCGGCTCGTAGCACGAATCCCTTAGCGCGATGAAAAGTCGACAAGCGACCCTCGCGATGATCTTCATCGCTCTCCTGACCTTATCCCCTCCTTTTATCACATCTGCCGGACCTGGTTGTTGTGATGAGCCCAAGGTGTCAGCACTGACAGGTGGCTGTCAGCGTGGCAGCCATGGATCCGCCATGGTTCTTGTCAGTGCCCGACTGACTGATCGACGTCCATGACAAAGGACACAGCGGATCATTCGACGTAACCCATGGTTGAGAGTCAGGCTCTCGGGTTGTTGCCGCTGACCGCCTCGTACCGCCAGTGCACCACCCACCGGAAGCAACCGACTCAGCTTGATCTTCATCCCATTGCCCTTGTCTGCTTGAAGTGCAGTGCTGACAATGGCCAGGCTCGACGGGCTCCACGAGCTGACTGTGGGAGTGGTCGGACCAGGACAGCTCTGGGATTGGACAATCGAACCGAGATGGGCGTGGGATGGAGCACCGCACCAGTCCTTCGGCTCGGAAATATCACATCTGAACCAAGGGACTCACGTTGCCATTTGAAGCCATGGTTCTCCATTGCTGCGCGATACCAGTGCCGACAAAGCTTGAGCACTACGATACTGACGTCGGAACAAGCTCCGTCCGAACAACGTGAACATCGGTTCCAACTCCGTCCTTCATCATGGTCTGGCGACGTGTGTCCTCATGCTGATGGTGACCGATATTGACTTTCTCAGGTCAACCCTGGTTCTCTCGCTCCCGGTAGCCCGATGTGATCAATATTGGTGCTCGAAGGAGTGGGGTACGATTTTTGTTGGCAAGGCCTGCTTGCACGATCGACAATGGCTCAATCTCGCACCCATGTTCTGTTCAGCTGTCCGTCCGGATTTGGAAGCATGGATGCCCAGTCGAGTAGGTGTTCTCCAATAGAATCCCGGCACCGCCCCAAAGCCCTGGAAAGTCCCACCTCTGGTCTGTGTGTGATCGGGGCCGGCGTTTGCAACGGCGACTGGCATCTTTGTCGAAGCCGATTCAAGGTGGCAGAGTGTAGCCTTCGATTCCGCCGGATTTCCGTCAATAATTCCACCGGCAATCAACAGCGGGAGCAGACCAGCCACAGGTTTGGAATGAAGTCGAGTTCTTTATCTGACGCACCATTGATTGCGCACGGGGTCCCAATAGCAGCTCTGACGGTGTGCGTTTGTATTTGTGGTCGGATCTGTAGGCCATCGTCAGCGTTCCATTCCAGCTGCCTGTTCCAATGAAGGCTCACAAGCAGGCAATACTCACATGAAGTAGGAGCGTGTCCGCGGGAAGAAATCGACGAGATGCTTGGCGTATTCGAACATCTCGAACGATCCTCGCAAGGCGAGTTTGGTCGACGATTCTTGTTGCGGGAGTCTCGGTATCGAAAGACGTGCCATAGCATCCACCGGATGACCCAATTCTCTTCTTCGAGGCGTGCAGTGTCTCGTCCAAGGTCATACACGACTCGAGTCTCAGGTCGTGCCATTCGGTAGATGCGTAGGATTTCTCGATGGGTGACCGTTTCGCTGATTTGGGCATTGCTGTATGGAGGCTCGACCGATGTGTTGCCGCGGAGAGAGGGAACGAGGACGTCCTGGCATTCCGTCATGCGTCGGCGACCTTCGACTGCTTCCTCCTGTTGTGGTTCGAATGATCAGATTCGGAACGATATGTTTGGAGTGGGACAGATGCACACCTTCATCATTGCATACACGCGGCGATGGAATTCGTTGTGTTCTTGCAGGCCAAGTCGTTCAAAGAAGCGGGCTTTGGACTCGCTCTGAGCCAATGCCGGTCTTGGAGGTGCCATGGCTGGATCGTCTCGAAGCAATGGACGGATGTGAGGAGAGGTGCTGCTGAAGGAGTGAAATGTAATCGGTTGCAACGTTGGGATGAAGTCGAGTCGAAGTATCGTGAGTTGTATGGTGAGTTGTGTACAGTCGAAGTGATTCACAGATAGTCTGTAGGGAGAGAGATGGTTGGAATTGGGAGGAGACGGCGGTAGACGATTAATGTACTCGAGCAAGAGTAAGCAGAGAAATCACATCGCACAGGCCGAGAGGAAAGGAAAGGCCAGGAGGGTCATAAGCTGTATATGATTAACCAAGGGTGCTTTTTACCTTTGGAGCAGAAGTCAGTAGTTCCCGGTTGCGTGCAGCCATGCCCATCACGGAGTCGGATCCATAGCAGACGCATTAATGGGGTTTGACTCTTCTACACCCACAAGCACACCCGCACCCACATCATGCCCACATCCATTGAAACGCCTGCAACCGCTCCCTCGGTACCTCAGTACGCACGCACGCTACAGCGGCCACACACTACTGTCGGCCATTGCTTATACAGCAGGAGGGATTTTGGACTTGCAGGGTACGACCGCTGATCATCAACCAGCATCGTCACAGCGTTGCATGGATAGCTTTCAAGGTCCCGGAGGTCCAGACTGCGGCAGGCAATATCCGTCCGACAGGCCAGAACCACGAGCATCACGCCGACACGAGTCTTTGACCTCAGACATCTCATTAGCCTGCCACCAATGCCCACCATGCCGGGATTTGGAGTCGCACGGCAAGTGAAGATTGAGGCAGTGGTGTGAACATCCCGCGCCGCCTCTCCCACACAGTGCCTCGAGGCACGGTACCCGACTTGTGTCAGATTATTGCGGTGCCGCGGAGCGTCAAACTATGCCGAATCTGCCCACGACCGTACAGAGTCATGGAGCGTTTTGAACCTTGAACATGCGGCTCTGCTGCCTGTTTTTGCCAAGGCAGCGTGATCTCTCCAGGCTGTCCCGTTGTGAACCACCTGCCGGTATCATGTTTTGCGATACGCACGCTCGACGTGCACGACGAGACCCGGATGGAACCGCTGAGTGCGGCAAGACCTAGCGCGCATTGACTGAATGTCTTCGTTCACCTAGGTTCCAGCTCCAGGATCCTGCACGTCCATGCGCCGTGATGGGTCGGACCCGGCTGTGGTAAGCTAAGACATTGACTCTTGAACCTTCCTAGAGTGAATCGACCACGCTAGGGTGGTGGGTTTCAATGCGCGACCCTGCTGATCACATTCTTTGGCGAGGATTTGGATGTCAAGGTTTCGTCGGGTGTGAGAGAAGGTCGGCTGAAGTGGGCGGTGTTGAGTCAGGGGTGGCTTGGCGTTAGTCAGGCGGTAAGGGACGTTATCGACGCCGGCTTACCTCAGGCTCCACTCGCTTCAAGACTCCCGTCCATTTGCACTGTCGCCAAACCAACCAACAACAACTGCGCGATTGGAAGAGAAGACATCATCCTGAATCACTCCATCTATCCACGTACAGCCTGCGTCGCATCCCTTGACGATCTTCTCGCCAAAATTTGCTGGAATTGGACATTGCAGCAATATGCGTGCGCAATGCGAGGCTGTCAAAAGCCCGACTGGGCGCAGCGCATGAGCTCCACTCCTACCACGAGTATCAGGATGTTGGAAAACAACACCCGCCCGAGTGGACCCTCAGCAGACACATGACTGCGGTCAGGTCATCACGGGCGGTCACCGCGGATCAATACCGCTGTCCGATTTTTGTCCTCCCAGAGACGATACCCTGGCTGCTCCATACCGGCTATGAGAATGCTGGTCGCTGTCACAACCCGTTGGCGCGGCACGCTCGACTGTGCTCTTGAGTCTTGACTTTCTTGAGGTAAGCAATGCGATTCTGCTCCTGCGGGCCTCGGGCTACGACAGACAGCGAGATCTCTCGTCTCATTTTGCAAGGTGATCACTTGTCAGGCATGGCTGTCAGTTGCTGCTACGATATTGGTCACAGACCGACAATCTACAATGGAGAAGTGGTCCATAGCCCGCGGGCATGAACCCATCATTACCTTGACCAACATCCAACGAATGTTCGGGAATATCGGGATTTGCCCGAGCAACATGGCGCCGTGGGTCCCGGCTATCTTGTCGCTTTACCTGCGACGCTTGATGTGCGGAGCATCTGCACTTCACATCCACGGTCCATCCACGCTTGCCCGCACAGCGCCGCCGCAAAGAGTGCGTCACACTCATGTTGTGGCTGTCTGATGCTGTGCGACGATCCACCAAAGGCGACCACCTTGTCGGGTCACAGCTGTGTTGTATCCCGTTCCTGACAGCGACGCCACTTCTCGATTGGCCTCGTGGCTAAGCCATTTCGGAAGGCTGCGACACAGCGGCTCTTCTAGACATGGCACGTGAGTCGCATATTTGGCGGCCGAGTGGAAGAAAACTTATCCGCGATCTGATGGCCGGCCTGTCATGTATCATGTGCGGGTCGTGGGCTAAACAACTGCCGACGCTCGGCTTTTGTGCCCCGAGAGCCACAACTCCCGTTCTGGACAATGCTCGACTGTACTTGCAAAGTTTCTGGTTAAATCCTCCTCGCTATACTCTCTACCTCCTAGGTCGCGACTATCACTGGCAGAGGCAAATCTTCTCCGCAACAGATCATGCAATGTGGAATCCGTCGGTATTGTTGCACACCATGCGACCCATTCAGCAAGCAGGGGTCCGCTGATCTTATTCTTGGGTTCACAGCAGGGAAATTGTGGTGCAGGATCAGGTTCACAAAGGCTCGTTCCTGAAGGATCAGATTTCCCGGAAGAGAACTGGTTGTTCGCAATAGTGCTGTCCCGGAGGACGGTTAATTAAAGCAGTGCACCCGTTCACAGTCTGCAGGCATCGCATGAATTGCGGCGAAGGGCATCTCAACGATCGGGCCAAATGCTACGTTCAGACCAGTCCCTCCTTCAAATCACAACTCCCAAAGCCGAGACGCAAGGCATGCCCGTCGGGAGCATATTAGGCGACTGAATGCCATCTGGCGGATCATCCTGAATTAGCTCGGTATCTGGCAGTGGGCACAGTCTCTTTCTCGCACTGTGTGATATGGATCCCTTGTTACCCCTCTACACAGACAAGCGCGGATGTCGGCCCACCGTCGCGGATCGTGCCTGTGGCACGGTCGGGGAGCCGGGTGCAGATCAGGTTGGGACCACGAGTCATCTCAGGTAGCCCTCGACCGAATAATTTTGCAGAGAAGCCATGAACGAAGTCAGACAACGTTGGGCGCATGGCAATTCGAGGCAGTGTCTTGAAAGCAGCGGCGGAGGTGGCTTGCAAATCTCGTGCTCAGCCCAAGAACGCGCTCGACCCAGAAGGAGAGCAAGGCGAATTTGCAGAGACCTGACATCACTGCCATATCTCCAACGACATCTACATCACGACAACGTCAGCACTGGCGGCTGAGAGTGGAATTAGTCGGTCGAATGCAGCTCATAACTGCGTATGCGGAGCTGTACAATCTGCCTCAGCACATCGAGAACTCGCAGCGCCGATCCATGTGCTCTGCTCACCGTTGCCATGCCGCACAGACGCTAGATGGCACCTTACGATGCCACTTGGCTCGATGCCAATGGGAGAAGATACTCATTCTACTCCATCGCTGGAATTGCCTTACATGGTGAGATGTCATGCACGTGGGATCCGCAAGAGCATCATTCCTCCGAATCCACCCGGCTGGCTAACAGACTCAATATCTCACGTCAGTGACAGAACAGAACCACTCGCCGCCACGCATTCGTCTTGGCCCTCTCTGCCGGGCCTACCCTCGTGCAATGACCCATTTGAGTAAGGCGGTGAGCAGGAATTATGACGAAGCCCGGTGCGCCTTCGGTACCAATCGCTCGGAATGCGATGTGAGCGGTGTGCTGTACCACCACCACCGAGCGGACCTTCAATCCGCGTGTTGGTGGTATGTTGCACTTCTCGGACCGTGGGATGTGCGGGCAGAGGATATCCGAGTGGCCGGCAGTGAGCTGCGGCCGATCTCTTGTCGAATTCATGCGACAGTCCGCGAAATACCTGTTGGCTCGAATTAACATTGGCCCCGTCCAAGAAGACGCTCCGTCTCGATGCGCTGTACATTCTTTGCCTCGATTGCGCGCTTTCAGAGTAACATACTCGCCGATGGCGGGCATTCGTGTTCCGCAAAGCAGGAGTGGCTTTCACATCTCCCATTGACCAAAGCTTGTTAGCAAAACTACCCAGCGGTTCAGACATCAACTTCACTTTCCACAGGAGTGTGAGAAAAGACGACCTTGCAACGCTACGGTAGCAGAGGATGTCCGCTGAGTTTATGCAAGTGCGTTGCAACTGCCACTTGCTAGCCAGCATACCCGCGTACGGGTGTGAAGTTGCAGTCGCCAATCGAATTCAGTATGAGTGGTAGGTACTGCCGATGTTAGGAGCAAGCCAACAATAACTTCCATCTCTGTCCTATTCGCAACTCTTTCATCACAACGACCTCATTCTCCCCACTCAGCGACAAAGTGCACGAAACACCATATCTAACGCAGATTCTTGATGAAAAGAAATAAACACAGCAGTGCCGAACCTACCGACCACTTCACTTGCCTTGACCATTCATGGACAACACGACAAATCCTCACCCAGTGCCTACGCCACCTCTTCGCAAGCGATCTCTGCATCGACTCTCCTCGCAACTACGTATCGGCTCCTCGGAGGTCAGCCCTAGTGATCATAGCTCCGTCTTCGATGCTGTGCCATACTCGCATTCGTCCAGGCTCTCGTCGGGATACCTTTCCGACACTGACGACGAAGATGGCTCATCCTTGGCGAAGGACTCACTACAGAGCATACTCTCAACCTACGCAAGTCCGAATCTGACAAATCGGTCCGCTGGTACCAAGCTCTTCACCATCTCTGAGCAGAAGAGTGTACCTACCCTAAAGACCGTGCCCTCAAACTGGACGTTCCAGCGCCGCATTGTCACGACGCCACCACAGATCTCTCACAATGTCGCGGAAGCACGTCAATCTCGTGCCGGCCATCGCCGCTGTTTCTCGGTCGACGAAAACGCACTGCAACATCATCGTGGGAGTGAGGTCTCGACTACAGCCTCACTGACTTCGGACTCCGTCATGCAAAGCGGCGACCGACCTGCGCCACTTCGAATCCCAATTCGCCCCGTCCAACCACCGTTCAAACCACCTGAGCGTGCGCAGACGCCGGCTGGCTTTCCACGCTGGCCAGGTGAGCGAGACTACCGGCCGAACGCTGTTCGACAGATGGTCAGGCCATCCCAGATGTCCTTTCGGGAATCATTCAACGAGTACCTTTACAGTTCTCCGGCCCAGGGACTGCGACTCAGAGACGTCTTGAGAGGTCAAAGGCGAATTCTACTGGATACGCCTACTCGGACGGGGGCGAGATTCTGGAGACCGCCGGCTAGTGCACATTCCACGAGAAGGTTTGAAGGAGTAGAGTCACATCCTTTTGGGGCAGCACCAGCAAAGGGTCAGAACCGACGTACTGCTCATGATGGCGAGGACCCACGCTACGGAGAAGTCAGCCTTCCGACTGCACAGGCCTCTCAATTTCAAGGATCGTCGGTCAGGCCCGCACTTCACAACGATAGGACTGTCGCCCACAATGGTCCTGATGAGCTCACGGCTTCTCAGAGAGCTCTTCGTCACGCATCTGGAAATGCTGTGATAGTCTCTCCTCATCGAGCCTCAACTCGCGCCAGCATTCGGTCGATCCACGTACCTATTCGAGTACGCAATGCATCCCATGCAGTGATCGCTGAAGCGGAACTGAGCCAGATCGAGTCTACGCCCGGGACAATAAGGACAATCGACATAGTCAATAGCTTTCCGGAGCCTCCTGGCCATTTTCACGAGCATCAGAGAAGCGATGAGGGACCTCGGATATGCAGACCAATGTCTTGGTCTTTGTTCCCAAAGGAAAAGAAGCCCGATGATGGTAATACCATCAAGTCTTTTGGCCGTAAACTGCAGAAGAATAATCGGCCTCAAGCTCCGCCTGAGAACTCGCCACCTACAGTGGTGCAAGGCGCGGCACTGTCAAATGGAACGATGCGCGAAGAAAGCTCTGCGCGCTATCGTGACTCGGGCACTGCGATGTACGATGAATGTCGCCCCCCTTTAGCAAGTCCGAGCCTCAGACAGGATCGTTCCAGCGATAGCGGCATTCAAGCCCTTGGGACAAGAGTTCTGCATACTCTGAGTCGATCGGAAACTCAAAGAGCACTGTCGAATGGAGCATTGCGTTTCAGTAGTCTTCGTCAAGCAAGTGTCCAGCATTCTACCTCTTCAGCACACCCGAAGCCGAATCAGAACTCGACATTGGATCATTCTACGCATACGGCCGCCGCCAGCCCGAAGACAGAGAGACCTTGCAAGCACAAACCTGCGAAAGTCCCCATGAACAAGACGCCTCTCCGATCCATCACCAACCAACGACCCATTCACTTTGACGGCACATCACCGCCTGCACCACACATCCCACCTGAACCCACCATCACCACCCAGGACTACGCATTGCCGCATCCAGCTGCCGCTCTCAACCCAGCCGACATTTCCAATCGCAACTCGTCCGTACCTGTGATTGGCATGGACCCAAGCTCGCCCGCCTCGCCCACCACGACCTTTACTAACGCCCATCCGAATGGGCTGACGACCTTTCATTCACCACCCCTGAATCACTCGTCCACAGGCCACACAAACCACACAAACCACACACACACGCCCTCTGTCTCGGCCACACTTCCCGGGCGCGCTTAGCTGGTGCACCGCCGCAACCAACGCGGAACCTGGCGTCATCGCATGCAGCGCACAACTTGTTGGCGATGCGAGGTAGCGGAGAAGAAGAGAAGTGTGTGGGGAAGAGTCAGAAAGAGTCTAGAGTATACTTGCTTTTGTCATTATCGAGGCTATGACGATGATGAGGATCCATATTGGAAGAGGAGAAGGAGTGAGTGGCAGCAGAGACAGAGTGTGGTTAGTTCGGAGTAGGCAGGAGGTCCGATCTGACGTTGGGTGAGGGCCTATTGTACTGGAGATTAATCTTAGCCGCTACGCACCTATTTGTAGTACCAAGACTAAACGACAAAGAGAGTCGTACGCAACTGAAGTTCGACTTGATGATTCCGTCAATCACGATTTTGGTAGACGCTGCAATTGACCATGATACGCACCGAACGCCTCGCTATGCTACGCTGTGCTATGCTGTGCTGTTGAACCATAAGACTGCGCAAAGAAAAAAAATCAGCCACCAGCCTCCACAACCTCTGCGAACCATTGCCTCAAAGCGCCCGCCAACACACTCGGAAGCTCCAGTACATCCCGAACGATGAGGTAGTACCTGAACGGGAATGTGTCCAGGTACTTGCCCATTTTCACCTGCATGTCTCCATTGGCATCTTTCGCGAACTGTGCCACAGGCAAATCGATGATGCTCTTCTGTGGACCCACACTAGACTCTTCGGCTGCAGAGTCCACGACGATGAAGACGACCATGATCTGCTCTTCGTGCGCTTGACGGACAAGTTGTCGGACTGAGGGATGATCTTCACACAATCCATCAGAAATGATGAGTTGCAGCTGCCAGAGGTTGCTCGTTGCGCCAGTGGCTTTCAGCCGGGCAGTGCGGAAGAGCTCAATTGACTTCTCGAGGAGTTTCTTGACATCGGTCTTTGACTGCGAGAAGCTGAACTGCCGGAAGACTTCTGCGCCGGCATCGGAAGTAAAGGGCATGTCGAATTCGTGGTTGATATTGATTGTCTCGCCAAACCCGACAATGCACAGCTCCCCGACCTCAAGCATCGACATACTCTTCGCTACGAGAGCGAGGGTGTCGAATGCGAGTCCCTTGCGCTCATTCTCGTTCATGGACTCGGAATTGTCGATGGCCAGCATGATTTGATAGGAGCGTTTGCTCGGGATCGAACGGCGCATCCAGATCTTGTCTCGCTTGTAGGACGAAGCGATGTACGGGATGATCTTCTTGATATTGAGCCGCTTTCCGGTGCGGAAGTCTCCTCGCATCTTCGTGGCTTGTGTTGGCTGAAGGATCAAACGAAGGTGCTCGGTGAGAACGATCGCCATATTGCGGGTTCTGCTCTCGTGCTCGGACCACGCCTGACGCGCTTCTTCGATTGTCATGAGGCCTTGGCCGTCCTGTGAGAGATGCGTGTTCGTGAGCTGCTCGTCAACTTCCTCCAGATCGCCTTCTTCGTGATCTTCAGCCGTTTCAGCCATGTCCAGGTCCATGTCCAAGTCCTTCGGCTGTCCGACGATTGCCTTTTCTTGCTTTGGTGCCGAATCTCCACCTTTGTCGTTGGAGGTGGTCCCTTCTGCTTCTGAATCCTTAGGCTCGTCTTGTGGTGGCTGAGGAGACTCTTCCAGCTTGGAGACTGAAGTATCCTCTGGCTCGGTCTCCTCGATGGGCATTGCGTTCTGCTCATCAAGTGCCTTGGACTGCTCAACAGCAGCAGCCCCAAGAGCCTGCATGTCCGAATCGCCGTTTTCCGGAAGGTGCTCAAAACGAGGGTCTGTCATGTCCACATCTTCTGGCGCACCAGGTTCTGCGTCGTCATCCTTGGGCTCCTGTGCAGCCTCGATCTCGCGATGCTGCTCGTACCACTGCTTCAGCACGTCACCCAGCTGCTTGTACGGGAGGTCTTGCTCCTGTTGCCCCGGTTCGGCTTTGCCAGAAGACGCCTCCTGCTGGCTTTTGTTGCTGCCTTCGGCCGCGCCGGACTGCGTGCTGGGCTGCTGCTGCGCATCGTGGTCCTCTTCGAATTGTTCGGCGGCGGACAGAGCGCCCTGATTTTGCGCGGTCTCATCATCTTCGTTGCCTTGCCCGGCGTCCGCCGAAACGAGGCCATCATTTGGGTCGTCTTTCGCCTCGGGTTGATCCAGCATTGCGACATCCGATCCTGCATCCTCTTCTTGGCCATCATCAATCGGCTCTTGATCCTCGGTCGTGGCTTCGCCGTTATCTTCTCCGTCTTCTGCATCCTGTTCGCCCTCCTTCTCCTCCATCTCAGTATCCGCAGGCTCATCTTGCCCTGCTTCACCTTTGAAGTCCACATCGCTCAACTCATCCGCAAACTCGGAGCCGGCATCGGAAATGTCGTCATCCTTGTCGCCGTCCATGTTGATGTCTTCCGGCAGGTCCAGGTTCTGTTCCTGCTCCATATGAGGATCGGCTTGTTCTGGTTGCATGTGTTCGGCCTCTGCTTCGTCGTCTGCGCCCGTCTCTTCATCTTGCTCGCCGTCCTCGCCTTCCTGCCCCTGCTTGCCTTCCTCTTCGCCAGCTTCTGCATTCTCTGCGGCGGCGACGTCTTCCGTGCGCGTACCTTTGCCCTTGTCGGCCTCCTTGTCGGCATCCTCGGCCTTGCCATCGTCCCAAGTCTTCTCATCAACAGCGCCATCTTTCTCATCAACGCTTCCAGCTTCTTCGTCGATGTCTGCATCGTCCATGTCTTTTTCCTCATCCTCTTCGCCTTCGGACCCAGCGTCCTCGTCGAAGTCACCTTCGAGATCTTCGTCCGCCATGTCGACGGCATCTTTCTCGTTCTCCATCTCGTCATCATCGTCGTTGTCCTTGGACTTGGCGTCTTGGGCGAGTTCGGAGAGATCCTCATCTGCCCCGACGTCTTTGCTGATATCCTCACCTCCTTCTCCGTCTCCAAGACCAGTGCCACTCTCGACTTGCCCGGAATGTTTATCGTCGCCTGGCTCCTTTTCCGATGGAGTACAAAACCCGTGCTGTGCGAGCTGAATGAATGAGGTAGCCAATCTATGAGCCATTTGTGCAGACGCTGCGTGAAGCTTGCAAAGCTTTTCCAGCGTCTGTTCTACATTCCTGGCGTACGCCTGGAAGAGTGCAAATATCTCGCTGCAGACAAGTGAAATCTGTGGCATCTCGCTGTCGGAAATGTGCTGCATGGTGCCGAACAGCGACGCCAGCTGCATTGCAATAGGACCAACTTGAAGCGCTTGCATGGCGCGGTGGATCAAGCTCTGCTGCTCCAGCAGCCACGCTTTCTTTGCGGTCCCGTTTGTTGAGATCGGTTCAACGGTGACTGCAATGGATTTCACCTGGTGCAAAATGGCCAGCAAGTCTTTGACAATACGATCAGATGTCGTGATGGAGCGGCTTGTCGCATTGTCTGCCTTCTGATCATCAGATTGTACCCACCGCGAAAGCTGTCCAAGAACTGGACCAAGCTCGGGGTGGAGTCCTGTTTGCTCGGCCACAACGTGGGAGATTTGCTGAACGGCAAGAGCGCAGGACTCTTCGACGGCACGAATAGCAGCATTGTCGACGCCAGCTGGCAATGTCCCTTGCGATTGCAGCGCAACATCGACAAAGGCTAGTTCGTTGCTCGGAGTTTGTAAGGCACTTCTACTTGCGTCGTACAGCGGTCCGGAAAGCTCGCTCTGAATTTGAACGCACTGGATGCATGCATCAAGCACGGAGCGGAGGCTCGAGATCTTTGCTCTGAGATGATTGACGGTGCCCGCGGTATGATCTCGAGCGGAAGGTTCTTGACTTCTTGCAACCGCTGTGAGTTGGCTTAGGACTGTCTGAAGCTTCGTGCAGTCTCCGATATGCTCTCCAAGTGCAGTGTGCTGGGAGACCAAGAATTGCAACATGCTCTCCAGAAGAGTCCTTCCTCGCGCGACCTCGGCCGGTGTAAGGTCTTCGGAGTGCTTGACCGTGCTTTCGCGCACGGATGGCATGATATGAAGCAAGCGGTGGAAGTCTTGATCGGCAGCGGTAATGGCCATGATTTGCCCTCCGTACAAAGTGAGCGGCGGGACTTTGGCAAGAACGACGTGCAGCGAACTCTGTTGAGCCAGCACATCATCGCTGATGTTGGTCTGGAAGCCCATCAAGCGCACATCGCGCAGCACATCTGCCAAGAGTCGTCTCTTGCGAGTCTTGAGATGTTGCACCGTCTTTTTGTTCTCTTCTGTGGCAACGCTGGGCGTCGCTTTCCGAAGCTCATTGCTCTCATCGTCGAGTTCGCTCAAAAATTTGGCGATCTTCCGAGCAGCATCAGGCAGCTTGTTCGCTTGCGAATGTCGCTCAAGCTCATGGATGGTGCTAGAGAGATCGATGATGAAGTCAGGGCGTTCCAGCCAGGATTGCAGTGTGACAGATTGTGGCGAGTCCACATCTTCGGCGGACCTCTGAAGGTGTTGCGGGTACATCGACAGTGCCATATCCCCAGCTGCAGATCGTGGAAGATCACTCATCAGCAGAGGCTTCACTGGCTCGCTCAAAAGCCGGCGGTATTTGCGAACGCTCTTGAAGAGCTTCTTGTGCGAGGACTTGGCACTGTCTCGCAGCTTTTCGATGTTGCGATCCTTCCAGCTTGCTAGCTGTATGACATTCTTCACCTCTTTCTCCAGCTCCGCGCGTCTCTTGGCGAGATGTTCTTTGACCGTGCCTTCGAAGTGAGAGTAGAATGCCACTAAGCTTGCGAGCGCTTCACGGACAATCACTAGCATCGGGTGGTCAGTAGACCGGGTAGCGAGATCTGCTTCGAAGTCCCTGAGCATGCTCAAGCGGATACTGTACTCGCCCATACCGCAATTGGCGAGGAAAGTGCCCAAGGTCTCAATCAGATCCTGCGCGAACATGGCGAGGGACTCTGTTGATCGGCTGATCTCGTCTGAAGCACGAATGATCGTCTCGTAGGCGATATACCACCAAGACGCGGCACTCTTCTGACATTCGCGGTCTTCGTGCTCGAACAGACCGGCCCAGGTCGAGAGCTCCAGTTGTCGCCAGCTGATCACCATGCTAGTGATGTCTTCGAGCAAAGCGCTGGCAGAGTACTCGGAGCTGGCTACCTTTTGCCACTCAGCAATAGCGGCATGGAGTTTCTCGACTGGCGGCAGAAAGCAGGCCAAGGGTTCCGAGTGGCTGAGTTCCAAGACTGTGTTGCACGCGCGCTGAACTTCGATGGGCGAAGCATGTTCTGGCCACGCGCTGTGAATGAACTCGAAACGTGCTTGGATCTTACTGATTAAGGCGACGAGCGCCTTGCATTGCCCGAGATTTGGTTCCAGATAGATGTTGGCAAAGCGGCTTCGCGAGGTCGGAGTGGCCGAGGACAGCTTTGTGATCAGCTGGTGCAGAGAACACAGCAAGCCAGGCATGGTCATCTGAGGTGCGACGACGGAGAGTCGACCAATCTGCTGGATGAGTTCGATGAGATGCTCATGATTTGCTTCGAGTGGAGAATGGACGGAATGGTAAAGCCTCGCCATGTTTGCCGCGAGAGCTTGCGCACCACTTCCAATTTTGCTCTTCGTCGACCGAGCTGCAGCATCGACGCCGTTCTCATACCCCGGAAAGAGCTCATTCAATTCTTCGGCGGAAGTCTCTTCTTCATCATCGTCTCCACCGCGATACCTGTAAAGGCTCGAATTCGCGGCATCAAGTCTCTGATCACGGCTCAACTCTGTTCTCCAGGCTTCATAGAATCCACGGAAGGCGACGTCGATGGTGTTTCGCAAATCCGCTGACATTGCTTTAACAGGGATGTAACATGACCGCACTGCGATCACTGACAGCCAGTACAGTTGCTCGTCCTTCGATCGGCACGCTTGCTGAACGCGGATGAAGTGGTCGTCAGACAGCCACTCGTTCAGCCCAGCATCGACAATTGGCGTGATCGAGCTCACTGATCTCCGAACTGTCGACTTTGCAGCATACAGATTTGCGCCTCGCAGACCGAGTCGTCGGGCGATGAAAAGAGCATCGATGAACCCTACCACTGGCACGGTCAGATCTCCGTAAGCACGATATTGCTCAGTGAGACGAATCCGGATGACTCGCAGGTTACTCCACGCATTCTGGTCCAGCGTATCAATGTCTGACTTCTCGCTCAGCGGCTGAGTGACCCAATCCGAATTCAGCTGATGACTGTTCGCCTTTTGACGTAGCGGCTTGACGATGCGCATGAGTGCTTGAAATTCGCTGTGGAGTTGCGCAAGCTCTGAAGTTGGCGGTCTGCATATCTGCACTGCGGGAGGACCTTCGCCCAGCACACTGAGATCTTGTTCGAGCAGACGAGCTCTCAGAGAGCCTTGTTCGCCAACCCAAGCTTGTCTGAAGGCGCGCAATGCGACGAGTCTAGACTGGACATCATCCTTGGTCTGCTGGAAGACCGCAATCTGGATCTGTGCTTCTTGTACTGGATCAAAGGCATGATCCGGGATGTAGAGCTCAAAGCAGGCGACAGCGAAGGCGGACCATGCGTCGGATGATGACTGAGCATTGGTCGCACTAGGCGATTTTGCTGTAAGGAGATACTGGATCACCCGCCAGAGCTGCAACAAAGCAGAATTACTGTATTCGGAAGTGTGCTCCTGGCCGTCTAATGCAGCAATCAGTCGAGCAGATTCGTCGGAAAGTGCGCCGGTAGCAGCAGATATGCTTTCGAGAACGTTGTGAACGAGGTGACGAAGACAAGTGTCGAGGGCGGGGAGTCCATCTTGTGAAACAAGCTCGGCTTTCGAGGCCACCGTCTGACCAAGGGCTTTTGTTTCGCTTTCGAGAAGATTGAGGCCATGGAGAGAAACCATGTCGGCATCGGATATCCTTCTTAGTGCAACAGAGATGATTTGATCGCCATTTTGTCCGTCGTCGTGGCCGGCCTCGTCCTCTGAC
This sequence comes from Zymoseptoria tritici IPO323, assembly GCF_000219625.1. Taxonomy (NCBI): domain Eukaryota; kingdom Fungi; phylum Ascomycota; class Dothideomycetes; order Mycosphaerellales; family Mycosphaerellaceae; genus Zymoseptoria; species Zymoseptoria tritici. Next base: position 2,077,048 of record NC_018216.1, on the reverse strand, counting down.
TGCGCACACAGTCCGAGGACACTCAACAGTCGTTGCGGTGATGAATGAGCTTGTCCGTGAGTGCGATTCATGCCATCCATGGTCTTTCTCAGAGCCAAGACCTCCAAAGCAGTGCTCTCAGCCGGCGTCAGTCGTGGTTTGCTTAAAGTCAACAGCGCGAAATGCTGGCAAAGGTATCCAAATGCGGCGGCAAAGTGTGGCGCAAGCGTAACAGCATCTTCACTCGACTCACCGTCGACCTCCATTTTCTGCTGTGGTATAGACGCCATTGCTTTCTCAGCAAGAGCATCCAGGTCTGCTCCTGAGACCGTACCAATGTCAAGTGCACGCTGGAATGCCAGCCTCAATGCGACGATCTCTTTGACAGGCATTCCAAACCTGACAGTCTGATCGAAATGCTCGACGACCTGTTCAAACTTCAGTAATGAAGACAGCTGATCCATGTTCGTGGGCATTTGTGGCTTGAATGTCTTCCACAAGGCAACACAAGCCTGGCCAGATTCTCCATTTGAGGTGAACTTCAGCTCCGAGAGCGCTTCCTGGAATTGGTCCAGCGTGGGAGCCAGGGTCGTGCTTTCGACTATGCTCTTCGAGCAGATTGTCCGCGCAACCATCACAGAGGTGGCCAGGAGCGCTCGGTCCATTGCGTCGGTCCCAAGATTTTGCACGACGAACCAGCAGATTGAGAGGAGGTTGTTCATTGCTTTGCGCATGTACAGCAATTCGCCTTCGGTAGTCGTCAATTGGGCCTGGGTCCAGTCCATTATAGGCAAAAGCATGCTCTTCAGGATCTGGGCCATTGAGCTCTTGCTCGAGCTTCCCGAATCTTTCCTCGCAGCTCTGATGAATCGTGCTAGGCTTTCCATCAATTTGCGGTCCGCGCTGACATCGGATACAGCCTTTATCAACTTCTGCAGTGAGACTGCTGCGTCATACCGCGCTGCCAGTGAGAGGGCTCTGGTTGCGCCTGTAGATGCCACCTGAAGAACGAGAGGAGTGTTGTTGAGGGGATGAAGAGTCTGAGAAATAGACCTACCGTCAGCTACGAGCACACTTACAGAAGATTTGGCTGGGCGACTGACCTGGACACAAGCGTAGTCAGCAGTGGTCTGCATGGCGCTTGCGGAATCTTCGTAGAAGGCCATGGCTGGACTGATGTCGAGCTTTACGACTGACGTGATAGCGTCTGGATGCAGCGAGCTTGCAGCGAACAAGCCATTTTGAATCTGTCGCTGTAGCCTGGGGACTAAGATGCGGTCCGAGATGGCTAGATGATCACTGGCAACGGTCGAAGCAAGCTCGCCATCGGCAGCGCTGAGAGCTTTGAACCGAGCGATGGCAGACTCCGTGTGTAAGCCATCAGTTGACGTGACGTTCATGTCGTTTGGCGACAGGTGAAGTTCGACTGCGCGATTGCGCATGGCTCTCGAGAGCTCACCGAGGCGAGGGTCTACAGTCAAGAGGATCCGAAAGTTAGGATGTGGACGGATGATACGAGCTGTACCATCCGGGCCGCTATGCTCGTTCAAGACGAGAGTGCCGTTGGGTTCCAGGAGAGAGTTCAAGCGGTCGAGCACAGAAGGGCTGCACAGGTTGGCGTTGTCCAAGATCAGCCATTTGCCTTGCTGCAGAGCTTCGATGAGTGGGCCGTCGATCCATTCGAAGCGGGCTTTATCGATCGTCTTGGCCGTCGCGCGTATTGCCGTTACAAGAGGCAGGATCTCGGATTGTGCTGGTGGTGGAAGTATTTGTGCGAGACCTACGATGTTAGTGATGTCAGTAGGATCAAGAAAAAGCCCTCGAACCAGCCGTAGAAGCTCCGATGTCTGGGAGGCAGAGCTCTCTACAAGACACATCTTGCAGAACTGGTCGAACTTCATCCGCAGCTCACTGAGAGCCTGAGCCGACTGGCGGTGCGGATCGTATTGCTCGTAACCTCCAATCAGATCCAATGCGTCGGTCTCAGCGCTCATCGCTAGCGTGACGACATTCGCTCCCACCGAAGCAGCTAACCTCTCGATAATAGAAGTCTTCCCCACACCAGGAGGTCCGGCAAGCACGACCGGCCATGCCTGATGCACGCAGAGCATGATCGATTGCAGTGCACGGAGATGACTGGGTGCTTGTATCATGCCACTAGCTTGAGGCCTAGCAACCAGTGAGTCTCGTGGAAGGATGCCGATTCCGACCTGCAGTGTCCTCGACGACAAGTTGCAGAACATATCGGACATTGGCTGTGCATCGCTGAACACTGTTGCGAACAAGTCTTGTACGCAGCTTCTGTCAAACGAAGTGCGGAATCGCTGCGTGAACAGGATGTCGACAAAGTCTTGCGGTGTTCCCGCCTTGAGCAGTCCTTCACCCGAGGCAGCGAGACCCAGCCATCTTGCAGTATCTCTCAAATTGAACTCCCATGGACCGCCGCTCGACCCGAATTTGCGACGATTGGCAACATCGTCGTTCAGCTTGCTGACAAACGCCACAGCCTGTTCGATGTAAGCGCGCTCAAGATTTGGGAACATGCGCTGGCAGATGAGCATGAGATCTTCCGCCTTGAAAGAGTCTGCATAGACGACGGTAAATCGATTGACAAATGAAGCCGGAAGACCCTTGCGCCCGCCACCTTGATGATGCGGGTTCTGCGCTGCAAATAGACGGAAGTCGGGATGTCTCGTGAAGCTCTGCCCCAATTCAGGGACAAAAACCTCTCCTCTGTGATCCAAGCAGGCGTTCAGACCTTCCAGGACAGACTGAGAAGCAAGATTCATCTCATCGAGGAGGACCCACTCGCCCTTCTTCATCGCACGGAGAAAGGGTGCATCTCGCCAGACAAATGTACCAGTCTGGGCGCCTTCGACGGGAGCGTCAGAGCCAAAGAGGTCAAGAAGATCGGTCTGGTCCGAAAGGTTGATCCTGGTAAGCGGCATGCCCACGGCGCCGGCAATCGCTGTGACTATTGCAGTCTTACCCACGCCTGGACTGCCTTCCAGCATGACTGGCTTCACGAGCTGCAGTGCGCGCATTACTCGCATGGCGTTCGATCTCGTCGTTGGTGGCTCGAATGTAAAAGCGAGATCCCTTGGCGCAGCGTTTTGGAGTCTGTTGACCCCGAACGGACCGATGCCAAATCTAGCCGCGTCGAGTTGAACATCGAACGTCTCGCCATATACAGCATGTGCATCGACACCCAAGTGTTTCCCGAGCTGCTCTAAGCACGCCTGTCGTTCTTGCTCGATGTCGTTTGAGATAACTGACATCAGTCCGGCGGGATTCGCTCCAAGAGTATCGATGTAGACCATCGCGGCACCGTGAACAACGGCAGCTGCTAGGTTTTGCTGAAAAGCGTTGATGAACTCGACCCAAGCGAGGGTGTCTCGAATTGAGACCGAGGCACTTGCGGAAGTGTCAAATCGAGACTTGAACCAGCTTGCGAATTCAACCATCGCATCGGCGAAGTCGTGCGCGGCTGGGACTAGCTTTACACGAACGATCTGCAAGATATCGTCCATGTCCGAGAGCGCTGGCACCCAGACTTCGGTGAAGCGATTGCGAAGAGCGGGAGAGAGTTCGCGTTTGCCGTAGTCACCCCCAGGGTTCATGGTGGCGAAGAATTGAAAGCCCGCGGCGGCACTAATCGAGGAGTCCAGACTGCCTTTCTCGGCAAGCAAAATGCTTCGCTGGGATTCAAGGACGGAGTTGATTCGCTCAAGGACCGAGTCATCCGCAAGAGAGATCTCGTCGAGCAGGAAAAATGATCCATCGCGCATAGCGTGAACGAGACTCCCGTCTGCCCATTCGAAGAGCGCCTTGAAGCGAGTGCGGGAAGTCTGAATAGCCTGGTGGGATGCGCTGCGGCTGTAGTATGCTTTCTGTTCTTTGCTCAGTGCGGCAAGCTCTTGATCATATGCCGCAAGAAGGGCGTCTGTTGAGCCCTCCCTCTGCTGCACAGACCGCAGTGCTTCTAAAGCAATCAGCTGCTCTCGTAGTGCCGCTTCGATGGCAGCCTGATTCCTCACGGGGCGCTGCGAACCGATCAAATCGCCAGTCTCGGTGTTTTGATGCGCGTTGACAGTGTGCAGCTCCTTGGCCAGCGCTCTGGCGAGCATTTGACAGACCGTGGTTTTGCCGCATCCAGTCTCACCAACAAGCAGAACGGGCTCATTATTGTCAATCGCTCGCGATACAAGCACGTAAAGCCGGCGCATGGCTTTGGTCCACACGACTCCATCGGCACTTGCATTCTGCTTGTGAAGCGAAATCTCGGGACACGTTTCAGCGTATAGCGCCTCCTCATCGATGCGAACGCGAGGTCCTTTCTCACTCATCACCTTCTCAATCACTGCTTTGAGTGCAACCCTCTCCTCTGGCTTGCGGACACGCTCGCACAGGAGCATGTACCCATTCGCAGCGAGCTGATCGATTGTATCATTCGGTCTCAGAGCCCAACGGAATAGATCTCTGAGGGTCGCGAAGCTCTTCTGCTCGAAGAGACGGTTCTCTTGTCGTAACACTGACAGTTCTTTATACACCGCCACGATACGTCTGCTTCGAGACTCAGGGAGTTGAGTGCGACGATGGAGAATCTCTTGCAGTTCATCGACTGGAATGTCGTCGAAGTGAAGCTCCAGAAAGCGGTTGCGGAAGGCCCGAGAAAGGATCTTGCGTCCGCCGTAGAGGCCAGCGGGATTTTGCGTTGCGAAGAGCATGAAGTCGGAATGAGGCCGGATGACTTCTTGAGTCTCTGGTACGAGAAGTTCCCGATTGTCATCAAGCAATCTGTTCAGCGCTTCGAGAACATCAGTAGGTGCAAGGTTCAGTTCATCAAGCACAATCCAGTGTCCTTCGCGCAAAGCCTTGACCAGAACGCCCTCCTGAAACTGCAGGCGGCCGTCAGTGCCCGAAACGTAGGTGCCAAGATACTCCTGCAGGTCGGTGTGCTCGTGGTTGTTGATTCTTGTGAAAGTATGCCCAGTGCGCTTGGCGAGATACTCGATCATGCTGGTCTTGCCGCTTGAGGTGGGACCTTGAATCAACACTGGAAATTGTCTTGTGCTAGCCGCTCGGACGAGATTTTCCAAATTGCCCTGAACAAAGGGCGTGATGATGTATTCAGGTTGGTCTTGAAGCTCCGCGGCGCCTCGTCGTATCCAGTGCTTGCTGCCAGGGTGGCCTTGAACGTAAAAATTGCCATCGTCGGGTTTCCGAAGAGCTTTCTGCAGTTCAGCTCGTACATTGGTCTTCTTGAAGAGATGCTTGAGGATCAGCGGCTGGACGAGCTGTATGGACTCGCTGTCGAGGAACGTCAGGAAGCTCATCTGAAACCCTTCGTACAGAGCCCGACGAAGACTGCAACTTTGCTGTATGTTCTTTGCAAAGCTGAGCGTTCTCGTCAACGTGCGCAGGGAGAAGTGCGGTCTCTGTCCAGCACCATCAACGAGCTTGTTATCGGCTGCACGCGCGAGAATGTCTTGATACAACTGGCTGACGTCCAACGCCACGCCAGGATCCGCTGAAGACTCCTGGCGCAAATACGCGCGGACAATGCTCTGCAGACTCTTGAGATCCTTGTCTGGACTGTCGACATACAGCTCCGTGAAACGTGATCGAATGCCAGGAGGGAGGTCTTTCTTTCCAACATCTGTCGCTGGGTTCATGGCCGCAAAAACCCGGAAGTCGGGATGAGCATTGATGCGCTCGATATTGCCGGCTTCCGTGAGGAGAAGAGAAGGCGCTGCGTCGAGGAGGTCGGCGATTGCTTCCAGCGTGTCCGAAGAGGCCAAGTTGATCTCATCCAAGAGCACCCAGTCTCCGTTCCTCACGGCCTTGACGATGTTGCCTTCGATGAACGTGAAAGCGATCTCGTTTCCTCCCGCCAGCTTGCCCTCGACGATATGAACCTGAGCCGCGAACTCATCCCAGCGAGCAAAGTCGATGACGTGCTTCGAATCGACTTTTCGCTTCTTGCTTGGTGCTTCTTCTCGTGCAGGCGAAGGAGCTCGTTGCTGTTCGACCATTGTAAGCGCCTGGTGCCAGAGCTTACACAGGGCTTTCCAATTGCCCTTTGCCATCTGCTTGCCGAGGAGTTGAAGGAATTGCTGGTTCTTGGTCGCACTGAAGCTTTGTGCAAAAAGATCGTCAAACTCATCTTTCATGGGAACCATTAATGTTCTGGCATTGACCGGCTTAAAGCCACCCAAAAGATCGCCAGCTTCGCTTTGCTGTGACAAGTTGAATGGTACGAGCTTCTTGCCAACATGATTTGCAAGATGCTGCACTGCTGTAGTCTTGCCAACACCTGTCTCGCCGACGAGCAACAGTGGTTCACGGTTCAATACTGCAGCCGTCACTCGCTCGAGCATTCGTGTGGTGTGGGGATTCGTGGAGAAAGACCCTTCTTGCGCTTTAAACTGTCGAGACTTCGTAAGACTGTATCTTCCGATGACAATCTTGGACTTGTCAGCCTGGTATTGGACTTCGCGGGTTGTGAGAAGGTATTGTCTTCTTTGAGGATCGATGTGAAGCTCTTCTGCAATCACAGCGGATAAGTCATCACGAGTCGAGTCATCAGGCAAAGCTCCTGCGAAACAGTCGATAGCTTCCAAATAGATCGAGTCGATCTCGCTGCTGGTAAAAGATGTACGACTTTTGAGCAAAGCCGCGACCCGGTGGCACCACTTCAAAAGGTCTCGCGGGCTGATCGGACGAGCAACGCCTGTTTTGCTCTGACCTGCCAACGTGGCCTGCTGTCGGAATGTTATGAGTCGCTCATAGACTGCCATGAATTGCGGGAGAAGCTTTTCAAGGCTTGGATACAGGTGAGCCGCGATTCTTCCGTGCTCAGCTGTAGGCGGCAGTGCTATTGGAATTGTATGCCAGTGTCTAAAGCCTAGCATGTGTGTGAGAGGCTTCGACTCCTCACCCCGATGGTTGACAGAGCTCCGGACTGTGGCAAGAATCCTGAAGCCTTCAGCGGCGTAGACGACATCTTTGCGATTCGACAACTGAAGTTCTCTTCTCTCAATCAGAGGCAGAAGAGTGCCAAGGACTTCATTAGGAGCCCGGTCCAGGTCTTCGATGAGGACCCATCGGCCTTCTTGCACGGCCGTCGTCAAAACACCAGGTCTCCAAACAAACGATCCAGGCGTATCGCCAGTTGTGTAAAGTCCGAGCAACAGCTTCGCGTCACTCTGCTCGTTCAAATGCAAGGTGACCATCTTGTCGAGCTTGCCCAGTGCTTTGGCAACATGTCGTATGAGGAGTGTCTTGCCGGATCCAGGAAGCCCAGACAACAGCAGGGAATTTGACGACTTGAGGGCTTGGGCGACAGATGACAGGTTGCTGCCCACGGTTGCAGTACAAACGAGATCCTTGCATGCGTTGTTGGCGACCGTGTGCGTTCCGGTGCGAGGTAACAGCACACCGCCCACGAGCGAGGTCGACGGGTGGATGGACTCGTTTGAGATTGTCCGGTAAGTGGAAGTCGCATGCGAGGACGTTTGCGCATCTCTTCTCAGCTTCTCCATCGCCTCAAATCGATCTTCCTCCCACAGAGTCAGAAATCGATAGTCCACAACCTTTTCATCCCAGACCCCATCGATTCCCGCATCGACCGAATCAGGCCCAAGATGCTTCCTTACTGCACTCTCAAACCAGTGGTCTGCGGCGCTCAGGTGTATTTGCAGGATTCGAAGAATGAGATATGTCGCCGGAGGGCTACAACTTCCAATCAAAGCAGTAAGCTGATCCGCCGGAACATGCTTCTTGAAAATTCGGTGATTGAATTTCAACAACCGGAAGAGGCCAAGAAGATACAGTAGTAAATCATGGTCCTGGATGTTTGAGAAATCGACCAAGTGCTCTTCCCGTTCCAGCAGTTGGGTCGCAAACGGGGCCAGAAATGGGGCATGTGGGACAATCCGGCCCAAGGTGGCGAGTGAAGTCGCGACAGACGCATGTGATCGGAGGGATGCGCAAATGTGGGCGAAGAGGTTATCGCAGTGTGCGAGCAGAATGTAGGTATGTCTCGCGTCGAGCGCTGTTTTTGTGAGGATTTCAAGATATTGCTGATCGTTGCGAGAGGTCCGGATAATGTCCAGCAATTCCTCAGGCAGCTGGTCGCCGAGCCTCAGAAGGGACTCGTCCCATGTGCACTCCATGGTCGGTCAGAAATAGCAGTGCAATATCACCACGATGGGTGTTTGTGGTGGTGTTGGAAAAAAGTTCGATTCGCCGCGCCAAAAGATCTCATCTCAGATCTCTCGAAGAATTTCATGCGGCAGGCTTGATTGGCTGAGCACTCCCGAGACCACGCTCGAATTGGACGAGAGCTCCGCAATGCTCGACAACGACCACCACGAGCATTGAAAGAGGTGAAGCAGAGACAATTCTTTGCCGATACCTCGATATACCATCCATCACCTCGCGATGTCTCTCGCTCCTCAGTTCGTCGCCCGGCGATGCGTTCAGTGCCTACGATCATCTACACCAACTACGCTCCGATTCGCCGCCTCCACAGCACCACGCAGACGCCAACAGCAAGAAGCACGAAGATGGCAGTCCACGGATGCTGCTGCCGCGAGTAATCCCAAGATCGCTACGATCGTCGACCAGATCAGTCAGTTGACATTGCTGGAGACTGCGGACTTGGTTTCAACACTGAAGGTAGGGAGAATACCCTGAAAGTTCATGGATCGATCATCAAATCTGACTGAACTCCTCTCAGACCCGCCTCAACATTCCCGACATGCCCATGGGAGGCTTCGCCGCTGCCGGACCTGCAGCAGCTGCCGCGCCAGCCGCCGTCGAAGAGGAGGAGGCTGCACCCGCAAAGGAGGAGAAGACGCTCTTCAACCTGAAGCTGGAGTCTTTCGACGCAGGAGCCAAGCCAAAGATCATCAAGGAGATCAAGGCGATGTTAGGACTCTCACTGGTGGACAGTAAGAAGTTTGTGGAGAGCGCGCCAAAGATGATGAAGGAGGGTGTGCCGAAGGAGGAGGCAGAGAAGATTATTGAGACATTGAAGGGCTTGGGTGGTGTAGTTAAGATGGAGTAAAGGGAGGGAACATCGGAGGCGTTCATTGGGAAATGTGTGCATACTGGAGTGGGCTATTGCATGTGGCGGAGCAACAATGGCAGTGTCACGCGCCAACGGCACAAGAGATGGGGTGAAGAAATGTACACTAGAGAGACCATGTGCCTCATGCGCTCGTACTTCAGTAACGCCGGAGCAGTACGGTCACTTCAGCTCCTATTCTCGATAAGTCCAACCGCATCGACCACCATAAAGAGTTGAGTTTTCGCAACCCCCAACGCTTGTCGCTGAAATCTGTTTGCATACACCAGGCATCTAGGCACTAGTCTCGTACTTTCCACTCTGTCGCAACTTCTCTCCTCTCTTCCAGAACACCCACGGAATCGGCGCCATCAGCACTGTACACGCCGCCAACACAGTCGTCGCCCAGCCCGTTCCAAGACCCTCGTACATCTGCAAGGAAAATAGCGGAAAGGCGGCGCTCAGAGAGTATCGACTTAGCATCGCCGCACCCGCTGCCGAAGCTCCATATAATGGTCCGTATGTCTCCATCATGAAGAGGTTCGCCGAAGCGTAAATCACGACAGAACACAGCATAGCGAAGCCTTGGAACAAGATCGGGACGACGAAGTGTATTGAAGGCCGAGCGGTCCAGCCGAAGAGGAGGAGAAATGTGGGGAGGAAAGGTGATGCGTACATGGCTGGATAGAGGCGGTGTTCTGGTGGGAATCTGTCCTCTTCGGGGTGAGATGAACGGAAAGCGGCAAAGCGAGGTTGGTAGACTTTGCGGTCAATGAAGATGAGAGGTAGAGGACCGAGTGCGCAGCCTATGATGAGACCGAGGAAGGAGAGCGATTGTCCCGTGAGTGTGAAGTCGTATGTGTTGCGATAGACCCAGGGAGACGCGATGACAAAGGTGTACATCAGTCCGAAGAGGAAGCCGGAATAGAGGCAGACAAGGGAGACGATGGGCTCAGTGAGGAGCATGTGAGCTGGACGCACGAGCAGGATGGTGGCGAAGTAATGGATTGACTGGAGGAAGGTACGATCAACGCTGGAAGGTCCTTCGATTGACAGCTTATCGGCACGCCTTTGCAGGATCGTCTTTTTGTAGGTCTCCTTTGTGAAGACGATGGGAACGTAAAAGGCCACGATGAAGAAGATCGTGGTCCACTGCGTCCAACGCCAGCCTTTCCCTTGCACCACGAAGCCTCCAATCAGTGGACCAAGAACAGCGCCGAATGTAGGCACGGTGTAATAGAAGCCCAATGTGACGGCACGGTCCTTGCCAGCGGTGTAGTCGGAGATGGTAGCGGAAGCGTTCCCAATCGCAGGAGCTGCAAATGCGCCAGCGAAGAAACGGCAGGCAACGAGGCTGGCCATGTTTGGCGAGAAGCCGGCACCGAGGATGAAGAGCGCGAATATGGGTGTGGTGATCAATATGACCACTTTCCTTCCAGCTGTCTCGCTGAGCGGCGATCCAACGAGCGGACCTGCGGCCATGCCAAGGTTGTACATGGCGAGTGGCAGGATGGCGACTTCTTCGGATGTGTTGAACTCATCGCGGACATCTTCGACACCGGCGCAGTACAGCGATGCGGCGAAAGTAGAGACGAAGGCAAGAAGGGTGTAAGAAACTGTAGAGATCACTCTGCGACGGAAAGAGAAGTTGCGAGGGTCGTCAGGGTCGTCGGGAGAGGCCCAGTCTTTAGCCGAAAGGATGGATGATGGTTCATGAAATGGTGGGGAGGAAGACATGCTGCTGTGATCGTGGTGACATTTCGTGTTTGACGGTGGATATGGTTCTTGTTATGTATGAAAGAAGCGCTGCTCAATACTGTACCTCTTGCCGACGTCGGCCTAGCTGCAGGAGGAGGTTCTGCTGCAGATCATGTAGTAAGGCGTGGGAGAACTCGCCTTGGATAGAGCGGGAAGAACGGTATATGAAGAGTCGGGAGAAAGCGGAGGTTTGAACTCCGGCTTTACTTTGGTCGTGGACAGCGCCCTGTTCACTTGGTGGAAAATGTATACATCCTGCCGTTGTTGGTGGACTGAAAGTGTTGTGTCTTCCAGAAAGTCGAGATCGCAATAGCAAAAAGATGAAACATTGTGATTCTACGTAGACGTCTTTCGAGTGCCTGCCGTCAACTCTTGAGGCTTCTCGTTGCGCTTGTCACATCATTGGACTCCCTTACGTCGCCCGAAAGGGCAAAAACAGAGCAGTCGAGGGATTCGAACCCAAGTAATCGTAAGTTGTTCTCAGAAGAGACCCAGTTGCATCAGCCGTGAATCGAGCACGTGGCTATTCTTTCATAGGAGGCACCCCAGTCAGGGACTCAGCCTGAACATCGCTCAGTTCTCACCACCACTCTCCTCTCCTCCGCTCTCCTCGAGAGGCTTCCTCGAAGATCCTTTCGTGGCCTCCAATCCCATCGAGGTGACGTATAAAAAGTAGCCATCTTTGAAGTTGTCAATGTGACTGAAGAACCTCCCAAACTCGTTTCTCTCTTCCTCCTCACGGAAGATTCTCTGGTAGATCTCCCTCTCCTTGAACGCCTCGAGATCTTTGTCGTACTTGGAAAATATCAACTTTTCGCGACCATGTTTAGTTGCGGAAAGGTTGTTGTATGTGTCAAAGACCGGACGCTCGAGCAGGAGACCAAGACCTGGAACCTTGGGAATCGAGTAGCGGTTCTCCGAAAAGCTGTCGAGCATAGTGGGCCTGATGTTCGAGCCGCTGCGAACGAGCAGTGTGACCATGCCGACCATCTTGCGAATTTGATGCATCATGAAGCTCTGGCCATGAACCTTCAGACTCAGCCATTCGCTCTTCTCTTCGTCGGGTCCTTCGCCAATGAGGATCGGCTTGGGATTGACTGTGAAGGACTTGATGTGACGCTTCGCACTGGGATCTTTGTACGTCTTTTGAATGGTGTAGTTGTGGTAGTTGCGAGTGCCGACGTATTGAGACAGAGCATCTTGGATGCGCTCAATGCGTCTCGTGGGAATGCGGTAGTGACGCTTGGCCGCTGTGTATGCATTACGAAGGCGGCGAGTGGCTGCACGCAGACGTTGCGTTCGGTCGATCTCCTCTGGGGTTGCTTGTGGCTTCGCGACAGTCGTGGTCTTCTCAGCATCTGCCGCTGCACCCTCCTCAGACTTCACCGGCTTTGTCTCGTCTTGTTCAACCTTCACGTCGACAGAATTCTCGGCTCCTCCTTGTGCAGGCTGGTTGATGATTATTGCGGCCTCCTCAGTTTTCTCAGCCTCCGGCTCGATCTTCACGGCGGCATCTCGTACTGTCGATCCAATTTTGGCCACCTGCTCTGTATCCTCGCTTTGCACGACTTTTGCGCTGGCTTCTTCCTCGCCCTGGAGCGCTTTGACAACATCCCACCGTATGTCCTCATCGATGCTATCCAGAATAGGCTTGATATGCTCTTCGTCCACCTTTTCCCAAAATCCCTTCACTTCCTCCTGTCGAGATTCGTAACCTGCCCGATCATCGGCCTGATCTGCTAATGCTTCCAGCTGCTTCGCCAGCCATCCACTTGGGTGTGGAGGTAAAAATGCGTGTGACGGGATCAGGTATTCGTACCATCGGCTGTCACACGCTTGGTAGCATGAGAAGCTTCCGATCGTCCTCTCGATACCCCACACGCGAATCTGCGAACTCAGCTCTGCGTTGATCTTCTCGACGATGTTCTCATCCTCCACGATCAGTTTGAGACTGATCATGTTCCCGGCAGCATGTACACCTTTATCCGTTCTTGCACACCGCACGAAACTGCTCTTCTTCGGGTCCTCTGCATTGGCCTTGCTAATGGCACCCGCCCTGACGAAGGCCTCGAAAAGGTCACCTTCAATGGTCTTCTCACTTCCCGAGATCTGCATGCCCTTGTAACCAGTCCCAGAGTAGCCGATCATCACGGCAACTTTATGCTTCGGTCGTCGCTGTTCCGCTTCGATCTCCTCTTTTGGGAAGATAATGCCTTGCCCTTGTGCACCGTCCCTCAAACGACGCTCCTGCGCATCAGTGTTTTTCTGTCGACGGTCTGGGTTCGTGTCACTTGAGGTCAGAGTCAGTCATGCATGGCAATGGAAGACTGAGAATACGTACAAGTACTCCCCTCTTCCCATATCGCCCTTCTTATGGCGCTTATTGTCGTTACGTCCACCCCTTCCTCCTCCTCCTCTACTTCCGTGCCGCATCGGCTTGTCGTTGAAAGCGCCCTTCCGCTTCTTGCCGCGATCGTTGTTGAAATTCCTCGGGCGGTCGTCATTGTCGCGGTCATTCGATGTGCCATCAGTCTGGGTGTTGCTGGATCCGCCAGTCTCGGCCGACTTCGCAGCAGCTTCGATCTTACGATTAGCATCCTCGAGAATCGCTGTAGAGTGCTCCATGGTGAGCAGCTTATGATCATCGGTGACAATATCGGTGTTGGAGAAAGCAAAATTCAAGAAGAGCTCTCGAAGAAGCTCGAGATCTCAAAGTGGGGGCGGAAAATCGGGCCGCATCCAGATCTCACATGCCCGCCATCCAACTGCACTTCACTTTCTTCATTCCACACAGCACCGCTTGATTGCGAGTGTTGTCCAACGCCCGTCCTTACCGCCGACCGATACATGGAACATCGCCATCGGTAAAATACTCCGCCACCGCCATCATGACCGACCTCGCTCATTCTCTGATCCGGACCGTCGTGCGCGCATTCTACCAAACCGAACACATAATCGCCATAGATGCGCTCGTACTCCACTCGACCCTCCAGGATAGCGACCTTGCGCAGCTCCTCGGCGTGCAGACCAAAGGTCTTCACAAGACAATAGGACGTCTTCGTGAAGATGGACTGGTCACAGTACAAAACCGAGCTGAGCGACGCACAGATGGCACGGGAGGATATTATGGAGGTGCGCCGCAGGCCGGCAAAGAACGAGTCACTCATCGACAATGGTACTATCTCAACTTTCATCGCGCCATCGACAGCATCAAGTATCGCATGTATCGGCTGAACAAGCACATTGAAAGTTTGGGAATGCCGACGACGGAGAGGAAGGATCTCTCTTGTCCAAGGTGCAAAAGCCAGTACGCAGAGATTGACGTTATGGACAATATTTCGCCAACTACCGGAGAGTTCCTCTGCCACATGTGCGGGCACGTGCTGGATCCTGTGGAGGAAGATGAGCTTGCGAACGAGAATCAGAGCATGAAACGGCTGAACAATCAGCTGGAGAAATTGCTCAAGCTTATGCAGAAGATCGACGCTACCGATGTTCCCGAGAATGATTTCGAAATGGCTCTGAGCAAGATGAAACCGATTCAGAAATCAGACACGAACCCTGGCTCCCGCACTGAGATCGTGGACCTGCCGAATAGAAATCTGCAGAGCACCAAAGGTCTCGTACTGCAGCCGGAGCGAATTGCGGTCGAAGTTCAGGATGACGAGGACGTCAAGCGGGAGAGCAAGGCCGCGGAGGCTGAAGCGAGGAAGGCTGCAGAGGCTCGCCAGAACGCTTTGCCTGACTGGATCTCGAAGAGCACAATCACCGGCGATATCACTGCAGTTGGTGCCAAGGAGGAAAGGCTGCGAAAAGAACGCGAACAGCACGCAGCTGTCATCAAGGACGAGGATAACGAAGAGAAGAAGCCCTCTGCTGCAGGTGACGAAGATGTCATGGCCGCATACTGGGACGAATTGGCGCGAGCGCGAGAGAAGGAAGCGCAAGAAGCCAAGGAGGAAGAGGAAGAAGATGACGATGACGAAGAGGACGAGTTTGAGGACGTCGATGTTGGTGGCACCCCTCTCAATGGCAAGACAGCCAGCACCACGGGCTTTAACACACCTGCGAATGTCGAGAGTAGCAATGCGACAGACGACGAGCGTGAGACAAAGAGAGTCCGCATCGAGGAGCCGAGCTCGAAAGACACTCCGGCTGCGAGCGACGCGGATGATGACGAGCTTGAATTCCAGGATGTCTGACCTCGGAGACAACAGAATCGAAGGGGTTAGTTTTGAATTTGTTGCTATTAGCGCGGCGTTCGGCGGATCTTCCAAAAGCTGATGTAGCTCAATTATGGCACTCAAAGGCATCTCTTGAGCATCAATGACTTCGTGTGGTTTGCGCACTGACGTGAAGACGACAGGGAACAAGGAAGGATGCATTATCAGAGCGGCAAATACTGTATCATGAGCACCATATTATTTTCGCGGTCCCGCCCGCGGTCCCGCCTTCAACACATCTTCCAAGGTCGCTGCGCCACACTCCATTGGCTTGGTCTGCACACTCTGCTCAAGAGCCATCGAGTCTCGACTCCTACTCTCCACCTTGACCTCAGTGCTCTTGTGGATCGCTCCACCCCAATCTAGCTTCGATGCCAAGCTCTGCCGTGGTTCCAGACTCTCCTTGCTCTCACTAAGAGAAGGACCTAGACGCATTGTCGAATACAATCGATCGAACGGCGACTGCTCCCGATACTCGAGAGGACCGTCGGCCAACCGCTTGCGCTTGAAAGGATGGCTCTTCGTTGCCGGCGGCGAAGAGGGAGGCGAGTATCGGATCCGAGTGAAACTGCCCAGCCTCAATCCGTTCTCCGCTTCTCCAACAATCTTCGCAGCACCTTTACGAGTCTCAGCTGTCCCGTTGAGCTCGGTTGCGGAGAGTGATCTGCTCCTGATAGCCCTCCAAATCTTCACGCCCAGCATCCGCAAGGCCGGCAGAGAACACACAATCACCGCCAGATTGGCTTCGACCTCTGTCCACAACAGCGCGGGCATCGAGCCCCAAGTCGGATCATCGAATGATTCTGCGCTCCCTTTGAGCATCACCATCCGCACGATAGAGGCTGCGATGACCAACGCTCCAAGACCGAACATGGAGAGCAACCCGGCCCTGGTGCGGGTGGAGACCTGGAGGCTGCCAATGACTGGTATCGGGAGGATGTAAACCTGCACTCATCAGCGGCTACTCGATTGTTCTCTCCGTGGCGAACTTCTGGGTACTCACCACGATATCCATAAACGTATTGAAAGCCGCATACGCATACCAAAACCTCAGGTTGTCGATACATCTCCCCACCATCTCTGGATGCCAGGCCTTCCGCACAGGCGTACACTGCCAAATCGTCGCCAGGGTGAACGCAACCATGCCCATGACCGTCACGTCCGCCGTGAGCCATACCACCCGTCGAAACCACTTGTTCTTGTGCGATGGTGGGAAAATTGCCAGATACAAAGCACAAAACGTCAGCTTCGTGAACCCGCCCAGGAGCTTGTAACATATCTGGTATAGATAGAAGTAGAACATGGCATGGCTGAAGGTGCTCAGGATGTCCGATCGATGTTTGCCGAAGCCGTAGTGTGCTGCTGTAATCCCGAATGCGGTTTGGATGGTTAGGGTTATGAAGGCGAGGATCGCGAAGAGGTCGTCCCAGCCGCGTTGGTGGTGGTGGAGGCGCCAGGCGAGGCGGGTTGCGAAGATGAGGGTTGTCAAAGAGAAGAAGATGATGGAGATGATTATCAAGGTTGGAGATTTGTTGGGGACTGCTTGCGTCCATAGGGAGGCAGACTCGAGGGGTCTAAACAAGACTGTTGTCATGGCGTTGGCGGTATTGATACTTGCTAGGAGCAGGACTTGTCTGTTCGACAATATGATGGTTGCAATCAACCATCAAGGATCGAAGGCGATCAAAGTGCTGCTGTTTGCTCTTCATATTGACTGAGTCGTTGGATCGTCTGCCGACACGATCATTCACTGGACCAGGTTGCTTGCCAGTAGATCACTCATCCCACTGACTATGATGTTTGCTGATTCCGTCATGGCGCTCTAAGCCTCTCTTGCTCGTGTATATGCTGCTCTGAACCTGGATCCAGAAATATGTTCAAGTTAGCCAGAATTTGCATGTGATAGTCTTGGCGTCCACTTTTACAAGCAGTCGAAGTCAGCTGAGGGCGGCCTACGTAGTTGATCTTCAACATCTTGACAGACAATAGGCTCGCCCAGACAGAGAGGTCATACCAAGAAGTGATGTTGTTCATATCCTTCGTATTGATTTATGCATGCGAGCTAGACCCTCAATCACATCATACCATGAGCAAGCCTCAATGGCTCAGGCAATCCGCCTTCTCTCATCATGATCTCTATGCCGCAAGCAAGAATACCACGCCCTTCGCACAGTTGTTCCGCCTAAGACGTGCCATCTCAGGCAACAAAACGCCGAACGCCCATGTTGTCTCATGCCCTTAATCGTACAGGTCCTCCTGCCCGGGCAGCGTGATGTCCACCGCTTCCGGCTCATCCGCCTCTCTGAAGTCCGCCTCAAGCTCCCGGGCAAGCACTGAGCCTCGCCGCGACGGCGGGTCGAATATGTCCCGACTCATTTCCTCGACTTCATCGGAAGCGTCGTCGTCAATCCACTCGCCATCCGAAACAGTGAGCAAAGGAGGCGTGTCGTCTCCCATCCCAGAATCATTGTCCCGGAACCCCTGCGCAGTCGTGCTCGCTCCATCATCGTCATCATCGCCTTCCGCTCCTCCACCCAGAACAGCATCCGTTCTCAATCCGTCAAATCCCCACGTCGCGCCACTAGCAGAGTACGAGGGTAGTGCGTCATCGGCGCTGAAATTAGTGATCCTCCTCGGATTCAGATTCCTCTCGACTGCCCCAATTCCACCACCTCCGACCGCCGTTCCGTCCAGGAGTGACGTTCCCAGTAGACTCCTCGGCGTATCCGCGGTTCCGACTCCGACTTGTGAACCGCTCGACGGCCCATGCGATGAGCGTATTGGGCCGCCGAGCTGACCTTCCCCCGCGTCAAGCTCCTCATCGTCGGACGAGGGATTCTTGTACTTGTTGACAAGTTCCTGCAAGTCCGCATTGCCGAGAGGCGTATTTGAGCGACGACGGTAGAAGAGCAAGTAGGCGGCGGACTGTTGCAGTCGCTCGAGGTCGGTGATCTTGCTGCACGAGGCGTCGTTGTAGTCATACCAATCGCCGGTCTCCCAATTCTTGGCCATGGCAGTGTAGTGGCCACCTCCGAGGCCGCCGAAGTGCAGATCGATGGCGAAGAGGTCGTAGATGTATTCCTTGCCGTCCTCCTTCAGACCCACCTTGTCAGTCATGTCCAGGCCTTCGATCGGGAATTCGACGTTGATGTCCAGCTTGTCACGGGAGCCACGACCGCCGCCGAAACGCTTCAGGTGAACGACCAGAATGTCCGGCAACGTCCAGATCTCGAGCGTCTTGGCCGCGCGACGGTGGTCCTTGCATCGATTGCAAAACCATGTATTGTCCTCGGAGAGAACCTCGCGCTTGCCAGTCTCCGCGAAGCATTCCTCAAGAGTAACACCATGCTTGTGGCGTCGAGCGCGCTTAGCGACACGAGCCTCGAGCTCAGGATCATCGAAGATAGGGCCGTGCCTACCTTCGTCATCCATGGTACGACGGCCGCGAAGTCCGTCTGCATCATTGTCCCCGCCCTCGAACAGTGCGTTTACGGCTTCGGCC
This sequence comes from Zymoseptoria tritici IPO323, assembly GCF_000219625.1. Classification (NCBI taxonomy): domain Eukaryota; kingdom Fungi; phylum Ascomycota; class Dothideomycetes; order Mycosphaerellales; family Mycosphaerellaceae; genus Zymoseptoria; species Zymoseptoria tritici. The sequence goes on along the minus strand of NC_018216.1, from coordinate 2,058,513 downwards.
TTCCAGTCAAGAACGATCGTCTCACCGAGCTGAATGTAGTACGGGTTGGAGTCGTCGTCTGCTCGAGGCTTGGCGGCGGGGAAACCGAACGTCGGATTTCTGTTGCTGTTGCGATTTTGTTGGCCTCCGCGCTTGCCCTTCTTGCCACCATATTTCTTGTTCTTGTTGCGTTTTCCACGACCGCCACGCACATTCTCCTCTCTAGCGCTGGGCTCCATGATAGTGTTCGGGCCATTAAGTTCGTCGCTACTGTCAGAGACGTGCTCTGCAGACAGACTTGACTCGCCAACAACAATGTCTGGTCGCTCCTCGTCGTCATCCGCATCGCTCTCCTCGCTCTTCGCGGTGCCGTTTGTGGTCGAAGAGGTTTCATCAGACCGACTCGACTGCGTCGAACTCCTTCGTGAAAGCGCTTTGACACGACCAACCATAGGATGGACATAGCTATTGTAAGAGGTGTTGTTCCCTGGGTACAAATTGTCGTTGTTGTTTGACGAATATTTCATCTCGAAAAGATGAGTTCGCAAAGCTGGAGAGAGGAAGTACTCCGGGTCCATGAATCCATGCGGCACGCCAGCGTCTTCGCCAGGTTCATCAATCTGCATGGCGCTGGTGCCGTTTGTCAAGATCTGGGAGTCGGTCGCCGCCGAAGCGTGCGACACATTGACGTAGCCATCCTCTGACTGCGCGGAATGGTCGCTGACGCCGGCGGAGTCCTCGTTCGGAGCAGGCTCGGCATCGACCATTTCGGCCTCGCTGTCATCCTTCTTCACGACTGATGCCTCGGTGAACTCCTTCAAGATGGGTCGGGTAGTCATGTTCGCAACTGCTTGCAGAGTCTTCTTGAGAATCACATCGTAGTCCTTCGCCTCTTCTCTCGTGACCGTGATGAACAACGGATACATTATCTCATCTGATGGATTTCTGGAGCCCTGCAGTCGATGGATGATTGGTACAGCAAAGCAGTCCGCTTGCGGCGCATCCATGCCACCAGCCGGAACCTTTTCGCGCTTGCTCATGTAGGAGCTGTACTTGTCCGCCGTGGCAGGATTTGTTGGCACGCCGTCAAGCTCGTAAATGAAGATGTCATCGTGGCTTTTGATAGCTGCTTCTTGGAGGCTCAGCCGATCATCGAACACATTGTAGACCTTTTTATGCCATATTTCAACTGCCGTTGTTCGGCTGGCCTCGACACCGGGGTGCTTGCTGGCAACGGACTCCTTGAGCGCCTTGACGGTGGCGTTGTTATCGATGTCCACGCGTTGGCGAACAGGCGGTCCCTGGAGGGGCACGAAGACGACTGTATGGTTGAAGCTGACATTGACAGGGAGCTGGACGGTGAGGAGGGAGTAAGGATCGAACGTGACGCTGACTTTGTCGCATTTGGGGCATTCCATTTTATTCTTGTAGAAGCCGCTGAAAAGATCCATGGCGACGGAGTCGTTTCGTAGACGATGGTTGTTGCGGTACGTCTCACCTAGCTCAATGATGGCTTCCGGAAGGTGAACGGTAGCATCGTTGGAGTCCGGATTCTCGATATATGGCTTCTTCTTGATGCGGTTCAGATCTTCGTGAAGTGCGTCGACCAGAAAGCTGAGGAATTCCTGCGAATCCTGCTGGCCATAGCCAGAGAACATTGGCTGTGCATTTCCAAGAGCAGTCTTGAAGTGGCTCGGCCTGAAGGAACTGTTGTTGTTGTTGCCGTAGATCCCCTCGATTACGCTGTGGTACGCATTTGCCATGCGACCATGATGTCCAAGCGGATTGTCGTTGTTGATCTCCTTCTTGTATTTCTTGGTGAGGAAGAAGATGGCGAGCTCCTCGACGCTGCGAATGCATTGCAGAGCTGAATTCATGTAACAGGTATTACCGAGGTTCTGCAGTCCAACGACGCCAGGCGGTCGTCCATCCTTTCGTGCTCGACCTCGTGTCATCATGCGCTCGGGTGCAGGACTTGTTCGACCAGAGGCAGTCGTCGAGGCAGGCAACGAGCCGGCCGACTTCGGAATCTTCAGGCTGTTCTGCGCATCGGATTGGAATTGTCCTGCACGGATACCGCCAAGGGTCTCCTCCAAAACCAGAGTCATGTCTTCGTGAACACCAGCCATTTGCACATTCATGCTGCCGCCATTGAAATTTACATTGCCAGTCTGATCCTTCAATTCCAAAGGCTCAAGATTCGTACCACCCTTCATCTTGCCGAAAGTCTCCGAGTCGAGAATAAGCTTTGGAACGTTACCAGTTGTACTCGCGGGAGAAGTACTCCTCGAATCGGGAGGCGATGGGACGCCAGACGGAGCACTATCGGAGCGATTGGCTGCAGGGATTGTTGGATCAATCAAGCGGAATACCTTGACCTTGGTCTCACGAGAAATGCCCGCTGCCTCCTTGCACCTAGCAAGGAAGTTTTGGACCTTTTCACTCTTGGACGAGACCAGACGGACAGCATCAGCCTCCTTGCGATCGCGTGCTTCTTTTTTCAATTTCAGCGCGGGCAGAGATCCGGTTCCAGACTTCGGCTTGACGGCCTCCGCTTGTGAATCTGGCCGTGGGACCTTGCGAATGGTGACGACAGGAGGGTATAGCTCGTAGACGACGTTTTGCTGGTCGCTGCCGGAGTTGGCAGTATTGTGTGCATACCGGATGATCGGCTTGGAATGAACGTGGCCATATTCGCTGATGATGTAGCCGTACGCATCGAAGGGCAGGATTTGTATCTCCGAATTGAGGGTGAGACCAGGCTTGAGCGGAATGAAAGCTTCCTTCGACACATCCATCAGGTAGGGCTTCTCGAAAGCACCTTCAGGAACAATGTCAGAGTTGTCCATAGGTCCCACGAGTCCGTCGCGGGCTTCTTTTGGATACTCGCGGTTCTGCAAGCCTTCCGTGCTTCGTGAAAGGACCCGCTCGAGCCACTTTGACGACACAACGACTCCTTTGACGCCCTCATCCAACTGTGCTTGCCCTAGTCTTGTAACATGCGCGACCTGTTCATCAACTCGCTCAGTCGAATGTGGCTCTTTCTGTGATGGTGGTAACGGCTGATCTTCTGCGGGAGCCTTCTCCGACACCTCCTCCAACAGGCTGGATGCTGACGTGCTTGTCGAATCATTGCCGTTTGTCGAAGTAGAGGCACTGTTAATGTCCATCTCCTGCGTTTCCAACGCAACACTCGCCGGCGTCATTCCCGACATTGCCGTATCCTCGACATGTGTGACCGTCTCTTGCTCTTGCTCATCCTCCACCGGGCGAGGCGTGCTCTCGTCCATTATTGAGTCCACAACACCTTCCTCCATCGCCGTAGCACTCCTCTTTGCCGGACTCGCACTCCTCGCTCCCACCACTCTACCTGCACCAGCCAACGAACGTTCACTTCCATTCTCGCTCCCTGCCATATTGTCCACGCCACCTTCCAAGCTTCCCACAGTGCCCTCTTCTCGACTCGGCAGCACTTCGTGGTGCAAATGTGGTGGAAGGAATCTCGGCGGCGGAGTGGGGCGCTGGTAGACGGCACTGCTCAACAGCGGCGACGACGGTATCGCAGTGCCGTGCTGCGCAGGCGAAGAGGACGTCTGCGGAGGAGTCGATCCAGTGGTGAGTATTTCGGGCGCTGCCGGTTGTGAAGGTATTGCAGGCAGCGTTTGCGTTGGTGATGAAGTGCGTTCGCGAGTCTGGCTCTGCGGTGACGGGGTTGTGGAGGGCGAAGCGGAGGATTGCGCAAAAGGAGCAAGCTTGCGCTTTTTCTGCGACGAAGCCGTCTTGGCGAGAGACTGCTCACAATTGAGCAGCCTCTAGAATGAGTAGGGAGTGGTATAGAAGTGAAGGAAGGAGAGGAAGAAAGAAAAAGATTGGCGCTGCTTGGAGGCGGAATGCGTCGTGGTCGTGAGGATCGCCAATGGAGATGAATGCGTGAGATCGGTGAAGTCGTGTCGTTTGGTGAGGGAGATGTCGTGGTGAAGGAGGTGGTCGATGTTTCTGTCTGCGACTGGCGCAAGAAGAGGTCGAGATGCAGGTCAGGTAGCACGAGGGCTTGGCTTAAGCTTTGCGGTGATGTTGTGGCGTTTCTCGCGAGGGAGGCACTTCCGGGACGCGTTTGTTCGTGAAGCACGTGAAGATGTTGCGAAATGGTGAGGTTGTTGTACAGAAGCAGTGTATATTCAGGAGATCAGCTGCCAAACGTCAAATATACCTTACCCACCGTCACTTCCTTCCTATTGTGAACATATTCAGAAACTCCGCAATAGACGGAAAGCGCGAAACAACGGGGTCAAGCTCAAGGTGTGCCTGAGGCCCTTCCAAAGGCAAGAGGACGTCGCATGTGAAAGTGTGCTTGGATTGTTGAGATCCATGCCTGGAATGCCAGATTGAACTCCATATCCATCGAGATCGCAACTTAGATTGTTCAAACATGCAATGCAGATGCCACGCCAAAAGGATTATGCACCCTCGACAGCAAGGAAACACCCGCTGAAACGCAACAGATCGACCACTCTGCTCATCTTCTCTTCGTCCCAGCGCCCCTCCCTGCCCGTTCCCGATCCTGCTCCTCCTTGACATACCTCACAAAAGTCTTCTTATGCACCATGCCCGCATACTTGCCCTCACACGTCACGCAAATATACCTCAAACCCAACTTCACAAAACACTCAAAGACCAGGTCCATCGGGCTCGTGATATCGAGACTGACAGGTGATGGGTCGATATATCGCGTAAAATCCGTGAGGTCGGGGCCGCCATCTTCTTCTTCTTCTTCGTCGGGAGAAGTGGCAGAGGAGGGTTCGACTTCGTGCGTGGCGCTGTCGATGCGGGAGCTGGAAGTTGGACCGGTCTTGTTGGTTGCGGTTGTTGTGCGCTCCGAGGAGGTCGTGTCGGTACGAGATAAGTATTCTTCACTTTCTCCTTCGGTGATCGTGTGGTCGTCTCCATCCCCATCTGTGGCATCTGCGAGCAGCGCTTCCTCCCTCTGCGCCACCACCGAGTTGGGCCGCTTGTTCTTGTCCTCTCTCGGTGCTCTCGCATCCATCAAACACATAGCTTCGTCCTCGCTTTCCAGCAAGTCCAGTGCGAATTCCAAGTCTGGGCCAGGAATTAGTCCAACCAGAACGTCGTGTCTCAAGATTGGCAGTCCGCCGTCGATTTCGCCCGCCATGTGCAAGTACTCCAGCTGAAATCTGAGTTGCTTCGCAGGCACGAACGCACTGGCTGTAATGTCGATGTAGCGATTCTGATTCGGTGCAGTGGTGATATCGCCTAGATCAGTGGTGAAGACTGGCCTGACTTTGTGGTCGAGGTAAGGGTAAGCATTCATGTCAGTAAGAAGGTCATAGATAGAAAGTGGCTCGAGAGCATCCGCAGTCCACTTAGCGATCAGCACACCCATGGCGAAAGGCAGGACGTGTTCGAGACTGCCCGTCAGTTCGAAGAGTATGACTGCCAGCGTGACCGACAAGCGAGTGACGCCACACATAGTCGCTCCAGCTGCGACGAGAGCGTACACGCCCGGCACAACGCAGGCTTCAGGGGAGCCATTGCTTGAACAGCCAATGGAGAGAGCGAGATCCGGGTAGCGCAGAATGATGAGCTGGACGATGTGGCCGACAATCCGACCAAGAAGACCGCCGACCACCATAGAGGGAACGTAAATGCCGGCAGGAACTTTGATGCCGAATGTGACAACGGTGAGCATGGCTTTGATGAAGAAGGCAGCGAAGAGATAGCGAATTGTCTCGGGAATGTTTTCTTGAGTCGGACAGAGTCCGGTGCCTGTGTCGGAGAACGCATCGCAGGGCGCCGCGAGTTCGTAGAGAAGCTCCGCCACTGGGACACGTGTATAGCGATTCCAGAAACTGACAAGCCCGGTGACGACTGCAACGATGAAGACTTCCAGCATGGGGTAACTCTTGATCATGGCTGAGCGACGGAAAGTCTTCGCCCAGATGCGGGAAGCCTTGATGAAGAGCGCGCCTAGCGTGCCACCCATCACACCTAGTGCGGCGAAGATGATGATTTCGAACAAGTTCCAGTCGGTGACATATCGTACTTGGAAGAGTACAATTTTGTTGGTGCCGTATGGGTTGAGGAACTTCAATGATAGCGCCGCTGCGATACAGCAGAAGAAGGTCCTGAACATGGTCTTGGGCGGAAAGTAGTAGCTCACTTCTTCCAGACTGAATAGCACGCCGCCGATCGGAGCACCGAATGCCACTGCTACACCAGCTGCGGCGGACGCCGAGAGCACTTCTCGTCGTTTAGCGTCGTTGTTGCGGTACTTGGATGACACGCGAGACGCAATATTTCCGATACACGCTGCGATGTGCACGTAAGGACCCTCTTTGCCGACAGAGAGTCCGGAGCCGACGCTGAGAATCAGACCAACTGTCTTGTAGACCAGTGTCTGCGCACCCAGGTAGCCGTGCAGCACGAAGCCTGAGAGAATCACTCTCACCTCTGCCACTCCACTTCCGGCTGCAGGGTAGTACACGACGGGCGGTCGCTTGGCCGCTTCCTGAAATCGTCTTGTTGGACTCAGCGTGCCCGGTCCACCACCTTCAGTCCTCCCCTTCCCAGAATCATGCCTCTCAGCTCCCAGATTCTCATCCAGAGTGCTCAACGAAATTGCCGAAGATATTGTTGTCTTCGTTCGCAGCGTCACCACACACGCAGCCAACGCCAACAGCACAACCCAACCGACAAATGCAGCAAAGTCCAGCCAAAGCTTCCCACTCTCGTCCTGTCCTCCGTCAATCAGTCTCGACCATCTAGACCAATCCTCGCACGCACTCGCTCCGGAACAGCACTGCCTCTTACTGAAGTACCAGCGACTCGAACAGTATCCCGTCTTCCAGTCGAAGATCTTGGCTTCGGTCACATCAATCATGTATGCAAAACCTGCAGTGACACACCCGATGACAAACACTAGTAACCAGCCTTGAGCACCATCGAAGAAAGCCTTGACCCTTCCTCGAAAGTCTCGTCGACTCCGTAGCTCTTTCACTCGATATGCGTCCGCAATGCTATCATGCACCCAGTCCGTGGACGTGAACTGATCGTACCACACGCGATCATCCCAGTATAGACTCCTCTTCGATGCCGTCACATTTGAAGTGCTCGCTTCTCCGCCCGCTGCACGAGCTTCCTCTTCATCCCCAGCAGTACCAAGCGCTTTCATCAATCCCCTCGCGAATGAACCTCTTCGACTCCCTAGTGGTCCTCGCACTGAGTTCACGTACGAATGAGATCGGGTGAATGGATATCGCGGTGTCCCTGGCACACTCGTTGCTCGATATCCTGAACGCGGCACTTCTGGACTTGACAACAGCGGTGTCTGCTCTGTCGCTGCCTGGCCATGTTGTGTTCCTGCTGTTCCTGTTCTGTCTCTTCTAGGTACTCGCAGCCTCAAGTCGGCCTCCGATCTTCTTTGTAGCCCTCTTCGAGATCGAACTGTGCGTGGAGATGACAGGTTCGATGCAGGCGTTTGTGAGGATTGTAATGCATTGCGGTAGGCATTTCGAATCGCTTCCGCTTGTTGTTCGTCGAAGTCGTCGTATCCGTGTCGCGAGTATGTTGGGTCAGCGGACTCGGAACGGGAAGAAGGTGCGACGCTGGAGGATCGAGAGGCGAGAGATTGGTAAGAGGCGACTGATTTGGGCATGTTGTAGCAGCCCGGAGCTGTGTGCTGGAAGGGTTGACGTGAGGTCGACGTTAGTCGAACGGGTGGCTTTGGTGGGGTCGGGGAGTTCTGCGGAGTCGAGGGTTCATGGGGAGCTACCTATACACCTGGATGGACTTCCATACCGATGTGCATGGGAGGAGACGGAGGACGATGGAGGACACCGAGCTGGCCTCGTCAAATAGAGGAGATAGGAGGAGCGGAGGTCAGTCTGCCAACGCCAGGAGGTCAGGGTGTGGTGGATGGGACAGATTGCGTGCCCCGGTCGGTCGGTATCTTTCGTGATGGATCCGCTCTGACATCCGCTCCGTCAAGTCACAGGGACTGTCGTTGTTGATCCCGGAACGCCTCGAGGGTCTCTTTGCTGTGATGGTGCACAAGCGAAACACGCGGCGGACTGGACTCGGACTAGGATGGAGCTTGCAGCTTGGGTGCATGAATGATACAGAATAAGGTATCGATAGCGGAGCTGAATGTCAAGCCAAGAGGAACGATACGACAGTCGAGTCTAGTCCGTGGCGGAGTGTGTGGGAGCTGCGTAGGCGTGTGGGCGAAGATGTGAATGGATCACGGGGATGTCTGTTTGGAGGCAAAGAGGCAGGAGGGACACGTGAAGACCGCACAGAGGCAGAGGAGGGACGTCTTCTGGGCATATGTCTTTGGTGAACGAGACGAATCATCTACATATGGCAAGAGGCTTGCCGTGAATTTCTGATCGCGGAGGCGGGCGTACCACAAGACAGGTCGAGTCGAGTGCGTACGACAGCTTCGCATCTGATCTACGCCCAAGACCTTCGCACATGCTTACCGCGGGTCATCGAGAGAATTGTGTGATCAAATGTAGTTCTAGTACTCGCTCGAAAAAGGTGTGCCAACCAGATCCTCCCGCTTTCATGCAGACCCATGTCACCATGCACGGCTGCAGCTGCACCTCAAGAGCTTCGTCAAAGTACAGCCTGAGATCTGCCGGCGGGGTGGGGTGGGTTGTGAAACATCCACTGCTGAATAATGACGATGATGGTGTGCTCGTGACAGGGCTAATTTGGTTCGGGGTGGTGGTTGCACAAGGTATCCTGGGTAGTCTATACAATTCGAAAGGTTCGTCTCGGGATGTTGAACTTCACCTCTGAGGTAAGCAATCGTTGTTGACGATGCCTGGGCACCTACTCTCAGCCCAGTGTCGGCATGTCCGCATGTGTGTAATGGTATATTCATGAGCGGTAAATCTTCCTTGCATTGTCCATGACCGCCAGCTGCGAGCTGCACACAACGTGAATGTTTCGCTACCTCCACAAGCGCTCCATTCCAAAGAAAGTCTTCACCTCGCCACCAAGACCTCACCTCATGCCATCCGTCCATGGACATGAATCTTCCCGCGTTGAAGCATCCACCGTTCACACCGCCCAGCTATCCCCTATCGCAAGTAGTCGTGAACGGATCCCCGCAACAGACGTTGAGCTTGGAGCAACCATACCAGCAGCAGCCGACCCCCTTGTTCTTGTCGCAGCAAGGCGGGTACTCGCCAGTCGCGCTGTAGCAGTCGTCGTTGCTGCGACAATTGCGGGCGAACAAGTGCCCGGGGGGCGGCTGCGGAGCGGCTGATGCTACTGCGAGGAATCAGCGAATTGAAGTTCTCTGGTTGATGGTGCAAGTGGGTGAGGCGACGTACCTGATGCACAGGCGAGGACCAGAGCGAGTTGAGAGAAGCGCATGTTGTCGGAGTTGTATTGCGGATTGGTTGGACTTGAGTGAAGGAGGGTCGGTGATTGGGTAGGCTGGTGCTCGCGGGGAATGCTGCGCAGGCGATGGAGGTAGATGGGAGATGGGAGATGCTGAAAGAAACAGCTCTTGCTCGCCTCCTTAAGTAGTATGCGGCCATTGCGGTGGAGGGAACTTTCGATAGTCTGAATTGCTGTCCGTGCCCACACTTGTTTGGCAGTTCGCTGTCATTCCATGGAAGGTTTGGCCATGTACTGGGTGGTGGCTTCAATCTTCAGAGGTCCAGGTGTGGAAGACCTTCGGCGAGGAAATCGACATGGTGGAAACTGGTCTCGTTGGCATTTCGCCCTGGTCCAATACCAGCGGGCAGCAGTGAAGATGAGGGATATGTCTCAGATGAATGCCCAGGTGTGGAAGACCTTCGGCGACGAAATCGGCAAGGTGGAGCATGGTCTCGTTGGCTTTTCGCCCTGGTCCAATACAGGCAGTCAGCGGTGAAGACGAGCGATATGTCTCGGAAGACTGCCTAGGCATGCAAGACCTTCCGCACGAACGTCGGCATGATAGAAACTGGCCATGTTATACGGTCTGCCCTCGTCTCATACCAGCGGTCAGCGGTGAAGACCAGCGTTGTGTCCAATTTGAAACCCTAGATGGTCCTCCTGGGCAGATGCCCATGCTTCGAACGTACGGCACTTTGGCGCTACCACACGCTATAGGTGAGCTCTGAGTTCATAGTGAGATATTGGGCCAATGACTGAGGAAGAAGGAAACTTTGCAAGGCACCAATCAATGTGCGGACCGGATCCGGGTCGAAGCTGTCCTTTGATTCGACTGAATTGAGGTTCGAAGGCATTTCCAAAGCGTGAGTAGTCCCAGCATACAGCGTGTTGGCACATTGGAGTGGTCGGGAGCATGGGCTGAGAACGCTGGTTCGCAGGCAAGTAGACACATGAAACCGTGATCCTGGCCCAGACCTTGCAATCATAGCTGACCATGCCAATATACTAACATGCTGTAGTCGATGCTAAAGTGACGTGCCCGGGTCCGCGGAAGGCGATGGCTCTACAGCGTGTTAGCACATCGGAGTGGTCACCGTTCAACCTTACTTGTAGGTTAACGGCCTGCTCACTAGGATGCTAGCCAATTGCGTCTCGGAATCCCCCTGAGCCTGCAAAACGGGTGACCACTCCGATGTGCTAACACGCTGTACTTCGCTTGTTGAGTTTGCAGCATGGGCTTGTACGGGTGTCTCGGGTGGCCCTGCGCGTTGGAACTCAAAGGTTGATGTCTGCAACCGATAGCGAGACATCAGTGCAGCAGCGCGAGCATTGCCGGGTATGGTGAGCGGCATTGCGAAATCAAGAGCATGCCTTCAGGGAAGGTCTGCTTCGAAGGCCCGTAATCAGGCCTCGAACCCGATGTGCGGACGGTCTCGCTCAGCGGAAGTCTGATGGGTCCAGAGTCGTCGATTGACAGCTGAGGATCAGCGAATGGTCCGGTGAGTGGTCCTGAAGCCGCCCATTTGCTCCATGTGGCCTCGCAGATACCATCAATTGCATTGCAGATTTCATCTGGCAGTGGCAGCTTCTCGATCTTGCCTCGCTGTTGAGACTGGGGCTCGCTTCCCGAGCTGGAGGCCGTTTCGCCGTCCTCGCGAGGCAGACCATATGCGTCAAATGAACTGTCCTCATCGTCGTCAGAATAGTGCCGCTCATAGAAGCATCTCATGTTGCAGGGCCTGCAGTGGATCAGGGGCCTCAATCTAGGAGACGGAAATTTGGTGGGAATACCATTCTATCCGAGCGGATAGAATCAGCAGACGCGTCGGGCGGACTACTTTCATCGACAGGGATAGTTCTAACGGAATCGACAGGTCGGATATGTGTACTTCCTCTCGACCGCGTTTTCGTGACGACTCAGAGCCTCCATCTTGCAACCGGGCGGAAATCGGTCATGCCCTCCGACTGGCACAGATGAAACGTGTTCATGGCTGCGTCAAGTCAAGAGGATGAGAGTACGTTCGTGGGATGGAAGAGACCTCATTGGACTCCAGCTGCCCGCTGCCCGCTGCTTAGTCACCCGGCGGAGGGATGGGAGGGTCACGCGTATGTTCCGTCGGCCTTCTTTCGCTCTTCCATCTTCACTCAACATGCTCTGCCATCAATGCCTTCAGTCCTTCACAGCGTCGAAAAAGCTTCCAGGTCTCACCTCTTCAATAGGCACTCGAAGACGACGGCTCTTTCATCTGTCTGCGCAACCTGATGAATTGCGATGAGTACTCCTGCATCACTTGGACTAAACGTAGCCTCCTCTGGAGGCCTTTGTGAAACCCGTTGACGATGCGCGCGTCGAGGCCAGGAGAAAGTCTCTTCGGCTGAAGCGTTTCTCTCCCGACTACCATTGAGCCGACATGTGAAGGCTGCCTAACAAAAATTGCCTGGGATGTCCCGCATGCCACTTGCACTCCGTGGTTCAACAAAGTCATTTCCGAGAACCGTGCCATATAAGGTACTTCTCCGGTAAGATGACCTCTCTTCGCCTCTCACAATTGCTTCATCCACATCTCTCACTTGCAGAGTTCCACGACCACACATCGAGCCTACCGCAACATGCACGACAGCGAAGACATGGACGTCAACACTAGTGGGATCAAGCCATCGCCGCCGGCCACCTTGGAAACTCTGGAGAAGCAGCGGCAATGCTGTTGACATCATCAGTGTGCTGCCTCCCGGAAGGACCGTCGCTGTCAGACCGACCGTATACGACCAAGAGCAATTCTTGCCGCTCCGCACGGCACTTTCCAAGTGGACACAGGTGAAGCTCGACGAGCCTTCTATCATCGAGCCGGACGATCCGGACTGGCCGAGAGAGCTGATCCATAGACTGGACCTCCCGTGTACAGAGGCCAGCATCAGCGTGGACCAACTGCAAGGCGCCGGTGTGCCCGAGCTGAGATATTGGAGTATTTCGGACGGCAGCACGGATTCACCGTGCTGCTCGCCACCATGGAGCGACGTGAGAATGTCAACCAGCTCAAGAAAGTCTTCTATCCGTCTGGCACCTTTCTTGTTTCGATGGTACCAGTCAGAGAAGCAGACGTACTGCAGCCAGATACCGTCAGCGGCGACTTCAGACGTCCTGATGGTGTTGTGTGTTCCCCCAGCCTAAATGATTCGCCACCAGCTGACGCTCCGCAGGTATTGGTCCTCGTGAGGGACGACATGCTTGCTGCTTTCCTAACTAGGTCTTTGCGGGCGACTGATCTGCATCGTTCGCAAGAGTCCTGGGCCGCTATTGCCAGCTCACTGATAAGTGTCCTGAACCCGAGGATATTTGAACGACCAGGCGTCGTATTCGTGGAGGAAGTACTGCGCGATGTCTGTACTTATATCCTTCAGGTCGACTTGGCACAGAAACGCGAGACGGAACAGACATCAAAGGATGGAGAACCTCAGGCACAGACACCGCATTCCACTGATAACTTAATATCGCAAATTGTCTACATTGGTTGTGCGCACGAAGACGCTACGCTACTTCGGAATGCCGTAACTTGCGCTAGGAAAAGATTACAAGACGATGTGATCCAGCAAGTCCACGAGATGACGTTAGCCGCTGATGCAGCAAAACAAGAAGTTCTCTTTTAGATGTGAGCTTCAACACGATATGTCCAGTGAAAAGGAGTTCTAACACACCTCGCAGTCTTCGGCGCGCGGTCGAGCCTCACAACACATTTTCTGAGCGCCACCGTCTTCTTTCCAGCATCCAAGCGATCGGCGACTGGATCGAGGCTCCCGAACCGTGGGCACTAGAGTCGCTCGCGGAAGTGCTGGAGTTAGCGACAACAGTCGATGAAGACGACGGCTTCACGGTGTATAAGGTGCTCCGCGACTCCTACATGGAAGAGGTAGTCCAGCAGCGGTAAAGCGACGAATATCGTTGTCGCAAGACTCGGCATGCTAACTGGTCCTGCAGTATTCTTCCTGTTGCTCGGCGACTAGCATCTACCTACGGCCGGTTCGTCGTCGCCTTGCTCGGCTCTATCTGTAACGAGGACTCGGTTGTAGGAGAAGAGTTGCAGAAAGTGCTCTTTACGCGGTTGCATGCCTCTGCAAGTCTTGACATTTCTAAGACTTCCAGCGAGCGAGCTCCAGATGCCACGAAACAGCGACAGCGACCCATATCCGGAGCCAGTCGGTAGTGAGAGTGGCATGGCCAATCTGCTAGTTACCACCGTCATGTACGGTCTGCGTCTACAGTCGCCCGAGATCAACGCTACTATGCTGCATCAGCTCGCCAAGGCGGTCAAGATCACTCCTCCTACTCGACTTAAATCTTGTACGTGCCATTCGTGCGAGAGCTCCTATCGACTTACGAAGAATTGGATGAAGAGGAAGACGAAGACCTCAAAATGCTGAAACATCATCACGAGTACGATCGAGCAGCTCATCGTCCGTATCGTAGGCAAACAGCCGCCCGCCCACGGGGAGGATGATGTTTGGATCGATCGCGCTGGAAAGTTCTCGGCTGAGCTGCGTGGACTTCAACAAGACATCCTCGAACAGGTTCTTGGCGAACAATATGAGCGTCTGCTGAAATTGAGGGACGTCATTGTCGATTGGGACAGAGTGCCGGCTATACTGCAGATATCGGCGACGACGGAGGGAGATCAGAACATCGATCCTTTTGCTGAATCTGGAATCACAAGCAAGAGGACTGCCGAGGGTACGATGGAGTGGCAGCATAGTCCGAAGAGAATGGCACATACAGTCGATGGTCTACTGGAGGTTGATTGAAGTCGCTTGTCCAGATTGGAGCTAGAGCGTCTAGCAAACTTCCCGGGAAACATCACAGTACGATCGTATGCTCTAGCAGACGTGCCCAACGTCGGCCCGATCACTCCGAGGCCACCGCGATGAATTCACCAGAAGGTCACACCCGATGACTCGGTAGCCGTTCCCCGAAGAGTCTTTGCACACCCGGTGGGAGAGCTCAAAGTTCTAACGTTGCAGTCCATTACTTCGTTCCATGGTATTTGCTTCGGCAACGATCTTGTCATGCTCGCGAGATGGGCATCGACTGTCTTGTCGAATCTGTTCTTATACGATGAACCAGAAGTCAAGATGGAGGTCTTGCGGGAAAGCAATGCCGCCTGTTCTCGGCCTGCTCTGTGAAGTGACCAGTGTTCAGCCGAAAGCTCGTTTGTCGCTCGGGTCCTTCCTCTTTTCTCCTCCACCTCTGTTCTCCTTCAACGGACTGTACATCTTTCATTGACAGATGACAACTTAGTAATTGAACATTCGTTGCTCGCTCGTGGCCTGATCGTCGGGCTGTAGATTCACCAGGTTCCATGCACGATGGCGCCTCGGAGCCTTGAGAAACGCGTTTCCAGATTCAATATCAGAATGTGTTGCAGCTATCATCTTATCATTGACAACGAGGCACGGCTACGATGGCAGATATTCGGTAGGCTTGCTTCGGCCGCAAAGCCACAGCCATCATTGACGGTGGTGTGACAAGACATGGCGATTTGACCTTGATGGCGAAAATCTGCCCACGACACTGCCGCGACTCCGCGGCCATCCCGGTCCTCCGCCCATCATTATTCTCCATTCAGGTGATGACCTTGCTTCTCAAAAATCACGCACGATGAACAAGATATGTCCCTCTCCCGTGCCTCCAGAGCTCATATCTTGAAGCATTTCCCTGCATTTCCGGCAAGCTTATTCCTTCCTCACAAATTCATCGCGACAATGTCTTCTACACCAGCTTTGACAGGCTCGTCCTTTGGTCTACTTCCCACAGAGCTGAGGCTCAGCATATGGGAATATGCATTACATCGAGAGAGCGTGGTGCAACTTAACCTCGCCGAAACAGATATCAACAGCGGCTCCTCCACACCAGATCCGAGCAAGACCGCATCGTCGACAGTCAAGGACGGTCTCGAACTCAATGTGTATCCGTCATCAGAGGACGGCCGCCTCGCGAAAAAGGTCCCCTCGATCCTGGCCCTGGCACAAACCTGCAGGCAACTCCGCTACGAAGCCATGCCCATCTTCCTCGAAGCGAATTCCTTCATTGCTCATTGCCCGATCTTCGACAACTCGAATGGCCACGGCGAGGTCAAGTCTACATCCGTCGAAGGCATCCGGAAGCAAATCCAGGGTTGGCTACGGAGCCTCGATGATGAAGTCGAAGACTGGTCATCACGAGTCAACAACCTCACTCTGGACCTTGGAGTCTGGCAGATCTGTGGTTGCAAGTCCTCCTCTCAAGCCCTCGTCGATGCTTTGATAGGTTTCTCGGCCGAATTTCCACCTCGGATCAAGCGGACGTTGAAAGTCAGGATCGCAGTCCAATGGCGTGCAATATGTCCCTGCTGTGAGCGAGGAACAGATGATGAGAGTACCTGGCCCTTCAAGTTCGAGATCGAACGGGGCAACAGCGATGCGTTCTTCCAGGCTGTCATCAAGACATGTGAAGGCAAGGCGGAGTGGATTCTGAAGAGGCAGGGAATTTGTGGGAGGACGAGAGTAGCGTGGTTGATGCAGCTTGAGAGGACGAGCGCGCGGTTGGTGGAGTTCTTTGGGGATTTGAAGAGGAGTGGCGAGCTTTGGATGGGAGAAGAGTGCTCGGGGGTGGTGGGCGAGGTGGAGGATGCTGAATATCATTCGTGAGGAAATGGACCTACCTGTTTGTGAAGTGCACCGCGGTGATCAGCTAGTAAAGTCATTGGGCGGGTCAGATGCTGCAGCTGTCTGTAACCTCCACTATCGTGGCCCATCTTCACACCAGCACGAGGATTGCTTCCGGGACGACACCTTCACATCGAAGACCAAGCAATGCCTGCTCGTTGCATTTGAAAATACAGCATCGTCATCATGGTCTGTACCTCGACACATCTCCATCTGCCGCATAGTCTGCGAAGCAATACAGTGGCATGTTCTCCATCACGATCTCGAACCTGTCTTCCCTTTCCGTGCGAATGCGCTCTTTGATCTTCTCGGCTTCCTCCGCTGTGATGGCAAACTCACCCACCATGGCTTCAATCTCTTGAACCAATTCCGTCGGCATTTGTCTCGCTTCCCAGTCGATCCTGCCAAAACCTGCTTCGTACCACCGGTCGAATTGTTGAGGAGGCACATTCCGAGTGGAACAAATCCGATAGTGGGGATCTACAAGATGCAGCTTGAGCCACCTTCGACGTCCAGGGCGGGTAGGATCAAGCAGACTGAATTCTTCAGTCCGGTGTTGCATACTGTTTGGGAAGGCGATCAGGCGGCCGTCTGGCGCCGCAACGGTGCCGAGGAATTGCAGCATAGGTCCACCGGGAGAATTCATGCACTCGCCACTATTGAGCTCAAGGTGAGACTCAAAATCGTAGATATCTGCGAGAGGATCGAGAGGATGGAAAGGGTCGGAGCCCGTGTTGATACCGTACACGTGCATAGGCGGGTCGAGGTGGGCTTCAACACGGAAAGAGAGAGATCCGGAATGCGAAGAGACGTTTTCGCTAGCGGGGTAGACGATTGTTTTTGCGACGATGTGGTCGTTTGAGAGACCAGAGAGCTGCCATTCTGATCTGGATCGGTGCGGGTCGTCGGGTGTGAGATCTACACTACCAATTTCGACGACCACCTGGAGCCCGTTGTCCGCGAATCGTTCCTCAATGTCAATAGTGTAAAACTCGTGGTCTTCTTTGAACGGATCATCGACCTTCTTGGCGTGGAGATAACCAGCGTGACCAGGCACAACGCATCCATTGTTCTTTCCCTTTCTCCAGTCTTCGTAGGAGAACGCAGTCCCCGGCTCAGGGTGCAGCCATCTTTTGGTGCGGTGATGCTTGGCCACGAGTGCCTCAGTTGGGTTGAGCGCATAACAGTAGCGGTCTCTTCGGACCAACAGATCTGGTCCGAAAGGAGGGTAGCTCGTCCACAACCTTGATTCTGAGGGAGCGCGGGAGTTGTCCGGCCGTTGTAGAAGTCGATCGAGCCGCTGTTTCGTCTCAGTGTACAAACCGCCTTGTCCTTGACCGAGCATACTCTCAAAGTCGTCGAGATCTTCTGAGTCTGGTGGTGGCGGGCTCCATTGCACTCCAAACGTCCGGATTCTCTCGGGTGTCCTGCCCCTATATCTGTACGTCAAAATCTCGTTCCATGATCGTATAGACGCCTCGACACACTTCTCAATCGAATCGTAGAGCGACGCATGGTGTCTCGGATGCAGATTGTTGATATAAGACGAGATGCGGACCTTCGGCTTGCCGTTGCTGAAGAACTCCTGTTTGATGTCAACCTCGCAGGGCAGCCACTGGTATTCAGGAGAAAACCGACCACCGCGTTCCTCCCATGAACTCAGTATTCCCCCAGAGCCTCTCCTCCCACATCTACCGCAATTCAGATTGCCTATGCTCCGATGAGTACCGCCAGGAAGAGGCGACAAAGACCGTTGAGTCCCATCGCAATTCCTGCCTGGCCATATCCCTGAGCACTTCCAGATCTGCTCTCGGGATCTCTCACCTTGTTGCACAAAGTTGACGGCATTCAAGCGGCCGACCACTCCTCCATCGCACAACACACGAGTGTTGCCGTATACAAGAGGGAACACGTCGGGGTCGACGAGGCTTCCGCCTTCCTCGCAAGCAAGACGTTCGACCTCACCTGCCATCCTGTCCAGTAACTCAGCTGGGATCAGCTCGTCTGACTTACAGATCCGCGACGAAGAGTCAAACACCAGGGTCAAACCTGTCTTCTGATAATCCTCTGCCTTGTCGCGCAGCTCTTTGTAGCACCAATCCCACGCAGCGGCACTGATCAGATGACTCCGCGCCGCCTCTTCAGCCCACAACACAGTCCGAGACAGATGGTGAGCTTCTTCAAACCACCCTGGTCGATCGGTGATGCGGTTCATGAACCTCAGCATTTCCATCTCCCTCGCTGTCAAGCGATTTTGCGCCCAGTCGTTGAAGCCATGTGCGAAACGCTCTGCCGAGGGTAATTCGATTGGTATCGGATGACCAATTCCAGGGACCAGAAGACTCCTTTTACCGCTGTTGTCAAATTCGAGGCCAGGTTCCCCATTTGCACACCACTCCGATTGATCCAGGCGCGGAACTTGAGAGGTCATCTCTGCTCGCGATGCCTGGCGTGATGGGCACGTCGTCCGAACAAAGATGAAACCGGCAATGTCGGACGCACAGCTTTTCTGCGGGAACACGCCATTGATGTACGATTCGTCGTTTAGGCAGCAGAGACTGAGGAGTCACCGATGGACTGGATCCAGTCGCCGATGGTGAGTCAGAGCATGGGGTTGAACATGCCTGTGGATTCGCCGAAGTCTTGCAATCCCGTCTCGAAGGATTGTACGCTTATGTAAGCTGTACGCATTGGATTCAATGTTGCCAGTCGAATCAACCTGGGAGAACAGTTGTTCTGTGAGGGAGTCCGAGAGACACTGCATCGTGAGCTTTATGCGCTTCCGTAGAGTGAGCCCCTTGAATTCATATTCCCTCAAAGTTCCTTCAGCCTCAACCTCAAAAACCTCTTCCTCTGTCCATCCTCCTCATCAAACACACCAAGCGGTTCCGCCATATACCCCCCATTAACACCCTTCATCCCCTCATCATCCCCAATCGCCGTATCGAACCTCCCCCAAACCGCCACAATCGTAGCCTTCATATCCAGCATCGCCAAATGACTCCCCACACACATCCTTCCTCCCGAACTAAACGCCCAAAACCACCTCAGTTGCTCTCTCTGCCTTGCTTCATACTCTACCTTCGTCTCGGAAGCAGGCGAAGAAGGTAGCCAACGTGCAGGCCTCCACTCCTCCGGCTCAGGAAACACCTCAGGATTACGATGCAAAGAGTAAGCTTGCGACTGCACCCTCGCACCGCCGGGAACATCACGCACCACGAGACCGGCCTCCGGGTCGCCGAGGCTCGAGAGCCCTTCCGGCGTGAGACGGGGTTGGATCCCGTGGATCGCGGCGTGGAGACGGAGAGTTTCCATGAGGACCGCGTGCAAGATGGGTAGGTTATCGATGAGTTTTGCGTCGAGCGAGGTGTTGAGAGTTGCGATTTGGGTGCGGAGGCGCGATTGCCAGTGGGCGTTTGAGGGACGGCTGAGTTGCCAGGCGAGATAGGTCAGGGTGATGCTGGAGGTGTCGAAGCCGGCGAGGACGTGGTCGAGGAGTTCGCTGGCGAGGTCGAGATGGGAGGATTGGAGGATGGAAGTGGTGGATGGGTTGTCTTTGGTGTCTTTACGGGCTTCTTTGATGAAGGATTGTCGTAGTTGAGCGTAGACGATTGGGGTGTCTTTCGACTCAGTCTTTTTGACTCCAGCTTCTTGTCTTTGGACCACCTCTTCGGCTCGATCACACATCTCAAGCACCCACCTCTCGCTCTCCTCGTTACTCTCATCCACCCACTTCGGCACAAACCAACTCCTTAAACCCATCCATCCTACCCACCTCATCAACCTCGCACACTCCTGCGCCCAAAACGTAAACCTCTGCCGTTCCTTGAAACCCTTGAAAAACTCCCTCGCCCTCTTCTCCTCCCTCAAAAAATCCGTCCCCTGCCCTAATCCAAACACATACCCCGTCACAAAATCCATCATCGTCGCCGCGAAAAGCTCATACATCTCCACCTGCTCTCCCGTCTTCGCCGCCTCACTCAACCTCCCTCTTAACCTTTCCACCAATACCTTCGTAATCCCACCCAATGCCTCACTCCCTTGCAGCGTTGATTTGGCATAAACATGACTCACCATCCTTTTCCTCCTCCCATGTTCCCTCGCGCCGTGCATACCAAACATCGGCGGTACGCCAAAATTCGCGAATCCTTCCGAGTACCATTCGCCTTTCTCGAAACCTCCGGCGTAGATGGTTCGGATGCCACGATTGACGGAGTTGACGGAGAGTTCGTTGGGTGCGAGACGGATGATGGAACCGAGACGGGTGTGTGCGGCGTGGATTGCGAAGGTGTCGGATTGAGAGTGCCGGTGAGAGAGGATCCAGAGGGAGGAGAAGTGGGAGGACCAGTGGGCCGGAGGAATGGAGGAGAGGGGGGAGAGGAAGAGGGGGTGGAGGATGTGTTTGTGAAGGAGATGGGCGAGGAGGAAGAGGGCTGCCAGGAGAGGTATGATTGGGAGGGCCATGATTGCTTCCTCTGTTCAATTCGTGTCAATTGATGTTGTTGTGTTTTGACCTGTGGCTTCACAAGCGGTCCGATGATAATGACCAGCATGTGACTCATGAATCCCTGGACTTCCAGAACATCGCGTTCTATGCATCGGACGATCGTTTGACTCTGGTGGTCGCCGGATGATGTTGCAAGCAGTAGTGTATTTGCATGTAGATGGAGGATGAAGCTAAGTTGATGTACGAAGGAAGCAGTGAGGTCCCCGATAAGCGGACAATGGGCAGCGATAAGCAACTAGCGGCAACCTTATCTGCCCAGCGCCTTCCTAATCCAGGACGGTGACGACGGCTAGTCCACGAAGCATTATGGCAATACACAAGGCAGATTGACGACTCGTAGCAGGACAAATGGTCGATTGGCTCTTCCGTGCGGAACAGCTATCTTCGCTCCAGCTATGCCTTCTCCATAGACTTGCTCCTTCTAACTCGATGTTCACCATCTAGCTATGCCCTATTACTCTTTCTACCTCGATCTATCCCTCCCACATCACGCACTAAACACCCTCACATTCAGATCCACACTCCCGCACGCAATCAGACACCTGATCTGCTCCTTTTGCGCCTCCTCTTTGCCACTCCCATTCGTCAGTCCTCCATTCGTGTCCCCTGCAGCGCCGGCCTCCTTATACAGACTCGGCGCCCACCGCAGACAGCTCACGAAATGATCCGCCGCCTCCACGACCCGCACGCACTTGCCCTCTTGTGCGAGATCCCAGCATCGAATCGTCTTATCGTCGCTGCAGGATAGAAGGTACTTCCCACCTGGATGAAACACCAGACTTCGAATCCAATTATCGTGGCCGGTGAGAGTCTTGATGCAAACGCCGTTCGCGGTGTGGAGTTTGATCAGCTTATCGCGGCCTCCTGTTGCGAGATACTCGGCGCTGCTAGTCGATGCGGGAGGCTTCTTCACTCCCGCGAGAGATGCAAGATGTACGTATGCAGCAGGAGGAGCGAAAGCGCAGCACTCAACAACATGCTCGTGACCCATGAAAGTCTGCTTTTGCGCATTGGAATCAGGTTGCGAGAGGTCCCACATGCGGCTTGTCTGATCGGATGAGGTGGAGAGCAGCCAGCGGCCGTCGAAGGTTGGAGATAAAGAGCGCACCCAGTCGTTGTGGCCGCGGAGAGTGCGGAGGCAGTAGCCTGTTGTGACGTCCCAGATGCGAATGGTTTTATCGCGGCTGGCAGAGGCAAGAAGATTGCCGGAGAGTGGTGCGCCAGCTGCTCCAGAGGGAATGAAGCGGACGGAGCTCACACTGTGGTCGTGCCCGGGAAGTGTTCGGATGTTTTTGTACTCTTCTGCGGGATCCCAGAGCTTGATTGTGAGGTCCGAACTGCAGCTTGCGAGGAGGGTATTGCCTCGAGGACCGCCAAAGTCGACGTCTAGCACTGCTTTTGTGTGTGATTTGAGTGTCCGCTCCAGCTCTCCCAGCTCGTAATCCCAGATCTTGATGGTGCAGTCTTCACTCCCTGAGGCCAAGCTGGAGAACAAGGGGTGGAATGCGACGCATGTGATGGGTTGTCGATGTGACATGAGGGTGTGCCGTGCAGGCGCTCTCGGTAGCCATGTCTGCGGATCGTGATTCTTCCGTGCGGCGAGTGAAGATGGTGTAGCGCTGTCCAGCTCTTGTTGTAGTTGTTGCGACCGGGCCTCGAGATCCATTATCTTCTTCTGTAATCGCACCACACTCGTCCACTTCTTCTCCAGGAGACCTTCATATTTCTTTGCGGTCGCTGCATCGAAGTCGCTTTCGGGGAGGTTCAAGTTATCGCGCAGGACTTGCGCGCTGTCGGCGTGGCCTGTGGAGAGGAGGTACGCGATGAGAGACTTATGGCTGTCAGCTTGCGATCAGCGGGTGGACGAGCAGTACGAGGGGTGAGGTAGAGACATACAGCTCTTCAGCCTGCCGTGATGTCAAGAGGACGCTCATCGTTGTTGCTACCACCTGGCCGCCATGCACCGTTGAGGGGAGTGTTATGCGAATGCTCTGGTCTGGCTGGTCGTCAGGGTCGTGGAGGGGAGGACCAGTGTCGCAAAGCTGATGAGGACTCGAGAGTGTGTAGGTTGGGACTGGACGGTTGTTGATCGTTGTATGAGAGCCGCGAAGCTTGAATTCGAGGTTGCGATAGTGCGTAGACTTGTCTTTTGCGCTTGGGATTGTCTTCTGACAGGTTGGTGAAGTGAAGTTGGAGACAATGTTCCAAAGTTGTTGATTTCGAAACAGGCGGACCCCAGCCGCCCTGGTAAAGCTTCACATCGGCGCCGGAGAGCTGTGCTCGTGCACGCGAGACGTATTGATACGACTTAATACGGCAGACATACTATGGCCAAAATGGAGAAGATCTCTGCGCATGCGCGAGATGGTTGCGAGTGTTAGAAGAGATATCCTCAAGATATTGGGTCTAGCTGGCCCATCAATCAAGGCTCAATATTTGATCGACATATTGATTGATCTCTGCCGGTAATTTCTAGCGCGGCTTTTTGGCTTTGGTGGGGCTCTGTTTACCGCAACGACCCTGACGCAGCGACAAATATACATCCTCTTCCTTGTACGACTCCGACTCGCGACACTTTACTGACGCGACTCGACGAACGCCATATTAACGAAAGTTCGCGAGACCATTCGAAGATTTAAAAGGGAGAGACCGCCTACGCGCCGACGTGTTCACGAGACCCTCCAGGGAGACTTGGGCATCAACGGTAACCCCTCGACGACAGACACACAAAAGACTCAACATCAGCAAACACAACTCTTCCACGTGACAACACATCCCATTGAACTTCGATCATCATCATGGCGGATGAGGCGGAGGAGTTCGCCAAGTTGCCTTTGGTCGACCAATTCGCACACAAGAACTGGAAAGCGCGAAAGGGCGGCTATGAGACGGCAACGAAAGAGTTCAAAACCGCGCAGCCTACAGACGCAATAGTCAAAGACTTCACATTCGACAACAACATCTGGAAAGCGGCAGTGGGAGACTCAAACGTTGCGGCACAGCAAGAGGCACTCAACGCATACAATGCCTTCCTCGATGCGGCAGGCACAGATGGCGCGCGCAAGACGAGAGGACAAACCGTGGCACCGGCGGTGGAAAAAGGCTTGACAGGGCGGCCAGCGGCGAAAGCAGCTGCATTGGAGACATTGCTACTCTTGATTGAGCTCGACAAGGCGGACCCGATCATTGAAGAGCTATTGCCATATCTCGCGCACAAACAGCCCAAGATCATCGCAGCAACACTCGAGGCATTGACAAGCATCTACCACGCATACGGCTGCAAGACCATCGAACCGAAGCCTGTGATCAAACTGCTGCCGAAGGTGTTTGGTCACGCGGATAAGAATGTCAGAGCTCAGGCGCAGAACCTCACGGTGGAGATGTACAGATGGTTGAGAGAAGCGATGAAGCCGCTGTTCTGGGGCGAGCTGAAGGAGCTGCAACAGAAGGATTTGGACAAACTCTTTGAGCCTGTCAAAGCTGAGCGTGCGCCTACACAAGAGCGGCTACTGCGATCACAACAAGCTGCGCGAGAGAGAGCTGCAGCGGCACCGGCGGCAGAAGAGGCGTACGAAGAGGAGGAGGCTGCAGAAATCGATCTTGAGCCTGAGTTTGAAGCGGTGGACGGATTCGCAAAGATTCCTCAAGACTTTGGCGATCGCATAAACAGCACCAAGTGGAAGGATCGAAAGGAAGCAATGGACGAGACACTGGCTGCGGTCAACTTTCCAGCACTCAAAGAGGGACCATACGATGAAGTTATTCGAGGATGTGCGAAGAGTATGAAGGACGCCAACATTGCCGTGGTGACGGTCGCTGCCAATGTCGTGGAGGCACTCGCAAAAGGTCTTAGAAAGTCCTTTAGCAAGTACCGGAGCACGGTCTTGGGATCGATGTTGGAGCGGTTCAAGGAGAAGAAAGCTTCCGTGACTGATGCGATTGGTGCCGCGTGTGATGCTGTCTTTCTTGCCACCAACCTGGCAGACATTCAGACGGATGTACTCGAGGCACTGAAGAGCAAGAACCCGCAAGTCAAGGAGAACTCTGCCAAGTTTCTGGCACGAAGCTTGAACACTGCACGTGAGGCACCCACACCGGAGCAAACAAAGGAGATTGTGGAGGGAACGAAGAAGCTACTCACTGAGAGTGCTGCGCCGTTGAGAGATGCCGGAGCGGAGGCTCTCGGTGTGCTGTGGAAAATCATGGGTGATCGGAACATGCTGGCTCATCTGGACGGACTGGATGAGATTCGCAAGAACAAGATCAAGGAGTTTCATGATGCCGCAGAGCCGAGAGCAAAGTGGAAGCCGAAGGCCGCTCCACCACCAAAAGCAGCCGCAGCGCCGGGCAGGAAGCCAGCACTGGGATCGAAGAGGCCGGTCGTCGGAGGGGCAAAGAAAGCAGCACCACCTAGAGCGGTCACACCACCACTTGTCGAAGATGCACCATTGCAGCCACGTCCGACCAGCCGACCAGGAATCAAGCCACCTGGTGGACTGAGACCTCCAGGTGGGTTAAAGCCACCCGGCTCTGGCCTAGCAAAACCGGGATTGAAGCCACCCGGCACAGCTGGAGCCTCGCCAAAACGTCAAGGTGTTATCCTCGATGATCCGCCCATCCCATCCACCCCTCGCACTCTCGGACGAGGCCTCGCAGGACGACCTCTCGGCCGACCAGTAGCACCAGCCTCCCCACCTCTCCAACAACAACCCACTTCCGACCCATCCGCCTCCGCCCTCAGCTCCCACGAACGTCAAGAACTCGTCGATCTCCGACAAGAAGTCGAAATTCTGCGCCAACAGACCTCCGACCTCCGTCATGAAAAACACAAAAACAACTCCCAAGTCGCCGAGCTCCAAGTCCAAAACGCTCAGCTAATTGAAGACCACACCCGCGACGTCCTCCAAATCAAAGCGAAAGAAACCCAGCTTGTCCGCGCGCGATCTGACGCCGAAGCAGCCGAAGACCGCGCCAACTCCCTCTCCCGCGAGATCGACCGTCTGAAACGTGAGATCTCCCGATTAGGGCGGTCTCAAGCTGGTCGAGACAGTCCTATTGACGGCGCACTCAACGGCACCGCATCCCCTCCTCCTCGCCGTGCATACCCCAGTGCGAGAGCGTACAGCAACCTCGACGGCTACAGCAACGGCGCCGCCAACGGCGAAGGTAAGGAGAACTACGCCCACCCTGGAGATGAAGCTCCACCAAGCAGCAAGCTGAGAACATTCTCCGGTCTAGGCGCGCCCGACTCGCAGCGTCCAGATTCGAGAACGAGTCGGCCGATGAGTCATGGTTCGGGCGGGAGTGGGCGCGCGACGCCGGCTGAAGGTGGAGCGGGCAGGGAGAGGGAGCCGAGTGATGGTGGAGGTGGCGGGTTGGGGAGGAGTCAGAATGAAGGGGTGGAGAGTTGGAGAAGGGCGGCGGAGGTGACCCAGAATTTGAAGGCGAGGATTGAGATGATGAAGGTGAGTCGAAAGCTTGCTTTGTTTGGTTGATGATGTTCTTTGCGCTAACTGCTGTTGGATTTGAAGGCGAGGCAGAATATTGGAAGAGGACAGTAGATGTCTGACGGCGCTGGTGCTGGTGCTCAGTCAAGTGGACAAGGGATGTTTCAGGGTGTGTTGAGCTGAGCATGAAATGGTGTTTGTGGCGTTTGAGATACCACCTGCGGTTGTGCTTTTGCTTTTTGCTGAGAATGGGACCGGAGTGGGTACATGAAACGAGAGAGGAACGCAGCGTACAGAGACCATCCGACGTCACCTACATAAAGACCGGGCGACGACCAACCACCTCCCTCTCATTCATCATTTGAAACCCATGAAAGACCCCATATCCGCTCACGAAACCTCGCGGCTGACCCCTTCACCCGTCCCTCGTCAAGTTGAATCAATTGACCACTGCCTCACTCCCTCACAACTTCGGCGCCTCCCCAGCCTTACTCCCCTCCTCCACCCATTTCTTCAACTCCTCCCCTGTCACAGCATACTGCTTCTCGGCCTTCGCCTGAATTCCCGGATAAAACGATCCCAACCACACCAACGGTCCGGAGAAATCTTCTCCGTGGACGAATGTCGTGTGGCCCGGTGTGATGCTGCTTTCTTCGAATTTGAAGTAGTGCAGTCCGACGAGGGCTCCGAGGGGGAGACCGCCGCGCCAGGAGAGGATTGTTGGGGTGTTTTCCTATATGGAAGGGTCAATTGGGTTGGGCATGGTGAAAGGGACTGGACCGGACATGACTGACGACTGCGACGGCGGTGAATTTCGTTCCCGAGTTGAGTTCGCAGGCGAGTTTGTCGCCGGGAGAGATTGTTGGATTGGGAGGGGAGACGGATTTGACGGGGCCTTGTTTGGACCAGAGAGGCATGGAGGGGAAGTCGAGGAACTGGATGTGAGGGTTAGTTGTGTGGTCGTTGAATGGGATGTGTATTGTATGATCAGGGTCTGATGATGATGAGGATGATGGATGGTACCTTTTCGCGGACCTCGGAGGGAGGAGCGGCGATTTCGATGGTGGTGCGGATGTTGAGGGGCATGGCTGCGAGTGCTTGGGTCGTTGTTGGTGAGCAGGTCTTTGGATTAGGGCGTAGTAGTCGAAGACGTGAGGTTGAATCAATGGTGTAGCTCGAAGACGAAAGAGGTGAGCAGATAGAGATGCTATGGAGGTAGTCGGAGGAGAGAGGATATATATGGCACTAACCCATGGCTGCTTGGTCGATCTCACCATCCACTGGGACTATCGCATGCTTTTCAATCCATCACTCGTTCGTGCGAGGTGAGTGACTAGACGCTGGTGATTCGTCCGCTCGGACGACGTCGTGGGAATTGTGCAGGGTTGTGCCGAGTTGTGCAGGCTGAAAGTGCCTTCCGTCCCTCCCTCGGCTTGTTTCTTCCATTGAGTACACTGAATACCGTCAACATATACACCTCCGCTACTGTCCACCACCCCTTGAAGAGCCACCATGTCTGGACTCCGGATCCTCGTGCCCGTCAAGCGGGTTATTGACTATGCCGTGCGTTCAATCCTCGTCCACCAAACAGCAAAGCAACAGCAAAAGCAAAAAGTCCCAAGTACTCACACATCCTCCCTCAACAGGTCAAACCGCGTGTCAACAAAGCCCAAACCGGCGTAGAAACCAACGTCAAACACTCCATGAACCCCTTCGACGAACTCTCCATCGAAGAAGCCGTCCGCATGCGCGAGCGCAAACTCCCCGTCGAAGACATTCTCGCCTTCTCCGCCGGCCCCGCCAAATCCCAAGACATCCTGCGCACGGCGATGGCCATGGGCGCGGACCGAGGAATCCACGTGGTAGAAGAGAAAACCGATCTGGAACCCTTGAGCGTCGCGAAGTTGTTGCAAAAAGTGGTGGAGGAGGAGAAGAGGAACCTGGTGATACTGGGGAAGCAATCCATCGATGATGACGCGAACCAAACGGGACAAATGCTCGCGGGACTTCTGAACTGGCCGCAAGCGACGCAGGCGAGCAAAGTGGAGATCGACGGCGAGAGTGTCACGGTGACGAGGGAGGTGGACGGCGGAGTGGAGACGTTGAAGGCCAAGTTGCCGATGATTATCACGACGGATTTGAGGTTGAATGAGCCAAGGTATGCGAGTTTGCCGAATATTATGAAGGCGAAGAAGAAGCCGTTGGAGAAGAAGACACTCGGGGATTATGGCTTGGATGGGGAGAAGAGGTTGAAGACGGTCAAGGTGGAGGAGCCCAAGGCGAGGCAGGGAGGCGGGAAGGTGGAGGATGTGGATGGGATGATTGCCAAGTTGAAGGAGTTGGGAGCGTTGTAAGAGGGTGTATACCGCGGGATGGACAATGAAGGATATCTGCTTGGACATGTCTGTGCATGATCGTGGTTGGGAGCTCTGTTATTCGTGCAGCCGGAGCGCGATAATACTGCAGTCACAGTGTGAGTGGACAACTCTCCGATCAAGGAAGCAGTTTGCCAACGGCTATTCAACTCAGGACCAAAGGCCTCTATTCCAATTGCGACGCGCCCCCATCTGTTCTTGTTGGACTTCCGCTTCGCTTCCAAGTTCACGTCAAGGTTCAGGAACAATCCCAACACGGCAAGTCAACCAAAGGTACCCTCCAACTTTCCTTCAGAATACGTCCGGCTCCAGCAAGAATTCTCGTTATCATGATATTCACCGTGCCCTGATTGCATGCCGCGTTGGGCCATACCATCCACGGGCGAGATTGGCGCCGGTGGCCAGCTGTCGCGCACACACCATTTTCTCCTTGTGTATTGTTCTCTCATGCCCACCACTCTCTGATCCGCATGTCTTTGCATTTCTTTCATCAGTCTTCACCGCAATAACGGAAACGCTTCATGCACCTCTCTCGCCGCCAACGATGGACTAAATCACACCTGCCTGAGGCCACTCACCCACTTTCATTCACTCTCACACTCCTTCGTCCCGTCCCGCTCCGCTTCATGCCTGCCAAAACGGGATCACGGGAAGCCTAGCGCCCTTCAGGCTCACCGGAGGAGTCGGCGTTTGACTTCTCCCTCCTCGACCTTTGGAATTCTCTCTTCCTCTCCTCTCTCCCTACCACCACCGACCTCGCCACCCACGGCGACAAGACTTGCGCAAAGCCGCGCTCCAGCTGTGAGTCCATCTCAACATCCCTCCGCTGATTCACCACCTCTGGAGCCACATGACCATCACCTGCCTGAATCGGACTGCCATATCTTCTGGACCGCGGCCTGCCCTGCCACGCTGCCTCGCCTCACCTGGACCGGACTTCATCGTTGCGCGCAAAACTCGAGTGAATTGACATTGGCTGACACACTCTCTCTTCATGGTATAGCTGCCTCTCTCTCCTTCGGTTTACACAAGCTCACTGGCATTCACGACGCACACAACAGTACGAACTACCACACGCAGATTGAGAGAATCTCACGAGTCAAGCTAATCTGGTGCATATTCAGCATATTCACCTGCGCACGCGCTAGTCGAGGTTTCTCGCGCTTTCCTTGCGTCTGACGACCGACTCGCGGTTGCGCTTCTACTTCAGATAACACGACCCAAGACATCGATTCCCACTACATCCGCACAAAAGACTGCAGTAAAGTCGAGAAGAAACGAGCGATGGACTCTCCAGAGATCCGCAAACCTTCCGTCATGGAAGGCATTGCCGAACTCACAGACACTCAGCGCACGGTGCTGGAGTCGCTGAAGGTCGGCAGTCTGCTGCTTGTGGTGCATCCGATCCCCGATGAACCCGAGGAAGAGCAGGAAGACGAGGAGGATGAGTCCGACGAAGAGGACGAAGTGTATGACGAGGATGATGATGATGAGAGTGGCCGGGAGAGCGACGCAGAGGATACAGACGCCAATAGTGTTGTGACTGTCCTGGGTCCTGCTGACGTGCCCCTTCCCGCTACCTCTGAGGAGGAGAATGAGAATCTTGCCGGTGAAGATGAGGACGAGGATATGCAGTCTGTCGCCACCGACGAGAGCGATGATGGAAGCGCAGAGGAGGATGATGCCGACAACGACACTCCCGTCAGCATCCCGATCCCTCCACAAGTCTACGTTGTGGCGGCACTCACCAAAGACTCCGCGGGCGCCCTTACCTCTGTCGTCCTCACGCCGATGACCCACTCCCTCGTCAAAGATCCCGCCAACACTCATACCTTCCGGATCTTTGGCAAGAAGAAATACCACGGCCACACCGCAGACTGCACCACCTGCCCAGCACCCCTCGACCTCACGACTCTCACCTCGACAACAGAGCTCACCTCAAAACCCTCCGGCGATACCATTCGCGCCCTCTTCACCGCCGACTTCCCGACCGTTCCACATTACTGCCACGCAGCATGCACCCGCGGCTTCCTCCCAACTCCCGCACATCTCTCCGGGCTCTTCACGAGCTACCACCCACCTCTACTCACCTACCTCACCACAGCCGGTATTCCGCTCACCAGCCCGCTTCCAGCAACTCTCCAACCCATCATCTGCCCGGTGTGCATGGGCGTCGACCTCCTGAAACAACAGCAGATCTTGCACACGACGATGTTGATGACGAGCTACGTGGATATGACCGACGTTATGACCTTCCTGACGGCTCTCAATCCGAGGCGTACATCAATGGGACTACCGTTTCTGCAATTCGACGAGCGGGAGTGGGGATATCTGTTCCCCGACATGGAGTCCGATGAGGAAGGCGAAGACGAAGATGGGCAGACTGCCGCACCAGCCGCTGCAGGAGGTGCAGGAGCAGGACGCTGGCAAACTTGGACGGAAGCGATGGATCCCAACGCCATCATCACCACTTCGGCTTTACCTGCGGAGTTGGTGGCGAAGTTGTCTCGCGTCTTGTTCAAGGATACGGACCGCGCGAAGGATGCGGTGGAGGGAGAGGTGGTGAGGTGTCGAATTTGTCTGGATGGGATTAAGGCAGAGGCAAAGGTGGTCGTTCTGCCGTGTGGACATTCGGATTGTGAGGAGTGTTTGGTGGAGTGGTTGAGGTGCAGGGATAGTTGCCACGCTTGTCGGCGGAAGGTTATTGTTGAGGTGGAGGCTGAGGTTGAGAAGAGCCTGGAAGGTGGTGGTCAGGCTACGAGTGGTGAAGACGATGGAAAGGGTAAAGAAGTCGTGGTCGGTGCGCAGGAGGTCGCGGTGGATCGGGACGGAGATGTGGAGATGCTTGATGCCGCCGAAGACAATGCCGGCGAGGATGATGCCAGCGAGTACGGCGCCGCCGCAGATGAGGAGGCCAACTTCACCTCTGACGAAGACGACTCTTCCGCCAACAACGAAGACGAAGACCAGGACTCCACCGAGCTCAGCGACGAGCAGCTGGGCGAACTCGTCGCCGCCGCTGCTCGGGCTGAGAGCTATCTACGCGAGAACCCCGAATAAGAGGGTTGAGCGTGCAAGAGCGATCAGCTCTGATGACGCCTGCAATCGATTCGACATCCTGTTGAAGTCGCGTGGTCTCACTACCGCTACTTCAAATGGGCTTGACGAGTGAGCGTGGGGAGAAGAACAGCAAAAAGCAGGCCTGTCTGTGGTTTACTGCAGGATGCCTTTACGCACTTGGCATAGTGGAGATATAGTACATGTAACAATGCAAAGCCTTCACGCTTCATACGTGTACTCTCTGACGTGTCCCCTTGACGATGTACAGCTCTGTTGGTTGTTCCGGCTTCCCAGGTCGTATACGAGTCGGAGCAGCCAAATGCACTTCGCCTTGAAAGAATGACCGCAATTATGTTACTCTTCGGCGACTCCGATGAACCTGGAGCAGCAATGATACTCTTCGGCGACTCCGATCTGCAAACTGTCCCATAAAGGAAGCTCTGATAGGCGAGCACGTGTCGAACGTTGATAGTTACCCGATTGGGAAGTCACAGGTGGGGTCCACGGTCCTTCCCGTCGGCACATTTACAAGCTCCATCGAGCGATCTAGTCCCGCGTCCAACGACATGATTTGTCCATTGAGACGTCGACAACCCAGATGTGGCGTGGAGCCAGCGGCGTCTGGTCCGGTCTGCAAGACGGAATATGGACTGTACCGGCGTCTCATCTTCTGCGGTCGGTTTTCGTTGCCTCCTTGATCGGAGAGAACTTGGGAGCAGAATCTGCTTCTTGATCCATTTCCGGTGCGACTGCTGCGGTCTGCGATTTCTCCTTCACGACTTGACGGCCTCTTGCGAAAGCACCTCCTCGAGAGACGGGAGATGAACACCAGTTGATTTCTCGCTTGGATCTGGTTTCATGAGAGAACAGCTCCAATTCCCGGAACGGGGCCTGCACTCCCTTACACCGATTCAACTCCTCTATGAGACAGCACAATTCTCCAGCTTGAAAGTCCGCCAGCGTGATTTGGACTCTCACCGCCCTGGATAAGACAATTTTATATCAAACCAAGCAAGAATCTCAAGAGACCATGTCCGGCAACGACGGCAAAACTCCCGTACTCAACTTCATCACCTACGAACCCGGCTCCAAACCAACCAACAAGGATCCCACCCTCCGAAGTCGTGTAAGATCACACGTCACACGCCTACAGCATCGTAAGGAGCGAGAGAAGAGAAAACTCGCCGGCAGCGCTGGCACGCTTCCGCTGCAGCTTCAGCATCCCGACGAGCCCTCCGCAGAGCTCGAAGATGCTTCGTCTACGGTAGGAGCAGTCGACTCCGAGACGTCGAGTCTGAATAGCCCTGCGACTGCTGGTCCGTCGAGGAACTCCAGCATCGGTACACACCAATCCGCCGGCCATGCATCTCGGAACTCCAGCATCAGCGCCCTCCGTTCCGCAGGGACGCAGACCGCCCAGCTCCCCAGACCAAGCGCCGCACAGCTCGTGCGATCGGGTAAACTCGCTGGCAACGTCTCCCGACAGACCATCACCTCCGACTCAAACGACCAGATGGCCGCGTGCTCGCGAACCTAAACCTCGACTTTGCAACTGTATTCGTAAGATGAGAACATCCAACCACACCACATCCGCAGGCCCCGTCACTGACTAACCGCCCCTCTCTCCCCCGCAACAGGACCATTACAAATGGATCGTCCGCGTGCAATCCCCCGACTGGGACCGCATCTTCATGCCCACCGCCCCGGCCGGCACGGGCTACGGAATCCTCACATCCGCCGTCGCGCAGGACCCCGCCATGGTCGCGACCGCGGTCCTCGTCGCCGCGGGCCACATCCTCTCGATCCGCGACAACGGCATGAGCGGCAACGTCGCGCGCTGGATTTTCGAGCTCAAGAGTTTCGTGCTGAATGTCGTCAATGAGGCGCTTCGGGATCCCGAGAGGGCGACGAGCGACGTGTTGGTTTGTGCGGTGTTGATTTTGGCGGGCCATGAGGGTTTGCAGGGTGAGATTTTTTTTTTGTCTCTCTTTTAACCATACACCGGCCAGAGCAGTCCACTAACGAGGGGCGCCATACCAGGTTCCACGGAGTCCTTCCACGTCCACATGCGCGGACTCGTACAGATGATCAACCTCCGCGGCGGGCTGTCGCATCTCAATGACCGACACCCTTGGTTGGAAGAATATGTCATCTGGCAGGACACGAACGTCTGCGCGATTATGCAGTGTGAACCGTATTGGAGTCGAACGAAGGAGCATACAAAGGGTTTGCCGACGGTGAATCCGAGGCCGAGGATGTGGTTGTTGAAGGAGACGGCGTGAGTGGAGAAAGGGAATGGAGCGGGGAGGCGAGGTGTCAGGAGGAAGCGATGAGGGTGTCAGGAGGAAGCGATGAGGGTGTCAGGAGGAAGCGATGAGGGTGTCAGGAGGAAGCGATGAGGTCGGCCAGTGGCCCGTTGAGGACTCCAAGTTGGATTTGGGCAGCTGAGAAACAGTGTCATCGGTTTAGCGTTGGCGTTTTGGGACGATGGCGTGGTTGGAGCAGCATATGGGAAAGGAGCATTGTTCGGTACGGCTACCTTAAGGTAGTCATGAGAGACTGTAGCCACTTCGGTCGTGGAGTTGATTGCAGCGTCGTCCAGCGTGGTACTCTGGCCAGGCGTGGTGTGTGTGTGTCTGTGTGTATGTACGTACATGGATATCTGTCGCTAGAACGCTAAGGTGCTGCAAGTAAAAAGTTTCGTTTGGCTCGTGTCAACCCATGTGAGATGGCGAGTACTGTACAAAAGATTGAGGGGAGTCGTCTTCTGCTCGTCCAGGTTGGGAATCCAGTCGTAATGCAAAGGGTACTGAGAGGATCGGCAGCCTTATCCAGATGGCATCCCTTCCTCTCAAATGCAAGAAGCGCCAAGGATCTTTCTCGTATCCGTAATGAGGCCTCCTGTCAACGCCCATCTATGACCACCTCGAAAAATCCGTCACCTCCTTGAACCCACTCATATACCCTCCCATCCCTCCACACTCCCCTCTCTGATACACCTCCTCCGCCTTTCCCAACCACCCGCGAATCTTCTCCCCTCGATCATGACTACTCGGATGCGTGCTCAAAAACGCCGGTGGCGCACCTCCCTGTTTGCCCTCCATACTCTCCATACGCTGCCACAACCCAATCGCCGCTTTCGGATCGAAACACGCTTGGGCCATCATCAATAGACCGATGTAGTCCGCTTCACTCTCCTCTTTCCGTGAGCCGGGGAGCTCGAATGCGAGCTTGGCGAGCCCGTTGCCGATGCCCACGTCGAGTCCTACGATGAGGGATCCGATGACGGCGAAGGGGAGGATGATGAACGAGCGAGACATGCGTTCTGCTGCGTGGTGGGCGACGTTGTGAGCGATCTCGTGGCCCAGGACAGCTGCGAGTCCGTCCTCGCCGCGAGCAATGTCCAGAATACCTCGGAAGACGAACACCTTCCCACCCGGAATGACGAAAGCATTCGGTATCGGGTCATCCACGACGTGCAGCTCCCACTTGTTCTCCTCGTCCGACAATCCCGAGTGCGGAATCAGTCTCTCCAGCACCCGGGACACCATGCGATGTTCAGAACTATGCGCCGGCAATAGTTTCGACGAGAACTCCTGCAGGGTTTGGTTGTACATTTGCAATCCCATCTCCGCTTCCCGTCCAGGACTGACGACGTTGAAGCGTCGACGCCCTGTAACGGCCACGGGCTCGAGGTTGTAGATGTAAAACCCTCCGCAAGTGGCTCCGAGGCCGCCGACTTCGTAGTAGAAGGTGGGCCGTTGCGACCAGGCGCGGAGGTAGGATTTTGTGGTGGAGAAGCGTTGGTAGTTGAAGGCTTGGCGGCGGTAGGATCGTGACGAGGAGGGGTTGGTTCGCCATTGTGTTGAGGGGCGTGGTCGGTAGGAGGGCTGTGATCGGAAGGTCGAGGTCGCGGTGCTGGTGAAGGTTCGAGAGGAGGAGGGTCGGAAGAGGGCGGAGAGGATTCGTGGGGCGGACATGATGGGCGAATGGAGGAGTTGATGGTGTGGTTATCGTAGAGGCATGTCTTTGACGGGAGACGAGAGATTCGAGAGGAAATGCGAGTCAAAGTCGATGTTGTTATAGTGTCGCAAGGTAGTACAGCTCCACCAAGTCTGGTATGACGACGGGAGCCAGGGTCGCCGCGCTCTTACCTAAGCAGGACTCTATACCCGACGTCTATGATCAGGATCTTCTTCTACACGCTCTAGTCCTCCTTTAATCCACCCATCCCAAATCTAAACAACGCCCTCAATATCCCCCAGAAGCCGTCCAGCAGCCCTTCCCTCCCACCCCAATATCTACAAGCCACTCCCGTTCTGCACCAACACATTCGCCGTCTTTGAGGACCGTGGAGGTGGAGCCTGAGCCCGAGGCGTCGAGGACTTTGATGGCTATTATTGTTGTGTTTTTGGCCTGATGTTTTGTGTTAGTGATCGATGATGGTGAACCAATGCAGAGGTTGTTGAGATGGACTCACGACGCCGTATGTTGTTCCACCGACCATACCCGCGCAGTGCGTGCCGTGACCTTGGTCGTCTTCGCCGTCGGAGTCATCGACGAAGGATTGGCCGAGCACGGCTCTCCCGCCAGCAAATTCTTCGTGTGCAGAGTTGATGCCTGTGTCGATGATGTAAACAAAGGTGCCCTCGCCGGCCGAAGCGTCGTAAACGTAGTCCGATGCTCCCGCGTCTTTGTGACTGATCCTGGCCAGGCCCCAAGTGCTGTTCTCTTGCGTCACCAAGTCGCTGCTACTGTTGCTGGGAGCCGTGGTGTTCGTCCCATTGACAACGCTGGGCCTGTAGACAGGAGGATCGAAGAATCCGATCGGCACGCTCGCTCGCATGATCACGTCTGGTTCGACGTGTTCGATCTCGCCGAGGCTTTGTAGAGCGTCGAGGACAGCATCGTCACCATCGAAAGCAAAACCTGTCACGGAGCCGATGGTGTAGTTTAGCTTGGACTCGATACCTGCGGTGGAGAAGACGGAGCTGAGAGCATCGGGCAGGCCGGCATCTGGGACGAGGCGGGCGATCCAGGAGTTTGGGATGGTCTCGGTGGACTGAGTGCGGATAATGGTCGGGACGGCGAAGGTGACCGCCGGGAGGAGGAGAGGGATGAGGGTGCTGGAGAAGGTAGGCATAGCGGAAGTTGCGTTGAGAGGCCGATGTAATGAATGTTCTTTCGTGGCGGTAAGAATGAGTGGCAGACTGAATCTTGCAGTCAAAGTTCTTGCAATGAATGTCTTCGAACGAACGAGTGAAAGAATGAAAGACAGTAAAGAATGTCGTGGTGGAATCGGCAGGTACTCGCCATCCCAATACGAGGAACATGGGCCTTCATATACTTCCCGTTCGTCCATCTACTCCAAACTCGCCCCACAAGAGGTCTTCATCCAAAGCTGCATTCGGCCTCAAGTTGTCTCAGCGAATGGGAGTTCCTCGGGGACCACGAGGTGGATCTTGAATATCTCGTGGCATGTTTCAAAATCTTCCGCCCAGGACGAGAAGGCTTCTCGAAGTCTTTGTTCATCGGTTTGCACAGCTCGGGCGTAGAAATGCGGTCTGTAGCGATCGGATGTCATTGGTCGGAGGAGAACGATGTGTAAATTAAAGCACTCGGCAGGGAAGACATTCTGGTTGGCGGGATGAAAATGTGGATGGAAGGGGAGAAATGGTGGATCGACCATCAGCGGGGCTTAAGAGATGGAAGATATGCGCGATATCTGTCAGTCGTGCCGTGGCAGTTGTGCCGGAGGACTGGGAAGAAGCGAAGGCATTGGAAACACTCCAATATCGGAGCGGAGATGCTTCCTATCCCTGATAGTGGTTCTGCTTGGCATCATGACTCGCCTGTAGGGAGGCCGTCAGAATTGGTTCTATTCGTC
Organism: Zymoseptoria tritici IPO323; assembly: GCF_000219625.1. Taxonomy (NCBI): domain Eukaryota; kingdom Fungi; phylum Ascomycota; class Dothideomycetes; order Mycosphaerellales; family Mycosphaerellaceae; genus Zymoseptoria; species Zymoseptoria tritici. Next base: position 2,021,154 of record NC_018216.1, on the reverse strand, counting down.
TGGCGGAGAAAGTTTACGCGGTCGATCTGGCATTGCATTGCATCAGCACAAGGCGCATAAACTCAATGACCTGCCGGCATCTCCGCATAGCTCGTGGGTCCGCTGGTATTGGTCATATAGTCACAGCTATATCGGTCTCTTTAACGAATCATCGGCCGTCAACGGAGCTCTTGCGATATGGAACAAAACGCCGCCAACCAAGGCCTCCGCAGCCAGGGTGACACGAGGTGGAGGCCAGCATCGTTCACTGTCCAGGAAGAGAGATTCCTCCGATGCAAATGGATCCTTTGATGAGGTACCGCAACAAGGCAGGATGGAGGTGACGAATGATCTGAGGTGATTCAAGATGTTTCTGTTGGAGGAAAGGAAGAGGAAGAGGTGAAGTCGAGCGAGTGGTTCGCCGCGGTGGACAAGGTTTCGCCTTGGCATTGCCATCAATTTTCCAAAGGACGAATCACGGTCTCATGTTGACTACTACTACTGATCACATTGCGGCACAGTGAGGAAAGTGAAGATATGGCAGTGGAGTGGTGGAAGGATAATAGTATTATTGAATACTTTTGGTGGTTGAATCTCGGTGTCTAAATCCGATACTTGTCAAATGTGTCAATGTTGCGTGATGCCAGTCCTTTGTCCTTTCTCTCCTCGCCTGTCCTCATCTCTCGCCATGATCTGCAGGTGCAATCGTGCTTCGTAGACAATTGATCTAGCAAACTTTGCTGAAAGGTATGTTGGAGTACAAAAGAAGATGCAGAGCAAGTCCTGGGCAACGGAGCTTGTCGTGTGTTCGTCTTGTCGAATCGAAGCCATGTGGCACGGCCCAGTCTTGCGACAAGAATGCTGAACGACATCGTTTCGGCACGACGACATCTAAGCAGTGGTAGCTGGAGCCTCGGCTGCAGCGGGCGCGGCAGCAGCCTCACCACCCTCAGCAGCAGCAGCGGTCGGGTCCTCGTCCTCCTTTCCTGGGCTGTCGATGGCGACCTTGACGGCAATCTCGCGACCCTCAATCTCCTTGCCGTTCATGTCGGCGCACGCCTTCTGTTGGAGCTCCTCGCTAGAGAGCGTCACGAAGCCGAAACCGCGGCCCTTGCGTGGCTCGTTGCGGGCTTGAAGCTTGCGGACCATGAACTTGGGGATGGGACGAAGGGCGATCTTGGCGGAGGTGGGCGAGTAGTCGGCGAAGATCTCGAGGAGCTGAGCAGAAAGATTTCAGTCAAGGTATGCATTCAACACAGGATTCAAGATGCTTACGCGCTCCTCACGGAGATCGTATGGCAGATTGGCGACCATGATCTTCGTCTTGCTGGGAACACCGTCCTCTGGTGGGCCACGCTGCTTGCGGGCAGGGCGGGACTTGTCATCACCAGTCTCACCAGTCGCGACGGCGGCCTCGTTGGTGGTGGCAGTCAGTGGGTTGGCAGCAGCAGCATCACCGTTGGTGGCAGCCTCGCCCTCCTCACCGCTCTTGCGTCCGCCACGGCCAGCACGTCCAGCACGGCCACGACCGCGTCCGCGGCCACGGGTGGAGTTGCGACGGCGGGTGCCATCAGCGTTCTCGCCGCCCTCAGTGTTGGCAGCAGCGGCAGGCTCGGGTTTGCGAGCGAGTTGAACAGACACCTTGCGGTCGAGAATGGTCTTTCCGTTGAGGTTCTCGATGGCGCGCTCGGCCTCGGTAGGGGTGGATACGTCAACGAAGGCGTAACCGACGGGGCGAGTGGTGCGTGGGTTGGTCGGGATGGAGGTGGTCTCGCTGTGGTGAAATGGCATATGTCAGTGTGTTGTTCTTGATGCAAGGAAGGAGCGGAACGCAAAATGGGCATGCACTCACACAAGGTAGTCCTTGAAGAATTCCTTCAATTCTCCCTCGGTGGTCGCGTAGGCGAGGTTTCCAATGTAAAGTCTCCTGCCCTCAGCGGCGCTCGCAATGACAGCCTCGTTCTGGGAAGCGTTGATGGGCTTGTCGGCGGCGGCGCCTTCGGTGTTCGAGGTCTCGAGGGAGGTGTTAGCCATCTGGGCGGTGACAGCGTCGACAGACATGTTGGGCGAGTGATTGACGTGTGTCGGTGTGTGGTGGTGGATTGAATGTGAGACTTGATGCCCTGAGTGGTCGTGGAATTGACGAGCTAGGAAGAGAGAAGTGGGTCAGTGGTTGTTCCAAGGATGCTGTGGCCTGTGGTGGTGCTGGAGGAATGCGCCGAACGGCGTCGGGGAGCGGTGGTGATGGCGGTGAAGATGCTGACATACAGAGATTGATGCCTAGCTCGGTGGGCCGGTCAAGAGAAGGGAGTGCGGTTGGGAGTTGTGTGAGCTTGGATGTCGCAGTCTTGATGTCGATGGCAGGAAGTTGGAGGAAGACGGACCTCCAGATGACAGGAGTGAACCAAATCTTGGCAACATTTTTTGGGCAAGAGGCGGACCCCTACTTTTAGCCACCGGCTACCCGTGCCTTCCCCGGAGCCGGTCTCTCTGACCAATCACACCGCAGGAGAGCACACGACCGATTCACCAATTGCCTTGGTCAAGAGGCAAATTGAAGAGAGCCCATATCAGATGGATATATTGACGTAGTATAACACAACATCGTCCTTGAATTGCCATCAAATGCTGGTCTTGCTGCTTGTCAACGGTAAAGGGCGACCATGAAGGAGGTCAAGCAGGAGGAAGTCGGGTCTATCGGTATGGCAGTCACGAGAATGCCTTGTTGAGAAAGAGCACCGGATTCTCTTGCATGTGACAGTCAGCTGACGACGTTCCAGACAAACCTCGAACAGCATTGATCCTCTACGGCTCAGAGACCGGCAATGCCCAAGATGTCGCCGAAGAGATCGGTCGGCTCACAGAAAGACTACATTTCGAGACGACAATACTCGACCTCGACTCGGTCCAGCTCCGAGATGTCGTCAAGCCGACCATTGTCATATTCGCCATCTCCACAGCTGGACAAGGAGAAATGCCGCAGAACGCCCGGTCATTCTGGAAGAAACTCTTAAGCAGTGCACTACGGCCGGGCATCCTTCGCAAGGTTCGATTCTCTTCATTCGGACTCGGAGACAGTTCGTATGCGCAATTTAACGTTGCGCATCGTATGTTGCATGGACGGCTACTTCAACTTGGCGCAAAGCCGTTTTGTGAGAGAGGCGAGGGCAATGAGCAGCATCCGGAAGGCCACAGCGCGGGATTTCGAGAGTGGGTTGTTCTGTTCAGGAAGACATTGCTGGAAGCCTTCCCACTGCCGCAGGACATTGAACCAATACCAGACGATGTCTTCATTGAGCCAAAGTGGAAGCTAGAGATGATCGAGTCATCGCAGAACGGATCGCTCGCACTATCAGTGCACGGAGACGCCGACGGGAATCACACCAACGGAGTATCTACCACATCAACCGACACGCCTCAAGACATCCCAGATGACTCTCTCATCCCCATTGTTGATGGCTATACAGCAAGCATCGCCTCGAACGAACGTCTCACGTCTCCAGACCACTTCCAAGACGTCCGACTTCTCGACCTTCGCATACCGCGAGAGATCTTCTATGGTCCCGGCGCGGTGGGCGTCGTCTATCCGAAGAACTTCCCTTCAGATGTCGATACCTTCATCGACCTCATGGGCTGGACTTCCATCGCCGACACACCTCTACGTCTCATTTCCGCTATACAGTCTAGTGCCACAACCCTCAGTACCCCTTCACCTCTCCGAAACTTCGACCTCGCCTCCTCAACCAGCCCACACCTCACAATCCGCTATCTCCTAACCAACATCCTCGACATAATGTCCGTTCCCCGCCGCACCTTCTTCGCCTCCCTCTCCTACCTTCTGCAACCAACGGACTCAGACTCGGATATGGCTTACCAAAAGACTCGCCTCCTCGAACTCGCCGATCCTTCCCTCATCGACGAACTATGGGACTACACTACCCGTCCCAAACGCACCATCCTCGAAGTCATGATGGATTTCACTCAAGTCAAAATCCCTTACCAGTACATCCTCTCCATAATCCCTCTCATGCGTGGCCGACAATTCAGCATCGCCTCAGGTGGAGCTTTGAAGCAGGACGAACAAGACCGCACACGGATACAGCTTCTCGTCGCCATTCTCGATCCGCCCAGTCCGATCATCAAGTATCGGAGGCGATACGGCGTGGCAACACGGTACATCGCTACTCTCCGCGCGGGTCAGAAAATCTCAATCGGCGTGCAGCCCGGCTACCTTGACGTGTCGCCTGCCGAACTCGACGTACCAGCCATTATGATCGGACCAGGGACAGGTCTGGCGCCGATGCGAAGTTTGATCTGGGAGAGAGCCATGTGGCGGTTGCAGATCTCATCTACCTCCTCAGCACCTCGGGACGAAACGTCAACCAAAGATCTCCTCTTCACTGGCCACCGCTCACCAAGCTCCGACTTCTTCTTTGCCTCCGAATACCCCACTTTCCCGACCCTTACAGTCCATCCATCTTTCTCTCGCTCTCCTGAACATCCGCGGCAATACGTGCAGGACTCCATCCTGGCGCATAGTAAGGAGGTTTACACCGCGCTTGTAGAGAAGGGCGGCAGGGTATTCGTTTGTGGAAGGAGTGGTGCTATGCCTAAAGCGGTAAGGGAGGCGATCTGCCAGGTTCTGGAAATGGAGTCTGAGGAAGGGATGAGTGGGGAGGAAGCGGAGAGGTGGGTTGCAAGATTAGAGAAGGAGGGTAGGTGGAGGCAAGAGACTTGGTGATGGATTTCTTTGTGGTGCAAGGAATGGGAAGAGCTGGATGATTGGTTGAGAGGACGTGCAAACGGTTGCTAGCTTGCGAGACGTTTGCGTGGCAATTGCACGATGGAATAGATATAGAGTCCGCTGTGGCTGTTTCGGCTTACATCTTGCACGAGATGAAGCTCGAGAACAAAGACAGGTGGAATGCAATCTCACATCAGATCCAACACCAAAGCAGCTCGTCGCGAACTCTCGTTGTTCTCTCAAGCATGCTATGTTCTACATCATAGAATGAAGCCATGGAACTCTGCCTACTGGCCTCTACGAAGACTGACTATGCCACTTGCATGATCGCATGCCATCTAAAAGGGCTACTCGTCACTTATCGCATTCTCAGAGCGAGGTTTGTGATGTCGTTGTGAGGGTAAAGCTTTCTTCTTTTAGATGTGAGGGATTGTTTGATCAAACAAGTCATCAAAGGACATGTACTTCCTTCACAGATTTGTTTGTCGTGAGCATACAGAGGCTGATTTGTTCTGCCTTCCTTGTGAGTCTCGCTCTGGCCTTGCACTCGTGGACATCCTTCCCTACGTGGGAAAGCCGACCAAGAAGCTGACGAAGATCTCAATTCGCCGTAGAATCCTTCTACATCTATACTCAACAAAGTTTACAAGAAGAGCTTCGAACGTAAGCATGCATCCGGCACATTTCGTCCTGGTAAAGGCCTCTTTGCTCACATGCCCTATACAAACTTGAGCTCACGGACTCTCGACATGTCGAACTTCGATGAGCGCTATGTCAATAGCGCCATACTCTGGTATGTCTCTACCTCCGGTATTGCTCACATGGGCAGAGATTTGTCTTTAAAGAACGATTCAGGGGCTTTCATTCACTTAAGTTGATCCTTGGCAGCGGGAGTTGACATAATCTTTTACCCGCAATGCACGGCCCTGCGGCCGCGGCCGTACTCGAGTGTTGGCCTCGAGCTTCTAGCTTGCAACTTTCTGTCTAATTCACCAACATTGCACAGACGTCCCTCGAGTCTTTTCATATTCGCCATTGCTACACAGATCTTCCGTGTGCATCATCAAGCTACTCAGGGGTTGCCATTATCTCTGCTACTCGCCAGGTCAGTAGAAATTCGATCCTGAAGCGCATCCTCGAGACTGACATCCTCCAGCATATCCAGCATCTTACAGATACCTGCGCCGACCAAGCCAATCAACCGATAGCAAGTCTATCAACTCCACGGTGAGCTGTCGAGATGGCGGAAGCAGCAATGGCAGAAGCACCCTTGGCAGAAGCACCAGTAACAGAAGCTTCACGCCTCGCTGAACGCAAGCTCCGTGGCTTGGTCCAATACCACACCGAGCTGAGCGAGTACCTCGCCAACATGAGGGCCACGTACATCCGCAGAGGGGACAACTACCACAGCATTACACCCCACTTCAACACCTATGGCAAGGGCCCACCTCCAGCCGCGTCTTTCAACCTCGTACACGCGCTCTTCACCTGGCCGCATCACACCGTCGCAGGTACCAACGCTTTCGTTCGCAAACTGGTCCTACTGCGCCGCTTGCTCGCTTCACCGTTGTACTTCGAGGCCAGGATGGCGCGAGCAATCGATGCGGGAGAGGAGGATGCGAGGTGGGATGAGCTGCTGCAGTATGCCCAGAACATGGAATATATGACGGCACAATTGGATGTGGCGTGGGATCACCTGTGTGTGCTGGACGACTATGCTTTGGGTGACGATTGTCGGTTGTGCAGGGCTGACAGAAGGGTCGTTCCTCACTGGAACATTGACCGCAGGGCGTGGATGGAAGGGATCGAGTCGGTGGAGGACTTTTGGTTCCCGCCAGCGGAGACTAATGATGAGGAGGTCGAGGAGGAGAGTAGTGACGACGAGAGTGATCACGATGGCAGTGAGCATGGAGATTAAAACGCAGGAGTGAATGGAGAGAACGCATAGAGCAGGGAAGTCGATGGAAAAGAGGTCGATGAAAAAGATCGAGGACCATCATGCGGAAGAAGGCGAGCTCGCGGAATAAGGAAACCTCGCAAAGGCACCTTCAGGCTGCACTTGAGGAATTTTTCTGGTGCTCCTTGTCGCCCTGCACCCAAGAAGCGAGTACTGGTGTACAGGAGTATCGAAGACTGGCGGCGATGGTGAACGGTGTCTCACTTGTTTAGGGGTGGTCTTTCATAGTGTCATCACCGCAACATTATCGAGCGCTTTAACCTTTCACACTGCGCGTGAATGCCGCTCACTTTTTCGTTCCCAAGGCGCATGTTGTGTGTTGTGTGTCGTGTCGGTGGCGTAATTCGGAAAGAGCCAATTCACGAACATCTCTCCTGAGCGTCGAACTTGAAATTCTTGAATTCTCTTCCACATCCCACCCACACTTTTACATCAATCTGTTCCAGCCGATCAAGGATCATACGCCCTCTGCGTGCTATCAAGATGGATGATTCTTCGTCATACCCAGCAGACGATCCCAACAGCTCTAGCTGCGTGCGCAACGATGAGGACGACATCGATCTCTGCCACGAAATGGACTGGCGCATGAGTCTCAGATGCTACTACACCGTCGTGTTAGAGGACTTTAAGGAGATTACATCCATGTATCTCAGACTCGGCGAAGAGTACCACTCTCTTTCGCCCTTCCTCCCGATCGGTCCTGAAGGGCCAACCGGCGCTGTCTTCATCCTCCGCGCACTCTTCAAACTGCATCTTCCCATCTTCGCGGATTCGCACAATGTGTTTCTGCAACGCCTCGTCACTCTCACCACCGCCATTCCGCAGTATGCCGCGGCGGGTCAAGAACCCGACAATCGGCATGAAGGGAAGAGGCGCTGGCTGCAAGAACTCGATAAGGAGCTGTTCGCGATGAAGGATGAACTGACTAGAACTAAGTTCCACTTGGAGGGTCTACTCAGTAATGCTCAGGCGAATCTTGTTGATGGCTGGGAAGAAATGGACGGCGATCGGAAGACATGGGTCGCGAAGATCAAGGAGTTGGGGTTGGGTAGTGGGTTGACGCCGGGATATGGGGGTGACCCGGCCGGAGCGGATGCTGGAGACAGGATGGAAGAGTGAGACCTATGCCACAGGCATGAAAGGCTGCCGGCAAGAACTCGTGAAGTCGGTGTTGCCTGGCTTTTGCTTCATTGCTTGTCGATCTGTGTGGTTCTTGCTTGAATTTGATTCTGTGATCGTGTAGTTGGATGAAGAGCGCTATACACTCCGGGCAAGGAGCAGGACTTTTGTCTGCTTGTATGCACGTAGCAGCGAAACGATCAAAGCCATAGATCTCTCCACGCCTGTATCTCGTCAAGTAGTACAACCGTTTCGCCCAATCAGCCCGTACACTTACCACTCACAATTCCAAACTTGCAATTCACGAGAACGTGTCGTGTGTCGAGAGAAGACAAGTCACCAACACATTCCCGTTCCCGTAACGCAGCGGCCCTCGACACACTCTCGCCTTTTAATCCTTTCGCCCTTCCTCCGAGCTGCCAACCTTCAACTCAAAGCATCTCACAGACACAAACAAGACAAATCTCGACCAATATGGCTGATCATCCCGACAGTCTTGCTTCCGTGCTGACTCAACTCGGTCTCTGCCGCAGACCAGACGGCGATCTGATCAATCTCCCGACCTTGTTCGCCATCCTCAAGGGCCAGCTCATTCAGATCACGACTCAGTATCTCAGACTAGGCGTGGAGTATCACAACTTCGACCCTAGCGCCCCGGTCGGTGACGGATCAGATGAGGCTGCTATCCATTTCCATGGACTCCGCGCCTACTTCACACTTGGAGGACATTCCCCATCGGCTCCCGATGTCTCTTTTCTTGATCGTCTCGCCACGCTTCACGCCGCCTTCCCGCACTTCGCAGCCGCTGGTGAGGAGCCTGACAATGAGCAGGGAGGCAAGAGGCGCTGGCTGAATGCCCGCGACGAGGAGCTGGATGATTTGAAGGATACGCTTGTTGCGGCTGAGTTCCATCTACGCATCATGGTGTCCACGACGCATACAACCGGCGGCGATGTCACGTCTCTCAAGAAGGGATTCTCGATGGACAAGGAGATGTGGGAGGCAAAGGTCAAGGAGCTGGACTTGGCCAAGTGGTGGATCGCGGAGACTGAGGAAGGGGCTGGCGATGCGATGGAAGAGTAGAAGATGGAGGGGAGCTGACCAGACTGAGAGGCAAGATACGATGGCGTTTGAGGTTTTTAGTGCTTTTTGCTCGGCGTTTTGGTTGTTTCTTGCTTTTGACCGGATCATCAGAATCGAGCAGGGCGTTCTGCTCTTTGGCGGGAGACGCTCCCATCTGCTTGTGTGTTGCATAGCGTAGGACCATAGATGGACGTCGCTGTAATGAAATGGAAAACGATATCTCAACTCACAATGATCTCCGACAAATTCTCTGCGCCGCCCGTGCCGGTATTCAAGAAGCTTCGTCTCGAGTAGTTCTCAGCAGGGTAAATCCGACTCTTCGACGTACTGAAAGTCTGATGCATGCCAGACCATGTAGCTTGATCTCCAGATGCAGCAATGCTGCTATACAGGCCAAGTGATAGTCGAGATGTGCAGCGATATCCAGCAGCCCTCCATTTAGGGTTAAATCCAGTGGACGAGCTGAGCTGAACCTGCATGAAGGATGCATCAAGGCTGCAGGTCGGCGGCTACACTGATGATCTGATCCTTGTGCAGGTCTTCGCCTATTTGACAAATAGTGGACGCCGTCGATTTCAGCCGCACCTCGAGCGACGTCTCGGCACTCTGGGATTGTTGCGGGCTCTCAGCAGCGATACCACCATATATTGAGAACCACCCAACCACCGCCCGGACTCCACGATGCCGAATGGCCGCTTACGCATAGCCATTCAACGTATGGTCCCATTCATCGGCTATCACCATGTCCTGATGATATTGATAATGTGCTCTTGGATACTTTCCGGTCAGCCAACATCGCTCGAATAGAATCGTTCAAGCCCGTATAGTCACCTCTTACTAATGAATCACTGACTCGTAGCACTTCTCCTAGCTGGCTGTACCTCTAGCAGCAGCACGACTAGCAGCATCTATTTACTTTCAATCACGTATCACGACCGCTCCGACTCAAGCGGTGCAGCGAGTATCATTTTCGGCAATGCGTCAACAGGAGGATCCGTTACCGTGCGAGCTGGCTATCTTGGCATATGCGCAAGAGCCGCGGATCAGGAGCCATGGATCTGCGCGAGCGGAGCTTCTGGGCTCGGAATGGCCTTTGCTGGTAGCGGCACGGAAAGAGATCCACTAGATGCCCTCCAATGGGCCCAGCGCTTCAAAAGCGACGTTGTATTCCCAGGTTTCGTGTTCGGTGCAATAGCTCTCTCCGCCCTGGCATTCTTCGGACTTTCGACTTTCCCTGGCTGGCACGAGGAGCGTGATACACGGACGGGATCCGACATCGTCGTCAAGCCGTTTCCGAGCAGACCAGTGAGCCGGGCATGTCTGTTCCTGCTGGCCTTCGCATCTCTCTTCTTAATGACATCCGCCCTTTGGCAACATGTTGCCGCGGCGACTGCAGCGAGCATCATATCTACGAGCACGCAGGGCTATCTTTCTGGAAGTGTGGGACCGGCAGCGGCGGTGTTGGTGTGGCTTGCGTTGGCGTTCACAGCCGTAGCAGGGATTGGCATTCTTGTGATGATACTGAGCATTCATTTGTTGGACGGGTTGACTGATGATTAGAGACAAAGGTGGCAGAGGACCAGAATCGGAGGCCGACATTGCCATGACTCCAACGTCCGCACCAGCAGTTTATACAACCTCGCCACTTTCGTCGTCGGACGTGTCGCTCGCGCGACCCCACGATGCCATGTGACTTGTGCCAACCCCAGAACCAAAGAACAGTCCAAATGCCAATACCAAGCCGGACAGCACGAGGAAGAGGCTGATTGCGGCGTTGAAGCCGACGTCCAAGTTTGTCGACTCCCAGGCGAGCGCAATCGGGACGATGACGAAAGCCGCACATAGTACAAACAGAGAAATGCTGCCAAACACCTTCCTGCCGCCTCTGTGCCAGATCTCTCGCAGTGTGAAAAGCATAATCGTCAAGAAGGGCGCTTTTTCTCCTCGTTGAACACCCGAGAGTGCCCAGAAACGCTCCAGTGCACCGCGTGAACTTTCGGCGATGAATTTGCTCGTGAGCACCAAGCGTACAGCATATGCGAAAAGTGCAATGCCCAGCGATGTGACGATGAAAGTCCAGAGTGGTACGCCATTTTGGAGTTCGTGGATTGACATGCTGAAGAGAGACGCGGTGAAAGACAGCGGGATGAAGATGAAGGCCAGTTCCGTGAGTTTTGTCACACTCCTTGCCTCGGCGATGCTCCTTCTGCTTTCGGAGAATTGCATATCAGCCCGAAGAGCCGTATATGCTTCGTCCAGTCTGGATTTTATGCGCAGTATGTCGGCGTTCACATCGTTGAGTATGATCTGAACGTCCTTGGGTAGCGGATCATCGAGGAACACAAAGTCGATGAATTCGCGAAGGCTCCTTCCAATAGCAGGAACTTCAATCTCAAACTCGGCCATCAGTGCTCTCCAGCCGTCCACTCGTCGTGACATGAGATAGTCGTCCAAAGAGTCTTGACTAATCTCATCCAGGGCCCATTCTAGGCTGTTGAAGAAGGCCTTGGAGTCGAGTCGTACCACACGTAACAGCGCAAGAATGGGATCTGCTCTGAAAGAATAGCATTCCGGTACGGTCGATTCGATGTCTCTGCGAATCGCTGTCGTGGTCGAGACCAGACTATGCGTGGCGCGCTTCAATGACGCAATGTCCTTCGGAGTCGCTTTCATTTTGTTCAATGGAAAATCTAAACGGAGCCGAGGCAGTATGGGGACTGCCATTGTCATTTGGATCTCGTCGCATTCATATTGCCGAGAACTTCCACGATGTCCACTAGTCGGGATAGGGTGCAGTCCTGATCGGGAATCCGTAATGGCTGGCAACGGATCTAGCAGAAGAATGACTGTTGATCGTGAGTCCGCTGGTCGTCTCTGCATACGTCGCAATTCGGGCGACGAGACTTACTTGTAGGCACGGTGCCGTGGTGGCAACGGAAGAAGCTCACTTTCTCTTCCCATGCGGTCGGAATCGCATCTCGCTCCCAGCTCACCTCGGGCTCCGCGCTATCGCTATGAGACGAGTCTCCTTCGTCAGAAATCGCAGGCATGTCTCTTTGCAAGGCGGAACGCGTCGACAAAGTCCAGCTACGCCGGAATACGTTCGTACTGATCACAGCTTGATGATGTCTGCCGCCGAAATTCGCTCGTCCATTCCTGTCGTAAGCGTTGTCCGACCAGACTATGCTCCCAGGCGCCATTTTCCTCACATGGCTGGACTTCCTCTCGATCTCCTGTGGGTTCAGAAGAGTACTTGGCACGGAAACCAATGACGAAATCTTCGGGTGTTGTCTTACTGGACGGTACCATTTGAGCGAGACACATGATTTGGGCATCCAGTTATTCGGTAAGGGCTCTGCGTAGTCCATGGTTCCGTAGCCCGACCTGTGTAGGTGCTCGGCGAAGAGCTCTGGGTCAACCTCAAGGATAGAACCTACACGGTTGATAACTTCTGCGGACAAGTCCTCCACAAGAATGAAGCGTGTCATCACATCCGGATCGGTAACATGCTTCATCGTGCGAAGAGCATCCAAGAATTCTTTGCCCGGTTTCACAGCATCGTGAACACGCGGCGAGTCGTGGCCGTGGAGATAATCAACACAGGTCACCATGCCTTTGTTTTTATGCCGAGCGCTCTTCTTCGAAAACATTCGTAGATGAGGCAGACAATCCAGCAGAGGATGTATGCTCTCCCAGTAATTGACCGGTTGGGCAACCCAGTCCGCAATCATTGGCTCGGTCTTGGCGGCTCCGGAGGCGATCGACTCTGGTAGAGGTAAACGGAGCTCCACAGGACTTACAGCATCTTGTAATTGTGAAAGGGAGTCCTGCTGAGCTGTCGAGGGACGGTTGATGTTGTCGACCTCTGCAGAGGCGGCAGATACCGACCTGGATGGCGGCAAAGCTATTTGAGACGCTGCGATAGCCGTCGCATTTTGCAAATCCAAAAGCGAGTCGACACTAACAGTCGCATAAGACAGTCGAGTATCTTGATCGCTCCTCGATGCGCCCACTCGTGCCTGAGACGATGCGTCGCCATGGCTCACGGGAGTCGCAGATGCTGATTGCGAATCTGGGAGCGGTATTCGAGATGCTGCCGTCGGTTCGGAACGTTCCAGTTGCCTCAGTGAGTCAACGCTGGCGGTTGCGGTTGAATTATTGGCTTGTGCAGTGGATGCTGATGTGGAGTCCGGTAACGGGATCTGGGATTCTTGGATCGTGTCGTTCCGCGCCCGCGAGACAGAGTCGCGGCTGGCTGTTGCTGTTGATTTGACCGTCTCGGCACTGCCTCTTCTTGCTCCCTCTCGCGCCTGACTTGACGTAGGACCAGCAGTCTGTGGAGCTGGACCGGCTGCTTCAACATCCTTCAGCCAGGCTTCGAGTGGCGATAATTCGGGCATTGCTCTCGACGGTCGCGTCTTTCCTGGTAGATTCCATATTCTCTCGGACGAAGATCATGAGAGTCTGTTGATTCGGCGGTGGTGCGACGCACGGCGAAGATGCACTACTGCAGTGCTAGTCTCAGACGCACAGACTATACTTGGCGGCGCTAATCCCCTTCGGGGGCGCCTTCCTGTATAGTCTAAGAGCGCAATAGCCGAACTAGGTGATAGAGGGTTAGCTGAAATCTAAAAACTTGTATATTAGTCTGAACGCCTGTCTAATACCCGCAAACGATTCGTATAACTTGTAGAATTAATCTAATGTAATTTGTTTCCGCCTAATCGCAATAGCCGCACCTTAGTCGCCTAAAAGGGAATCTCCAGCCGCTCCTAGACCTCTAGACGTATTACATCCTCCCTTTATGTAACACTACCTCTACCCGCCTTTGCGCTACTAGTCGTCTATACCTATCCGGCGAAGGTAGCTATTATATAACTTACACTTAGTTATACCGTAGGGTACTCGACTAAGCCTGTGCGTTTATGCGTGCTATTAGGGCTTCCCTCTTCTGCTGTCTAACCGCTCTATCCTCTGCCTCCTGCTAAGCGCGGGCAGCTGTACTAGACCCGCGACCTAAAGAGGTTAAAGCGACGTTTATATTAGCACTCGGGGTTGGGTCTCGACGCCTGGCAGCCGCCGGTAGTACAGTAACTAACTAACGTCTAACGCTTGGCTCTCGTCTCTCTCTATGCCTAACTCTACTGCCGTCTAGCGTATTTCCGCTGTACTCCGGCCTCTGCGATACTAAGCTGCCTGGCTAAATAGTATCTACCTTCTTCTAAATGTTCCTAGTGTGCGTGGGCTTCGGTTCGTAGTGCGGAATCCTAGGCGCAAGGTATCTGCTCGTAGTTTCGCGTACTAGCTGCGCTATAGTAGCGTAGTAGGATAGCGGGTTTCGGTTGCGGACGTCTTCTAGTACGGCGCTGTGCCTGTCGCCGACGCCTGCGCGGCTGCCGTATGTTCCCCTAGGGCGAGGAGCTGCTATCTCGTATGCGTTGTCGTACTCGTAGTCTAGGAAGGTGCTTAATAGTAGTACCTCTATCTAGCGTCGGACGCGCTAGCGCACTCTCTAGAGAGTTCCTTTGCAAGGATTGCGCTCGACAGTCTCTTCGTATTACTAGCATATGCTAATCTTTAGATGTTAGTAGCTGCGAGCGACTAGTTAAGCTCGATACGTACCTAAATAGGTAGTAATTAATAAGTAGATGCGGAAGAGGATAATTAGGCTAGACTGGTAGAAGGCGATCGTTGTTAATATCGATGCGATATATTTAAACGTTGTTTATGTCCGAGAGATGAATACTTCGCCCTGTCGCGTCTGTTTTGTCTTCGCGTCGTCGTCTTGTTTACCTAGTAAATATACAGGTCTATGCGGGCGTTGCGCGTACGTAATGTCGGATTGTTTCCTTAATCTATGTTAGCTGTCGTATAATCTCGCTAGACGATCCGACTAATGTGTAGTTTAGCTGTTAGTCCGCCGGTCGCAAATATCGTGGCTAATACTCTACCTGACTACCCGTGTGCTACGTGCCGCTCCGCCTGTCGATTGTAGCCTAGGGCTCTAGGCGATGCTACTTTAGCTGCTTGCTGTTCAGCTGCTTGCCGTTTAGCTGCTTGCCGTTTAGCTGCTTGTCGTTCTGCTGCTTGTCGTTCTACTACTTGTCGTTCTGCTACTAAGTCTACGTTGTTAGAGGCTCTGGGTAATAGTCTTACGTCGGATAACGTGCGCCTATCTAGATGCTCTACTTCTTAAGTAACCTAGCGAGGTTATTAATAAGTTTTGCCGGCCGAGGACTGTCTAGCTAGTATTATGTCGGTTCTGCTATTACTATATTGCCATACGGGCTACATAGGTAGCCGGGCGCTCTACTACGCCGAGGCTAAAGGCTATGTTAGACTCCTTAGTCCGGTTCTTTGTATTAGGCCCGTCCCCCTTACTATCGGCTGTTAGGCGAAGGTTAATATGTCTAAGTTGTCGTCGTAGCCTAGCTTAGGTTATGTTACGGTATATAATACTTTTAATAAGAAACTGGTAGACATAAGCAGGCTTTTGGGGTTTAATTAAAATCTACTTAACTAAACGCTCGAGCTATCGCCTACAGGGCTATCCTAACGATAGGCAAGCAACTAATAGCAGTGCTAAAGGTTCTATGCACTTTACTATCAAAAGGGACTCGCGAAATAAACACTAAAGCTAACACCTGTAGGGCTATCCTAGAGATAGGTAAGCTATAAAGAATACTCGTGTCGCATCTTACCTAAGTGCTACAAACATGCTTATGAAATTAGTTAAATGTAGTTAACGCTCGCGCTCGCTACCTCTAAATTATTTGCCTCTACGCCTGTCTAACTTCTTTAGCCTATTGCTAGGAGGAACCCGGCTACCGTAACTCTAGTCCTAGTACGAAAAGATGCTTCGGACGACGTGTCCATCTAAGTCGATCGAACCCTTGTTTCGCTTACGTCCCGGGCTTAGGTTGACCTATCTAGGCGAGAAGAACATGCCGGTTAGTTCGCCGCCCTCTAAGACGTGTCTTCCGCCGGAAGGGCTGTCCTGCTAGACGTCGAATCCGAATAGGGTAAATAACTTCTTCCCGCTTCGCTTAGTAGAGTCAGCTATTAGAGTATGCAGATCGTTGTGCCGGGACTTCGTAGGCGTCTCCTTAGGCGTCTGCTTCTTCGCTGGCCTCTCCTTCCGAGAGGACCTTATTCTAGCCTCCTCGCGGGTAGCCTCCTCCCGCTCCTCCCTAATCTCGTCTGCTAACCGCGCCTTGTCCTCGCGCACTTTATTACTCGTACGGCGAGTTGTCCTGCGACCTGTGACCTTAGACGCGTCCGCTATCTCTACGTCCGATTGTAGAGCGCCTATCGAACGAGTGCTTATGCGCCTATTACGTACAAGCGTCTTTAGCTAGATAGAAGGCGGCGCTATCGTTACCGGAGGACTGTCTAGATCTAGAAGGTCGCGACAGGAGTAGTCTTAGTTAATTACTTTGTTAACCTCTCCCTACGCTTCCTTTAGAGCGGTTTTCAGGCAGTCGGTGTACTCTTCCGCGTCGAATCGAGCGTCGTATCTAAACAGGACTATAATGCACCTATGCTTCTTATGTTTGCCTAAGACGCGTCCGCTACTGTAGTACGTTACAACCTCGGGGACATTCTCTATACTTATAAAGAGTAACATGTCGGAGATCTTTATTTAAGCGTCTCCTAAGCTAGGAAGACGCTCCGTCTCTTCGTCCTCCTTACTCTCCTTACAGTCCGGCGTCGCTTCCTTTGTGTACTTCGTAGCGAGACTGTTCGTAGCTAGATTACACTTGTTATAATTGCTATAAAGTAGGTAGTTAGTATAGGCATCTAAGAAGAGGAACTCTCTATCCCTAGCCCTCTCCTATATAGGGTATAGCCAGACGATATAGTCGTTTGCGAATCTATTCGGATCGTTAGCTAGGCCGCACTTCGTACAAGTCTTAGTAGCCGACATAATAGCACCGCCTATCTAGAAAGTAGCTAGAATAGCTACTAGCTTCGTAGCGGAGGTGCTAGGCACGAAGGTGCGTGTCTAATTGCCGAAGCGCCTTAGAATCTCCTTGCTAGATACGAGCGCGTATAGACCGGTTCGGGAATCGTCTACTAGTTCTATAATGCTAGAATGCATACGCCCTTAACGCCCTACGCGCTTGTTCACGTCCCTAATTACCGAGCCGGATTTCTAACATACTGCGCGGTAAAGCCCTTAAACGAACTTGACGATGTTGTCTTTATAGAGCGTAACTTTTGCCTAGCTGTACTATTCCGTCTAAAACTACTCGGCGTACATATCGTATATATCTTGACCCTCCGCCGAGATGCCCTAGTCGGCTAGCTTCTACTATACGCTAGGTGCTATAGTGAAACTATTTACGTATTAGTAAATCTCTATCTTTGCAGGCGTAGCGAAACTTACGCTTAAATGTAGTCTACTAACGAGATTCTCCGTCTGTCGAAAGCATAAGGTAGTTGGCGAGGATAGATAAGTAGTATAACGAGTAGTATAGTAAAGGATAGATAAAGTAATAGTTAATAGAGGGATAGAAGGGCAATCGGATAGTATAAGAAGGTTAATAAAGAAGGAAGGAAGTTTAGTAACTAAAGTCGGGTAGAAGTAGGCGTCTTGCTGCCTCTACGAGCTGTACAATTAACGTCGTCGACGTAGTACGTGCACGGGTGTATGACCAATCTACGTCTCGTAAAGGGCGTCTATACGTGAATTGGTCGTGCTAATGCCTAAAAGGGCGGTTAGTAAGTGCCTAAATGTAATGTTGAGGGCGTCTGACGTGTACACATACGAGGTAGGTAATAGCATAGCTATTAGCAAGTAAGGTTAGTCGCTATCGAAGTAAACATTACCTACCTCGTCTTCGCTGTTAGGATCCTAAGGCGTCCTTATTAGTCCAGGAGTAATGTCTGTCGCTGCTATACGGCGGAGGTAAGGATCCGTTATTAGGTCCGGTAGTTCTATGTTTACCGGGATTAGATCTTAGTCTGCCTATACAATCTAAGAGTCCTTTACAACTACATTCTTATTAAACCTCTCTAGTCGACTGCTACCCTTTACGTTAGTTACCAGGTTCTTAACACCTATAGTATACAAGTCTATAGCGTAAAAAGGGAGGACTGCATTCGTATCTAGATCGACTACCTTCGTCGGCAGTGTTTCCTAGTAATAAATCGTTGCGACTACATATATCTCCTCGACTAACTTTGGTAAGGTATGCTTGGTATTCGTTACCTCCCCGAACCTAGCCTCGATAACCTCTCGCAGGTGGCCGGTATAGGTCGCTAAAAGCGCGGCTTCTTCTAGTTAGTTCTCGACGTCGAACGTGCCGTTGCGCTAGCTAGCTATTAATGTCTTTAGATACCGGTTGAGAAACTCATTCGCCCTGTCGATCTCGAACTAACTATCGTCCGCACCGGCCATATTTACTAGTCCGTTAGCTAGCATAGCCCGCTACAGTATCGGATGAGACGTCTCGGTGTCTGTTAACTACTTTATCTATAGTATAATAAATGCGTAATTCTTGTGTAATCTAGCGTAGAAGATTAAGATACATCGGTTAATTACCCGGCGGAGTAGTCCGATATCCGCATACTTTATAGCTCGCGACAGCATCTAATACGTCTCGACGACATAAAGGAATCGGATGTAATTCCTGCGCTCTTCGTTGCCGTCGGCTATAGCGGCAGCCTTGTTAGTCGCACTAGCCTTCTTCGACTAATGCCTCTTTAATAAATACGAGTTCTTTACCTTAATAGTGTCTCCCTCTAGGTAGTCCGCATCTAACGAGCGGGCCTTGTGCGAGAAGGCCTTCTCGTAGACCTTGTCTATTAGACTAGTAAACCCTTAGCGAGTAAGTGCGCGAATGTAGGTCGATATCGCTGTCCGACTGCATACGACTAGCTTAAGCTCTTCGTACACAAATGCAAGTATTCTAGCATTAAAACTGTCTAAGGTTAGACGCTCTAGGTAGCTATAGGGTGCATAGAATAAGGGGCATATCTTCCTTTCTATTAGTCCTCGATAGACCATTAATAAAGATTTGGCAGCGTAGCCTTCCTACCTATTAAAGTTATTCTTAATTGCCTAGATAAGGTATATCTTTAGGTAGAACAAACCTAGCAACGGTAGTACCTATTGCATCTTGTCGAATGCGTCGTCGTTCTCTCGAGCCTCCTTAAGGTATGTTCGGATGTTCTTTACCGACAACTGGTCGCTATACATTAGGAAGATAACATTCGTCCGATTGTATATATAGTGTTCTAGCTTCTCTCTTAGCGACCGCGTTCGTAGAATGTGTAGTACCGTACCCGGCGACTGTCTAAGCGCCCTCGGGGGTCCGCCAGGTGTACTATAACTACGTAGGGCCGACGAATCGCGTCTACCGTATAGAAAACTACTACTCGTTACCGCGGATAGCTGTTAGGAAGTCGTAGGGGTGCTCTAGGCGGACGCAGAAGTCGACTATGTCGCTAGATATAGTAGTTAGGAGGTTATAGGCGTGCTCTAGGACAGCTGAAAAGTAGACTAGGTTGCCGGATATTGCTGCTAGGATGGCTAGAAAGTCGACTAGGTCGCCGGATACTGCTGTTAGGATAGCTAGAAAGTCGACTAGGTTGCCGGATACTGCTGTTAGGATAGCTAGAAAGTCGACTAGGTCGCTGGATACTACTGTTAGGATAGCTAGAAAGTAGACTAGGTTGCCGGATACTATTGTTAGGATAGTTAAACAGTAGACTAGGTCGCTAGGTATAACTAATAGGGTTGCTAGGAGTGTTTAATAGGACGACCTTCTATATCTTGGGTAGCGTCGCTATTAGCGGCAGGATAAGGATTCCGGTAGTGGATTTGCTAGCTACTAGTAGCGCCTTGGTAGTTATAAACAGTATCCCCTCTAGCCCTCGAGGATTGTGCGTCTTAGTGCTGTAAGAACTCGTTATATATGTCTCTATATCCGAGTTGGCGCTCGAGAATGTTCTCGATTACGGTATGTGTACCTTTAGTCGTACCCTCGTGTTCGAACATAAGATTTAGTATACACGTTACGCTTTTCTGCTTCTCCAGCCGGTCGATTGTAGGAAATGTAGGGAAGCTAGCGACATTGTCCTAGTCGATCTTGCTCTTTCTATGCTTATTATATGTAGCGGTCTCCCTGCTAGTGCCCGGGTTAGTGCTAGACACTACTGTTCGATTACCGCGACGCGGAGGATTGTTATCGGCAGTAGTATCGACACCTAAACAATACGCGACTACGTTAGGATATAATCTAACGATAGCCGAGGCAATAAGGCTGCGTAAGATTTGTTTCTGGACAGCGTCGTATCGATTGCTGTCTCCTTCGAGTACGTCTACGAGCTAAAGAGGCTTATCCTTACGAAAATACTCCCGCTTCAGACTAGTCTGCGGCACCTCGATGCTTTTAAGCACTATGCCAGTCGTAACATGCTTTAGTTTATCCTTACGGTTATGCCTATGCTCCCCGGTTTTGTAGTAGATGTCTAGGTTATCGTGGATACTGTGTATGCAGCAATCTCGTCCAAAGCCGGTAATACGGTCCTTCGCTAGGGAGTGCAGTTGTCGATTACAGCGGTATATGCTTTTCGGTAACGCGCAGACACCTATTCCGGACAGCACTACGATTACCCGCCGCTTTACACCCTAGCTCTGGAGATATATTCCTAGCTAGTTCGGGAACTAACTGTAGTATCGCGGATGCTGTGTCTGTCCGAGTAAGCTAGCAACTAGACCTACGCGCCTAAGCATGTAATTAGCTAGGACAGCCTTCCGTAGTAGACCTAATATCCCCTTAAAGAGTGCCTGTATTAACGGTACGCACTCTCCTATCGACTAAACCGCACCCTTATAATCTAGATCTTCTGTAGGTATCTTTTAGTCCTACTGCCCGAACTCCTAAAAACGTAAGCATATGTCCGTGTATACACCAGACCTCCTTACCTAGCGCCCCCGCAACATCTCTAGTTCGTTGCACACTGCTTCCGTGTTTATCTACTTACCGGGAGGCATATGCTTAGATACTCTTGTATATATCTAATCTTTCTACAACAGACTAGCTAACCTCTTAGTCCTAGTAGCTGCCGTCTCTGCCTAATTAGACGACGAGGCGCCCTTCTTACATAAGATATACAGCTCTACAAAGGTCCCGAATGTTATCCCTAACTCCTTTATTTAGGCTAGTAGGAGGTCTACCTTCTCTCTCTTCGTCTTGCCTTTGCCGTAACGGTTTCTCGGTCTCCGGACACTAGTATCCCGACTCTTGCTCGATCTAGACCTGCTAGCATTCGACGTCGACTAGGAGGGCGTTCGGACTAGAGGCGCCGGCTTAGGTAATTTGCGTTTACGCTACGGACGCCCCCTTCGGGCGGCTGGAGTCGAGGCTTCTATAACTGTAGACATATGCACGAGGATAATATACTAGTAGAGAGAGATAACGAGGCGATGTTAAGGGCTCGAGCGGGGCTATTATTATAATACGCTAAAATCTAAAATCCTTGGCAAAATAGTCTATATCTTCAACTAGTCGACCTCTTTATAGACACTATCGACACCTAAACCCTACTAACTAAACTAATGCTTCTAGGGCACTACGTTCGCTACCTACGTCTAACCGCGCGACGTTGTTACGATTATCGGTTCGGGCGACACTGTAGCCGGTACTAGAGAAGCTGACTAACGTCTAGCTAGCCGAATCTGGTTTAGATTTAATATAGTGCCGAAACGACGGCTGTCCGAACGAACTCTATTATCGGATACTTTAGGCGTAGCCTTTCGATAGCTGGTAGAAACTCCGGAATACGCTCTAGGCAGCGGGGTAGGACAGCGGACGGAAGAGCTAGGCGCGCAATTAGGAGGGAGGACGGCTCTACTAGATTGCGCCTGTATAACCTTTAGCCTTTTAGGGACAGGCGTAGGCGGCTTACCGACTAGAGGGCTAGGCTCTCGTACCGGACCGGCGTAAGGACTATAGACAGACTAAGCAGCAAGCTTATAGTCTAGCTTACTAGCAGCCCTTATATCGTCCGAAGCGGACCTAGGAGATCGCTTAGGACTTATAGAGAGTTCGAGACTTAGATAGCGCTTCTACGTATGAATACGATGCGCCCCGACGCGTTCCTAACTCTCCTGCAATTCCTGGGCCTCGACCGATTACGCTAGCTTAAGCAACACCGACAGCTTCGAAACTAGTATAGTTACAAGCTTAGGAGACGGTCGGAAGTCTATAGTAGAACAGGCTAGCTCGACCTAGCGAGCTATTACGTCTCCCTTCGCACTAGGCGAGCCGAATGTAGAAGCAAGATGCGCGATTACTGTCTAAGGTAGAAGAGAACCGGGCACACTAGGGAATAGTGCCTTTTTATAATACAATTTAGCTACGCTAGGCTCTTATTTGTTTAGACCCTCGCGGATCGTCTTCTCGTACGGGCGTCTAGCATAGGCGGCATCTAGGTCCGCCGAAGACAGAATCCATTCGGAAAAGCGGTCGGCAGGCAATATTATATCCTAGTCGTAGATATCGTAGCAGTTCTTACGGATACGCCCTTTAGGTAGTAGCTCTACGAAGGGCTTTAAAGTAGCGACGCGACGATAGTCGACTGGACTATCTGCATTACGTCTAGCGTTCACAAACTCCTATACGGAATAGTTTATATTGTCGCGCTTCTACTAAGGACCTAGTTTCGCCCTCGGCTTCTTGCGTACCGCCGACGGTAGTCTGACAGGCGCCGGCTCGTAAGCATCTAATCTAGCGTCAGACAGCGCATCGGCGAGATTACCAGCCTCTTTCTCCTGCTCCGAGTTTAAGAATCTGTCCGGGACTATATAAGTCTGGTTTAGTCGGGCCGGCGACCGGGGGCCTACGATCTATTAGTCGTAAAGGAAGGTAAAAGTTCCGGTGCCCTACCGCTTACTATTACGCATAGCGCGCCCGGCTCGCTGTATAATAGTCCGTATGCTAGCGTTCTGTAGAAGGCAGTATTAAACGACCCGTTTAATGTTAGGCAGGTCGACGCCTAGACTAAGAGCCTTAGTCGCGAACAGGATCCGGATCTTCGAGTCTGGTTTCTGGAACTCCTTAATTACATTCGCCTACGTTCGCCTAGCCGTCCTACTATAGTAGGTTCTTACTATAGCATAGATCTGGTTAATTATTAGGCTTCTAGAGAATTAGGCATGTAGGTAGGACTAAAGGCTAGACGCCGCGGTATAGATACCTAAGCGACTGTCGATAAACACTACTGTTTTCTTAATCGACTAGGGATTCGGCACGCTATTAGCTCCGGCAAGGCGATCGGTTAGATATCGAAGCGTCTTATAGTTCCCGAGCATACTATCTAGAATAGCGTAACATCGTATAGATATCTTAGATTAGTTAATCGAATCCTGTACGACAACTATGTCGTCGTAAAAGCCGGAGGCCGTCTAATACTTAACGAGGGTATCCGGCTCGAGAGTCGCTAAACAACCAAAGAAGCAAACACGATTAGTTAGGGTAGACCGAAGATTCTTTAGATAGGTATATTCTTTCCGAAATCCTCTACCCTCTATCCCCTACTAGTAAACTAGGTAGAACTCGTCTAACACAAAGAGGCCGAGCCTTTACCTTACCGCCGGTTTAACTATTAGTTTTATAAACTACGACTGTATCGCTATCTTAGGAGACAATATTAGGTAGGTACACTTCCCGGAATACAGCAGCTTCTACTACTAGTTAGTAAGCTCCGCCTTAGTGTTCGAGTTTAATGCTAACAGTTTTCCCTTTAGACACTCGATCTTCTCGAGCTGTTCCTTGCTAATCTAATTAAGTAGAAGCACCAAGATCGACATCTTCTTCCGTATTAGCGCCTATAACTAATATGCTAGACTCTTGCCCGCCGAGGTAGCCGCAATCTAGACTAGGTCTTTCTTCTCGAAGAGTAGGTGCCGCAGTATACGGACTTGTAGCTTTCGGGCATAATACGGATATATCAGACGGACCGCGCGCTTAGTCATGTCCACCTACTCCGCTATACTTATAGCTTGTTGTCCGTCTAGAAGCACAGGCGTTTCGATAGCATAGTTAATCTAGCGGCACACCTTATCGAACGCGCGGCGGCGCGCTATTATAACCAGCTAGTCTAGCACATTAGTAGGCAGAGAAATAGAAGGTGTGTAGCATTCGTTAGGGGCCCCGACCTAAGCGGCTTCGACTGCGTCTACATTATAGGCATTCCTCTACGCCGACTAGAATACCCGCTCTAGCAGCCGCCTAATTAACACGTCGTCTTCTTCGACCGGAATCTCTTCAGTTAGTGCTAACACTATCTTCTCTAGCTATCCTTCCTACCGAATAAAATGCACTTTTATGCTGCCCCTACACAAAATCGTCTAAAGGGCGATGTCTAATACTAACAGTTCTATAGGGTTTTGCAGACTACCCTAGAGGTCCTCGCTATTATCGAAGTTACTTAGGACGTTAGATAGACTATTACTGTCGTCGTCGTCGTCGTCGTCGACCACCTAAATGCGCTTAGGTACGCTAGCAAAAGTAGTAATTTCTATACGCGAAAACGACTCGTCCGATCGATCCTCCTTATTAGTCGCCTTATCTAACGCATTACTAACTTATCCGGACTCGCTAGCACTAAAGCTGCTCGAGGTACTCGTCGCGAAAGATCGGGTTAGGTTAGAATTTAACCTGGAAAGACGAGATTTATAGCGCGGCATCCTAAAATCGGCTTTAGTTAAGTTAGGGAGCGGACGGCTGGCTATCTAATAGACAAATTTTAGTTAGCATTAGACAAAAACTAAAGGAGGAGTAGGCATTGCCGTCTCGCCATACAAACGCGTTAGTTAGACTAAAGATACGCGAAAGCCTACTCTTCGTTCGTCTAACGCGTTAGGTTAAAACAAATAGCAGGAGGTTGTAGAGCACGTTAATCTGCATTAGATAACTAAGCCGGATTTTCAGATTTTATACCTGGTAATGCTGTCGTCGCCGTTAGTCGTACAGACGCGTTCAGGTGCTAACACTCTATATTAGTGTAATTTACATATAAAGCTAACACTCTATTACTAAAAAACACTAGTTAGGCCCTCAGACCACCTACAGTAGGGCCAGGTGCTTGCACCTGATTGGCCTGATACGCGAGGTGGTCTGAGCGTCTGAGACTACTGCAGTGCCCTGCAGGGCACCAGAAGGATGCGGACGCATCTCGGATGAGGGACCCATCATGTTGTGCTCCTCGAGTTGTCCATAGACATCTCAGTCCGTACAGGCAACTCTCAGGCGCCCGACGGGTAGCCGTCGGACCTGATGGCAAGGCATTGGAACGTGGACGAGAGTGTGAGCGGAAGACAAAGAAAACACCTTTCGATTTCAGACGGCCCGCCGAGAGATCTAGTTAGAATTGAAAGCTCATATCAAAGTCTCCCATCAAATATTCATGGGCTAGTTTCACTTCACCTCTAGATCACATAGGACATAGGAGAACGATAGGTAATTAACGGAAATGTGTATTACGATATGAACATGTGTATTCCATATTACTTTCTACGTAACTGTGTCGTCCAAAGTGAACAACCCGCAAGTACCCAAGCCCATTGTGCTAATACCCTAACGCCATGATCATACCATTGTTCCAATCTTGATCAAGCAAAAAGCCTCCCAGAACATCACAACAGATCTCGAGAGCGGTCCTCAAACTCATCCTCGACGTCCTGCTCGATTCCGAATCGTTGCCCGATCGGCGTCCGTAACATCCCACCCTGTCCTCCGCTGCCCGATGCGATGCATGATGTCAACCGCCTCATCCCAATCCCTCTTCTGAACAGCCCAGTACCTCTGCGAGTCGCTCCCCTCCGTAATCGCCGTCCCATTCAACCCGTCCACGGCCTCCAAGTAGAACTTTGCAGTCACCAGACGCTCCTTCAGCTCATCCAACACTTCATCAGCCAGCTCCATCGTAGCTTGAACCTCAGGATAGGCCTCGACGGAACCGTGCACAAGCGCCGCGCGGTTGATGTGAATGAGCGACTCCTTGACATCAGAGAACTGGGAGATGAAGAAGTTCGTCGGTCCGTGCTCGAGGGATGGGAGGCGGAGGATGCCCGTGTCGAATTGTCCCTCCTCGGAGAAGTGGACGGTGAAGAGTGCTTGGAGATTCGTGAGGGGAATGGCGTGCTCGTGGCCTGAGAGCTGGCCAGGTGAGGGCAGCAGAGGGGCGAGGCTGTGGTAGAGCTCGCCAAGCGCGGTGTATAGGTCGCTGATACTGCTGATGTCGCTGTGCAGACTGCTGTGGAGGGTCGTGAGGCTTGCGAGGTTCGCGAGAGCCGAGAGTGTGGTGTACGGAGGTGTGAACCGAGTGTCTGGTTCAGCCAGTACGCCATCTGGCCACCATCCCAGGCGTTGAGCTGGGGTGTTAGGTGGTGCCCTTGGAGCGGCGGGCGACTGGTCCATCTTGACCGAGGGTCTGCTGTG
Source organism: Zymoseptoria tritici IPO323 (assembly GCF_000219625.1). NCBI lineage: Eukaryota > Fungi > Ascomycota > Dothideomycetes > Mycosphaerellales > Mycosphaerellaceae > Zymoseptoria > Zymoseptoria tritici. The sequence continues at coordinate 1,994,819 of NC_018216.1, read as the reverse complement.
CTTGTTTCGTGTTTCTTGGTGGTTTGCTGGTGTTTGGTAGACTTGAGAGGTTTGGCTTTGTGTTCGGTGGTGTGAGAAGTTTGAGGAAGAGGGGAGGATCTCTAGCTACAGCGAGAGCTGGAGTTAAATACCACGACGCTCTCATTCTTGTTCATCGTCACTCGAGACTGGCGACACGACACAACACACGACACTCACCATGTTCGCGTGAAGACAATGCCGAGGCAGAGCGTCTTCACTCGATCGGACAAAGCCTTGTTGTGTTGTAGGTGCTGCAACAAAGCCACTGTTCATCCAGGCCTCGAGGAGCAGATGCTTTGTGGCTTTGCCGTGCTGTCCCCGAGGCGGGAAGACATTCGAGGCGGGAGGGAACGAGCGACGAAAGTCGAAGCCGCAGACCAAGATCGCTTGGAAACTGGTGTGGAATATAGTGAGAGAAATGGAAGGAAGTATACTTGTTGGTCGTGCAGTTCGAAGATCCGGATCGTTATGAGTATATGAATAGGTGCGCTGCGGTGTTGGTCGTCTTCTCCCAGAGGATTGCAAGAGCGATAGCAGAAAATCTGTCTTCAGCTCGGTGCTTGAATGCAAGGCAGCCCGTGTTGGTCGTCTGAGACATGCATGCGAGATTTGTGAGCAAACGTTGCCCTTTGTCAATGCTCAGCCATCTTCTCTCGCCCGACACGGATAGCTCTTGCGACGCGTGGAGTTTGCGATGTTATGCGGACCGTATCTCCTCGCTCATACCTCGCTGTAATGGATTGCGGGAGTGCTGTATTCTGCTCCAGTCACGGCCCTGACAGTTCCTTCCATGATGTTCATCTTCACTGCGGCCCCCTTGTCGAGACAGTCAATGCTTGCTTCGTTAGAGCCATCACGCATGATGTGTTCACCACTTCCCCCAAGCATCATCCTCGTCTTTCTTCCCACCTCCACCCGTGTTCCTCATTGCACTCGTTCCGATACTGCTCTTCTGCTGTTTCTGCGCCGCAACACTCTCTCCTGCCGCCGCAAAGTCATCCCAAAAATCCTTCTTCTCCTTTGGCGGTCCTGCGGGATCCTGGCCGAATGAGTCCCAGAAATCAGGCTTCGCTGGTCCCGCACCGCCGCCTGCACCTCGTTGCGTACCAGCATCCGGGTCGACGAATTTGTTGAATTGATCTCCTAGCCCTTTTGTACCTTGCTGCACTGTGCTTCCTAGCATGGCGGCCTGTCTTCTTGCTTGAGCTGCTAGCTCTCCATCCGCGAGTGACTTCATGCCTGGTTGAATATATGTCTGGTTCACTGCAGCGGCCTGCTTCGTTACGGTAGACGAGAACCACGAGAAGGACTTTGTCAGCGCAGCCACAGGATCGGCCTGAAAGTCGGCGATTCCTGCCGGTGTAGAGCTGTTATTGTTGGAGGGAGGAGGGGCAGAGCCAAATCCGGAATACTTGCCGCCTTGCGAGGGAGCGAGACCTTCTGGTCTGGACTCATTTTCGGCGCCTTTGCTGGCGAAGTAGGCCTCGTTGCGGGACTTTTGAGAGGGCGAGATCGTCCGTTGAGGAGGGGCGGAATTAGATAGCGAGGATGGTGTGTTACGCCCAGAGGAAAGAGACTGTTGTTGGCGAGGTTGTGCAGCAGGGGTTGTCTTCTTAGGTTTCGCGCCGGGCACATATTCCGTTCCCTCCACCTTTGCTGTCAATCGATCTTTCCATTCCTCGCCTGCCTCGGAATCGTACCGCTCGGCGATTGTGCATGATTCGAAGTCGCGACCCATGAGCGAGTTACTTGAGTGGTTGTTGAAGAACTCTTTGTATGGCTTATTACCTCCCAACTCCATCTTTCGTATCTCCATTGTCTTAAAGGCGTCCATGGTCACACTTCGGACGAAGGAGATGTGTACGCCTAGCGAGCGGTGAATACCCGAGCACGCGAGGCAGAAGAAGATGCCCAGTTTGGGAGAGGCCTTCGACGCATCTATCGTTAGCCATGTTGTATGGTGTGTCTTGATTCATCGTGACTACACACCCATTGTGGACTGGGAGCGCCACAGTCTATGCATCTGTTGTTCTCGTTGGTCTTGGAGATCTCGACCAGCTTAGACCTCGTCTCCGGGTCGACCTCCCACATCTTGTTGCTCATCGTGGCAGTATTGGATTAGTGGTGATGACCTTGGCGGTGGGTAGGTGTATGGACCTGTGGGTGTTTTGGCGCAGTGTCTATCGATTGTGGCTGGTCATGGAGATCGTAGTAATGGCGGTCGAAGATCGTGGGTCGTTGTGAGTCTTGACTGTGTATGATGTCGTCGTCGTCGAAAGCTCAATGCGAGTATGTTGTCAACCGCTCGCGTACACCCGTGTGGATCGTCAAACTGTTGCTTCGTTGTCACGACCTATCTTATGTGGATCAGAACCGCTCTGGGCACTTATATTCTCGCCTTAGGCTCGAATGTGCTCCGCACGTGACAGGCAAGCCTGTCGCCTTCGGCGATAGGCTTCTATACTAGACCCCTTCGGGGCAAACCTTTTCCCTTTCGGGGTAAGATTGTTTATATCTAAGGGATCTATAATAATTCTAGCTAATAGGAGCAATAGGAAGAGAAAGGTACCTAGAGGGTCTAAGCTAGTTTCTATACTCTTATATAAGAATGTTGTTATCTTTTAGGTAAGGAAACATAAGACTCGTTCTACTTCCTCCGGTATTAAATATCCTATAGTATAATCCCCTCTAGCCCTTCTATAGACTAGTTTCTATATATATATATATATATACTTTTTACCCCTAAAACCGACTAAAAACTATACTAAATACGTCTAGTCGACCTAGTACGCCTTACCCTAGTAGCGAGCTTACTATATATACTAACTCTAACTTCCGCTCTATCTTTAACGCGACCCCTACGCCTCCTAACGAGACTTTAAGTCTATCTTCCTTAGTAGCCTTATTCTAATTAGTATTATTCCCTAAGAGCAAAATACTAGATCCTAATAAAACCCTCTAGTCCTTTACTACCTATCGGTAGTAGAAGCTTAGGGACGATAGTAAGCGTAACAACGTCCTCTATTAGTTACGTAACTACCGCTTATTAGTACATAAGTTTATTAAGTCTTAGATTATAAAGGATAGCTAGAAGGCTATAAGGATATAGTTATTATTAATCGAAGAGAGGATTCGAGTTATAGGTCGGTAGTTTAAAAGACTCTAGGGAAAGGGCGTAATTAAGAAGGAGCTTAATATATTAATAAAATATATTCCTATACTTAGGAGGTTTAGTAGCTCTAAGCCCTTAAGCTAGGCTAAAGGTAGGGAGTCTACTCCTTTAAGGTAGTATATATAGAGAGCTAATAAGGGTAGTCGTAGTATATATATCTAGCCGTATATAGAGAATAGTAGTAAAGAGGATAAGAATATACTACCGGAAGCTAGCTCTAGTACTTAGGAGGTAATACCTATAGTAGCGGGTATTACTTTAGGGTAGATAGGTATAGCTTTAGGGTAAATAGAGGATAGTTAATTAGGATAGTCCGGTCTAGCTAGTAGTAATAGGGATAATTTAGAGTAGTCGGATAGCGAGGACGATAAGATACGTCGGTACGTATAGCCCTACGCCTTTATAGAAGTATACGCTTTAATATAGCGCCTCGCCCCGATATAGTATAAACTACTATCGGGGCTACTCCGTAACCCTCGTAGCTCTTATAAGAGTCTAGAGCGCTATAAGAGGGAACTAGATCGCCGGATCTTTATGTTTAGTACAAAAGTTCTCTATTCGTAGTATCGTAATAAGTCTAACTAGCTTACTTATATTATAGGTAATTACCTTACCCTTAATAGCCTTAACTGTAGGGCGCTAGATATACTTATAGGATAGGGCTTTATATCTAGCTATTCTACTATTAACTAGGACCTTTATAATTATACTAGAAGGTAGAAGGTATAGTTACCTCTTATAGTATGTCCTATTTCTATACTAACCGGTTTAGTAAGAACTTATCCGTCTTTCTTACCTTTTAAATATATTCGTTATATATAATAATATAAACTTTAAAGATAGGGTTTAAGACTCTTCCGTATCGACTAGGGACGTTATAAGGAACCTTACTACTATATTAATAATTAAGAGCGACTATATCCCTAAGAACGATCTTATATAGGATATATTTACGCCCTATATAGGTTTAAAACTAAAGGATATATTTAACTCCCTACTACTCTCCTCCTATAATAAGTACGCCTACTAACTATCTATATATTATATATATTCTGCTATAATAGCGTAGTTCGGGGTTAATATTAAGTACCTAAGTAGTAACGACTTTGTCTACGAACAGACGAAGTAGCCTAGGATTAGTAAGCTTCTACCTAACTAATATAGATACTACCCTATTAGGGCGATCTTCTAGAATAAGGGTACTATTAATAGTACCGCCGTAGTATACGAGGACATCTAGATTAATAAGTTTAAGTTCGTAGTAGACAATCTAATATTCCGTAACTACTTATAGCTTATATATAGGGATTAGTTAACTACTATACGTATCCGTAGTATTAAGTAGGAGTTACAAGAGGTAAACTATACCTTCGACCGCCGCGAATAGCTTATCGGGCCCTTTTCCTTCTTCTATACTACTATAAACCTCTACTTTACTATTAGTAAGCTCTTTTAGTTATACTAGCCTAGTAGTATAGCTAACCACCTATACTCCGTCTAAAGTAATATTATATAATAGTATTACTAAGGCCTAAGTAAGGATTATTAGATCCGTACTATATAAGGTTAGTCTCTAGTCTCGTAACTATAGGAATAACTAATACTTAGTATAGCCTATACGTATAACTTACGAAGGGCTCGCGTTTATATACTAAATTCTATAAGAATTAGTCTTACCTTTTATCTACGGATACTAGGCATTTACTACATTACTATATACCCTTTTACCCTTATAATTCTAATTCTTCTACCTCTCTAAGGGTAGTAATCTATTAAACCCTAAGATACTAGCTATACGAAGTACTAGCGAACCCTTAGCGTAGGGTATATATATCGAAGAGCTACCGGACGTAGCGGACGACTAGGGTACTAATATACCTAATAATCCCTAGGGATCCGACTCCGAGGATAATAAAACCCCGAAAGAATCTATAGCCGAAGCTATCGTAAGGCTTAACGCCGAGAGAGAAGCTTTATAAGTAGAGAAGACTCTTCGAGATCTCTAGATAGAGGTCTAGTAGATAAAGCGCGGTCGCGACCGATAGCGAGCGGGCCTTATAGACTCTTACGTTCGTAATATAGTAACTCTATTAGTTATAGAAGACGACCTCGTAAGTATCGCGTAATTAGTACGTACCGCGGCCGCTATATACCTAGTAGGCTTTACCGGACGGCTAAAACTTAAGGATCCTACGCCTTTTAAGAGTAATACTATTAAGGAGGCTAGAGATTTCTTACGCTAGCTCGAAATAGTCTTTCTTAACTCCGGCTAGTACTATATAATAGGTTACGCTTATATTTCCTACGCTATTATATAGCTCGTAGGAGATACGGCTAAAACCTAGTATAATAACTACCCGAACCTAATAATTCCGGATAATATAACCTAGAAGGACTTCTAGTAGTTCGTTCGCGATATAGTTAGCGACCCTATTAATCGACTTCTCGGAGTAATGCTAGACTACGAACAGATATACTAAAAGTCCGATTAGTTAGTAAAGAGTTTCGCCTTAGAGCTTAACGTACTAGAGAGCTAGCTCGACTATAATAAGAAGTAACTCGTATACTACTTCCTCGTAAAGATTAAGCCTTTACTCCGCTAGGACATTATAAAGAATTATACTATACTAACTACTTATACTAAGATAGTTACGCTAGTATCGCGCCTCGAGACGGTAGATAAGGGCTATATATTAGCCCTTACTAGAGTAAAGCGTAGTAACGACGATGCCGATAATAAGAGTAATAAGAAGGGTAAGAAGGACTATAAGAAGGTTAAGAATAATATTAAGTCTAACGACCGAAGTAGTCGTACTACTTAAACGAACTAGAAGCGAGATAATAAGGTTCCTCCTAAGGACCTTAGTAATATTACTTACTATACGTATAATAAGAAGGGTTACTATACGAATACTTATCTAAATTAAGCTAATATCTATAAGGTCGGTACTAAGGATAATTCGAAAAAAGATAAGGACTTAAAGAGGAAGTCCGATTATTAAGTCCGGAACCTCCTTAGGATAAAGTAGATACTAATTATACGCTATACTACCGTAGTATAGTTTTACTCCTATAGTAAGTACGGAGTTCGAGGTGAGTTTCCTACTCGACGATATAGTAGATATTAATATTATTTTAAGAGAGTTTATCTTAAAGTTAGGTATTCCTATCCTTAAGAAAGTAGCTATACTAAGAGCGACGGCCTAGATAGGCGCGCTTAGGTATTACTATAGAGCGTACGTACTATGTATACGGCTTACCGACTCTAATAGAGTAACTAAGACGATATAAGGGACGTTCTATATATATAAGATACCGAACCTCGATATAATCTTAGATCGGCCCTAGAGATATTTATAGGGAGTAATCGTCGATAGTAGTAACGACGCGTAGTAGTATAGTAAGTACCCTATACTATAAAAGGTTAAAGTTATCGATCCTTACGTCTTCGCGAGGGATTTACGAAGGAGTTACGTAGTTTACGCGATCTCTATAAAACCCTCCGAATATGTGTGCTACTTTTGCGAAGTGTGACGCTGCGCAAAGCTGCTATCGGGGAATGCTGCGAGCAGGCGGAGACTGTGAAGGATGTCTTTAACAGGCCAATTACCGATCCGATGAGACAGAAGGTTGGCACCGCTATGAGACGTCAAGCACGGATCCCATGGGCTCGTCCTCGCACTCACGGTTCATCTCGAGGCATTTTCAACCATCGAGAATGCTTAGACGACCGCTTTCAGGGCAGACGGTGATGTGTGTGACCGGGAGTTCGGCTGGGAAGGACAACAGGCCCGGTTCGATGGAGAAAGATGAAGTGCGAATGCCGGCAGGGAATCTACGACTCGTGTTCAGTAGTTCTAGCGTTGGTCAATTCAACTTTCAAACCATTTCCTAAACAACAACACTTTAGACGTGAAGACTTCACGAGCACCTCCCCGTCCAAAAGCTGACAAAAATCTGCGGAATTCTTGTACTCGACTGGTCCCAGCTATGGTTCAACGTCTCAAAGTTTCACGTGCATGCATTCATCCAAAAAGAAAATGCTGTTTCCAAAAATGCTGTCTCCGGGAATTGACTGGGTGCTATTGTCAGCTTTTTGAATTTGAGTATTGGCAATGGGAATTGCTTACACCCGAACCTGCCGCTATGCTCATTTTGTTGAATGGAAGGCGGCAATCCTAACCATTAGACCAAGACACTTAAAGTTGTTAGTCTGGGAATCTGTGAGTGCGCGAGAGAGAGAAACTTACGCTGATTGGTTGACAGCGAGCCGGCGCTTGTAGAATATAACTCTGTTTTGTAAAACCGTCTGCTGCCTACATGTTCTCACGGTGTACCGTCAACAACATAATAGCATTGAAAGAACTACGAATCATGCCTGCGACAGCGCACGCACATGCGCCAATGACACACTTCGAACGTGTACCTACATTGACGCCCGACACGGACCGAGACATCACATCGAGACAATGCAGCAGGGCACTGCATGTGCTTCGAGGCGTACCGTCGACAAGACATCGCATTGAGACAGTCAAGGAGAACGGAGCATGACATCGGGCGCTTTCTCGAGCGAGACAAGGTCACAGACATTCATCGAGTATTTAATTAGGCCCATGGTGCAATTTTGAAGAACCAACCTCTCCAGCTGTGTCGATAATGGAGAATATGTGCGATCCTGTTGTCTACCTCGTTCCAGCTTCACAAGCCGCAGAAACCGCCTTCAAGCATCGAGCGAATCGAGTACTGCGACAGCTTGCGAGGAAGTTCGACGACTTGAGTCACCTTGGACTCTCGCACCGCCAGAGCGTTGCTAGGCTCGACCGAGCATTCTTCTCAGGACGGCGAAACATCGCATTTGGGTCCTGCCGTGCTGTGGAGTTCCGCCTGTGTCATGCAGCCGTCGACAGTTATCATCTCCTGCTGAGGGTTGATCCGGAGTCAAGCCAGCTGATACTCCTGGACGTGTCCGGATCCGGAACCTGGATACGGAGAAGCAAACATCATGACTGGACGAAGATCCACCAATGCTCGTACGTGCCGACGAGCACGATTTCTGTGCGCTTCGGAGAAGAGCCACATACTCTGAGTTTCGACATCATCATTCCAGGTGCACTGAGCCGAATCAAAACAGACTCCTGGATTTCAGACCCACGAACAGCCCCCAGGCCGGAGGTGCCACAAGCAAGAAGCTCAAACCCCAACCCCAAAGCAGCAGATATGGCCACTTCGACCTGTGGTTTCGGCGATACTATTCCAAGGAGACTTAGCATCTTCGCGCACGCGCGTTCTGTCGCTGTCGGATGATGTGTTAACTGCAAAACAGCATCTCACGAAGTTTTAGCAGCGTGGGTCGACATGCGTTTCCACGACTTAAGCATCCACCCCGATGGTATTCTGCCCTTGCTCACCAACGCCATACGGCTGCTGTTGATCCTTCTCCCTGTTCAGCCGCCGCTTCTTGCTGAGACGGGGTCGGTGAGACTCTCCACTGCGAGACGGACAATCCGCTGAGGCACCTCCTCCGAGCTGTGAGCCCACGGAACGAGCAGCAGACACGGACGGGCGAGGTATGAGGTCCCGAAGCTCAACAGCTTCATAGCTTTGTTGGAGCTCACCATTGCAACAGCGCTGTACAATGGAATTATACAGGCTTAGTAGGCTAGACCGCTGGAATCTGCCCATTTGCGCATCTTTCGCTCTTCTGTCATCTCTTCCTTTGTCCAAAGACCCGCGGTCCCATAGCCAATTCGCCGATCCCAGCTTCGAATGGTCCTTGTGGTCGCGACCAAGTATGCATCCGAACTCATCCGTCAGTCCATGGTAGAAGGCGCAAGGTGTGGCGAAGATGATCTGCGACTGGGTGCGTGTGAAGAAGACCGGACAACGTTGGATGGCGTAGAAGTGGTTTGCATCACGTGCACGCTGCATGGCGTGCACACCTTAAATTCGAAGAACGTCAAAACCACGAATTTAGCTAATCTTTAATGAATTATTACACCACAACTATAACACCTATGGAGTCTGCATTAAAGGAGCTAAAGGAGGCAGATGTAAAGAATATTGCACAAGTCGCAGATAATTAGGATGTGCACCGTAGCACTTTATCTCGTCGATAGCGCAAGGTAACTATTTCTAAAGCTAAACACTACGAAAATACTATGATTTTGTCGCACTAACAAGAACGCACTCTTGTAGCCTACATCGACACCCTTATACGCAGAGGCACTCTACCGACACCGGCAATGCTCCTTAACTTTGCTAAAGATATAGCTAGTCGCCGTCCTTATCCTTCGTAGGCCTTAAGATTCGTCAGTCGGCACTTAGAAGCCATCGATTCGAAATACCTTAATCTACTTAATAAACACCGCAAGAAGGCCGACTCTGTTAATTAGTACTAGGCCTATTACGACCTATTAAAAGAGAAGACACACAAGTACAACGTAGAGCGTTAGAACATATACAACATAAATAAGAAGGGCTTTATAGTTAGCATACTTTAAAAGAGCCGGAGGATCTTTACGAAGGCTTACTACGAGAACGGCCGGTTTATTAGACACACACAAGATAGTAATCGTAAATAGATTACGTTGTTAGCTGCTATATGCGCTAATAGCACCTTACTGCCTCCGTGCCTTATTTACAAGGCTAAGACTAGCAACATTTAGTCTTCGTAGCTGCAGGATTTTAAGGACATTTACGAGGCGTTCTTCGCGTCCTTACTAAACAGCTAGACTAACAACAACCTTAGCCTTTACTAGATAAAGAAGGTATTCGAGCCGCTTATACGTAAGAAGGCTAGCAGAGGCTAGAGGCTGCTTGTAATTAATAGCTATAGCTTATACGTAAACATAGCATTCCTAGAGTACTACATTTAACACCGGATCCTTGTAGCAGTCTATCTACCTTATTTAACATACTGCTTACAACCTCTCGATGTCGGCCTCTTTAGCCCTTTGGCTACCTTCTATAGTGCTAATCTATTACAAGAGATCTTTAATTTAGAGGGCCGCTCTACCTATAGTAAACGCGACTTCTAGAGGCTGTTTTGGCCAGCTTATTAGAAGGCATTTAAGCCGGCTAATATCCACAAGGCCTTTACGAAGACTAGACTATATCTACTAGATTTAACGGCTGTGTTAGCGGCGTTCGACGAGACTAAAGACAAGCGCAAGAGCAAGAGCAAGAGCAAGAGCACGAGCAAGAAGGTTAGTAAAAGTAACAGTAGCAGGCCTACTACTGCACATAAGAGCCGGCTAAACACTGCTACCTCTGTGATCTTAGCCTCTAACTAGCGGCAGCTTCGAACACTTGTAAAGGACTGCGTAAAAGAGGTAAACGACGAGACTAACCGGCATAAGGTGCAGAAGCTAAGCAACACAGTATTGCATCTACAGACTAAGAACGCCCTTCTTAAGAGCGAGCGTAAGGGCTTGCGCAATGCCTTTAATAACGAGAAGAAGAAGCGATAGCGTAGTGTACCGCTCCTTGCCCTTCTATAAGAGTAGGCTGCACAGTTTTATTTACTAACTAAACTAAAGCAATATATCGCTATCCTCGCTAAAAAGGAGCAAGCTAAGGTTACTATAAAGCAGCAGAAGCAAGAGCGAGCAATAAATAAGAAGGTAGCTGCTTAATTAAAGGCTAATTAACGTGCTTAGGCCAAGGCAGATAGACTAGCTATAGTAGCCCGGAAGGCTGCTAAGAAGGCTGCTTAGCAGGAGACTAAAGGTGCTAATTTACAGCTGAAAACAGACCTCCTTGCCTCTGCACGTAAAGCCTTGCTAGCGCCGGTAAGGGCAAGGCGTCGTATAAGGCAGAAGAAGCTAATTGTAGTGTTAAAGCTGTCTTAAGAGCGGAGGGGGGGTCTACAGCTGGCTAATTCCTCTTAACCTACAACACGCATAACATTAAGGCAGAAGTTACAAGCTGCTTAGAGCTGATAGATATAATTATTGCGATTAATTTGAGCTATTAAACAACTAATTCCGACTAGTAGTTGTGACAATATTAACTATTAAAGTAGTAGTTAATATAGAAGGATCCTCGGATTGCGACCGTGCACGTGATGCACCGTGCACGCCCTGCAAGCCTCTTCTACTGAATTGCGAACAGTGGCGTGTAGTCGGGAGGCGGATTGGCGATCGCACTGGCCCTCAGATATCGCGCGCGCTGGGAGTCGGCCAGATAAGCTTCTGCATCGCCATCGTTCCACCGAAACCTCATAAACAGGATCGTGGGGTACTTCTAGTCTGGTCTGAAGGCGCGTTGGGACTCCGACGGGAGAGCATGGTGCTTAGTCATTGCTTACCCAGGCGCGACTGGCGACCGCTCCGCTGGCAGGCGATTGACGTCTGGCTTCGTCGTCCACGCTTGTCGAGGCGGCAGATGGAAGAAGAAGCCGCATTTGCGCTGAGCCGCGATTTCGTTTAGCGCCATCGCAGTGATCTCAACCTCTGGAAGCACTCTCTTGTCGTAATCTCCATATTGGTCTGTCACCTTTTGGCTGACCTGTGCTTGCACGTCCGCCTTCCAAAAGTACGCCTCTGCGGGCATGATGCTGCGCAGTGTCGGAGCAGCCATGATCGATGGACGTGATGATGCTCGCAACTCATGCTCGCTTTGAAGTTGGCACGCAGGTGTGGGCGGAGATTCGGCGGCCGCGTGCAGGGAGACGGCACGCTGCAGACTGGTTGAGAAGGTAAGGTAGCCTGGCAGGTTGAGCAGATCCCTTTCATTTCTTCACAACCACACAGACACTGCATCATGTTCTTCAAGGACCTCATCTCCCAACTACGGCAGACCCCGAAGCTGGCTGGATGGCACTCCAAATTGCAGCAGGCCTGCGAAGTCTTTTGGGACTCCCTCAACGCGAATCCGCGAACAGAGCACGCGGAGCAGGATGTGGCCACTCTCATCAGCCTGCTATCAGACCGGGAAAACTTCGCAGTGGCCCGCCTCGTCGTACCTGAATTGAGAGAGATGAAAATCGATCCAACTATTCTCTACCACCGGCAGCAGCGATGTGTGTTGGAAGCAACCAGCGAGCTGAGAACCGGCTTCGGACGAGTGGAAACCGCACGCCAAAGCGACTTTGACGACATACTCTACGTTGCCGAGAAAGAAACCATGCTCAACGCTGAGCTGCAACGTGCCCGCGTACTGCTTCATCAGAGTGATGCATTCGGATCCGACAACGAACAGCTCATCCGTCACTGGCTGTCCGAACATCCCGAACTTCGCCCAACGCACAACAAACAAAACGAATGAGAGCACGTGGAAGGGTGGTCGACGAGTCAGAAGACAACCAGACGCTCGAGGAGAACATGTATAGTCCAGCGGTTGGAACAGAAGTTTCGTCTCTCTACATCAAGGCTTTTGAAGTCTCCCCTGAGGAGGGAATTGGACTTCTCTACTCTTCAGCAACTGGGGCGTCGTGGCTTGAAGACTGGTCAAGGCGAATCTTCTTCGCGCGAGCCTTCCCACCACCGGCAGCCGCTCGTTTCAAATGGCGTTCATGGCGGGGCTGAATAATTGTGTCGTCGAGGTTGGTAATTGATGACCGAGCACTGCCAGGCAACTCTGCGGATTCGAGCGATGAATCTTGGGTGCCACGACCAGAAAGCGCTGTAGCTAACGGTGATCCAGAGGCAAATGACTGTTGTATGGTAACTTGAAGGAGGTCAGTAGGGACTCACATAAGCCATACTGAGATTGCGATACCCTGAGAGTGCTCGAGCGTGGCCAGTAGGTCTGCGAGCTTGAGCTTGAAATCCTCGTGCAGCTGTTTCTTGCTTTCAATCCTCATGGCATCAATAGTCCGCTGCATGTGGACGATGGCCAAAGGACCCGCGATATCTCGTCGCAGCCTCTCAATTGGTGAAGGGTTCTGACGAACCAGCAGCGCAGCATCGACAGCAATGAGCTTGACACCAGTTCGCCGATCTCCGAAGTCTAATGGCTGGTTAGCAGGAGCTGTGTCACATCTGTCGTTGAACCATTACCATCCAATTCAGCCCACTTATTGCTGGCGAGCAGGTACGCCTCAGAAGTGCTGTCGGTAACCCCGATCCACGATATTAACAAACGCCATTGTCTCTGGAACCATCCAGGAAGCTTGCCCTCTCTTTGTTCGCCGTATCCGACTGGATTGGTCGCGAGCAGCGATTCCGTCCATACTAATTCGCGCAGGCGACGGACATTGGCGGAGACCTGCTGTTGTTTCGTTGAGTCGTTCGGTCTGAGCTCGGGTCTACTGTCCAATATCTTGAAGATGGTCAGCTTGTCATCATGACCTGCGCTCACAAATCGTACCACCGCAACCAGACTCCCGTGCCCTCTGGCGGAGATGATGACATCTTCATCGTCGTGACGCCAGTCGTCTTGATCTATGATTCGATCGATACGCTGAAGGACGCCTCGCACAGAGGGTCGATTGTCCATGACTCTCGTTGAGTTGAAGATAGTACTAGGCATGCATGACGAAAGACTGGCGGGAGATAAGTAGGCATCGAAAGAACATTTAGGATCTGTCCAGATCTTTCCACCTTCTGTGACATCAGTGTGAACTTCGATTGGTCCAGGACACTCTCGAAGCCCGTGAAGCGTTGTGGATGTCTTGCAGCCTTGACACGATGAAGTCTCGTCGCTTAGGCGTGGTAAAGCAGAATCGAAGCTTCGACACAAGGAGAGCTGCCACCGCGTGCCTCATTTTCTCGAACCACCCTCCGCATTGACTTTTCCGCCGTCGGCCCTTCGCTGCTTCCGGTACACTGTGAGAGGAATGTCAGTGTGGTGGCAAGGCCGAAATAGGAGAGCAACGCACGGCCTTTGTCCCATGTCAGCTGATTCAGTGCCCGCGGCGTAGTTTTGTAGCGAGCAGCTTCGAACGAGATGTTCAAAACTCAGAGCGAGTGCTACAGTCAAGGCTGTACACATCCTTTTTTTGTCAACTTTTGCTTGTGCTATCGGCATACGACAACGTACGAGTCCAAAATTGACGTGGGAGATAGCGACAGGCACGGCGGTGACTACGACGCCGGAATCGTGGACACAGCACAACGACAACGAAAGTTATACTCCACCGACTCTTTCAGCAGTCGCAATGGGAGAACGAAAACACCAGCGACGGTACACCCTTTGTACAAAATCCGAGGCAACGAGGTTGTTGAGCGACCTCAAGAGCATAAAACCTCCCATTCGCAGACTCCCCCGATGACGGAAATGTTGATTTTTGACCACCTTGGGCTAGGATACCACCCGAAATCCCGATCTACGAACCAAGTCACAAAAAAGCCATCGGACCTATTTTGCACAATCGAACGACGGGAGCTTCTTGAGCGTCTTCACAAGTAGCCGCAGTTCAAACATTGGAACGATTCGACGGTGGGAAAGCCGGAGTTGAAGCCGTCGACCGACAGCCCATAGCGAAATTTAGCTCGTGCTCCGTGCAGGTTGGCAAGGAAGTTACAAACTCCTTCCGTCGACCACTTCCTACCGACAGAACTGTACTACGCCGCATCATCTGGCCCGTGTTGAACGACCTTGCGGTACGATGGATAACACATGGATGGACTGGCTTTTGAGCAATGCCATGTTCGGACTCAATTATAAGTGTTCTAGCCAATTTGTCCCGTTGAGCCTCACACATTCACAGCTCGTGCTGATTGAGTTTGTAGGGCTTAGTACTGTCCAGCTTTCTTGATCGTGAGGATCGTCCTTGAGTACACTCTGTTTAACCGGAGCAATACGAGAAGAGATTCATACTTCTGCTGTGGCTTTGCTTTTCGGCTGCCAAATCACGAGACCTGTGTTCTCAAAACTGGTTGCGCTGCGGTCAGATGGATTGATTGGGCACAACCGTGCATCGCGCACCTCGTCGAGGTGTTGGACTTGCCAGATGATGTACAGAGGTACATCCAGCCGAGCTTGCACTTGATCCTCAGCCTTCTCTCGGACCTGCAAGACCTGTAGGGCATCAGTACTCTCCGAGCTACAATCTGAACATTCAATACTGACTTCGTTGATGCTGTCAGGGGCACCGAAGGACCGCAGCAATGCCGGTCGGGCTCAGGATATTTGCTTCACCAAGGAAGCGGGCTGAGGCAGATGAGTTGCCTCTTGTCCAGTATGTGATTACAGTAACGCATATTCGGAGTAGTCGCTCAAGTTCCTATCAACAGATTCGGACCCACAGTCACACCAAACGACAGCGACCATGGAAGTCGTGACGGATCTCGTAACACTGCGTATCAGCGCTTCGAGAGGAGGAACTCAGGATGGCGAATGGGAGTCTTCGCGGGTCTTTGTACCAGCCTTACGGTCCTATGCGGCAACATCATCTTGATCTTTGTTGGCTTCCGCTACAGCGGCTACGAAGACGGCATCGGCATCTTAGCCCAAGGACGCTCTGACGACATTGCGAGGATCAGCACTGCATACCACGTCCTGATCAACATACTAAGCACACTGATCTTGACGTCAAGCAACTACTGCCTACAGGTTTTGAGCTCGCCCAGTCGACAGGACGTCGATATTGCGCACAGCGAGGGCTCATACGTCGACATCGGTGTGCTCAGTCTCCGTAATGTTCGTCGTTTGCGAGGTTGGCGGAAGCTTGGCTGGTATCTCCTCATGCTCAGCTCTATTCCGCTGCACCTATTGTGAGTGCTTCAATCACACAGCTCCTGAACAAGAAGCTGACAATGCTGGCATAGCTACAACTCTGCGATCACAGAAGTAACCATCGGCCATACCTATACAGCGCATTTTGTCCTGCCAGAGGACCACTGGCCGCCATCCTGGGCTCCCGATGCAAACTTGGTCAATTTAACGACGAGCGAGTTCATCGACACGTACCATACGCGATATATTCCGGACTACGGCGATGTCTACATAACCTACGATGCCATCGCGCTGTACCTGAACATCACTGAGACTGCAGTAACGCTCACTAACACTCAAGCAATGTTTCCGTACAATGGAGAATCCGCACACGGCCCTTCTTGGGCGGCAGTCAAGGCTTCGACATTTGCATCGAATGGTACCCGTTCCGACATCACGACGTTTCCTCGGTTCACGGGAGCCTCGGTGGACTTCATTGATCTGGACTTCCCGTATTCGACACTACCAGACGCCCTGGAATATTTACGTATGACTGGCTGGGCTGATATCGACGGACGAACCGGCGAGGTCATGTTGAGCACAATAAACCCTCCGATGCACGTCTCACTGTTCACAGCTATGAGACTGGACGATGGTAGCAAGGTGCAGATCATCATGTCCTTCATGCTCATTGTGATAGCTTGCAACGTGCTCAAAGTCGCCGTGATGTGGTTTGTGTGGCAGCAACCGCACACGGAGTGCTTCATTACCATCGGCGATAGCGTGCAATCATTTCTGCGGCGTCCGGACAGGACCACCATAGGGATGTGTCTGGAGTCGAAAGAATCCCTGACCGAGATCCTGCAAGAGCAGCACAATCGAAGCACGGCGCGCGTTCGCATACTTTACCAAGATCGAGCTGCAGCTCGCCGCTCGAAGATCCGCACTGCAACATCAAGCTTCGTCCACTTCGATGTTGACGCTACCGAGCGAAGACATCTAACGCTCGGTCTCAAGATGCGGAAAGAGAAGATAAAAGATCGTGCGCCAGTAGCCTGGAAGAACAGCAGGAGGGCAAACTTCGAGACAGTATTTGCGAAAAGTGAGAACCGCAACTGGATGAGATTGATGATAGGGTGAGTGTCGGTCGGGCTATGAACTCAAGTCATATCATACTGACCACGGCAGCCTTTTACTGTTTACAACCGGAACCATCCTGACGGCCGTCTGGATTCCCATTGCACGAATGCCCATGTCTGCATGGGGAACAGCATCCACGCTGAGGATGATTACTGGTGCCTCTTCCACGAGCTCGACCAACGTCTTGTTCTATACATGGATCGCGAACGCCCCACAGCTGGCTATATCAGTCCTTTACGTCGCCGTGAACAATTACATGACACGACTCTGTTCCTCCCACGAATGGAACCGCGTTTCCAAGTCGAGGAAGGCTTTACGAGTTACGAAACCGGTGGCCGGCCAGCGAAGCTCTCACTTCCTCTCGCTCCCATACCGGTGGGCAGTCCCACTGACCGTAGCATCCGGCTTCATGCATTGGCTACTGTCCCAAAGCATATTCCTTGCCCGCTTGGAAACATTGGACGGACGAGGAAATCCGAGACCAGACGAGTCGCTTTGCACCTGTGGCTATTCTACGTTGAGCCTCATGGTTCTTCTTGGGGTACTCTCACTAGAGGCTCTTTGCACGGCTGCTTCGAGTTTGGGAGGCATCAAAGAACGGCTACCAGTTGCAGCCAATTGCAGTCTTGTCATCAGTGCGGCTTGTCACCCGCCACCGGAAGATGTTGATGCGTACAAGAAGCCCGTTCAGTGGGGCGTTGTCAAACCTCGTTTCGATGGCGCTGGCCATTGTACTATCACCAGTGAGGGCGTGAGGAAGCCAGAGGTAGCCAAGTCGTATGCTTAGCATCGAACCCTGCGTTTGCCTCGATTTGCACTCACTGGATGCACTTGCGGGAAAACTTCACCGTCAGTCTCACGCATTGAGGGCCACAGAAGTCATGCCAAAAACTCTCGAGTCAAAATCTGTATTTGCTCCCATGCCCTCGTCGGACAGATATCTCGCAATGGCCAAAAAGCTGCAACGCAAAACGAAAAGCAAAATCTCGTGGGTATTCGTAGCATATTCCAGCTCTCGCTCTCCTCTGTTCAAGAAGTCTGCTTTCTCATCCTCTTCAACTTCACACATCGAAGCCAGAAAATGTTTCGTACAACGCCGCTTTTCGACTCTTCTCTTTCATCCAAGCGAAACAAAAACAAGCTTCATCAACAGAAAAGTGCTGTTCATTGCCTCATCCTCACAGCAGAATCAGATAATTCGAAGGTGCAATGCCCGTCTCGCCATTCTCCTTCTTCGCCTGCCACCACCTGCCGCTCACATCCGACACCTCGAGGATCTCGTGCTTCGAAAAGGAAATCTCATTCGCATCGTCTGGGTTCGCTTCGTAGCTGTAAATCGCTTTCGCGCGGTATGGGTATGTTTCCGGCGCGGTGCCTCCAGACGTCTCTGTACCTCCCATGCCCGAGGCGCCATTAGTGCCTTGCAGAGTCGGGTGTGATGATTGCTGGTTGAGAGGTTGCGGAAATTGTGCGGCGGAGGCGCGACTCGACACTCCTGGTGCTCCGCCGGGGTAGCCTGTGACGGGCGAGGCCGTTTCGAAACCGGCGAGGTGGTTGGAGTTGTACATTTGTTGTTGGTGCTGCTGGTGTTGCTGAGCGGCGGAGAGGGTGGTGTCGGGTCGGTACGATTGGCGCATGGCTCTACTGCTGCGGCTGGTCGGTACGCGGTCCTTGTGGAGAGCGAGGGAGTCGAGGGTTTGTCGATGCGAGGCTTGCGGTTGGGAACCGAAGTAGAGCATCCAGACGATCTAGCAGAAGTCAGTGAGGTGTACTGAGAAAAGTTAAGAGCATACCTACTGTGCAGATGGAGAGCAAAATGAAACCAGCTGCGGCGGCCTCTTTCGCGGGACTGGCGGCGTAGATGAGTGAGTTGACTGATGATGTCGTGAAGACCAGTCCTGCCGATAGCAGAGCAGCCATTGCGACATGGTATGTGAAGACTGAATCCGAGCCGACCACGTAGAAGACTCCAATGATCAAAAACAGCATGTACACTAAGCACCACCATGAGTAGTTGGGATAGGTGTCCGATATGTCGGCGATGATGGAGCTGACAAAGGCGATAAGCCAGCCGGACTGCGACACTGTTAGACCGTGCCAATGTGTGTGTATGTGTTGTGGTATGAGATGCGACTCACTGTGCCAATGCCTATTGATCCCAGCCAAAAAGGATCGCCTGCGATGTTGCCCATGCTGAATCCTTTTCCTCCGCTGTAGCGGCCATTTCCGACCTCCATCTTCTGCAGCGACGGCGAGTGATAACCGCCTGGACTGGGCATGTAGTTGGCGGTGGTGTGTTAAAGGAGGCGTTTTAGCGAGCGACGAGGAAGTGCGATCGTGCGGCGGGCGTCGAGTCGATAAGGACGTTCAGCGAATGCGATGTGAAAGAGTGTCGTAGACTGGAGGTGGCCAGTCCGCCGGAGCTCGCAGAGCGCGCGTGTGTTGGGGCGTAAACGAAAGTCGGGTTGCTATGTGGTATAGTCGGCGAAGCGCGGGGAGTCCAAAGGGGACCAATTAGTGCGCGTGGCGTCGTGCGTGGGTGGAAAATGCCACTGAAAAGAGAAACTCAGCGCCGGGCTGGTCGCGTGCTGGTAGAAGAGGAAGAGCGGCGGTGGTGTTGGGGGAAGTGGGACGATCGAGGGGGGTGGAGTCGTGGAGTCGTGGTCGTTTCGGAGAGTCGAGACAGCGGGCGGTGTCAGCCCTGCGGTAGTTCTAGCGCTTGCAGCGTCGGAGTCGAATCCTGGCGCTGGCGCGGGTTGTTCGAGTAAAGGTCAGGTACGCTGGTGTTGCAGATGCCAGGGCTTGTGTGAGAAGGCAGTCGCAGCTTGGGTGATCAGCGCAGAGAGATGTCGAGGACGGGAAGTCCTTTGCAAGATCAGGGCCCAACGCTCACACTTTGGTCGGGACTGGAGAGAGGTTGTTCCCCGGAAAGCCCGTGAGACGAACCAAGGAATTTGCACGCCACGCGGCGCCAGGTCTTCGCGTTTCATCCACTCGGCCACTTTCTCTTCTTTGTCTTCGGTCTACCACAAACAACGATATCTCGAGGAGGGCTTTTTACTTCATTGGCAGGACCTGATCTCACATCAATGGTTGTCAATGTCAACTACTTCGTACTGTACTCCAGCTCAAGCGAGTCGATACAACGCGCATGACGGCGGTGATACGCAACGGCGACAACGGCACACGTTGAATAAGGAGAAGTCTCTGTTCAGCCTCCTACGGCACAACAACGGCGAGCACGAGGTCCAGGGTCCAGATTCGCATGGATGACATTTGACAGGGTGGCAGGGAAGACCATCTCTTGCAACATTGTCCAATTTCTTCATCATCATCTCGTACAGCAGGGTTGAGGACAGCGCGTATCCGCAGCGTTCCGAGCATTGCCTTGAACGTCAAATCTGCCGTGCAGCTCACTTGTGCGCGTGCAGCGTCACACAGACCGTTGATTGTTTCAGCTTTGGGGGTCCTATATTCATCTCAGTCGAGACAAACCAGTGTCCTCAGCTCGTCTCAACTTCGGTGTTACAGTTCGTCCTTCCTTGTGCATACCTCAACACATACCATCAGTTCTCCGCCACCGCCTTCAGCGCTTGCTGAACCAGTTCCTTCGTGCTCTCATCCTTTACCCTGCCCTCCGCTACCTTCAATCTCTCCTCCCACACTTGCCACCGCTCCTCGCTGAATCCCGTCCAGCCTCGTTCCTGAAACTCAAAGCCGCCCTTCGCCATCTTGCCTTCGAACGACTTCTCCTCCCGACAGAACTTTTTGATGGTCGGAGCTGCGAAGACAAACCACGTGGCGGCCGCTGCGATGGAGAAATCTGGCACCATCTCGAGATCCTCTTCTAATCCATCACGGACGGTCCAGATGCAGTAGAGGGAGAAGTCGGGCTTGCCATTTGATTTGCTCTCTGCTGCAGCAACGAGCGATGCGGTGAAGGCGTTGAGGTTGATCCAGTGGTCCTTGGTTTGTTGGTCGCTGCGCTCTTCGGGAACTGCTCACTTTCATTAATATGCGAATCGTCGTGAGATTAGCATGAGAGACACATACCCAGATTCCACGCATCACGCATCTGCCACCCAAATGTCGGCAAGTCCTTCCACAAAGTCATCTTCTCAACCTGGAAAGCCGAGCCATCTTTCTTCACATCCGGCCGACTTTGCATTTGCATCACCACATCCACCAGTTTCGAAGAGCTGGCATCTTTGAATGAAGTCTCCGCTGCTTTGGCGATGATGGCTTTCCATGTCGTGGTCAGGTGTTCATCGACTTCATCTGAATTTGCGGAAGACTGGACGCAGCTCTCGACTGGCTCGCTGAGATGGTCGATGACTTTGTCCAATGCGGTGGGATTAGAGGAGAGGTGATCGCTCAGGGCTGCATATTGCTTGGACTGCTGAAGTTGCTGGGTGGCTCCCAGACCGGCTTGAGGCATTGTGGAAGATGTGTGGGAGGTGAAGTTTCTTAGAGCCGTGGTTATGTGTCGATTCGGTCTCCAGAGCTGCGATTGTCGTTTATTGCCAATGTTTTTGACGAGCTGAATAGGTCTATGTGTCCAAATGCTACTACCAGCTCTTCTTAGTAAGTGAAGCATTTCTCATGACGTTCCACCGCCAAGTTTCACACATTCGCACATGCCATCAGGAAAGAACGACACACGAACCGGTGCAACGACGGCCGGATGCAATACCCAGTCCGTCCAAGTGCCAACCACCACATATATCCCACGAGCAAACAATCACGCAGCATGCCACCTCGTGCACACCTTTAGTGGAACCCTCCGCCAAGAAGCTTTCGGACGCTCCTTCCTCTTTCGCACGAATTAGCGCACTTCGGACGGTCGATCTTCGCTTCGGCTCTTGCACTATACACAAAGCTCACCCGGTCCATCGTCCTAACTGGTCGGAACTATACATGAGATCTGGACACACTCCGCTCCGTCCAAGATTCACTACTCTGTGATCTGCGCACCTCCGCGTCCGCGGCAGGAAACATGTGCTCTGATAACGACGTCTCTTTGGCTCCTTATCTTTTGCCAACCACCACGTTCTTTCTGACCTTCCGAATGCGTTTCATGCTCCCTGATTTCTCAAGATCCTTCTTGGACATACCTCCGAACCACATGCCGTGGCGGCTTGAGGGATCAACAAGGTAGCGGCACTTTTCGAAGCGAGAGTTCCTCTTATACCAAATGGACAGGCCTCCGGCAATGTAACGTCACGCAGGGACGGATCGTCGGTCGCGCATGTGCTAGCCATGCTGTAGCGAGCATGTGCTTTTCAACATCCTTGATTGGACACACGAGGTAAGTCAACGGGAGACAGGCACGCTATCCTCCAGGAAGAAAGACTCCGAGACATTGGGTATATCAGAAACATATAAACCCGACATCACCTCCTCGTCTACCCGCCTTCTTTCCACCCATCCCTCAGATCCCAAGAACCAACCCAGCCCACCCACTCCACCCTCCAAACCGTCCACCATGCGTTTCTCCCTCCTCTCCTCCGCCCTCCTCTTCGCCACAGCCGCCTTCTCCGCCCCCGTCGCTGAGCCTGCAGAGCTCGAGATCCGCCAGCAGGCCACCTACTGTGGCAACCAATACTATTCCGCCTCGCAAGTCTCCGCGGCCGTCAACAAGGGCTACAACTACTACGCCAACGGCCAACAAGTCGGGTCGGGCAACTACCCACACCAGTACAACAATCGTGAGGGGTTCAGCTTTGCCGTCAGCGGACCGTACCAGGAGTTCCCGATCTTGGCCAGTGGGTCGACGTACTCTGGTGGTGAGTTTTCTTGTCATTCGTGTAGCCTGTGTGTGTGAGAGGTGAACGCTGATGATGTTGTAGGTTCTCCTGGACCGGACCGTGTTGTGTTCAACACGAGGGGACAGTGGGGTGGTACCATCACTCACACTGGCGCGAGCAACAACAACTTTGTTGGGTGTTCGGGCACAAGCTAGGCTGGTGGCATTGGATGGGAGGTGCTGCGAGTGAGTGACTTCTCGTGGGCTGGGTCCGCATCAAGGGTTTTGGGTCTACACATAGCAAGCTTGGGTCAGGCTGACCACGTATGAATGATATGACAAAGTGCAATCCACATCATGTCCCAGCGTCCAGGTCCATGTTGAATCACTCAAGCGTCGACATCGTGAATAAGATCACAGGTCTTTCCTCTCCGTCCACTTCACCAGTAGTTCCTTCGGAGCATCTCTCACCAGCACGTGGACATGGTCCACACCTCTCACACTCTGCAAACTGACCCAGTTCTTGAACCAAAGCACTCTATCACTTCCACCGTCGCCGAGGTCCTTGATGAAGTAGTCATGCACAAAGTCCTCGATCAATTTCCGGCTCGTCTCCGTCACATCGCCTCTAACGTCATCTGTTGGAATGGGCGTCTTGCTCCAAACCAACAAATGCGAGATGCCTGGGACGAATCCGTATGGCCAGTCGTTCTGCAAGACAGCATAGTCGCTCCTGACTCGGAAGGGAACCTCAGACGTATGAGCGAACGTGGGAGGGTCGGCCGTGAGTGGCTGCCATCGAAGTCGCTCTTGAAGCACGTATTGCACGATGCCACCGTATGCTCTCTTGGTATTGTGAGACCAGGCAAGATACCGTCGAAGATCAGATGGCAGGCGTTTGAGATTCTCAAGAGTGTTGTCCTCTGGATGGAGAATGAGCTACCGCATGGCAATGTGAGGGAGACATTGCCTCACCGATGATTCGCTTCAGGTCGTCCCAGGTGATCCGATGATAGTCTTCATCTTTCGTCGCCAGGAGCTCGCGGTCGATTGCGGTCAAAGGGAACGGTGGATTATCGTAGTCGATGTCGTCTGGATCAACATCGCCCATATCTGCCACAGGTGTGAGTCCCACACTCGCAGCTCAGATATCGCGGAAACAATTCCTCGAAAATGTGTGTGAAAGTTGAAGCGGAACGACACGACAATTCGAGAGCTCGTTTCCAGAGGCCGATCTTCGGGGTGAGGGGTCCAGCTGGGGCATTCGCTAGCGCCATATTTTTTGGTCGATGAGGTCTAGGAGACCTTGTTCAAGCGGCGTGCCTTCCCTGGACGACCTCACTTTCACTTACATTTCTCCTCCATCTACGCGCGCAGAGTCTCTCCAGCAAGTGCTGCAATATCGCCACGATGCCGGAAGCCTTGGACTACAAGACCTTTGTCGTTCCTCTCGTCATCGTAGTCGTCGCCATCCTCGGTGGCTTCTTCTTCTTGACCGGCGGTATGTCTTCTATACTGCCTTCGCTAATCCGTGCGCATTCGCTGACGACCACGGAGAAGAGTCGCCGAAAGATCGCCCTCAGCCGCCTGCTCCCGAGAAGGCACAGCAAGAATCTCGCGGACCGAACACTGCCATCGACCCAAAGACCTTCACCGAATTTCCAATCTCCGAGAAGACCCAAACATCGCACAACACCGCCATCTACCGCTTCAAGCTTCCCACAGAGGACAGCATCCTCGGCCTTCCAATCGGCCAGCACATCTCCCTCGCCGCGGACCTCGACGTCACCGACCCAAAGACCGGCGAAGTGCAGAACAAGGAAGTCGTACGATCATACACGCCGATCTCTTCAGATGTCACGCCCGGCCACTTTGACCTGCTGATCAAGAGCTATCCGACCGGTAACATCTCCCGCCATCTCGCGACTCTCAATGTCGGTGATAAGATGAAGGTGCGTGGGCCAAAGGGCGCCATGGTATACACTCCCAACATGGTTCGTCGCTTTGGAATGATCGCAGGTGGTACCGGTATCACACCAATGCTTCAGGTCTGTCAGGCGATTCGCCGTGGTCGCAAGGACGGTGACAAGACAGAGGTTGACCTTATTTTCGCCAACGTCAATGAGGAGGACATCTTGCTCAGGGAGGATCTCGATGCTTTGGCTAAGGAGGATGGCTTCAACGTCTACTATGTTCTGAACAACCCTCCATCTGGATGGACCGGTGGTGTCGGCTTTGTGACCGCAGACATGATCAAGGTAAGCTCATGTCAGGATGAGGCGAAAGGGTGTCCATCCGAACTAACCTCTCTCAGGAACGTCTCCCTGCACCTGCAAAGGACGTCAAGATCCTCATCTGTGGTCCTCCTCCTATGGTTTCTGCGATCAAGAAGGCCACCGAGTCATTGGGCTTCGACAAGGCTCGACCAGTCAGCAAGCTCGAGGATCAAGTCTTCGCCTTCTAAGCTCGAGGAATGGTATCTGAGTGTGGCAGTTGTGCCTTCATCGCTGCGACGACCGGATATGGACTGTGAGCCCTCCGGCTGGATGCTAGTACATAGCTAGATTACGAGATGATGCGAACGAGAGTTAATCAATAATTGTAGAAGTCATACAGCAGTCCACGCAATCAATGTCACCCGCGCGAAGGAGAAACTATCATATGCGTAGAACATTGGAGCTACGAAATTTCTCTGGCACTTGAAATCCTCGCTAACGATACAGCAACGCTTGAACGCTTGTGTCAAAAAGCACTCCTCTGCTTGATTTCACCCAGATGACAAGCCTTCCTCACACGGCCAACGACTCCAGATACCCGACCAGCCTATCATGTTCCAACTCCGTCTGGTCCACCCCATCGCCAACAACATCCTCCACACCAAGCCACCCTTCTCCCACCGCCATCGCAACCAAATCTCCCGCCGCCCAGATCCCATTCCCACAAACCTCCCCAGGATCTAACAACTCCTGCATCCTCAACAAAATCTTCTCCAACTGCTTCCTCCGCTTGACCAACGCCCGATCCTTCTTACTCCCCGACGGCTTAACCTTCTTGCCCGACCACTCCATCTGCTCGAGTAAGTTGTACAGGATCAAATGCAACCACACCAAATTCGTCTGCGGATGGAACTGCTCCCACGTCCGCCCGGACTTCCGCATCTGCTTCGTCGTCGGTTGTGCGTACGCCCAGTCTTGATACATCACGCCGCGCATGTACCGATATATGTCGTACTGATACTCCTCTGTGCTGTCGCCTTCGAAGAGCGCGTTGTCGCGCGAGAGGTCCATGTAGGCGATGCTGTCGTCGGGCATGCGGCAGCGGGAGATGGTGTAGTCGATGATTGTCGTTTCGATGTCCGTGAAGCCTAGGTTGCGAGCGGGATCGACTTCCAATTTGCTGTCGTTCTGCGTCCGTCGTATACACACGTTTCCGAGATGTAGATCTCGATGCTCGAACTCGGAGCCTTCTTCGCCCTTTGCCAGCGAAAGCACGACTTGCCAGAAAACATCCCATACCTCCCAGACGCTTTTGCATCCCGACTCGCCGTCTTCCGCCGCGAGGACTCGTTCCAAATCGGTACCTGCATCCTGCATCTCAATCACTGCCCAACACTGTCCATCATCATAGACGCCTTTTTTGCCTGGATCCGGGAAGTGGCTGCCATCTTTGCCGAGAGATCTCTGCTTCGCGTCCCATTCCTGACAGGCTTGCACGAAAGCGCCGGTTGGCTGACCTTGGATTACACGGACGTCTCGGAAATTTGTAAATCCTGGCACGACGCTCATGCGTTGTAGTAGACGGACTTCGGTCGCGACATCGGGTGGTGCGGTCATCATCTCGGATTTTCGGAGAGCGGCGGCTCGGCGTCGTTTGTCGCGGGGAAGTGTGCGTGGTGGTGGTTGGAGTGGGATGATTTTGAAGACGGACTCTTCTGATGAAGGGATGGTGTCGCTTAGGTCGGAGGAATCGGGTTGATAGGAGAGGCGGAAGACCTCCCCAAAGGATGCTTCTGCTATCTTGGAGAGCGTGAAGTGGACGTCGAGTAGCTCGGACCAGGTTGAGAATGGGGTGAGCGAGTGTGGCGATAGATCTAGTAGAGGTTCCAGGTGAGACTGGTAGATTTCTGTCGAAGCCGTGTCGAGTGGTAAAAGTCTGGTCAGCGGTGCCTCGATTGGTGCCTGTAGGACATCCTCGCTCGAGGGCAGTGGCGGCTGATTATCTTCTGTCGGGCAAGTTTTGGCCATCGGATTGGACTTCGCTTTCTTCGCTGCCCTAGCTTCTCTTCTCCGCTGCTTGGCCTCGAGCGCGGCCTCTGTATAGAGAGCGTCTACATGCGGTAATGTTGCTGAGTCCTCGGGTTGCTGGTCTTTCGTGACTGAGGGTCTCGCGTGGGCAGTGACGACGTCTTTGGAGGCTGAACTGGCGGTCTGGAGACTCCTGTTATGTGTTCTCTTCTTTGCGATCTTAGGAGTCGTGTAGGTTGTAAGTGAGATGGGCGAAATGACCGAGTTCGCGTTGATCTCGCCCAAGGCCTTCCGGGGAGTCTCTTCTTGACACTCATCTTTACGAGCTTCGGATCCACGACACCTTGGTATTGATGTTACTTGAACTGGCTGCCGTACTTTTGCAACACTAGGACTGTTCACTCCGGTGGCGTCTGTCGTCTTCAGCATTACCTGCTCCGCTGCCAGTACCACGGGCTCAGGACTGCTGGAGAAAGCATCCGCTGCTCGTGTGTCGAAGACTGTCCGGGAACGCTTGCCATAGACCTTCGGACGTGCCATCTCTGCGCCCTCGGTCGATATGATTGGAAGAGTGATGTTCTTCAGTCTCACAAAGCTAAATCATGCTGCAGTGTCGAGGTCCAGAAAAGTTCTGGTGAAGTCATTTGTTTACTTCGCCATAGCAACAATCGCGAATTGCCAAGATTTCGCAGCGCTTATCGATTCTGAGCGAATACCACTTTCAGCATCGGAGAATATGTTGGAAGCCCAAATTATCTGGGTAAGGTAGGTAGTTGTCGAGAACTCTAAGATCTAGCTGCCTTGACATTCCCTTCAACAGCCTTCACAGCCTCCCGTATCTTCGGATCGAAATGTAGCCTCAACAGCTCTCCCTCCCAAACAGTACTGGCGAACGCATTGCTGCTCTCCACCTCTTGACTGAGTGGATCGAAAACACCGTCTCCCTTCCTCTCCTCGGTGTTCCATAATGAAGCGACCTTGTTGCCATGCGTCTTGGTAATCTGCTTGATCAACTCCAGCACTGCGATGGCACTTTTCTGTGGTAGGTGCAGTGCTAATGTCTCCAATTGCTTGACAAACGCGGCCACTCGGACAGGCGGGACAGATTTGGTGCCGGTTGGTGGAAGTAGAACGGATGATAGCGATCGAAGCAAAAGAACAGTGGTAGTCGCAACGTTGACTTTGTTGTCCTTAGAAGAAGTGGTGGGAACGTGAAGCCCGTTCGGATCGCTGAGATGTGCAGTTTTCGCGCTGAGTTCGATGTCCAGGTCCATCGCCAAGGGTACCAGCGTGCGATAGAGATGCTTGATGAAGAAGCTCAAATCGAGATTCAGACTGTTGGCTGACTTGACGACATCAATCTGGCCTTGGAGAAGAGCAAAGGCCGTGATAATGCACAGCAAGCTTTCTCTCGTTGCATTTCTCTGCGCAGCATCGTCGGGCTCGATTTCTTCCTCGCCTTCTTCTCCCTCTTGCGGCTTGAGCGCCGCTTCCGCGTCGTCGATGAGGTCCTTCAATGCTTCCAGGATGTCTCCGAAGAAGTCCTGGTTGATCAAGTGGCTGTACTTGGCCAGTCCTTCCAGCACAGCTCCCATCAAGTGCTGCACCCGCTCCTTGAGGATGCGGAAGTAGGTGACGAAGACCAACTTCAAGGTCTCGGACTGATTCTTGTCCCTCTCCTCGTACGATACCGCAGCGTCTGCCTCCTTCATCTCCTTCTCGACCTCCTTTCGCTCCCTCATTACCTTCCTCTCTCGTTTCGTCCTAAATTCGCGTTTCTGCTTTGGCTTCTTCAACACCATCGCATCGTCCGGCGCTGCTTTATCGATTGAGTTCGTCGAAGCCTTGTGCGCGAATTCGCTCAATAGTCTCAAATGTAGGAAGGTGTTCAGCACACTCTCATGAAAGTAGTATTTCTTTCCCTTCATCATCCTCGTCAACTGTCCCACGACATCGAGCGAAGCGTGCCCACCTTCATCCTCCTGGAACAGCTGCTCAATCGCCTCGCGACACTTGACAAAGTCGGCATCGACATGTCTGCTCGCCAGCTTCTTCACCAGGATTCCAACCAGTTCCGGACGGAAATTAAAATGCGACACGCTCGTCAACAATGCGCAAGCGCACGAGATGGCCACAGTCGCCAGACCAGCCGCGGACTGGGCATCGAGTTTTGACTTTTCATTGTAGACAGACAGCCTGCCTAGGTTCGTCACGTAGTGTTTGTACCCGCTGAGCAGACCTTGCTCAAACGATCTCAGTCTCTTGACATCCTTTGACACTTTCGCATTCATGTCTTGCTCGCCGAGTGGTCGTATCCGGTAGCCAGGAATGATGTCCTTGAAGACTGCTAATTGTGTTGCCAGTGCCAGCTTCTTGACTGTGACATTGTGAGAGCTGGCGATATCCGCCAATGCGCCGAGTTGTCCAATGTGCTCTTCTGGATCCTCGCTCAACGACCCTGCCAATCGTGCAAGCTCTTCCTTTGCCAGTCTGATCTGTTCCTTTGGTGGTACCGTAGGCTTCTTGGGCTTCGACGAGTGGAAGTCGGCGACTGCACTGTCTTCATCCTCGTCGCCGCTGGCAAGAAAACTGTCCTTATCATCGTCCTTTTCCTCCGGCTTTTGGTATACCACATCTACACGGGGGTTCTCAGTGATGCGACCGTCGGACGTCTTGATCATCAATCTGTCCTCCTTTCCGTCCTTCTCCTTCTTCTTCTTCCGCGATCGATTCTCGTAGTCCTGTTCCAGATCCCATTTCGCGAATCCCGGCATCGACCTCCCTTCCTCCTCCGGTGGACTCAGTCGTCTCTTCTTACTCGCCGGCTCTGCCATCCTGGATCCAACCGACATTTCAGCGGAAATGTGTTGCAAGAGAAACGACTTCAGCCGACTCAAGGAATTTTGGCGGAGCTTTTCTTCGGCTTTAAGCGGACCTGTCTCCGCCCGCAGCCCGGGCCTGTCTATCAAAAAGTTCTGAGCGACAATCTTGCCATTCCCTCTTCCGCCATCACACTCACACCGAACGAAACAACCTCCCCACCACAGCCAACATGCGTCCTCTAACCGACACCGAAACGAAAACTCTCTTCGAGAAACTCGCCAACTACACCGGCCGCTCCCTCAACAACCTCCTCACCGACACCACAACCGACCCAAACTCCAAAACTCCCGACCGCTACGTCTTCCGCGTACAAAAAGATCGCGTCTACTACATCCGCGAATCGCTCGCCAACCTCGCCACCTCCGTCGCACGGGACTCTCTCCTTTCCCTCGGAACATGTCTAGGAAAATTCACCAAGACGGGCAAGTTCCGCTTGCACATCACGGCGTTGGATGTCATTGCGCCGCATGCGAGGTATAAGGTGTGGGTGAAGGCGAATGGAGAGATGCCGTTTTTGTATGGTGGACATGTGGTCAAGGCGCATGTGGGACGGTGGAGTGAGGATGCACCGGAGCATGCGGGAGTGATTGTTATGAGTATGAATGATACGCCTTTGGTGAGTTGGGATTGGCGACGAGGAGATTTGAGGGATGGAATTGAGCAGTGAGACTGACTGTAATTGTAGGGATTCGGCGTCACAGCGAGATCAACAGCAGAGGCACGAAAACTGGATCCGACTGGAATCGTCACCTTTCGACAAGCAGATGTTGGCGAGTACCTGCGTGACGAAGATACACTGTTTGCTGGTTGAAAGGCGGTAACATGAACTTTCCATTGATTGAGACACGATGACGCCGCAGCTGGGCGGACTAGACATCAATGAACTCCGAGAGTTCTCACTCGCATACGCAGTCGCGCGCTGTTCCGGAGGAGTCTAGCCTTCGGGCTTGGGTGGTGGCGGCACGCGGTGTCACCATGATTGCACGACAGACTAAGAGCTCGGAACCGCATAGATGAGAGGATAGCCAGCAAGGCATCGGTTTGTGCTGCTGCGAAAAAGATGGCAAGGAGAGACGGTGAAATGAAGACAGGGCAGACTGTAGCGATACCACAACACCTCATGGCCAAGCAACGCCATACGATGCTCTTTCGCCGTCAGAACACGAAGAAGCAAAGCATGTGTCGGGCGGAATAACAAAAGAGCTGTTGTGTGTTCCATGTCGTTTCATAATGAGCTATCTATTAGACGTAGGAGGCGAAGCTCCAGCGGAAGTAGACTGTCACCGAGAATCTCACCCATGACGCCAAACTTGCACTCCCAATGCTTAGGACTGTTCCCCAGAGTAGCACATCTAAGCGAAGATAGAAGTCTCGATGCCCCACTGCGGAAGGCGTCAGTAATAGTACGTATGGGTCGAAAACATTCTGACAACTTACGTCCTTGGGGTTGTTGAAGCGCAGACCCTTGTCGAGCGAAGCGATCTGCTTGATCTCGTCCTCGCTGAGGTCGAAGCTGCACACATCCAAGTTCTGCGCGAGACGGCTCTGGTTGTTGCTCTTGGGGATGACAGCAATGCCACGCTGGGTAGACCACCGCAGGAGAACCTGGGCGGGCGACTTGCTGTGCTTGTCGGCGATGCTCTTGACGGTGGAGTGGTCGAACAGGAGAGGAGTATCCTTGGCCTTTTGCGAGCCGAGCTCGAGGAAGGACTGCGGGCCGAACGAGGAGTACGCGGTGATGGCAATTCCGAGGTGCTTGCAGAGGTCGATGAGGTCGGGCTGCACGAGGTATGGGTGGTGCTCGATTTGGAGGGTTTGAGGAAGGGTCTTGGCGTAGCGCTGAACGTCGAGGAGGAGGCCTGCGCTGTAGTTGGAGATACCGATCGACTTGATCAGGCCCTCCTCGTGCAGCTCCTCCATCTTGGCGTAGGTCTCGTGGAGTGGTGCCTTGACGACGGAAAGCTTGTTGTCCTTGTTGTAGAGGCCTGGTGGGTAGCGGACCTCTGGGTCGACGTACTCGAGGGCGATCGGGAAGTGAATGATGAAGAGATCGAAG
Organism: Zymoseptoria tritici IPO323; assembly: GCF_000219625.1. Taxonomy (NCBI): domain Eukaryota; kingdom Fungi; phylum Ascomycota; class Dothideomycetes; order Mycosphaerellales; family Mycosphaerellaceae; genus Zymoseptoria; species Zymoseptoria tritici. Next base: position 1,962,957 of record NC_018216.1, on the reverse strand, counting down.
TAGTCAAGACCCCAGTCGGCGAGCTGCTTCTTCGCAATTGGCTTGACACGCTCCTTCTCGTGGAAAGAGTTCCACAGCTTGGAGACGATGAAGAGCTCCTCACGCTTCACGAGTCCATCCTTGATGGCACGTGCGACACCCTCACCGGCCTCCTTCTCGTTGCCGTAGTCGCAGGCACCGTCGAACAGACGGTAGCCGGTCTTGATGGCGTTGTAGACCTGGTCGGCGCAAGTGTCGTTGTTCACTTTCCAGAGACCGAATCCGACGAGCGGCATCTGAAGTGAAGGATTAGCTGGCTGCGCAGAGGAAAACACGCCGCTCTTCTGGAGTGCTCACCTTTTGGCCATTGTTCAGCGTGACCAGAGGGGAAGAAGCCATTGTTGCGTAGTTTCTAGGATTGAAGTGTTGGTGTTGGTTGAAGAGGGCGAGTCGTGGGAGAGCACGGGTTGTTGTGAATTTGGAGGGAGAAAAGGTTTGTCGAGGAAGAGGAGGAAACAGGGTAGCGGATCTGTGGGTTTTGATTGAGGTCAGGTTCAACAGGACGGGTAAAGTCGAGGGCGGCGAGGATCAGTACCTTTTTATGCTCTGACGCAAGCTCATCTGGACGACGGCGGACGGGACAAGGACACGAGGAGACACCGGCGCTTCTGTGGAGCGGTCGTAGTAGGGCTAATATGTGATTGTTTCTCTCAACGAGCACACAGCATCTCCGGCTCCGGCAGAATGCACCACGCGCAGCTGCCCATAAAAACATTTTTTTGAGCCGTCATCGTGGGCAACAGCTCCCCGCCTGAAGCGCCACGAGCAATGGTGGGGCAATTGCAACCGCCTGAAAGGGTCCCCTTGTGCCTCCACCGCGGGACGTGGAGGGACTGCGGCTAAATCGAGTACGGGCGGGAAAATGTCGTCTTCTGTCGCGTGGCATCCGGCAATTCTATGAGGCTGGAAGATCACATGTAGGTCGTCGTGTTGCCGTACTAGTGTTGTTGCGCATGGATGATGTGCTCTGCAACTGCGCTCGCTCTACTTTCCTGTGTACATGCTGTGCTTTCTCGCCATTCTTGCTTCGCGCTGCATTGCAAGATACACCGCAGGATTGTACATGATAAGTGTGCGACGGTATTTGACGAGAGCGCGTAGCTGCCACGAGACTGTCTGGAGAGTGACGATGCTGATGCCAAACTGATGAGTGCTGGCGGGCAGCTTGCAATCTGAAGGCATTCATGGCCCTCTTGCGGCGATGCCTGTAGCCCGGGCTGCTGTCTCGTGGTTCGGACCCTCGAATGGATCGCGTAGCCTCGAGGGTGTCGCGGAGCTTGAGGTTGAAGTTGTTGCAGGTCAACGTAAGTACCTTGATCTCTATGCCCTTTCAAGGCAATGCCGCAAACACGCCTAGGAACCTTTTCAGAGGAAAACGTTTCGACCTGCGGACAGATCAGGTACTCTCCATATATTCATACAAGATTGTCGAAGAGATTTGCTTTTCCGTCGCTTCCATATACAGCGTGTACCCTGTGGGCAAGGTCAAACTTCTCTCAACTGAATTTGAGTGCTGTTCTCGACCACACCCGCATCGTGGCCTCAAACCATTACAAATCGCACGCGCTGCCACAACACCTTTTCCATGCTACCCTCATGCCCGCTCCTGCTTCTAATCCTCCTGGCTCTGCGTCGGTGCTCTAAGAAGAGAATCTCTTCGTGAACTTCGCAATGACTGAGGAATGATTAGCAAGTTCCAATGACAGCACATAGCAGCATTGGACTCACTGTGGAGAGCGACGACACTGATAATGAAGCCAATCGACAACACCATAACCACAAAGGGATCAACCTTCAAGCCCGGAGACTCGTCCGTGTAGAGTCCTGTACATTCCTCGTTAGCCTTCTTGTCCATGGCCATTTCTCTTGGCCAAAAGCCGTAGCATCAGCCTGCCATGAAAGCACAGGACATCCGCATCTTCGCATCTTCCCCAATGGACACGTACTCAACATTGTGCTGCTGCTACCACCAGCTCCTGCCGCCCTCGTGCTCGATGGTCGCGCATTGGCGACTTTGTCCGCGCGGTCTGCGGCCGCCTTTCTCCTGATCGCGGTCGCTGGACCGCCGGGTGCTTTCGGGGATGATGGACGTGCGGTGGTCGAGCCGGAGTTGGCCGCGTTGTTCACCGGGGAGGCAGGGCGTGGAGAAGACTGTGGGAGGCATTGGTGTTAGCATTAATTCTCGATCACAACGAGACCTGGAAGGTAATTGGGCATTGTATCATTCAACAGGAGAGCTGTCCAGCGCGCATATATTGCGCTGCGCGGAGTGAAGTCTGATTGTGCGCGCAGGGAGGCCATACCATCGTGAGGGAGTGTGCTTGTTGAGTTTGTGTCGTTCGATCGAATATCAGCGTGCGATTCCGGTCAAGTCGAGTAGATGGTCGGCGAGAAGGAGCGTGGTGGATGGTGGATGTGAATCAGTCGCTGCACAAAGGAGTCCACGATGTGAACTTCCGGCCACGAATCCGAACGAGCAAGCTTGGGAGAAGGGGTTCGGCGCCAAGCGATCTAAAATCTGGGGGCCAGAAGAGCGACAACCACTTTTTAAGCTCAACATCTCGTGTCCACTTCGATACTCAACATCAGCAATGAACAGACTGAGCACCGAGCTTCGAAGACGGCCTATAAGCCAGATGTCCAGTCGCGCAGCCGTCGGGTTGCATCCGAGACAGACAGCCGAAGTTACTTCCGCAAGCAACGCAAAGATGAGGCATATTGAAGGCCGAACCCAACTCCAGTACATTGCTTTCATCCTACAAAGACCTTTGGCGAAAGCTCCAACACGAGAGCGACTCGCGCACGAGACCTCGAAAATCCTGCAGTTCCCTCGAACACTATATAAATACTCAGGGCCCAACCATTTCGCACCCACGCCATCAGCATTACGAAGATGCATCCCAGCCAACAAACGCATGACCTCGAAACGGATCTGCGCTCTCCATGAAAATGCATCTGCCCAAATCCTTTCCCCGAAACACCTTTTCTTGCGCAAAACCAGCCCGGCAGAGTCCCATCACTCCATTTCCTATCAAAACACCTTTCCAAATGCAATGAGTGACCCCTTCCACGCTGCCCAAGTCCCAAAAAGGAGAAGAAGAAACTCCACTGCTAACACGTGAAAGACATGACTTTGTCGTTCCCCTTTTGACTCCATCTCTTTGACCCGAACTCCGTCATTTCGTCCTCTCCAGATCTTGACGATTCTATCCCCAGACAGAAGGCTGGACAGCCAGATTACTCTTGCCAGAACCCCAGCCACTGCTACCGCTACCCCATTTTCCAAGACCGCCGACGTTTTTCTCGGCCGTCATACCAGGATTCGTAGGTCCGGAAGTCGTCCGCTCAACATTGCCAGTATTGGCATTCTGCCCGTCATTGGCGTTGAAGCCGTAGCTGAGCGAAGATGGGGTGAGTGGCGTGGTCGCCCGCTTGTTCATGGCTCCTTGGTTGCCAGCTCCTGGCGGAGGTCGGGTCCCAATCGGCGCAACAGCTCCCGCACCGCCCTTCTGGCCCTGGCCCTGGACGAGAGGAGGCGATGCGCCGGGCGACGAGCTCGATTGGCGGTTGTTCTGGCTGTCATGAATCAGGCCGAATTGTTGCGACGGCGTATTCGACACCGGAGAAGTGGTGTTCTCAGCGCGATCGCGGGGTGGCATTTGTACGGAGCCCTCGACGCTGGAAGGAACCTGTTTGCCAAATGCACCATGAGCCAACGGAGACGGACCACGACCGTCACTGGGAGAGCGCACATCCGGCCCTTGCGCGCGCGTGCCATCCGCATTGTACATGCTCGAGTTCTCGCCATACAGCGCGCGATGTTGACGCGCAATCAACTCGCGCCTGTCCTCCTCACTCATGGCCGCTGGACTATTGGATCGATCCGTGCTGGCCTTGGAACTGGAGACAGTCTCTGCTTCGATATCAGCCTATAATTCCATCTTGGACACTTCCGCGCACTACTCACTGCGATTGTACTGCTGCTCTTGGTGGTAATTACGCAGCTCGCGCTCACGTTGTGCGGCCATCCTTCGCTTCGCCTGCAGCACTTGCTCGGCCTCGCTCTGGCGACCACCTGGGAAGCGCTGACCCGCATAGAACCCTTGCAGACCGGCCGAGCCCGGACGTGCCGCATCGAATTCGCTCACGGATGGGTTCCGCGACGGTCCTCCGCCCAGCCGAGGGTCCGCTGAACTGAAGTCGAAATTTCGCCCTGCCGCTGGTATGCTGCCCTCTCTTCGCGCGCCGGCTCCTATACCTCCTGCACCACCTTGCGCCTGACCGGGATACCACTTGCCGCTCTTCATCAGATTGTCCGTCGCGCGCTCAATCTCTTCGAACTGCGAAGCGAATGCACTGGACTCGTAGCGTTGCGACATGGCGGAGCTGGTAGCTGATCGAGATGGTGCACGTTGCTGATTCTCCCATGACGGCTGGCGACCTTGCGCCGACCAGGAGGAGTTGTCGTTGTCGTAGTAGGCCATGGCCACAGGTGGGAAGATCGTGTGCGCGGGAATTAAAGTCTAGGACCAGGGTTCGGGTTCGAGGGAAGGATCGTGGAGGGGAGCACGCAGACTATCGTTGCACGCACTGTCAGTCGCCGCTTTGTCTTCGTAGAGTCGTCGCCGCGACAAAGGTATAGCCGGTGAGAACGGAGGCGGCCCACACGCGAGGTAAGGTATATTCCCAACAGCGCGAACGGGTAAATACGTGCCGAACGGGATTCGCGATCGGGCGTGCAAAGGATTTTCACGTACCTTCCACCTGTACCGGAGAGTATATAGATCGTGTGAAGACTGGAAAGAATGCTGCGAGGAGGAAGCGACCTGGAAGGACAGAAAGGAGTGACTGTGACTTGCTCCCACTTGCTCCCACTACTACTCGAGACCGCGGGATGGTAGGAACCTAGTATGGAGTAGTAGAGACTTGCGGCGGGCGCGAGGGACTTGCATGTATTTTCACTTTGCGCGCAAAGCAATCTCCGCTCCAGCGACTGGCTCGGCATTGAGTGATCCAATTTCCCTGCGTGGCCGCAAGCGGATTTCTTACTTTCGAGTCGCCATGGCCTGACATTTCATTCGACCTTGGGATAGAACTGGCAATGAGGTCGATATATTGTCGCGATACTGGGTTGTACAACGTGAAGTGATGGGAGACCGCATTGTTGTTTTCCGCAGACAGGTGGCTGCCCTGCCCACGTGAGATCCGCGCGAGATTGTGGTGGAATCTCGACCAAGGGCAGACGAAGCTTTCCGCCCGCGGCCACCAGCGAAGCTTCTGACTCGTGATGAACCGATCTCTAGTCTCTACCATACTCTTCGCATGTTCCTCATCTCGACATATAACCATCTCGACCTCAGCTCATCTCATGGAAAGGAAGAACAGGCTTGAAAACATCACGAAATGGCATCAAGCGATTGTACAGTCGTTCGCAACTCCATCATGCATGCCCCCGGCCGCTGCTAGGTTCTTCGCAGCTGCAGCAAGCCCCGCCTCGGCCTGCTGAATCTCTGCGCCATCAACTTCGATATCTTCTGGCCGCATGCTACGATGACTGAAGGAGCGACGAGAAGATCTCCAAGAACATCGAGCCAGCGGACTCGTTGCGGCGGAAATCACGCTGTCGGGTCATCCAGTACATCCACCAGTCGCTCCCGAAGGTGTCACATCGATCCTGCGCGCGTGTGTGTCTGCGCTGCATGACATCTGCAGGTGGCCACAGGGCTGGATCTTGCATGTCGCAGCCTTGAAAGCCCGGACGAACGGACGACCACGGCATGTCTTTTGAGAATGCTTGTAAGCGCTCGTGCATACATTTGTTCTGCCAACCAGGTGTTTGTGTGTCGAGCTTTAACACAGCATACCTCAGCCGACGTTTCACGATGAGTGTTGATCTCGATGGACATGGAAAAGCGACCCCGATAAGCAGTCCTGCCGCAGCAACTCACAGACTTCCACGTCACATCGCACTCCGAACTGGAGTCTTTCCCACGGCGCAGACGAAAGGATCTCGGGTGCCTTCACATTCTATCAAGGCTGATTGGCACAACGCGAGCACGAGACCTCATCGTCGACTTCTCGATCCTCTCAGGGCTGTGATCAAGCCGGGTCATCCATGACCTCCGAGACATGATTACGATCACACGCCGCGTTTCAAGTTTGCTGCCCTCTGCCATTTCCGGTTCCAAGTATATTGTTCACCGCTATGTCTTTTGACAACCAGCGTGATCAGTATAGCGCATATGGTCTCTGTTCCTGATAAGCTGGAGGACGTCACTTTTGGTCCCAATCACAGTGCAGCCGTCACGGGCAACGCCCAACTCGCACAGGGCAGCATGTCTTGAATGCTACTGAGATGGTATGATGGTAAGTGCTTTCTGTTTTTCTTTTTTCGATGTGCGACAAACTTCATCGTCAGCATAGAACAGAACTGCAAACTTCGATGCTTCCGCATCTCTGGACTTCCTGCTTCGCTCCCCAGAAAAGCATCATGAACATGGCATCAACCGTTCCCAGAAATGATGCGAATTTAGACAGTCTCCCGCTCGAGCTGCTATGGAACATATGCTCCACCCTGCCAACATCCAGCCTGATTGCCCTCAAACTAGTCAACAAGAGGCTATTCTGGGGTACGCCAAACCCACCGCTGGACTGGTTGAAGGACGCTTCGTACTGCGAACGGCAGGCGAATCGAAGATATATCAACGAACGGCGAAACCTAGAATCCGGCAGGCGGAAATGCATCAACTGCAACCTCGTAACGCACACTGATCGATTCGCCCATCCTGCTCCTTTGTGCAAATGGCACGCACCACGCTTCATGAGCAACTCCATCCCGCGGTATCTGGACGATGCGATCAAGGAGCGTCTCTCGAAGATGGCCGACAACACGCGCGAGCCGGCTTGGGTTCTATTGGTACGCACCTACTGCGGCCATGATCGAGAAGTTCTCGGATGGCATGCACCGGATCTGGCCTGCAGTTGCGATAGCTGTGGGCACTGGGAAGTGCCTTGCTATGTCAGGCTTCCGAGTAAATCCAGCACGGCACACTGGAGATGCTCCAATATCTCGCCGGATGGCCGTTTCGTGGACGAGGAGCATTGGTCCAATGGTACGACCGGCATAGTCGCGATTCCTCCCGATCACCTTGCTGACTTCCAGTTGTAGGCGATTTGTTTGAGACATGTCATCAGACCGTGCCAGTCTTGCCGTTGGAACCTTGAATTCATCATCGTAACGCATAGCGATCATCCCTCAAGGCATGCGATGCCTGTCTTTTCGTCCATTACCGCGATCGATCCGAGTGCTAGACCGCTCTCCACCAGAACTCCGCGCTCCACCACCTGACCGTGTCGCCTCATGCACACTGCCAACACACCCTGGACCACCGCGAAGCATACCACGACACATACCAGCCCGACCTGCACGATGCCCAACTCCACCTGGCAACTCCTCCTCCGCTGTCGCAGCATCATATGGTCCTCGCGGAATTGCTGAACGCTCGAAACAATGTCGTTATGGAAACTCTCGGGACTCCAGGTCAGGTCGTACTCCGCGGAGCAGACATTTTGGTCGTAAAAGGCGTCGAAGAAGAATTGGAGGATGATGAGGCGGCTGATTGCTGAGACGAAAGTGTCGAGGAGGAGGAAGTGGGCGAAGGAGCTGATGAGACCGGGTCGCTTCTGTGGACGGTGGTGTTAGCCGTCTGGTTCTCCGACGAGACTTTCACATTGCTGCATTTACCTTCAGAGCTCCCTCCAAGCCAACTACGCTCCAGAACAGACTTGCCCATGCGTATGTCGCCATGAGGGTCCCGATGTACACTGGGTCTTCAGGTAGGTAGAGACTGGCAACGGCAACGATTGCATTGTACACGCACGATAGCGTTGCGACTATGATCGCGAATTTGGAGGACTCATGTCTGCTTCTTGCATGTCAATCGTAGTTCTCACCTCAAGATCATGCGAGCTCTTGTGAACGGACTCATAGCTACTGACCTTTCAGCTTTATTCGGGCCCGCCATAGCTAGAACTACACCAATATGCTTCCGATAAAGCTCCGGCAAGGCGATCAGTCCGCGAAGAGTAAGTGAGTCGACGACCGGCACGAGCAAGCAACAATAACTACCTTGCACGCATCCACGCGCGGAGGGTCACGAGCGAATATATACATACTCCCGTCATCATCACTCATCATCCCACAAAAAAAGCGGCATTTATCATCAGCAGCATCACAGTAGCGGGAAAGCCAAAAATTCCACCACAATCGGATTTGTGTTCGGATCGCCCGGCACATCCGTACTACTGGATTGTGCGAACCATTTGGCTTGCGCACGGGATTCCTTGAAACCCGAGTCGCCGAGAAGGAATGGCAGGGCTGGGCTGGGTTCATTGGTTGTTTTCGCGAGGAATTCGCTCATGACTGAAGGAACAATGAGGTGACAAATTCGAGGATTTGTCTTTGTTTGCTGTCTTGAATGTCGACCAGAACCTGCGAACTCCCGCCGAGTTTGAAGGCGCTAGACTCGAGAGGTGTATTGCTTTCTCAATCACGATTCCATCCGCGACATCCGGGGGATCCGCAATTCCAAGAAAACTCAATGTGCAGCGGTCGTTTATTAGTTCTGAGCTTCTATAACGCGCGGCTAGGTGCAGACATGAGAGGTACAACAGTCTAGAACAATGCCTGGTTGTATCACACTCCCTGGAGCGACGATTGTAAAGCAGTGGACTGTACTGCAAGAGTGGTACGACCAGAGCTTGTGGTCACGTTCGTATTATCCTGATTGGGACGACGTCAAGGAAGATTGTGCATGATCATCAATGATGTGCAATGGGATCCGGACGTACCCGTCCTCCGTCCGGCCCAAGTGCATATTCCTTTATCGATAAAAATGGGTCCATACCTCCATCGTCTGAACCTCCGCGGAGAGAAGACCGGAGACAGCGATGTCCACGATGGAGAATACAGTGTCTCGTTGCTATGGACCTGGAAGTCTTCCAAGAGATGAGCTACTTTCGTACCGAACACGCCGGTGTGGTGTGCAGGATACATGTCATCTGTCATGATGAGCTTGATGTGTTGTTCGCAGTCCCACTCTTCTGCACACACGCGATCAGCCTTGAAGAGGATCTGACTCAGACGGCCCACGATGATCATCCTTCCGCCTGCGGAGTCGTCGCAGATCGTTCGGACATCGGAGCGCGTGTAAATCGAATCATGTGGTGGTGATATGGGCTCAGTGACCTCCCATGATTGATGAATGGAAGGCCATCGTGTTTGGTGATGGTTTCCAATACGCCTTGTGAATGCTACGCTACGTTATGCAAGTCAAGTAATCCAGACACCTCGCTGCTCCTCCAAGATGGCGCCTGAAAAGCTCTGCAATGCAGCAATCAAACCACATATCCCGGCATCGTCCTCTCATACCGAATCGGCAACTGCGCAATCGAAAACGGCCCCGAAGCAACATGCGTCGGTTCCGGCGGCGTGAGTTCACCACGGATATTCGCTGACAACTGTTTGCCCACCTCCACCGGACTCAATCCCGTACACGACAACAGGTACACCATCTTCGTATACGCCGCCTCCATGGTCATATCATACCCGAGCATGATTCCCGCCTCGACGAGTTTCCGCGCCGGTTCGTAGGCGTCCGATACGCTGCCGTGGAGACACTGCGTGACGTTGACGATGGCCACGCCGCGCTGCACAGCTTTGGAGAGGGAGGGGATGATGGACAGTGGCATGTTGCCCGCGCCGAAAGTTTCGAGCACGGCGCCTTTGATGTTGGGTGAGGAGAAGATGAGGTCGACGAGGTCGGCTGTTAGACCGGGGTAGATCTTCAACACGACGACCCGGCTGCTGTCGACTTCTACCACGTCTTTGCTTGCTATGGGTGTTCCGGCGGGTGGCGGGTGTTGGAGATTGTCCCAGTGTACGACGATGCCGGTTTCGGAGACGGTGGCCAGAGGTCCTGCGTTGGGACTTTCGAAGCCGGAGTAGCTTGACGCACTTATCTTTGTGATGCGAGTGCCTCTTAGGAGCTTGTGACCGAAGTAGACGCACACTTCGGGGATGCGGAGATGGCTGGCCATCACGATGGAGCCGAGGAGGTTATCGGATCCGTCGCTGTCGGCGAAGAACATGCTTCGTTGTGCGCCGGTAAGTACCACCGTCTTGTCCAGGTTCGGCATCAGCATGAAAGATAATGCCGCGGCGGTGTACGCGAGGGTGTCCGTTCCGTGGCAGATGACGAAAGCATCATAGTTGGCCTCGTTCGATCGGACGCAGCGCGCCAATTGATTCCACGTTGGAGAGTGCGCGGTGGAGCTGTCCAGCAGCGGATTGAACTCGAGTACCGTACAGCGCACGTTGGCACCATTTCGATCTCGCGGAAGCTGCAGGCTCGGTGCCTCGCGCGAAACGCCATGCTCGTCTATGATCTTCGAGGTCGGGCATTGCGTTCCATCGTTGAACAGAGGCTTGGGAGTCAGACACTCGTCGAGGAAGAGCTTGGAGGTCACGAGGCCTTCTTTGGAGTCTTGCATGCAGATAGTGCCGCCGGCCACGATAAGCAAAACAGAAGGTTCATACGCCGCCTGTTCAATGTTCACATCCTCGCTTGCGACCTTCCTTGTACGATTCGCCGACACGAAGGAGAGTAATCGATATATTCCAGAAGCTGTGTTGGTCGTCTCCTGTGATGTAGCGCCATTGTTCTGCTCGCTTCCAGTCCTCGAGATTGCTGGTCGCTCGCTGGGAGATTGTCGGCGCGAGTGGTTCGCGGAACTGGTCTGGCTGCTTGAACCTTTGTCTTTGTCGCCGCCGCCGCGGGTGGAGAAGCGTTTGAACATGTTGGTAATGGCTCGTTAAACCTGATGTGGTGAAAAGATGTCCACCAATGGCCGTCTGGTAGGAGTCGAGAATTTCGATGTCCAACTTTGGCCGAGTGCTTTCTCTGCTGTACAATTCAAACGTCCATTGTTACGAAATGTGACAAGTCATGTTCATAGAAATAGTCAACTCAGAGATAAGAGAAGTCGTAAAAATGTGGTAGAAGAGATCGATGGTTCTTATCAAAGCCACCAACAAAGAAAGAAAACTTTTCACCCGACCTCACCTCTCATCTTCGTATCAATCGAAGGGTATCGTCGGCCTTTGCAGGCATGTAAACCATTGCAGCAGAGTCTTCATACCCCGAAGAGTAAGTGTTGCCGCGAAGCAGTTCTTATTACCCCATCTTATCATTGGAATAGGTGGTCATGAGATGGGGGGTGAAGTTGCTATGGGGTAACTTTTTCGGAAGAAAAGACGGGAGCATCGCCGCCGAAGAGTGCGCACGTGATAGACTACGTGGAAGTGCGAGGTTGGATACCTATCTTCTTAAATATCCCCAGGACACAGATGGAATGGACGATGGTATAGTTGAGATTTATTCTGTTCAAAGAAAGCATCTGTACTCGTTGTGCTATGTCGAAACCTTGGGAACCCACAAACTCTTCGCTGAATTCCGCTACACAAGAAAATGCCTGTTCGTTCGTTCCATGTCCAAATGTGCATGCTAATCATGAATTCATAGGCTGTGCGGAGTGGTGAGTGTTGCACCCCGCTGTACGCCTTCTCCCTCTGTCCTGTCCCATGCCCAATGCTTGTCTTAGGTAGTGTCGTTGCAATAATTCATTCGTCCTGTCCAGTGGATGACCAACCGCTGATTTGAAGTTCGAGTCCTCACGCCTCATTTCAGCGATATCTGCGGAAGTCCCGATCGTAGATGTAGTCTCGCTCGTAGATCCGCTGGTCGTACTTCGATCGTGGTGGAGGTGGAATGGGCGGCATCGGTGGTGGAGCGGTGATCATCTTCGGCACACGCTCGATCTCTTCCCTCTCCCACTGAAGCTCGCGTATGCGTTCGCGGCGCTCCTTCTTGATCTCTTCAGTAATCTCCACGAGACGGAGGACGTCCTCCTGTGAAAGTAGTCAGCATGTGTAGTGGCTTGCAGAAATCAGTGTCACTTACGTATTTGAGGTACTCGATGATGTAGAAGAAGTCATCCGTCTCCTCGTACTCATACCCCTGCTCATCGATCGCTTCTTTGATCACCAGATCCTTGGTGACCTCGGTCCACATCTTGTCACGCTTGCGAGGTTTCTCCTTCTCACCACGGGTCTCGGTAATCCTAATCTCCTCCTTGATCTCGCGAGTCGTCTCACGTGGAGGCGCCGGCGCAGGCGGAAGCTGCGGTGGTGGAGACGAATAACCATTTCCGTACTCTGCCTCATACGCACGATCGCCGGAAACGAAGCGACCGCGTCGTTCGCCGTTGTAGCGCTGCCAAGTGATTTCTTGTCGGCCGCCTCCAACACCATCCATGCGGACCCGCTCAGTGCCTGGAGGAATGTCCACAAGTGCCCAATCTTTCGTGGCTCCGTTGTAAGCCTCACCTGGATAAGCCCGCGACCCAATTTTGCGGTTGTAGAAATCAGCTTCGGCTGCGATTTCGTCATCGTAACACTCGTCGTATCGCCGGCGTGGGGCAGGCGAAGGTGAGCGTCGACGAGTGCTGACACTGGTCGAGCGCTTTTTCTCCACTTTCTCCACCTCGCGGTCGGTCCACTCCTTCTCGAATGTGAAGTCTTCTTCGTAAGCTTTGCCGTTGCGGGTGCCTTTGCGTCTTATTTCAATCTCCAGGTTCTCTTCTCTAGCCTGCTTTGGCGGTGGCGGAGGACTGGGAGGCGCGGGCGCAGGTGGTGGAGCCGGCGATGGTGCGCGTTCGAAGCCGTGATCAATATGTCGATGATGGGTGATGACTTCCTGGATGATTGGCGGCCGATAAATGGGTTCCGGTGGTGGCGGCGGACTTGGCTCGGGTGTTGGCTCACGCGGCGGTTCTGGCTCTGGCTCTGGTTCTGGCGTTGGCGTTCTCGCTTTGCGACGAATAATGATTTCCTCCTTTTCGTAATCTCGTGGCGGTGGTGTACGCGGTCTGCGAACGATCCACTCTTCTTCCTTCTTGGCGACCAATACTCCACGGCTAGCAGAGCGATGGCGCGGCTGAGAACTACGCTCTCGGATGTGAATCTCTTCTTTGAAATGGTCGCGACCTCTTCCAGGAGGAGAGCGATGTTCCCGAAACTCAAACTCAAACTTCTCCCTGTCGCTGACGGAGCGCGGTGGTGGAGGGGCCGGAGACCGATGCTCACGATGCTCGCGGATGTCGATCTCCTCCCTTTCAACGACCGAACGAGGCGGAGGCGGTGCACGTTCACGCTCGCGAATGTCAATCTCTGTCTTCTCAACCACCCGAGCCGGTGGTGGCCGCTCTCCTCCGCCGCGTCTGAAGCGAATCTCCTCCACAGGTGCTTCACTTTGAGGTGGTGATGGACGCCGATGAGACTCTCGCTCTTCCCGTCGTATGGTAATGTCCACCTCCTCGCTCGACCGCTCTTCGCGTGGCGGTACCCGCGATCGTGCTCGGGAGCGTGTACGGGAGCGAGTGCGATATACGACTTCATCCTCCTCGTCGTCGTCGTCGAAGTTGGCCTCGCTTCGCTGACTTCTAGGGTATGGCGCCCGATCCTCTCTTCCGCTTTTTTCCGTCGGCGCTCGAGACCTCACTGTCTCCACGCTCCTTCGCCGCGAAACCCGACTGTATCCATCATCCTCCCGATTGTCATCTCGTACCACCAGCTGTTGTGCGTTTGAGGTCTTTCCGTAGTCTTCGCGTAGAAAATCTGGTTGGCGTGGACGACGCTCCGAGACAACGCTATCTCGTTCCTTGACCAGAGTCTCGCCTCGCCGACCTTCGGGTTGTCGTGAGCGTTTGATATCCACTTCCAGTTCGTCGTAGTCTCGATCTCTTCGTGGCCGACGGTAGATCTCACTTTCACGATCGTCGTGGTAGCGAGACATGATGGGTCGTGGCTCACTCTGTGAGATCGAGTGCTCGTAAAAATGTTTCGCAGTGCTGATGCAGTCAAAGATCTGCGAGATCTGACACTCAACACAGCAGTCGGACGGTCGGTGGTTGGCTGCGTTGTGTCAGGTGAGACGGACAAGCACGCGGCCGTTTGGGCTGTTCTTCCCAGACCGAGCCACGAGTCGGGCAGCGAGGCAATGTCTGCCAGCTGGAAATCGAAGAAGGCAAAGCAGATGTGGCAGGGTAGAAGGTAGCACTGGACCTGGAGAAGTGAGGTGAGAAGCTGGACAGAGGGAGCTGACGATGGAGGAAGGTGTGTGGTCGTGGAGAAGGTGCCACGGCGGCAGCAACAAGTCAGGTAACGCACACGCAGTAGCAGAGATGAAATGCCAATGCAGTAGTCAGCTACGGTACGAGAGCTGCCGTTGGTTACCTTTCCTTGGTGAAGGGAGAAAATGATGAGCGCACGCTCTCAATCTCGTAGGATGGGGCGGTCTGGGACTGGGATCAGGCCTTGGTGGGGGGATGCCAGTCCTGCTGCTGCTGCTGCCGTGTGTCGTCACTACGACTGACTTGGGCTGGTCGCTTTGGCGAGATGCAGCGGCCCAAAGCCACGCAATCAGCGACGACGAGGAAAATGGTGTCTTTATCATTTGTGCCTGATCATGGTGAGGCATGAGAGATACCTACGGTCGCAACGAAGAGACAATCATGAATGGATGCCCAGCGACTCCCACCCAACTCAACCAAGCATTCCCCCCCCGAGCCGAAATCTTAATGAAGTATTGTCCGAGCACTGCCTGTTTCCCGAATAGCCTTCGACCATTTTATGAACAAGGCTGGGCCCGAGCCTTACCGGAGAACACCTCCATCTTGTCCTGGGGCTTTGATCGCTCCTCGTCCGTTACAAAGTACCTCACCGCCCGTGGTTACGAAGGATATCCCCGCTCGCGGGCGACCGTTCGGCCGACTCCCAGCCTCCGATCATGCATACGACGGCTCCGCGCGGGTGTGACGACTTGCTGTTCGATTTTCACTCCATGGCCTCTGTTTGACGAAGACATGCAACAACTAGCGACTTGCGCCGATGAACAGCCCATCGGACCAAGACTGAGAGCTCCAGCGGGCTTGCAGCACTTTCAGCCATCAAGCGGTGGAGACGACTAATGCTCGGAGGTCACACTTGCTCCATACCAGATCTTTCGCTGAAAGCACCGCTATGGGAATAATGTCTACAGTAAGAAGGCGACGAATACAAAGCTCGCATCCTCAGCAAAAAAATCTCCAAGACCAGTTGCTGGATGCTAGAAGTTCGAAATGGCCGAGAAGCGCGAATCGAGGCTGAGTCGCTTTCTCCGTTTAATCGCTCCCACCAAAACCACCATGTGAGTCACTTCCACTCTGATTATTCGTAAAATGAATCGCATTCTAGGCGGTCTCATCACCCTCGGACGCTTTTCTTATTCCATCACCATCTTCCAACCCTTATCAGCACGACATCCGCATGGCGAGACCAACAACCTCAAATCCGCTCGAGCTCGACGGCCGAACCCTCGAAGGCGGCGGCCAGCTGATCCGCATCGCACTATGTCTCTCCGCTCTGACAGGCACTCCCATCCGCATCTCGAACGTCCGCGGCAATCGATCCGGCGGCGGAGGTTTAAAAGCACAGCACATCGCCTGCGTCGAGTGGTTGGCGAGAGCATGCAACGCGACAGTCCACGGCGCTACGAAGGGCAGCCAGACTCTCCTATTCCAGCCGGGCAGATATGAAGGCGAGCTGTCTCCCGTCTTCACAAAACGCACTCTGGACGACGGCCGACAAGTCTACGAATGTCGAGTCGACATGACTTCCGCTGGAAGCACCGCCCTCGTCCTGCAAGCCATTCTTCCCTTCATCCTCTTCTCGCGTCTACCCTCACGACTACCCATCCACCTCCACCTCAGCGGTGGTACGAACAGTTCCGGCTCGCCTTCATTCGAATACATCACCTACGTCCTGCTGCCTACTCTCCACCGAATCGGCTTCCCCGAAATGAAGGCGACTCTCGGCCAACGAGGCTGGAGTCAAGGAGCCACCAGCATCGGCGATTGGACTCTTGAAATCCCTCCTCGCTCTTCTCTCATGCTTCCAACGTTCACCTACCAGCCTACCGACCCATCCATTCCACCCTCCCTCCCCTCCCACCTCCACGCCATCTTCCTCGGTCCCGCAGCCTGCCACGACCAAGTCTCCGCCCTCCTCCTCCCGCAAATCCACCAGCACTTCTCCCCATACTTCACCACCTCTTCTTCCAACTTCACCCTTACCCTTCACGACTCCCACCACCCAAAACGCATCTACTTCATCCTCATCGCCACGATTCCCAGCTCTTCCTCTTCCTCCGTCTCATCAACCTACACCCTCGCCCGCGACAACCTCCAACTCCGAAAATTCCCCACCGTACCCATCATCCTCTCACAAATCCTCCCTCGCGTAACAGCCGAGTTGGCTTCCGACTGGCGTTCCGGAGCGTGGGTGGACGAACACATGCGGGATCAGCTGGTGATATTCCAGGCGTTGGCGGAAGGGAGGTGTGGAGTTTTCCCAGGAAGGAGAGAGGAGGATGTAGATTTGAGAGAGCCGAGTCTGCATGCCCGGACGGCGGAGTGGGTTGCGAGGAGCATGTTGGGCGTGAGGTTCGATGCGCAGGGTGTTTGTGAGGGTGTTGGGTTTGAAGGAGAGGACGTGCTAGTTGAGAGGTTGGAGAAGTTGGAGGTTGAGTAGGCGCCTAGATGTGAGATTAGCAGTTCATGACTGAGAGGTTCGCGTTACCTGATCGGGGCGCCGAGGACAGAGGAGAGCGTGAATGCTCCGCGGAGACTTTGCATTATTTCGTAAAGCCTTGCTCCCAGCTTCTGCAACGTCTAGCTTGACCCATCGAGAATGCAACCCCGAGAATGCCCTTTGCGCCTGTTACGCCAATGATCTTTTTGTCATCAAATTCGCCTCTATCCCGCTCTGTGCAGAGCGTTTTCTCCGAAGGCTATCGTTCGCTTCCAATCCTTCTAGCCTGTATCGTGTCGCATGCAAATCTTTCCACTCAATGGCCCGAATGATCTAGGTGACGGTGTATCCACCGTCAACACGGAGATCGGCGCCGGTCACGTATCCGGCGGCGTCGCTGAGGAGGAAGGTCACGGCGCCCATCAGGTCTTCTGGGCGACCCATCTTGCCCTGTGGGATGAGGCTGGTCCACTTGTTGGCGAGCTCGGGGTTGTCGTCGAGGATCTTCTTGGTGCTGGGATCTCATTAGCCTCTACTACGATCTGAAAGAAGCTCTTGATACTTACAGTGCAGTGAGCATGTAGCCAGGAGAGATGCAGTTGACACGAATGCCGGCGTGAGCCCACTCGACTGCGAGCGAGCTGGCGAGATGGCGGACAGCAGCCTTGGCCGCGTTGTAGGGAGCCTGTGGCTGAGGGACGTTGACGATGGCGCCAGACATGCTGCCAATCATCACCACGCTGCCGGAAGCCTTGCGCTCCATGAGGTGCTTGGCCACGGTGCAAGACCAGATGTATGTGCCATCGACGTTGACGCCCCAAAGCTTCTGCATGCGGTCGTGTGGGTACTCGATAGCGTCGAAGTTCTCGGTGAAGCCAGCGGAAGTGACGAGGTGGTCGACTTTACCGTGATCCTTGAGAATCTCGGCCATGGCGTGGTTGACGGAGTCTGGCGAAGACACGTCGCAGTAGTGGGCGGTCACCTTTGGCACGTTCACGGAACCCGGGTTCTCCTTGCGGAAGGTCTCCATCAGGAGTTCGGCCTGCCTCTGACCCTCATCCTCTGTGGATTTGATTAGCATGTGACTGTCTCATGTTCATATCTCACAACTCACTGTTGAGATCGACAATGGCCACGTCGGCACCACTGATCACCAAAGCCTGGCTCATGACCAGACCGAGTCCACGAGCACCACCGGTGACCACACCGACGCGACCCTCCAAGCTGAAGGTAGCAAGAGTGCGGCGGAAATGGAAGCCACCACGACCCTGCACGGGCGCTGAGCTCGGCATGTCGGCCTCCTCTGGGTGCTCCATGCGAATTGTGTTGTCTGTGCGCGAGAATTGTCCTTCGTGTTCGAAAGCTCCGGGCTTGCCGGCGGTCGAGTACTCGTCGAGGTTGTCGAGGGCGCTCTTGTCATCTTTCTCGCGGACGGCGGGTGTGGTGCGCAGACCGCGTGTGGCAGTGCGTGTGATGAAGGCGGTGGAGGGTTGGCGGACGGCGGCGGAGCTGGTAGCTCGCGATGCCTGACGGAGCAGGCTGGACTTGAACATGATGATGGTGGTGTTCGAGTGTGTGGTGTGGAAGAGGCAGAGTACTCGAAGTTATGCGTCGAGTGTAAGGAAGGGCGAGTCGTTGAAGGTTGTTGTGTGAGACAAGTTGGTGTTGAGAAGTTGTGTTGATGAAGCTGTAAGAACTAAGAAACACAGTCGTAAATTTCTCCAGGTCCAGGGTCTTCGACAGCTGGAGCTCGCTGCTGATGATGTAAACAGACCCACTCTTTCATGTGCCAGCAGGTGAATTGATAGAGTGAAGTGAATGGCCGGATCATACGGACGCAGCTGCTCTGATATGGTCTCACTCAACCTCAATGTTCAGATGCCACTTCACCGCAATCTCCTTGAACAGAAATCTTCAACTTTCAAACATGTCGGGTGCCTGATGAGTTGATCGAAACAGTTGACGTACCTACTTCCGGCATTGGCGGACCAGGGTCCCTGCCACGCTGCAGAGGCTCCTCCGCGATTGGGTGAGATTGTCGATGCCCCGCACTAAAATAGATAGTGGCGCTTGTATTCCTGCTTCACAGGAACAGAAGAGGTCAGCCAAATGTATGAGAATATTGTGACTGAAGGGTGAATATAATTTGAGCGCGAGAACATCGGAAGCTGCTCATGGCTCCTGTCAAGCCCATTGATCACTCTCTGTGATGGCAGGTTTGCGCTCTTTGCCATCCATTCATTATACTTTTGCTTGGACGGTGAACCAAATTCATGCAGACCAGTAAGGACCAGAAGATCCTATGCGTTGGTTGTCTACCACGGAACGTCCGGATCCAATCTTCAAGCTGAGCACAAAGCACATCCATCGATTCTTTGCTTAAATCTGATTTGCATGCAACAACAAGTGCAAAGACAATCATCAAGCTTGTGTATGTCGATCTGCATTCAAAGCCGCTTCGGGTGTGCAATAGCCCGAGCCGATTGCCGACACGGGGATCTCGGCCAAGGCCACCCGGGCAAGGTGAGCAAGAACAACCGGGGCAAGGTTGTACATTGACGAGGCCATTCTTGTCAGCATACTTAGCCTTGCCGGTACTCAAAGATCATGGCCGTGATTCCGACATACACCATCATCCAGGCGGACGGCCTTTATCAGGATGACGAAGTCGAGCAAGCCATATTCGCCCCGTCGGCATCACAAAACTACACATTCGAATATCTCCAGACTCACCTCTGGCCAGATGGAGCCTCCGAACGAAAACCCTGGTCGGATGTCCCGGAAGATATCAGGAATCGCGTCAATGGAATCGAGGTGCTGAAGATGGGTTTCACAGCGCAGGATCTGGAGCTCTTTCCTAACCTCAAGGTCATCGTACGAATGGGAGTAGGCTACGATCGTCTCGACCGCGAGGCATTGGCGAAGAAAGGCGTCATTGTCTGCAATGTGCCCGACTATGGCACAGCTGAGATCGCAGACCATGCCATTGGACTGATGCTGTCCATGCGGCGAGGCATCCTTCTCCACAACGACCGTCAACGACTGCAACCTCCGGATCCGTGGATGGTGATCAATACGCCTCTGGTCGCAAGGCTACAGCAGTCCACCTTTGGCATCCTCGGACTCGGTCGGATAGGGACTGCGGTCGCACTAAGGGCGAAAGCATTCGGTTTCAATGTCCTGTTCTACGATCCTTACCTTCCGAATGGCGTCGACAAGAGTCTCGGAATCGAACGAACGAAGGACATCAAAGACCTATTCAAGCGGAGTGCGGTCTTGAGCTTGCACTGTCCTTGTACTCGCGAGACCCGTGGAATGATCGACTACTCCCTACTCTCCCTTCTCCCACCCGGCGCAGTCCTCGTCAATACCGCTCGCGGCGAGATCCTGGATCTCAATGGTGTCCAACAGTGTCTGAAAGAGAACATCCTCGCCGGAGCGGCTTTGGATGTGCTTCCCGAAGAACCTATCCCTGAAGATCGCGTGCATCCTTTGATTCAGGCATATCGCAACAAGGAGTCGTGGCTGGAAGGTCGAATGGTGCTGACTTGCCATACGGCGTTTTACAGTCCTGAGAGTTTTATCGATATCCGCGTCAAGAGTGCGCAGACGATGCGGGATGTGCTGATTGATGGGTTGAAGAGTAATGTCATCACACCGGAGATGGAGTGAGGATGGGACCGTCCTGTGATGGTATGCTGTCGAGGGTTCTGACGCCACCTTGCCGATTCGAATATACAAGCTGTACAGGACTACTTGGGATCAGACAAGCGTCGAGAACCATCCATTTCACTCTCCTCGTCCCCCCCAGTGGATTACTGAAGCTTGGTATTTGCGTACAATCAATACCGCATGGCCGCGGATGGAACAGGTCTCTGCAATTCAAATACCCGTATCCACCTATTCTGACCTCTTCCTTGGAACGGCCGATTCTCGATCGATTCTTCGAGCACCAGAAGCCGCAAAGCTGGTGAGTACGATGGTGCAATCTCCAATGCGACCGAGCAACTCCCATAGTTGCGTTGCCATGTCGATGCCGTTTGCTGGAAGTTTGCGGCATTATCAGAGCGAACAGCAGTCTTAATTGCGAACCCCTTTTTAGCCTCAGCGGTCGGGGTTGGCTCCAACGACTGGCAAAATGCAGGACATGCTAGTTCAGGAACTACCATCGGAGCGTGGCCTTACATGCAGGTACCGTAGCGGCAGATCTGCATTGCCTCGATGGCAAAGAACACGCTCAGCTATGACAAAATCGCAATGCAGACAACGTAGTCGCTCAACAGCCAGGGTGCCACCGGGACGTATTCAAAAGACGACTTTGCTCTACATTGACCTTGGACCACAGTGCACGCTACACGTGAAACCCCTCCTCGATGTGGTGTCTTCCAACCGGCAGACTACTGAGAGGTAGCGCGTACTCATCGGAAGCTTTTTAATTTGACTTCACTAAGGCACCTCATGGTCTACCGGACTTGTCTACGCCCGCGGTCGAACTTCAATCCGAGAGAGGAAACCGATGATGAAATCTCTCGCTGGCGTAGGAACGTGTTGAATATCGTCTTGAACGATCAAAGATGAGTGGACCCACAGGAAATGAGGCAGTACTCTGCTGCTCCTACCCAGAGATAAAACGAGAGAGATCCCCACTGAGGAGTTCTTCTCATCATTCACCTCAGCAACAGCATCCTCCACAGCATCACATTCGCTACCCACACTCATTTCTACCGCCAACATGAAGTCCGTTGCTTTTCTCTTCCTCGCTGCCGGCGCTCTCGCCCAGATGTCGACCACTTCCTCCACCACTACCGCCGATGTGACCAGCACAACGTCCGCGTCGACGAGCGAGACGGTCATCAGCAGCACGACGACCGACGTGACTGTTGACAGCAGCTCCACCACCACTGCGGACATGTCTTCCACCGCTGACGAGTCGTCTTCTTCCACCACCAACGAGTCGTCTTCTTCCACCACCGACGAGTCGTCTTCCAGCACCACCGACACTGCCGTCATTGACCCCAACACCACCAACACGGACTCCACAACCGTCAGCGACAGCACCACCTTCGAGGAGACTCATCAGCAGCACTACTACCCTCGTCGAGGCCGACCCTACCAACACCGACCTCCCGGTCTACTACACCGGTTCCGTCGTCCCAACATACAGCTCCGGCGCATCGATCTACTGCCCGGTCAAGTCGACTGCGTACGAGACCAGCTACGTTACGTTCTGCCCGCTTACTTCCACCAAGTACGAGGACGGCCACGCTCAGGCCACGACCTACCTTGGCTACTCTACCGTGACCGTCATCATCTCCCCGTCCGAGAAGCCCGCACCAACATACCCTGCCCAGAAGTCTGAGTACGTGACTTACTACGAGACCTTCAAGCCGGTCACCACCACCGTTATTGTCAACAACAAGCCTGCGCCGGTCACCTACGCTGTCTACACCACCGTCACTGTTACCGTCCCGGCCAAGTCCGCCTGCCCTTCCAAGGCTGTCTACACGCACCCAGCGGCTCCGGCTGTCCCAGCCGTTGCCGGCCCAGCCCCTGTCAACCCAGCTCCTTACGCCGGCGCCAGCAAGCCAGCTGCTTCAGCTCCTTCTGCCGGTGCTATCCAACAGATCGGGTCAGTCGTTGCACACAATCTCGTCTTCCCATCCGCTTGCTAACGATGTGCAGTGACGGTCAAATCCAGAACCCAGCCAAGCCCGGCCAGGCCTCTCCAGTCAAGCCTGCGACTTACCCAGCCGCCGCCAAGAACGGAACTGCTGCTTCCCCTGCTAAGCCAGAGACCTACACCGGCGCTGCCAGCTCCGTCCAGGTCGGCTTCGGTGCCTTCGCCATGGCCGCCATCGCTGTCGCTGCTTTGTAGATGATGCATCTCGAGCGTCGGGGTTAACAGGACACACGACGAGTATACGTGGAAGACGAAATACATTACGGCTTTTAATATTCATGGTGGATGGCCAGCATCACAGACTGGGCCCGAAGAGTTTCAACAAGAGACAGTCTTTTTTCGTATTCTGATTCTATCACGTCGTCGCTTCTAGCGACTTGACCAACATATTTCTTTTGGCCTTTGTCCTCAACTATGATGCGTCACTTCAATGACCTTGACACTCAAGTCGATTGCAAACATGAATTTGTTTGTGTGTGCTCGATGTCCGCCGCATGAAAGTTGGATTCCTGGTGCATCAGTTTGCCGCTTTGCAGGCCGTACATGTATCGAGTAGGGAGAATCCTCTTCCGCGATGCCGAAAAGTGCAGTATCATCATGGAGCACTCTGTGCATGCACGAGAACGTTTGTCAGTACGAATGAGGCATTTCCTCAAGCTGGCCCGACGCAGCGAGAATTTAGCGTCAAGATTGGGGCGGAAATCGTCGGCGTAGGGTACGAACGCATACGAGCAATGCGAAGGATTCGCGGAGGTCTCTAGAACTATGGTCGCGAAAATCTCGAAAGGATCACGACGACCTTCGAAATGCTCTTATCGCTGTCAATCAAGCCAAGAGAGAGGTACGGACAATCCAAAGTCCGGAACTGTCGATGTCTTCACATGTTTTGACCGAGCGATTCGTATCATCCTTAGCTTGGCGAATGCTTCCCCTTGGTCATTTTACGAGACAGCCGGTGACTTTTCGCCTGCGGAGTTCGGCTGCCGTTTGCGAGGTCCGTATGCTTAATTCCAGTGACCTTTGCTCGCGGCGTTGACAAGGCTGTCAGATTTGGTATTCGGCTGCCTGGTGTACAGATCTATGGCGAGTGCTTGGCCGTGTAACATGCCTGAGATGGTATCAGTGAATTTGTTGGTTGAATGTTTTTATTAGGTTGTGCTGTCAACGTCGAACGTTTGATGATCTGCAGCAAGCGCACGCCACGATTTGCCCCCCCAGATCGGTGTCCGCAGAACCCGGCCGCCGCAGTCCATGACGGCGTGTAGACCAAATCCTCCCTATTCGTTATTCTCCGCCGGAGCTCGTTCGCCGGATGTCCTGCTAAATCAGTATAGCTCAATCTTTTAAAGGGATGAGAGGACGCTATTTCGTGAGGTGCTCCTGTCTTGCACAAGTATGAAAGCGACCAGTCTCGGTACTTACGGATCCCGTGAACAACTCGCTTCACTATACTGCGAGGTACCTTATTCAACGCCGCTGAGTCCTGACACCGTCCTCGGCGCCGAATGCTTCTTCGCGCTTCTGCCTGCTCCATGTCACTCACAACTCTTTGATCATTCCACCGCCGCACGCGCCTTTGACTTTTCTGCTTTCTTTCTTTCTTTCTTTCTTTTAACTTCACTTCGACCGGGGCCAGGATGAAGGACCCATATCCTAGTCTGGAGTTGGACGAGAAGCCCCTCGTGGCAAATGGAGCCTCCCCACCAGGATCGCCTTTTGGCGAAAAGGCCATGGGCTATGCCTCAAATTCGGACAGCAATGGAAAGGCGGCCGACGATGAGAAGAAAGACAAGGACGCGAAGGAGGACAAGGCGGGCATTCGCGACTATTTCGTATGTTTGCGTGCATGCAGACACCGCGCAAGGTATCCTTGACTTCTGCTGACATGTGTCTGTCTCTGCAGCGCATCTTTCAATTCGCGGATGGCACAGACCGGACATTATATGCCACATCTTTGTTGGCAGCAATAGCAGCAGGAGCCACACTTCCTTTGATGGTAAAGTCTTGAGTGCGCATGTCTAGAAGAGTTCATACTAACACCGCCAGACACTTGTCTTTGGGCAATTCACAGCCACTTTCAACGACTTCGCCACGGGAACATTACCACCGGACGACTTCAAGAGTGAGGTCGACCACTTCGTGCTTTATTTCGTCTACCTCTTCTTCGGCAGATTTTTCCTGTCCTACGGTTCGAGCGTCTTGATCAACATTGCAGCGTCGAGAACCACACGAGCATTCCGGAGAAGATTTCTTGAAGCAACGCTGAGGCAAGAAGTATGGCACTTCGACAAGCAGACGAATGGCTCTGCGGCGACGCAAGTAACGACCAATGGGAATCGAGTCACCCAGGGTATCGGGGAGAAGTTGGCGACTCTGGTCCAGGGCATATCGTAGGGTCATTCTCCGCGCCACGCTGGATTCCTGGCTAACAGACGTTGCAGACTGTTCTTCTCCGCCTTCATCATTGCCCTCGCGGTGCAATGGAAGCTCGCGCTCATCATTATGAGTATGATCCCGGCCTTGTTTCTGGTGGTCGGTATCTGCATCGCGTTTGATGCCAAGGTCGAAGCCAAAGTCACCAAGTTCTACTCTCGTGCTGCAGTGCTCGCCCAAGACGCCATCTCGTCTGTACGAACCATACATGCTTTCGGGGCCGAGGAAAAGATCATCCGAAAGTACGACGAGTATCTTGAAATGGCCTATGTCGAAGGCAAAAAGAAGAATTGGATGTAAGTTTTTGCTGACCCGGCATCATTTTTTGGGCAAAGCTGATTCCGTACTGTAGCTACGCAGTTCTTTTCTCGACTCAAAACTTCCTGGTGAGTCCTCGGAGTGGTGTTGATGTGAAGGGAACACTGCTGACCCTGATATGCTCAGGTTCTGTCTAGTACAGCGCTAGCCTTCTGGCAAGGCTATCGCATGTTTGCCAGTAGGGAGATCGATAATGTTGGCAGTAAGTTCTAGAGTGCGGACGCCCTGCAGCGACCCCAAGTCCCAACGTTGTATCGATGGCCTATTTTCTTACCACAACTGACCAAAATAACGCAGCTGTATTCACGGTCGTCTTGTCAGTGGCCATCGCAACGACGGCCATCGGCATGGTCGCCCCTCAGCAGCTGGCGATCACTAATGCTTCATCTGCGGCGAGCGAACTGTTCGAGATCATTGACAAACCCAGCCTTTTGGACCCGCTTGCTCCCGAAGGGATAGTGCCGGATTCCGTTGAAGGACGTATCGAAATCCGAAACCTGAAATTCGCATATCCATCACGGCCGACAGCGCCCGTACTTCAGGGACTCAATATCTCTCTACCTGCAGGAAAGACAACCGCATTAGTCGGCCCATCTGGTTGCGGAAAATCGACCTTGATCGGCCTCATTGAGCGGTGGTATTTGCCCTCATCTGGCGATATCTACCTTGATGGTGCTCCTGTTTCCGAGTACAACATGAAGTGGTTGAGAAGCGCTATCAGATTGGTCCAACAAGAGCCGGTGCTATTCCGAGGCACTGTTTTCCAGAATGTGGCTAGAGGGTTCGTCGGAGACCAGGCGAATCTTCCACACGAGAAGCAACTGGAGCTCGTCCAGGAGGCGTGCAAGCAGAGTAATGCTCACGATTTCATCATGGAACTACCCGAGGCATACGACACAGCCGTGGGCGAGCGTGCAGCAATGCTTAGCGGTGGACAACGGCAACGCGTGGCCATCGCACGAAGCATCATCTCGAACCCGAAGGTCCTTCTACTGGACGAAGCTACTTCTGCCTTGGATCCCAGAGCTGAGAGAATCGTTCAAGACGCGCTGGATCGTGTATCGGCCGACAAGACAACTCTTATCATTGCCCACAAACTGGCCACTGTCAGGAAAGCTGACAACATTGCCGTCATGACAGAAGGTAGAGTCGTTGAGCAAGGGACCCATTCGGAACTGGTCGCGTTGGATGGCCTGTATGCGAGCATGGTTCGAAGTCAGGACCTTGGCGCAAAGTCTGGCGAGGAGGCCCAGATCGCTGACGATGATGACGAAGGCGGCTTGGAACCAGCGATGACTTTGCAAAGGCCCAAGAGCGAAGTGGTATCCGCTGCTGCTCAAGCAAAACTTAAAAAGCTCACTGCGGAGACCATGAACTACTCCTTGCTTCGGTCCATCTGGGTGATGTTTGGCGAAAACAGGAAACGACTGTGGCTGTCATATGTCATCGCTGTCGTAGGCAGCCTAATCGCCGGCGCCACCTATCCTGTCCAGGCCATCATCTTCTCGCGCCTAATCAACGTCTTCACCATCCGGGATCGAAGCGAGGCGCAAAACCAAGCCAACTTCTTTGCGCTCATGTTCTTTGTCCTTGCTCTCGCGAATCTCTTCGCCTATGCCGTTATCGGGTGGTGGTAAGCCATATTCTCGATGGACCGGACAAAAAGACCGTTCGCTAACCACCATGGCAGCTGCAATATCATCGGACAAGTCGTCACGAAACGATACCGACTTGAGATGGTGCGACGGGTGCTCAACTTTGACCAAGACTTCTTCGACCGTCCGCAAAACGGCTCCGGGTACGTTGATTCGATGATCAGCCTAGCCGTATCATGCGTACTGACTTTCTGATCAAAGGTCACTGACTTCGAAGCTCTCCTCGGTCCCAACAGCGCTGCAGGAGCTGATCTCAGCAAATATTTTCTTGATGTTGATCGTGATGGTCAACGTCTTCGCATCGTCCATTCTTGGAATAGTCTATGGTAGGACCCCAGCCAAGGCTTTCCTTTTGTGCCACAGTGCTGACGTTTCTTGATAGGTTGGAAGCTGGGTCTCGTCATTGTATTTGGCGCCGGACCTTTCCTCCTCGGCTCAGGATACATTCGCATCAGAATGGACCAGAAGCTGGAGGCAGAGGCCGGAGAGCGTTTCGCCGACAGTGCTAGTCTGGCCACTGAAGCAGTCACGAGCATTCGTACCATCTCATCACTGACACTCGGTAAGACATATACGGCTTGATCCGATGCCTTAGCTCTGCTGACCACGGCCGCTCTCTCGCATTGCAGAATCCCAGATACTGGACGAGTACGCTGCAGCGATGGACGCCATCGTCAAGTCAGCATCGAAAGGCTTCGTCGTTACCATGATTCCTTATGCCTTTTCACAGTCCGTCGAATTCTTGGCGCTGGCTCTTGGTTTCTGGTATGGCTCCCGACTCCTGGCCAGTGGGGAGTACGACACATCGCAGTTTTTTGTCGTCTTCATTTCGGTCGTCTTCGGCTTTCAAGCAGCTGGCCAGTTCTTTGGCTACACGACATCGATCACCAAGGCAAAAGCAGCCGCGAACTACATCCTCTGGCTGCGGACAGTCGAGTCCCAGATTGCGGAGACTCCCCAGAACAAATACATAGGACCATCCAGCCATGACGGACCAGTGGAGATGGAGAACGTCGACTTCAGATACCTTCAGCGTCCTGACGCTAGAGTGCTTCGTGGCATAGACATCAAGATCGAGCCAGGCACGTATTGTGCTTTTGTCGGACCGTCCGGCTGCGGCAAGAGTACACTGGTAGCACTGCTGATGCGCTTTTACGATCCTGCACGAGGCAGAATAACGCTCAATCACGAGGACATTGCTAAGATGTCACCTCGTCTTTACCGGAACCATATATCCATGGTTCAACAAGAGCCTCCACTCTACCAAGGAACTGTACGCGAAAACATCGCTCTCGGTCTACAGTTTGAGCCATCAGACGAGGAGATCAACGAAGCATGTCGACAATCAAACGCCCTAGACTTTGTGTCCTCTCTGCCTGAAGGTTTGGAGACGCAGTGCGGCTCCAAAGGCTCAAGTTTCTCTGGAGGGCAGAAACAACGAATCGCCGTTGCAAGAGCACTCATTCGCAAGCCCCGACTACTCCTGTTGGACGAAGCGACCTCTGCTCTCGATACGCAAAGTGAGCGGATCGTGCAGATAGCGCTTGACGAAGCGGCGTCGACTCGAACGACAATCGCTGTCGCTCATCGACTCAGCACAATCAAGCATGCAAACACCATTTTTGTCGTGGCTGACGGCAAGATCGCGGAGATGGGAACGCACCAGGAGCTACAGGCGCTTCGAGGGCGATATTACGCGATGTGTTTGGCTCAGTCTCTGGATCAAGCGTGATCGATTCTTTTGCGGCATGAGGAGTCAGTCAGCAGTTTTGGCCATGTCCACTCCATCATATACAGTACAGTAGATTGTTTCAGACCTACAAATGAACGCCTCACGATGATGCTCATCAATTCCTCGTACCTACGTGCTCCCGCCCAAGCGCACCTACCCAGGACCACTTCGTCCGGTGCAACTCGAGCGAATGCGTGAAGCTACATTGCCAAAGGGGCTCTGTAGGATTTCGAACAACTGATCCCAACGTACGACTCTCTATTTTTACGTGCAGCCTTCACCGCACAAGTTTCGCTCAGTCAGCTGGAATTGTTTGGCCATGTTGCGGCTCGAACGTCACCGCGACAGTCAGGGTCGACGACACGCTTTCCCCGTCACGACGAACGCCAACAACAAATTGTTTCAAACAATGAAAAGACCGGGACCGCCAGTTCGGCCCCTGAACATTCTGTCGACTCAGACGACAGCTCGTACAGGTTCATGACAAAAACTCCGACCCAGCTCCTCGGGACGCCATTGACACGGCACGCTTCATGACTCGGCCTTGCATCAGTCAGCACACCTCTACTTCTTCACCTGGGAACGTCCCTGCGCATTTTCAGCCTCTATCACCTTTCTTGACAGCTCATCCCAGCTATAATACCGACTTTGATCGACGTGGCGCCTCTCAAGTTGCCACACCTCGAGGGCGGCTGAAGCGGACTCGTTCCGATCTTCGCCACAGTCAACCTGGAGAGGGGTCTTGGTGGAGATTGGGGGCCCTGGTTGTGATGGACCAGGTTTTGAGACAACACTATTCTGACATCCATCATTCCAGCATCATCACATCATGAAGAGGGTTGCGAATGAAACGATCGAAGAGGACTTGTGTGTGTGCCTGCCAGCCGTGCTGTCGAATCTCGAATGTCGGATCTGCGCCATGCAGCTGCAGAACACACCGCTCCGCATCGCAACGCAACCACTTCTCCCGCAGTCCCGATGTGTTCACACTTCACACCTGTCTTAGGTTCGGCACTGCATGTGTCCATTCCATATCTGGAGACTCGGGTTCTTCATGAGGTGCCCCGCGGCTCGTCCCTCTGCCCTCTCGCGTGTCGACATGTGCATACTCACACCGCATGTGTGAGGTCGGTGGCGGATTTGGGATGCCAATACTCTCCTGTCGCATCCTGCGCTTGATGAGGTGATCGGAGATGTGTTGTCGGTGGATATGAGAGTCTATGCCAGTCTTATTCGCGCAAGTCCAAGCGTGTTGTTTGAATGTCGGTGAAACGACGTTTATCTGCTTTGACGTCGACGGGCGGTAAGTATAGTTGCGCTCTGATATAGTTCTGTCATGACTGGTTGAGTGAGATGGTGATGATGGGGTCCGTACTATTGTGCTCGGTGATTGCAACAGAACAGCGTCTGGAAGTGTCAACACTCTCAACATATAGAACGAGGGTGAGAAAGGCGTTCAGTGGTGAAGCGATCGATCGTTTGAATTCATTCCTGGATAAATTATTCCTTGCTGGTAAATTGGACAATGTGCCGCCGGCGCTGTGGTATCTGTATCTATGTCTGTCTGTTGTCTTTGAGTCTGTTTCTCAGTAAGGGCATGAGCATTCCCTCTCCAAATCTTCAACCATGAACTTTTCGTGATACGAATGCTCGTGAGCTCGTTATCAATGATCAATCGTTTTCACATGTCGCAGTCGCGGCTTCCTCCGCGAACTCTTTCCCGCTTGTCGCGGAGCTCTGGACATCTCCTCCTGTGGTTGATGAACCAGTTGCTGACTTGAGTCAAATTAATGCCTGTAGCCTGCTCGATGTTAGTGAGTGCCTCGTAGGATGTATCGTCGGCCTACTCACGTTCGCAAATATAGCTTTCTGCTCCTCGCTAGGGTAAGGATTCGCAATGTTCTACGAAAGCAGTCAGTACGTGGTGCATGGGTGTCTCTCTGCATGTCGACACTGACCTGATCGAACCACGTCTTCATGATCTCAGTGGATTGTTTGGGCAAATTGCTTCGCTTGCGTGCTTTCCCGTGCTGGTACTCGTACTGACTGGGCATGAAGTATGAAGGAACGTTCCCCTGGTAGGTAGTCTGGCCGAATGATCGAGGCTGTTGCTCGTCTGTTCGTCCATAACGGATGCTGTCGCGATTGTCCGCGAATGAGCCACGAACTGGCAGAGAGTATCGTACACCCTGAGGGTGGTAAGGTGATTGACGTAGCGGCTCGCGCTCATACGGTCGCGCAGTGTATGTATTATAGGCGCTGGCGGGCCTCCGTGGACCTGAACGGTCGCCATTGTACGAGAAGCTCTCACGCATTTCTCTTGCAAAGGGGTCTTGTGCGGCGGGAGCGGGCAATGTGGTCATCCTGGGAAATGGCTCCATCACAGCCGATGTAGGTGTTGGAGCCGGTGTCTGATAATGACTCGCTGCAGCGACCTTGCTAGGGGGATAGTGTGATGACCAAGGCGGACTGTTGTGCGAGGAGGATGCTCGACGCGAGTCGACAGTGTTAATTTGCGAGATAGGTGGGAATTGCATGTTCGGCCCCATGGACGATCCGGTAGGTTGTGGCTCGAGCGTCGCGGACGGTGCGAAGTGAGAGCCGGACCTGTTCGCGGTTGCATATTGTGGTCCCAGACTTGGAAAGGGCTCTGTCCGTTGCTTCTTGTTCGGGTAGAGAGACGAAGGCTTGTAAGCCAGTGCGGTGTACAATGGCTCATGCGGAGACGGTTGCATGGGCGTTCCATGTGGGCTAGGCGTCGTCGGTGGACTTGCTATGTTGTCGCCGAGGACCTGTGACAATTCAGCAGAGGCTCTGGAACACCCTGTTTCACTGACTTACCGTCTTGATTGGAGGCAAAGAAGGTCTTTGCATGTCGTCTGGTCGGTAAGGTGGTGAATATTGGCCGGCAGAATACCGACTGTCTCGCCTTTGTTGACCAACGCCGTCAGGCAATCCTGCGAGTCCAAACTTCGTGACAGTTGGAAAGTCAAGTGAGCCACTCTCGGGTGGGCTCTGACTGTCGTTGCTGCTTCGAGAAGTGTCGGGAGTTGGCAGACGAGAAGGGCGATGGCGCTGGTCCTTCGATTGGGGTCGATCCTGGTATCGCCGGAAGGAGTGTCCCTCGTTCAACGTTAAGCTCTCCATGATGGCAACTGAGCGAAAGACTGAGTATCTGGATAGTAGACCGGCTGCAAATGGATATCCAAAGGCCAGTCAACCGGTGTAATGGCAGAGCACAAGAGATCAATCGATGTCGATAGGCTGGGTCCAATGGAGCGGGGGTGGGCAGATATGAACGATCGCCAGGACGCCACTCGACTTATGAATGAAGAAGACAGAGGTCGATGGGGGCTAGGTCACAAGGATGGTGCGTTGGAGAGGTACTAGGTGATCCTCGTGCAAGCTGGGACTGAGAGTACACAGGACAACGGGCCGGGTTGTCTATTGAAAGTGAGAGTGAAGGCCAGGGCATTGAACGCAAACCATGACCCGAGCTGCTGGGGTCGGAGCCTGCATGGACATGGCAGGGCGGATCCTGCAAGTGATCGGGATGTCTTTGGTGGGCCCTGCTCGTAGCACTCATGCAGCGTCGAAACATCGCGCGCAAATGATGCAGACTAGGCAAGGGTGTGCAAGGTCCGGGATGGTGGGTTGGGGAATGGGGAAAGGAAAGGGTAAAATGTGCCAGTAGCGATACAGTACCCTCTAGCCTCGCGCTCGGCACTGTCCTTGAACTGTGATGGGTCCGAGAGTGGGACTCGAGATTCAGTACCACGTCGACCGTGCCTTTCTCCGGTGTGTCAACTTCAGAGCTCGCACCCTATGTTGCCTTGTTTCCTCCGTTCGGAGAGGTGCTTCATGTCGAGTCCAGTTCTCAGGGCAGGTGCGATCCCGTGCGTCCCTGAATGCCGGAATGGCCCAGGTCCTCTTCAGCCATCCCAGCTCCCAACGGCCCGCATTCATGGCGCCGTACCCGCGTCATACACCACGCTGCCAGGTCCAAGCCAAGGGAGCATTTGACACACGCTCACGCTCCACAGCGCGCGCTCGGGTTCACGTTCCCAGCACTTGATCCTTGCCCGACCTTCTTCGATCGGTCTCACCCGTTCTTTCTGTATCCGCCACGGCTATTTCCTACCGTGCTGATTCTGCGTTGAATGCTCTAGCCAATTGAGGGCAATGCAGTCGTGATAACAACAGTGCCTCACACATTCCTCACGCCATTGCGGTGTTCTCTATTAAGCGCGATATCCTTAGCCAAAACATCGCCAGCCCCGATCCCAGATACGTGGATTGCTTCCCGTCTAGCTGACGAACCGGTAGAGTGCATCTCGAACTGTAACCTTAATCCAGTGGGTAATATCTGCATATGCTTTATTAAAGGCTCAAGATCTGCTCTAGCGTACGACGTACGTAGAGGCTCGACCGCCACCAATAGATGCAGCAAGCAGCAGTCTTCTACTGTGCTCGGGATCCCCTTTGCGTTGCCCTGTAGGCAGAACCCTTTTGCTTTGCCGGTCCTGACTCGTAAACTTGCGCCAGAGGTTTCACGGCAACGCGAATGCCACCGAGCAGATGATCATCTCGGCAGCGGTGAAGGACCACCGCCGATTGTTGACAAGTGTCGATTCAGGCCAATGGACGATGCTTTTCGTCGGCAATAACACGCAATCTAGCATCGGATCGGATTGCGTCGCAGATTGATGAGGTCGTGTCCGGTGAGATGATCGGCTGGCGTTGCATGTTCCGACGTGGACCCGGTCGCTCGGCACAATGACGAGAGGATTGCTTCCGCCCCTCACTCACCGCACATCCACTCCCTCCCTTGCAGCACACATACAGTAGCCAGTCACTCCACCACGATATACCACGGGACAGATCCGGCTCCGGTCGTCTCGTCCCAGGCGGCCGCACTGGAACACACGCGACGGGCGCAGTGTCGACCTCTTCGGGATTGTGTGAAGTTTGACATCTGGCCAGGGAGCAGCACGACGTCCCAGGGATCCTCGATGCAGGCCGCCGTGGCAACCATGTCGGTGTACTGCTCGCGCTCTCCTGTCTATGGCGACGACACAATCGTAATTGCCTCAGAGTAAGGCGCAAAGCAGATGGCTGGATCGCAATATTGGCGCATTGTCTTGCTCATTCCACGTTCGGCACTGATCCTGTTGACAGGACACGATACGTGTCTGACAGTTCCGCGCGGCGTGATGAGGCGGCGGTGGATGCATAGATGCCACGATCGGGTGCGCGGTGTAACATGGAGAAAGGTGTGTGTGGGCGAGCGGGCATTGGAACGGTGGGATCGCATGGATCATTGCTTGGCGATGTGATCCCATGATGGCGCCAGGATCTCACGATGTCGCTCCGTTAGCTCTACGGAGGCAATACAATCGCGGCCAAGCCACGCTCTGCGCATCCTGCATTCCCTGAGTCTCCGCCGCCGTGGCCGCCGCATTCGCAACGTGGAATATCATGGCCGCCTCATCCTTGCGCCCGAACACCACCATTTCTCGTTGACAGCTCACCATCTTGACAGCTGATGACACACCTCGTCCGACCGCCCGGTTCTCTCAAGCGTGCCTCGAAGACATGGTCCTGGGTGCATTCCACCACCTTTGCGGCCAACGAGATCTGGACCGAGCATCTGCGAGCGAAGCTGCACTCCTAGCTTTCCTCTGTGCCGGGAGCGAGAACACCATCGCTGCTCCCACCATGCAGTGCGAACGTGGCTGAAAAGGCACCATGTGCTTTGCTCGTCGATGTGCTCAGCGTCATGTGCGATGAAATACAGTGATGCGGCATTCTCCAGCGCTACATCTCATGGTACCATTGTGGTGGAGAAGGGCGAAGGCAGAGAATGATTGGTACGCGAGCTGCTGATGAGTGCAGCTCGAACGCCTCCACTTTCGCGCGGGACCCATGCATCGCGATAATGATTAATCTATTCAGCGATGGGCCGCATGCTCTCGCTCAAGCAGTAACATGGTTCGCATTGCACCACACAGTCCTCATCTTGGTCCGGGACAACCTACTCCACACCTCTAGATTGTCGCCAGATCAAGACGGCCCGAGAACCAGGTATCCTGCGCATACCAGCAATTTTCTTGGTTCCGACTGGTCCTTTCGCTCGCTACCATTGCGGCGGCACTGCCCTCGTTTCAGCAAGGCCTTGTGCACCTTTATCGTCCTCCCATTCACTCGTGCACTCACACTGTCATACGATGCGCCCATTCGTCTTTGTCGCTATCCCGTTTCAGAGTCGCAAGGAGATACACGCGACACCCATCTCCTCTTCTGGGTCCAACAAAATTCCGCGCCAGTCAACAGCGATGCAACGGTACGATGCTTGTGCACAGTTTCCATGAGATCTAGACTCGCCCTGAACTAACCGGCTGGAAGATGATCCCTGATCAAAGTTGGCAAGACTCCACTCCTGCGTGCTGAGGTGACTGGGATTCTCGTTGACAATATAACATCATCTATCTTCCAGGCGGACCGTTGTCCTGTATCACAGTGATATCAGACATATTACGACCAGAACGACGCCAAGGCAACTCTTCGGGCTTTGCGCCGCAGTGCCAGCGACATCATTCACACCACCGGCGACCTCAGCACTACCGGCGCTCTCATTCCGACCACCAGCAGCACTCTGGGTCCCAGGGCCAGCTGCAGTCTCGCTCCTCTCACCAGATTCCGTCAAAGGAGGAGGTCGAGTCTTCATCGAAACGGCAAGACGTCCCACGGGCGAGATTCCGTTTAGGGCGTCTGCTACTCGGACCGCTGGCCCGACGTTGAAGAAATCGACGAGGACGAAGTTCGGCGCTCTGCCGTAAGTCGACGAGCACATCCTCGCGTGATCGCCTAGATTGCCCGCTCCACCGCTCGGCGAATTCGTGACATTGACGGCATCTTCGTCCGGGATTGAAATGCCAAGTGCTACCTCTTTGCCCTTGAAATGATTCATCAGGCTCAGATAGTTCCGGGAAATTGCCAAAGACGCTTCGCCAACGAGACTGCTTGGTCGATCAGGCTGGCAGGAGAAGTCGCTCGCGCCAACGACATCGTAGGCATTCTCGAATCTGGTCTTTGTAAGCTTTGCCTTCGATTGCATTCAGCACTTGCATGCTTACATGTAGGTAAATTCATCCCTGTGAAGAGTCAGTCTTTGTGTCGCATTCCACTCGTCACCAAGGAAAGACCCACAGAAGATATGGCGCTGCGGTGTTGTCGTCCAACGAAGCGACGAAGCTGACAGCCCGTGTCCCATCATCTATGAGCTTTTGAAGTGTCGGCCACTCTTCATTCGCCGCGATCGTGGAAGCTGGTGTGTACGCATAGCTTGCAAGTCCGGATACTGCGTAAGCAGAGGCCAATTCACTCGCATTAGCGCCCACGCTGTTCACGACCAGTATGGTAACGACCTCGTTGAGATTCTCATCCATCCAGGCCTTAATCTCGCCCAGCCACCCGCTCAGGGTACCTGCATCCAACAATTGGCACAACGTGTGGCACACATGGAGCTCTGTCGAATCGGGCGGGTAATGAATCTGTGCTGTAAGAAGTCTCACCCCGGCGGATAGTTGAACCGTGCTGTTGTAGTATTGATTGCCGGAGACCGAATAACTTGTCGACTCATCGCGTAGGAAAGGTGAGTCGTGAGCTCCTAGGTAGGTGACCTCATCGTATCTCCGTGAACAAAGTGCTGGACTGTTATTGCATGCTGTTGAATTCTGCGCCGAGACCAATGGTAGAGTGGCGAGTCCGAGGAGGCCTTTGAGCATCATGCTGTTGTGTTCTCCCGAGTATGGCTTGATGCTTTAGAAGGGAATACACGCAATGTGAGATGCTTGAGATATGACGATGAAAGGAATGCTTTCGAACTGTCAAAGTCCATCCTGCTGGACAGACGACGACGGACATAGTACTTGCCTCCTCCAAGACGGGTTACCCGCGAAGCCGAAGAGCCAGATCGCGCCTGAAGGTATGTGGCTTTCCTTCGTCTCGCCTGCCGTAGATCAGCTCTCCTGACCTGCTCATCATGAGACGGAAACTGCATGATGAAGCGCTTCAGGGCAGCGACGTGTCCAGCCAGCTTTGAACTTCCCGTCTTTGAGAACGTGTGAAAACAGACGGCTATGGTGAGGCACAAAAGTTTAAAGCACAAAGTCCGACACGTTTCTGACAAACGAGCTGGAGCCCCTCTGCATCGCTTAGTCATGCGGTCAAACATCGGGCTTAGGTCGCCGAGAGGACTTCCGCTCGCTTTTTCGAAGGAAACCAGCAAAATGACCAACGAGTCATATTTGCACGCCGTCGGCCTCCCACGCGTCCATTCAAGGCACCACCATGAACTATCTCAGCCTCATCTTCCTGAAATCGAGACGAGAAGTCTATCAGCTGGATAACAGCGGAACGGCAGGCCAGTTGGCTCAAACGCCCGCTTCTTGACTCGATTCAAAGGATCGCTCCGTTCTTGTCACAAGCAGGAACATGTTTCGCGCCCGCGTCGAGCTCCGTGAAGCTCTCCATGGAAGTCTGCTGCCAGTTTGCGTACGGATTTGCCTCCGCTGCGTGGAGTTTGACACCTGCCAGGGCGGAGCCGCATGACCCAAGATGAGGTCGCAACGGTTCTCCATCACAAGCGGTGTTTTTTCCAGGAGACAAGGCTCGAATAGCGAGCCAATGCGGCCCTTGGACTGGTCCGACTCCGATCTCCTCAACCAAGCTTAGTCCAGGGAATCCGACTTCTTGCCAGCACATGCGTTTCTCTAGACGAGGCGTACCGGACTCCTGGGACCGCCACTACTGGAAGCGGCTCCGCTGGGCTGCTGGGAAATGCCTGTTCGTGGATCCATGCTCGAGAATTGTGTAGTCTTCCGAGCGATTCGTCGACCAGCGGAGCAGAGTCAGTCGTCTGCAGTCACTGCTGACATACCGCGTTCAGCCTCCGACAAGCACATCCCTGGTTCCTGTCGCGGAACCAATTAGTAAGTGACAGTGAATAGGTGGACTATGCCGAAGTACTTGGGATATAGGATCGATATGCCGACGACATGTCTCAACCCGAGTCACTCGCGCACAAGTGGGGGTAATAAACTTGGACTCGGGTCCAAAGTTCAGCCTCATGGTGCTCCCTGTACACTTCTGACTCGGTTCGCTGTAGCGTTCGACACGGAGCGACACGAATATGACGGCGCGAAAGTATCTTCCCGTCTGCCCAGGAGTCCAGCATACGGAAAAGCATCACCGCCGCTCGAGAACCTTGCTGACCCTGCACCCCAGCACACAGCTCCCTGCTGGATATGATTGTTGCTGTTGACGGGCATTGCTTGTTATCCCTCATTGTGACAGTCGCTCCTTTCATCTCGATCATGGTCGAGTATCATTTTGAATGTTGGTGGCGAATCAACATCAGAGCTCTCCTTTCTTACTGCTCCAAGATCCGCCAAACGCAACTGGACGATGAATGCTTGCAGTAGAGCGGGTCTCGCTGAATGGACGACCGTCTGAAGCGCGCTGTATAGTCGTGCACCCCATGCGAGACTCTTAACCCCGAAATCAGAGCAAAGAGACCTCTCATTTTGCTCGACTACCGTCACTTTCCCTAAGGCTCTTGCTTTGAGCCATCAACAACAGGGATACCTCTCGCAGCTCCCTCAAAGGTTGGTATTCGCTTCTCGTCAACTCAGCATTGTCGATCTTCACAAAGCCTCCCGTTCTTTGACCTGCGATCAGCTCACCTTTGGAACAATAGGCACTTGCCAACACACATTCGCGCAGTCAACATCAGGTTGCGGCGTGCACTTTTGTTCCATGCCGTGGCAGCGTGGTCAGCGTGGGGGTAATCGGCACCATTCCACCTCAAGCCACCATGATTACGTCACCGCCGAGCGACCTTGTACAGGGCATGGTGCAGATTCAACCTCTCACGGCATCATCGACCTTGATTACATGAGTGGAAGGTAACGGATTGTATGGGCTTTTGTTTGATGCTATGTCGGCGTCCTGAGTTCTTCTCCACAAAGCACTGCCTCGAACAACATGGCGTCTGCCATTAAAGCCAAATTGACGGGAGGATCAGCTGCCAACGACGCTGACCTGCAGGAAGAACGAGACAAGTACAGACTTCTAGTCACAGCCGGTCCGTCCTATGATGAGAAGACGCACAAGACCGTCAAGGTCAATTCCGAGATTCCAACGACAATCGAGAACGAGTTCTTGACAGCGAAGATCAATGTCCGCGTGAAAGGCTTCCGTGGTTTGCCAAACACAAGCCCATCAACATCGAAGGACTACTTCGACGACCCTATGCATGCAAAAGACCAATACTCGCTTGGTTTCAGCTTCGTTCCGAAGCAGGATATTCCCAGTGTAGATACTGTCTGGGGCAACGACTTCGACCATAGCATTAAGTACGCAAGAAATCATTAAGCGACGAGTCTGCATTGCTAACGTCGACACAGAGACAAGATTCCACCTGGTTTCAATACCGCCTTTAAAATTGTCAAGGAGTTCATCGATCCAGGCCTCAGTTGCGACGCCTATGCTGATCAGCCTTGGCTCTATGGGCCTAGTCTCAGCTGTTGGTTTGCTCTCCGCATCGGAGAAAAGGTCAACGAAGGCGAAGACTTTCCCGCACCCGGCGTGATGACTGAGGGAGCAGATGGAACCGGTAAAGATCTCAGAGAGCGACTAGGCCTCCCGGAAAACAACGAAAAGCGACGAAAGTACTTCCTGGACGCAAAGCATCGCCAACCTTTTTTTTTCGAAAAAGGTCGATGCTATCAAGGAGACTTCTACAACCCTTACTTGGACTTTGGTAATTTTAGTTTGAAACTGCCAGGTTTTACTTTGAAAGTGATCAAATACGTCGGAGACAAGACGCATTGTCTTCGATACGTGTTCAAGAACCGAGAGACCGGCGACATGTACTTCAACGTCAATTTCAAATTGCTCTGGGGTGAAGAGCTGCAAAAGGCCCTGACGGCAGACCAGAAAGAGCAGGCAAGCTCTGAAAGAGACTCTGGAATTGGCTTTCAAGATCAAGCCTCAGATGGGGCTACCGACGGCGCATCGAATGGTGTTGCAGCCTCCCCATCCACTTCCGGAGAGCCACAGGCCGTGCCAACCAACGACACCAACGACGAGTCAACGAGACATACTGCTCCGCCAACGATGCAATTACATCCCGGCGACCACAACGCCGCAGCTGCTGTTGCAAGTGCCGGGAGCAGTACGTCCGACCCAGATGTCGACGAGATTGATCGGCTTCTGCAACAGACGTCGACTAGCCAGAAGCGGAGCGGGCTTTTCCTGGATGAGATTGACTGAGATCGAGTAAGACTCATCCAGGTTCCGGATGCTATTTGGAGTTGGGATGACAGCATACACACGATACCCAGATAGACCGTGCAATCAGTTCCTCTCGATCAGTACACGTATGTCTGTCCACTGGTAGTGTAGTTCTGTCTCGCCTCGAAGACACACATATGACGTGTTTCTCCGTCTAGTGAGACGCGGACTGCTGATCACCTCTATAAAGATGTCAACCACTTCGACCAGGCTGTGCCGCCGAGTCTGGAGGTGGACTTGTTGGAGTGAAGAAGTGTAGCCACAGTGTTGGTATCGGATGGTCGGAGCTTTCGCTGCGTGCCGAGACCAAGACCCCTCATCACGTCTATTTCTGTCAGCACCACCGACCTCGACCTGTACATCCTGCACGCGATATCGGGTCAGCTTGAAAGGGCCATGCAGCTTCCCGCACCATGGCGCTGGCCGTGATGACCGTGGCGGTCCGGTTCCGACGACATTGCGACGACCGCTCGAGACCATGTCTCATCGAACCTCATCTCCTCGCGTCAGCCGCGCGACGACACGCCTGCTAACAAGGGAAAGTCTCTGCTGGACAACATGGCACTGACGCATCGCCTAACAAGCGAAGTCCGAGGTCCTCCGGTCTGGACTTGCAGTCTTGCTACAGTGAGATGGTAATAGAGCGCAACACCTCCAAGGAGAACGGTCCCAACAGGATGCAGACCAATGCATGGCCTCTGCATGTATGTAAGTACTGCCGTCGCTATTGGACGCACTTTTTGGCAGCTCGCTGGTTCAGCCTTGTTGTCCCGCGTTCAGCCTTGTCTTCCTGATCAGAGCATCATTTCCTACATCTCTACGCCTCCTGCCCTGAAAAAGTGTTTCATCGAGTCGCACAATCCTGTGACAGATTGCACATGGCGTGCCTTCACGACGGATAGAAGCATATCTCGAACATTTTGTCATCTGTGCGAGGGAACAGCAAACCATGCCGCCACCACCTACACCTCCGGAGAAGCATGGTCTCCTCCAGGACTCTCCATCATCCATCGCTTCAACAGCCGCAGGAACTTCAACGCAACCACCCGGCGCAAGACATCGACCAGTCTACGCAAGAGTACCATCCGTGTCGTTCATCGACAGCACTGCCACTAGCGACATCACGGACACCTTGCACGAGACCGAGCCACCAGCGACACCAACACACGCCGGCGGAGGCCATGGACTTGGTATAGCACTGAACGCCACATCAACCGCAACTGCGAGGCACAGTCGAGCTGGCATGCCGTCAACCCTTAGAGACTCTCTGGCTTCCACGGTCGAGCACGAAGAACCAATTCCGAGGTCCACGCCGTCTACTGGAGCTTTGTCCGGTAGCACAAGATTCAACGATTCTCCAAGTGGGTATGACATTTCATATGGCGGCGCGAAATCTGCGCACAAAGCTTCCCGTACCTCTTTAGCCTCGACTTTACCTGGTTCAACCGCTGGACGCTCAGACACCGGACTGTTATCCTCAATTCGATCTCAATATAATGACTTCGAGCCTCATCATCACTGCCGCAGCTCACGATCCGCACAACACTCACGCTTCGGCCATTGGCTTCCAATCACCATCATTTCTCTCGCCATCTTCTCCACCATTGTGTCTGGCATATTCTGGGTTACCGCGCTGAGAGGGCCAAAATGGGGTAGACGGATCCGGACAAATGGAGGAGCCATAACTCCTTCCACTGCGGCTTTCCTGACTTCAGCACTCGCTAAGCTCGTCGAACTTGCATTTGTGACCGTGGTCGTTGCCTTTGTTGGCCAAGCCCTTGCTCGAAGAGCTTTCAAACTGGAGAATGCACGGGGCGTGACTTTAGCTGAGATGAGCATGCGCACTTGGATCATGCAGCCAGGAACCATGGTGACGCACTGGGAGAGCGTCCGTTATGCTGCGGCCTCATCACTTGGGTTCATCTCGTTGCTTGCGGCGCTTGTAGCAATGCTTTACACCTCAGCGGTCAGTGACCTCGAGAACATCCTGCATCAGCATTACTGACACGTAGAACAACAGGCTACCGCTCTCGTTCAACCTCAGCTCAAGTTCAGCAACTGGGAGCCTGCGTATCTCGGCGGTCTGGTCCAGACGCAATTCGCCAACATCGACTATATTGCCAAGCACTGCAAAACGCCCATACAAGAGAACTATGACACTTTCGACAATGGTAAAGCCCGAAGGACCAGTTGTCTGGAACTGGAGCATGCGGCTCTAGCATATCACAATTATAACACTTTCCTGGGGACATGGACCGATAGCATCAACAATGGCAGCGGTGGCGCGATTTGGGACACGAGACCGAAAGGATACGCTTTGCACCACGACAACACGACTATAAGCGCTCCATGGATCAACAGACATGATATCAGCGTGGTGTCTGCGGAGAAACCCAAGCGGTTCATCAACAACGCGACTATGGCGGTTCCGCATATCGGTGTCATCCAGGCAGCGTTAGATCCCATGAACCAACTCATGCAACCTGACGATATGGACGGCGTTCAGATCAACATTCGCGCCAGTACGCCGTCGCCTTTCGTGAACGTGCTTTGCGTCACATTGCACAAGCAGGATCTGAAGCCATTCGTTTACAGCATGTGGGACGGAGTTGATCCTGATTGGAATTACTCCATGGGCTACGGGTATCCCAACAAGTTCCTCAACGGTACTGACTACGATGACATCTTTCAGTGGGGCGAGAAGTACGGCGCTTCCAAGTATCCTCCTGTGTTTCCACGTCTTCCTATCGACTACAACACCTTGATCAACGACACCACTGGACTGGGCTGGGGCCGTAACACAGTGTACATATTGGGAAAGGTGAGTGGCAACATGGCAAAAGGATTCGCGAGCACAACGACATTCTTTTCCGCAACAGCTACGTCTATGCTTCGCTGACACTTGCATTCTGTTCCTAGGGAGGCGCCATCGAAGCAGGTACTCTGGCGCCAGCCACCGACGACGGGACCCCGAATGGCAACGGGACGAACTACGCCCTATGTCAACTGCAGGTCGGACTTACTGAGTCTTGCTCAACTCACTACAACGCATCAATCAGTGGAGCATCCATGTCAGCGGTGTGCGAGGACGAGGCTGATGAACTAATGTACCGCAAGAACAACAATGTCACATTATCTGGCAGCCGCACCCTGAGCGTGGATATAGCCAACGTCCTCGGCGATTGGGCGAGAAGTACGACTCTTCCTGAGATAGCGACCGAAACTGTACTGATGAGTTGCAGGTCTATCGCTTGGTACTGGCATCACAGACGCGAATGCTTCCAACTCGAGAGTCCTCACCCAGATGATCGTGACAAAAGAAAAGTTCAATACTGGACTACCTTCCCTAGCTGAGGCTCTAGCCGTCCTGACTGGGTGTACTGTCATTCAGTCTATCATCGACTCTCCGTTCGTGCTTCAGGACTGGAACTACACGCTTCCCACCGTTTCGCCTGGCAACTACGAATATTTCAAGGCCTCCGTACGAGCACAGCAGTACATCAGCGGCGGTAACCAGGACTACCAGAAGGGATTCCACTTGGTACTATTCACCGTCTTCATCATGAGTCTATTAATCACCATTTACTTCCTGGCTCACAAGACCTGGTACACAGACCTCAGCGAACCTACGACTCTCTTCAGCGTTGCAGTCAACTCTCCTCCGAGCGACAAGCTGGCGGGAAGCTGTGGCTGTGGACCTACCGGAGATCAGTATCGAGTCAGCTGGAAGCTCAACAACGACGAAGGACATTTTTACTACGAAGCGGCACCTGAAGGCGTGGTCGATGTGCAGAGTCCAAGAATGAGAATGAGTCGACGGTTCTCACAGAGCTTCGAGATGATGGCGAGCCCAATTGCTTCTGTAAAGGACCGCTTCAGTCGAGCTCATACCTGAAGGCAGTTCTTGGACCGGGAGATGGTGTTCATAGTGTTAATATCTGTATAATGGTCGTAAGGGCATGTGAATATAGAGAGTTCCAACCGAAGCCTCAGCACAAAGCACCCCGGCGATCTCAATTGCGTCACGAATTCGAGCTTGTGAGCTCGTTGAAAGCTCCAGACCTCTTCTATGCATGCACAAACCTTCAAAGACATCACATTACAGCTGCATCAAAGTACAGAACTATTGAGCGACTTTTGTGTGAGAATTCACGAGACTACATCGTTCACCTCAACGTTGAACGTGAAAGTCTACAAACTGGCGGGCAGCACAGAAGCTTCGAACTCCACGATGGCAGCATCGGCAACAGCTGCAATGGCCAAAAAGAAGCTGGTCGTCTGCGGCGGCAATGGATTCCTCGGAAGTAGAATCTGCAAGGCAGCAGTAGCAAGAGACTGGGACGTCGTATCAATAAGGTATACACAATCGCCAACCACCCACGATATCCTATGCTGACAGCATACTCCAGTCGCTCTGGCGAACCCAACTGGCCCTCCGTCTCCGCACACCAAACAGCACCAGCATGGTCGAAATCAGTCCAATGGCGAAAAGCCAACATCCTCCAACCCGAAACCTACAAATCCGACCTCGACGGCGCTAACGCGGTCGTACACTCGATGGGAATCTTGTTAGAAGCAGACTACAAAGGCGTGCTCACAGGCAAGGAGTCGCCGATCGCAGGACTACGACGGGCATTCTCCGCGACAAAAGCAGGAGGAAACACCAATCCGATGGATCGAAAGCCAGGTCAAGCGATTGAGCCGGGCGAGAAAGATGGACAAATTACATACGAGTTGATGAATCGGGACTCTGCGATTGCGTTGGCGAGGGAAGCGAATGACAGTGGTGTCAAGGCGTTCTGCTATATTTCCGCTGCGGCAGGCGCACCGATCTTGCCGGGACGATATATCAATACGAAGCGCGAAGCGGAGAGCACGGTTTCCTCGGCGTTCCCGCGGATGAGGAATGTCTTCATCCGGCCTGGGTTCTTGTATGATTCCTCGCGGGCTTTCACGATGCCAATGGCTGCGGTGACATATGGTGGCTTCCTCGCGAACTCGCTTACCGGAGGAAACCTGACATGGTTGATGGGTGCTGGTGGATCGAAGCCACTCAAGGCGGATCTGGTTG
Organism: Zymoseptoria tritici IPO323; assembly: GCF_000219625.1. Classification (NCBI taxonomy): domain Eukaryota; kingdom Fungi; phylum Ascomycota; class Dothideomycetes; order Mycosphaerellales; family Mycosphaerellaceae; genus Zymoseptoria; species Zymoseptoria tritici. Next base: position 1,917,984 of record NC_018216.1, on the reverse strand, counting down.
CTGAGGCTGTTGTCGAGAGCTTGTCAGATGACACGGTAAAAGGTCCGGTGGAAGTCAAGGAAATTGAAGAGCTGGCCAACAGAGCTTGGAGGAGGAATATGCTCTAGTTCACGCATTCCTCGGAGTGCGGAAGTGTCTAAGGCTGTATCAATAGAAGGCTCTAGCCAACTCAATGCACGATCTGTATTCTACGTTACAATCTGACGATGGTCACATTTCGAGCGCATTGATTCCTTATCTGGCAGGCATTGGACTGTTGAATCAGGCCATGTAGCTCTACCCATATTGACTGACCATCAGTAACCTACTGCCTTCATAAACAGCAATGCCAACCAGAGACCGGAGCAAAACACAATCGTCCAGCCAGTCGCCTCAACGCAGGTGTGCAAGCTTCTCTGCAACCTTTCCTCACGATCACCTCCATTGCCGACACCTCCTCGGCGGCTCAAGAGCACCAGTAGCGACCATACAGGACTGTACACGCAAAAGCCGAAAACAAACGAAGCACCGGTTGAGGACAGAGGTGGTGATGTACGTCCGTCGAAAATTACCCACCACCAAGCCAGACAGGAGCATGCGAAGCCGGACGTCGCGCAGCCGACTACGAGGAGCTCGAGCCCGGCGAACACGTAGCCGATCTCTTGCAGCATATCGTCCACAATCGCAAACATCCATCGAACAGTTCTCCATCTGTTCAAGTATGCAGTCACATACGGGGACCCCAGCACCGAGCAGATCGGCACAGCCACCCACCATCCCGTCTCAACAAGCTGCTCCGGCAAGACGTCTCGCAGCGCAATAATGAGCAACAGCGCACCGCTCATGCTCAGCCCGCTGTCTCGGCCAACACTAAGCTCACACGCCGCAGGAAGAGACAATACCACCGCAGCGATTGTTCTTTCCGTCGATCGCGGACTAAAACTGTCGATCACGAGGCACATCCACCCTGCTGCGGCGATTGCTCGCGGTGGTATCACGGTTCGAGCGAGCCAAGCCTCCAGCACTGTCAAGGCGAAGACGTGGGCAGTCGCGAGAGCGGTGACAGCTAGGTTCTGGGTCGGGGAGAGGATCGTGCTCGTGGCCATGTAGATGAAGGTGGTGAGGTAGAAGGTCGATGTGAGGATTCCTGTAACTTTCATGGCTTGTGGTGGAGGATGACGCCATGGTGGACGAATTTGTGCTGGCTGACGATTGGTGATCTTGTAGTAGAGGAATGCTGCCGAGGCGAAGACGGGGAGGATAGGAGCTGGAAGCTGGAAAATTCCCAGGTCGAGAGTAGGGTGAATGGCTTCTTGTGTTTCGCGCATGACTGATGTACTGTTCTCGTTCAGATCGGTTGTGGACATGTCAAAGGTGTGTCCATTGTCGGTTGTCTAGGTTTCCAATGCAACGTTGCTGCCTTGATGAAGTTGCGTCTCAGTTGTCGAAGGATGAAGTAAGTTTCCCTGGCAGCTTGGCCCGGGCTGCCAAGTGCGAGGTGCTTGAACGACTGCAGTACAAAACAGCGGAACAGTAGTACGTCGTAGGAAATCGTCAATGGCATTACTGTATAGTATACAGGTCGTCATCATAAGCGAAAAGAAAACAGCAATTCGCCTCGCGTTCGTTAAAGCCTCAAATGCCATCAAACACGCCGCTTCAAAATTCGACTTGCTCAAACGCTGTCGCTCAGGGAAAACATCAGAATGGTATGGTATGCAGAAAGGTCATTCAGGTGTGTCATATCTCATCGCCATGGTCGCCGTGCTGTACTCACAACATCTCTAATGCTGCCTCTACGCCGGGTTTCCATGCTCGTCGCGGGCCTCGCTTTGTCGGCAGTTTTGACGCTATCGCTGCGTCCAAAGAGTGATCGCTTCTCCTTCTCAACGCGATCTTGACCGGCGGCGGAAGGAGATCGAGGAGTGCCCGGTGCGGTCTTATTGCGTGTCTGCAATGTGGGTCGTTGAAAATCTGGCATCGGAGGATGTATGGCTGCTGACGCGTCGGCCACATTCCTTCTAGTGCGATCGTGGCTTTGACTCGTCATAGGTCGTCGTACCTCGATGGGAGTGGTATCGGCATACGCAGAGGACGGCGTCGTGGTCAAGGTTGGAAGAGGTGATTGCCCACGGTCGCTGCCGTGGCTACTGCTCATGCGCCTGAAGAGTCGTTGGGTTCTCAGCCCGAGAGACCTGCCTGGAGAGGGCGACGCTCGGGAGCGGTTCGGCGAGACCACGTCAGAGTGTAGTCGCAAGCGATCCTGCGCGACATCAGGAGACGTTTGCCTCATCTCCTGCTGCTGGTCGCTAGGAACGACGGTTCGGTTGCCAGAGGATCCAGAATGGGCAGAGCGCGGACTTCTTACGGACTCCGCTGCCGTCTGTACCTTGCCACCACCGCTGACCATTCGACCGAACGTGCTGAAAATCGTCGGACTAGTCTCGACTCGTGACAATCGTGGCTTGGCGGGAGCGCTCCAGGAGATATTTTCGCTGGACTGCCGCTTTCTCAACGGTGAAAAGATCTCATCGTGGGGCGTCATGCTGGTCCCGTCGAAGTTTGGAGGCGACTGCGATCCCTTGAGAAATCGGCTTGGTGTGCCCATCTTGATGCTCTTCCCATCGGGACAATCATATTCAATCCCAAAGTCAAGCACGCCTCCAGACAGCCGATCAACATCTCCGTACTCCTCATCGTCCGAGCTTACATCAAAGTCTGGTACTTCAGGAGCCTGATCCCGGTGCTGTAGATTACTGGCAAATGCAGTCCGCAGTTCAACGGATGATCTCATCTGCTTGGGTGCAGTTCGAAGCCCGGGCTCGAGCGCGTCAAAGCCTTTCACTGGCGCTGGAGTCAAGTCTAGTAAAGATCTGCCGTCAAGGATGCTGGATCTCGAATTGCGCAGCATTCTCGTGCTGACACTATCTGGTGTGGGCGGCAAGAGAGGCTCGCCATGGGACATGCCAGCGTGGCCAAAGTGTCGTGGTAGGCCGTGGTGTGGCCTTCGCTTCAATTTGTCGTGCGATTCACCGGATGACGACCTGTCGCCGGAGATGATGGATGGCTTCATCGATACTGCAGCCAAAGCATCGTTCAGCGACTGGTAATGCGACTCAGGTGCGACCGGCCGTGGTATCGATGGCGGCGGCATGCAAGTCTCGGCGTCTTGCTGCAAGGGCTTCGAAATAGTGTTCGACTTGGAAGGAGTGAGACTATCCGCGTTGTGCTCAGACATCCACTGACTGACTCTCTTGATGCTGTCCTGGCGCGGGTGTAGGGGAGATCTGGTTGGCGATGCATGGTAATCCTCTTCGGCAGTGTTCTCCCAAGCAAAGTGGTCCGGGCTAACGTTCTGCTTCGGACTGTAGATTGATGGAAAGCTGCTCTCACTCAGCACACTGAGTCGTGGTGAGCTCAGTGTATCGTCCGCTTCGTCGTCCAGTCTGCTTTCCTGTCGGGAAAGCAGCGACTGGAAGCTTTTGACTGGGTGAAGTTCTCTAGCATTCTCGAGGAACACACTGCGCAAGGCTTGTGTACTTGGCTTTTGCTGGCTCAGAATGTTCGGCCGCCTCTTAGGCCGCACCGGTGTCTGATCGATCAAAAGTCCTTGCAACTTCTGTGAAGCTGCGGATGCAGGTAGTGAAGGCTCGCGGAGCTTGATCTGCGGAGTCCGTGCGTGCGCATTGAATTTGTTCGTCGGCGAATCTTGATCGTGAAGTTCTGTGCCAGCATAGCCTGAATCGGCGTGCGCAGTAGAAGGCCTGGTGACACTGTCTGCTTCCTCCACATAGTGCACACGCTCCTCCAGATCACATATTATGTCCATGGCCTCCTCCACAGCTTTGTCCCGCTTCTCCAACTCTTCCACCAGCTGAGAATTGATGCGCAGTAACTCAGCATGCTCCTCCTCCATTCTTTCAGCCCGCTCGACCTGCTCGCGCATCGCGTTCAATTCCCCTTGCAGCTTGTGCGTGTGATCGCGACGATGGTCGATCTCCAGCTTCAGAGCAAAGTTCTGCTTGTTCAAGCGATCCAACTGATCGTCCAAGTCTCTCGTACCCAGCGCTCGACGTCGACCGCTGCTGTTGCTGTGACCAAGATCTGACACTCTTGCGCTCGGAAGCACTGGCGAGCTGTCGAAGCGCCGGGCCTGACGGTGTGTTTCTGCCTCGTCGAGGAATATGTCATCGTCGCGGCCTGGTTGCGGACCGAAATCGGTGTGTCGTGCGCGTTTCGGTCGAGTGCTCCTCGCTCTTCGTTCTTGCAATCGTTCTTGAAGGTATTGCGACGCCGGAAGTACATCCTGATGCGAAAGGTCCAGTGGACTTCGTTCCGAACCGTAGTTCGACATGTCTGTGAAGTCGCGGCAGGATGATCCAGGTAGGCGGAACCTTGGCACGATGAAGGCGACGGTCAGGTCATGCCAGCGCAGGAGTGTGGTGAATATGAACGAGTGTGGTCTGGCGAAGAGCCAGACGTGAGTGCGGCGCGATTTGAATGAGCCGTGTGCGACTGATTGTCCGTGCCGTTCTGTTTGTTTCGCAATATGCTGCCCTCTCTTAGTATGTCTTGTGTATCATCACAACAGGGTGTCGGGTTGCGGGAGTGATGGGCGGTTGGCGCGTGCGGCCGCGTGGAATAGAACGGCGTGAGTGATGATTCTGATGAAGCGCAATACCACGTGGATTGTCTCGGTGAAGGCTGACGGAGCCAAAGGAAGAGGAGTCGCGATGGGTCTTTATCATCACGAGAGAGAAGTAGGAGCAGGAGGAGCAGTGGTTGCACTTTGTGCATATTTCATGCATGCTCTCTCCACTGTCCCAGACAAAGAACCAATCGCAAACGCTCGGGCCCTGTCGTTACCCGGGGTGCCCAACAGTGCTCCGTGAAGCTAACCGGCCCGCCGCATTCTCTCTTCGCTTGTTGAACTCACTTCCTTCTTCTCCACGCTGCAATTGGCGCAATGGCGCGGCAAGCCTTGCTCGGCAAATCATCGAGTGACAGATGCGAATCTCCTCCCAGCCCTGTAACGACTGACGAGACTGATGAACACTCGCCAGCCTGGAGGCTGTGCTGTCCTCTCTTCACGACGCATTCTCGTCAACGATTCACAGCAACATTGAACTGCATACATTCATCCCGTGCAAAGTACCTCGGGCAGCAACGCAGCCAAGTGCTCGAGCACGCGTCTCGTCTTCAGATCCTGCAGAATTGGCGTCGTGATTGCATTTGCCCGCTCAGTTCTAACGCGCGCTGCTGCAGCAAATTTCTCCAACTTGTCCGAGCTTGCACAGCTAGCATCTGACGAACATCTCCAACCAGCGTATCCTGGCCTCTCCATGCTTAGGGCCCATATTCCGGAGTCTGGACCGCAGTACTCACGATATCGAGACGAACCATTTCTCGCGGCAATTCTCTTCTCCGAAGCCCTTTATCACATCGAGCGGCAAGAGCGGTGACATTTCTGGTACCTGAAACCCGCATATTGCCCCGTACCTGAAACCCGCATATTGCCCCACGACGAAGGCTCTGCTAGCGATCGTAGCTTCCAACGTCCCGCGTGTCGATCGGCGTGTACGCCCGTGCGAGGTTGTGGACCTTGGCACAAATCAAAATCTGGCCTTTGCGATGACCCAGCAACACAACGGAAGTAGACATGAGCGACGTCAATCAGACTGTATCGCTGTGCGGTCAACCACTTCGCTTACGCCCGAACATGACAATGCCAGCATTATGGAAACTCACCAAGTTCTGGCGAAGCCCTGGAACCTTTCACGATACCGCAGTAGCGGGCCCATAGAGCAGTTCCCTAGCACGTGCATTTTGCTTTTGCAAGCCATAACACGCGCAGGAGCTGAATCTACCACCTCCTGAACCGGGCTTCTAAAGGATCTGAACGAGAACTCGTTCACCGTCTTCCATGAAACCGTGCGGGGTCTCACCGAATGGTTTCCAGGTTTTCGGTTGATGCCCTGCAGCTTTTCGAGCCGAACTGTAATATCGTGTTTCAGTATCGTGGTAAGGACGGGATCTGAGATCTCATCATTAATGACATGGGACTGCCTGCATTCGCTCCCCATCTGACGTCCGGACCTGGTTCGAATCAGATCTCATCGCTTCGCGGGATCTGGGTCTATGCAAGATCAATGCTTGGTGTTTATTCCCGATGATCTCGTGGAGGCTTCACTGGGCGGCAGAGGCCTTGATAGAAGCCATTCTTCAAGTCATCAAGCAAAGAGTGCCTCCTAGGACATCTCCGCAAGGGAATATCTCAACTCGGCTCAAACCTAAGTGTCGGCGTTTGATAGAGGGGTCCTCGGCCTCGGCTGAACCTGACACGAATTTGTCCTCCTTGATGGTCGCTCTCCATCATCGCACTCACACACAAGCACAATGGCTACCGAACTCCCATCACCACCCTTTGTAGAGGTTCCCGGAATCCACAACTTTCGTGACATCTCCGACGGGAGCCATGTCAAGACCGGCCTCGTCTTCCGATCCGCAGATCCGACAAAGGCTACGGAAGATGGTCTCAAAAAGATGAGTTCGGATCTAGGTGAGGTCCGTCTGCAATCTTCACCTGGTGTGAGTGCTCACTGCACGACATACTGACCTCGACTTCTTCCTCAGGGATAAAGAAAATCTTCGACCTCCGATCTCACCAAGAGATTCAACGCGATGGCCCTGAATGGGCGGGCGTCGAGGTCAACGCCTCAGATCCCTTCGAAGCGGTAGGCATGCAGCGTGAATGGGTGCCTGTCTTCGCGACGCAGGACTATGGTCCCGAACAAGTCGCCGTCCGCTACAAGCACTACACTTCCGGCCACCCCGATGGCTTCGTCACCGCCTACCGCGATATCCTGAAGGCAGGTCCTTCTGCGTACGGCAAGATCTTCCGCCATCTCGCACAACCCGAACCGACACCATGTCTGGTCCACTGTACGGCGGGTAAAGACAGGACAGGAGTGCTTGTGGCATTGCTCTTCTTGCTTGTTGACGTGCCGAAAGAGGCGATCAGCCAAGAGTACAGCTTGACAGACCAAGGCCTGGCACCGCTGAAGCCACTCTTCATCGAGAGGCTGCTGAAGAATCCAGCTTTGGAAGGCAACAGGGATGGAGTGCTGAATATGGTCTCCAGTAAGAAGGAGAACATGGACGGCACGATTGATATGATCTTGAAGGAGCACAAGAGCGCGGAAGAGTATATGAGGACACAATGCAAGTTGAGCGATGCGGAGATTGAGCAATTGAGGAAGAACTTGCGGAAGGCGTAGCGATGGAGAGTGGTCGCCTCGAGGATGCTCGTTGTGGATGTCGGAATAATACACGATAGATCGGAAAGGAATTCTCCAGCACAGAAATTCGTTCCACTCGCATCACATGCGTCGTACGGCGTAGCCGTATTGTTCGAGCAATCTGCCTGCATACAATGCGCAATGCAGCAGAGACGCCTCGTGTCGTCGGTTCGCCGATTGACTGGACGACAGCGCTCGAGAAGAGGGCTGTTGAGAAAGGCTTTGTGCATCATAGCGAATCCTTCCGTGCTCCTGCTGGTAGTGAAAGCGTAAGGCATACGTATGCGTCGACCTCAACATCAGTGCCGAGTCCAGTCCATCAATGTTCAGTCGATGAGCCATTGAAGCCACATTCTCTTAGGCTATTCTGCGCCATGGACCGCCGTCAACACGTGGGAGCAATGCGTGATGTTGAATGGTCCCAATCCCCTCGTTCCTTGCACGTGCGTGAAATACCGGCACCAAGATTCCGACAGATCGCGAAACAAGCATCGTTTCCGAAGCTTGACGAGCTTATCGCTTTTTGAAGTAAATGACGTTTATGGCGACTTTGAATAATTCGAATCAGGAACCGCTCATAGACGAATCACTATTGCTTTTGCCGGCATCGCCGATCAGGTAGATATCGAAGGTCAAATGTTCCTGCCTTCTTCCAGCCGTTGACCTCTGCTTAAGTAATCTCCTCTAGCTGTTTCGAGCGTTCTATTCCTCTCACTTCGCAATTACACTTTCTAGGAAGTCCCTCGCAACAGCCTTGGATGACGTCGCACACGCTGGTCGCAACTCTGTCAACCTAGGCGAAGGGCGGCTCGAGGCGGGCGAGGGAAGTGCAAAAGAGACACCTGCGGAATCCGGGTCCATCGAATGGCTACAAAGACCCGTGGGGAGCCACCGGACGAGGAACCGACGGCTAATACCACCACCTTTGACCGCCTTTCAAGAAGCAAAGCATCCCAGCGACTTCTGCTGGTTGCCCAGATTGTCTTGTTTACTATCATCGTGGCACAGTTCATCATGATGTACAGAAGCTATGTTGCTGCCGCTGCGCTGGCTCTCGTTGGCAATGCTCAGGCCACGACTACGACCACTCTGAAGAGCTCCACCACCACTGCCGGTCCGGACTACTACAACACTGATCCGAACTACTACCCTGGTGAGCGATGTGCTGTTGATACCAGCGTGAGAGAATGCTAACCACACCCAGGTCCGACGCCCACTGGCGCGGCAGCTTTCCTAGCTCAGTATAATCCGGCTCCCTTCGCATCTGTAGTGAGTATTCTGCCATGGACAAACTGGGGGTATACACCGTTGACCTCTTCTCCTAGTCCTACATTCCGAACAGCCCACTCGAGACTCAAGTTCCCATCGTGGGCAACACCAACCATAGCAACATCTACCAATTGCATGGCCAGCTATCTCACTACTTCCTGAACCCGGACGGTTTCGGGGTGCACGAGTACTCGCTGCCACACAATGCGTCCATTGTTCAGCTGAATATGTTGTCCCGCCATGGTTCTCGCTACCCGACCACGGGCTCCGGAGCGCCAACCTTGGCCGGAAAGCTAGGAAATTACACGAATGGCACTCTCGGCCACGCTCACTTCAACGGATCGTTGGACTTTCTCAACACCTGGACCTACAAGCTCGGCGCGGAGATTCTGGTCCCAATCGGCAAGCAGGAACTTTTCGACTCTGGTACTCTGCATCAGGTACGTCTTCCGCGTTAGACTGACCGCTGGACATGTTGCTAATGTCCGTATTCTATTAGATCATGTACGGTCATCTCAACCCAAACAATGGCACTAAGATCATTGCTCGATCCACCACTCAAAGCCGTATGCGGGAGTCTGCGGAGTATTTCCTAGCGGTATGTCGTTCTGATTGAGCATGATGTGGCCTCGAGTAAGCTAACGCCTGCTAGGGTTTCTTCGGTCTTGGATGGACGAATAATGCAAGCTTGGTATGACGACCCTTGTATGTTCAGCATGACCAGTTGCTGATCTCTGCTTAGGTACTATCGATTGAAGGGTCAGGACCGCCAGCCTGGAACAATTCTTTGGCGGGCTATTTCAACTGCCCGAACTCAAACAAGCCCGTTTCCACCGGCGGAAACAATGCTTCCTTGGTGGTAAGTCACTACTCCCAAGTCTTCCGTTCACACAAGATCCTGACCATTACAGTTCGAGAACAAATACCTCGCAGATGCTGTGAAGCGCTTCAACGCGAACAGCACTGGTTTCGACTGGACTGTTGTTGATGTCTACAACGCCCAATCGCTGTGTGCATACGAAACAGTCGCGCTCGGCTATTCTTCATTCTGTGGCCTCTTCACCTACGAAGAATGGGAAGGCTACGAATATTCCATCGACCTCCAATTCTCCGGAAATAACATGTTCGAGTCGCCCACCGGCCGCGGCGTCGGTATCGGCTACGTTTCAGAATTCCTCGCTCGTCTCCAGCACCATCTGATTACCAAGCCCACGGCGCAAGTCAACGTCACCCTGGACAGCAACCCGGCGACGTTCCCCTTGTACCAATCCCTCAACTTCGACTTCTCCCACGACACCAACATCGCCGCGATCTTGACTGCCTTTGGTCTCACTCAATTCGCCAAAGTCCTGCCGACAGACCATATCGATCGGAACCGACCGCAGATCGTGTCGCATCTCACTCCGTTCGGCGCTCGTCTTGACGTGGAAATCATCGAGACTCCAAAGCCTCTTTCCGGGGACCGCAAGGCTGGCGTCAAGTATGATGAGGGTAGCACGACAAGATACGTCCACTTCATCCTCAACCAGCGCACTATCCCGCTTGGCGCAAGCTTTAGCAAATGTGGCAAGCGCGATGATGGATGGTGTGAGCTTACCACTTTTATGGAGGTGCAGTCGACCAAGCTGGAGGAGGCGAAGTATGAGTACAGCTGCTTTGGCAACTACACCGCGTTGGGATATGGCAACGTTACCAATGGTGTGCCGGTCAACTGAGGGAGGAAGATGTAATGCATAATGGAGTACGGTCCGAATTGAAGTAATCAAATCATATTGCGATATTGGTTGTACAGCTTACTACTACTCGTCGTATAGACCTCAAGCACTACTTCGCGACACCTTGATCCAGCGGTCCTAATCGTGCTTCCCACTCTTCTCTCATCTGCTCCATCGCCTTCCAGACTTCCCTACCCGTCTCCTCAAACTCCCTCCGCGACTCATCCGTCACCTGCTTCAAGCCACGCCACCGCCCTCGCAAGCCAACCACGCTACCATCAGGAACAGACCCAACCCGACCAGAAAATCCCCAACCATCAACTTCCGTCCGAGCAACTCTCTCGTCTCCCGAAACACCCACCGCAGAACCCCACTTCCCTTTTCCATCCCGCTGCTCCAAGTCCGGTAGTTGTGTCGACAGCACGGCGAAGACTGCACTCACTGCGCCCTTGTACGGCTCCGCAGCATGCCACGGCGAGCCAAACAACCGTGCGAACACGAAGGTGAGGAACATGAAAAACTCCATCACCGCATTCAGTCCAGCGATAGAAGTGCCGATCACGCCAGGATGCGTGACGTACATTTTCGGCGTGGAGTCAGGCTTTGAGGTCGGGAGGAAGGACTGCATGAATGGTTTCGCAGAGGGGAGCTCGGAGGTGAGGACGAGGAAGTCGGTCAGTCGTTTCGAACACTCGTATGCTGCAGGTGTTTTGAGTCCCTGAATGTCGTCCAGTGAGAAGCTATTCGGTAGGGCACTGATGCTCGAAGTCCACACAATCCGCGTGTCGCGGGTCATCAAAGGGCTCAGCCAGTGAGTAAGCATGTAATGACCAAAGACATTCGCCGTGAAGACCTGACCCAGCGTCGGTTCCGGCGATCCGCCCGCTTTCTTCCCATCGAGTTGTGGCTTCGCAATAGCCCCCAGATCGGGTCTCATGTACTCCGGGTACGTCGTGGCGTGGACGGTGTCTGTCGCCACAGACCATATGGCTTTGGCCCAGTTCAAGCCGAGCCAGCCTGGGATTCCGGCATTCCAGACTACGGCGTCTAGTCGTTGGCCGCGACGGAGAAGTTGCTCGGCGAGAGACTTGACGGTCGTGAGTTTTAGGAGATCGACGAGGACGTTTTCGAGGTGGATGCGAGCATCCAGTAGCTGGCTGATGCCAAGTGTGGTGCCATTGGCCGTGCGGGAGAATTCTGCGAGGTGTTCTTGGAGTCGCTTCTTTGTGTCATCACCTTTCTTGCTGTCGCGAGTTGAGAAGAGGAGATGGAGGTGTTCTGTTTGAGGTCGAGTGTAGAGGAACTCGTCGATGAGACGGCAGCAGAGCGCGAAGCCGAGTCCGCTGTGATGCTGCGTCAGCTGGAGGATTCAATTCGTGCATGCATCGAGATTTGGAGCGTCTTGCCTGTTCGCTCCAGTCACCAGGACTGTGAAAACGTCCTTCTCGTTCGACTTTGAAGACATCGTGATCAATTGTCTTGAGTCTAGTGGAGGTGTGTGATGCTAAGTGAGCTGCTGAAAGAGAGGTGATCTTGAGCACGGTCCAAGTCATCAATCGTAAGACTTCCCAGGGTCCGCGACCAGGGAATCACTCTTGTGCAAGGAGTCTTGTTGAATATAACAATGAGCTCGACTGTCAATATCGAAGACACCAATGCATCATGGGCTACCGCGGTTTCAGAACGATGGAGGGCAAATGCATCTCGCGAGTGGAAGCGACCAACGTAACGCAAGGCAAGTCAAATCATCCATTCCGAGACTCGAGCACTTCGAGCCCCAATTAAATCTACACATCTATCATCTATAAGAAAGGAAGTCTGTTATGCATGCTGGTCAGTCCGTGTCTGTCTCTCCTTGCTGTCTCTTGTTTCCCGAAATTCAACGCCGAGTCAAACACATTTTCCATCACATATCCATTCCTGCTCCTCTCGATCATCATGCTGACAACTTTCTGCTCAGCATCCACTCATCATCTCGTACTTGCTCAAGGCTTCGTAAGCTGCTCCTTGCGGAAGAAAGTGAAGTATCCCACGCAAATTCCAAGCTGGAATAGAAGGCAGATCCAGAACCATGGCTCGGAAAGACCGCCCGTGATGTCTGTCGCGAAGCTGGGAAACGTAGGACCCGGTCCAGTACTGTTGAGACCATCTGCTCTGCCGATCTAAGGAAAGCAAGTCAGCAAATCTTCATATGGATGACGACAATATCGAAACTTACAATTGTAGCAATAGCACCGATACATTGCCCGGCCATCAAGGCGAACGAGCAGTGGAACCTCGCCATGGTTTGGAGGATGATCATGCCGAATCCGATTCCTTGAATAGAGTCCAGAACACCGAGCCACAACCATAATCCTCTTCCCAAAATGGCAGATGCGACTGGACTGCCTGCCCACGGAAGATACTGGCCAATATTTGAGCACGACCAGAGGATTTGACACCATCGTGGTGCGCCGAGACCGATGGCGAAGATCGGGAGAATCCAGCTGTGAGTAGTAGACAAATGCCCGAAGTAGAACAGAACTGCAGCCCATATGATGATGAAGAACACGAGCAGCATGACGACGATCACCCAGGCAGGCGCATGCTTGGAAGCCCAGAGGTACGACCAATTCCGACCATATGGCGCGGACAAGAATACGTTCTGAATGAAAGTGGCGACCAAGAACCAGACGATGATCTTACGTCGGAAGACGGAGGTGTAAAAGTCCGGCACTGCACCTGGCTTTTGGCGGTAGAAGTCTGGCAGACCGAAGAACAAGACCAGGCCGATTGTCCACAGGAAGATGGCGATTGGCACACCGACGGCAGTCATAGTGTAGCCATAGTCGACAGACTGGCCTTTGGCGGTGCCGACTGTGAGCTTGTTTCCCCAAGCCCACATACCGACGACGTACAGCTGCTGGGTTCCTTGAATAGCGCAAGCACGGAAAGCCCAGTCCTTGACGGGTGCTGCCCCGAGTGAACCAAAGTTCTGCGCGAAGAAGAGCGAGCCGGACGAGGATGCAACAGCGTAGCAGCCAGTGCCGACGTACTGCACCCACTTGGTGCCGAATCTCGTGCCGAAAGGTGCAAATGCGATGAGGAAAAACGCTGAGCCGTAGAAGAACCACGGAAGACTCATACACCAGACGGCTGGGAAGCGACGGAAGAGGAACCACCAGATGAGTGTCGTTGCAAAGTAGATGGAGGCAATTGCGTACAGCTGGCCAGCGGTTTGACCGACCTGTCCGGTGAGAAGAGTGATCTGGTAGGAGTTGGCCGCCAGGATCTGACCCAACGCGAGAAGAAGTGCATATACCGGCCAATCGCCGAGCTTGTACATCAGAATTCGGCGAATTCCAGAGGGTGGCGTGTAGTTGTCGGGCAATAGAAATTGTGCGGTAGACTCCTCGCCATCGTCACCTTCAAAGATGGATCCCGCAGGAGTCGTTGCTCGAGAAGCGACGGGTGTGGTATTCCGACTCATCTTGGCCTCGTGCAAACGGCCGAACCACTGCTTCTCTGACTTCTCCAGGTATTCTTCGATACAAAGCTGAGTTTCGGAGTTCTTGCCGTTCAGAGCGTCCAGCTTCTTGTCGAATGTCTTGTAATACAGGCCAGTCGGGTCGGTGAAGAATGGTGTCAGCTCTTGCGGTTGACTCTTCTTCTCATTGACAACGGTCTCTGTTGCCAATGGAGTCTGAGTACCACTTCGAGGGGGCTCGTATTGCTGATTCAAGAAGGGGAAGCCGGCGCCGGAGGTCGGTGTGAAGGTTCCAGGACTGCTTGGGAAGAACGACCTGCCAGGCCGTGCAGGAGAATTGACTTGGTTGTGACGAGTCCCGTCGACAAGGCCCATGTTCATCTCATTAGCAAGCGCGACAATCTGAGAGCGGCGCCTGAATTCCTCTGCAGCTTCAGCTGTGATGTACTCTTCCTGCTCAACGCTGTTGCGCCGTGTTAACGGCTCCGAGCCTTCAGATGAGTTATCCCGCGTGACGGTCGAACTGTCTGCCGAGGCATTGCTGTCCAGCATATGACCTGGTCCCAGCCGGATACCCAGTGACAAGGCGCCGCCTTGATTTGACGGTGTCGCAGTGCCAGAGCGATTGGGTGAGGAGGGTCTCGTGTTCGGCCGGCTCCCAATGGGAGTGGCCCAGCCGCTTCTTGGAGTCATCCAGCCTGGCGTGTTCCATCCACTAGATGTGCCACCTCTGTCCTCGATGCCTTGGCGTTTGGCATTGATATATTCCATGCGCTTCTTGTGAATTCTAATCGAGTTGCTTTGCAGGATTTCAAGGTCCTCTTTCCACTGCGCGACGGGGAAGCGTTGTTTGGCCGATCGTGCTCTCATGATTGAACGAGTCGCATAATCTGATTTCAATGCAGCGGCGATTGCCATCTTGAATTGATGCATCTGATGCTTCGTGGTCGAAGATTCGATGGTGTACCACCAGCCGGGCATCTGTCCAAGGCCACCGACGCGAGCTCCGACACCAAGAGCGCCTTTACGACCAAACTCGACAGCCACCAATCCGAAGGGCTCATCTCTGCTGGGTATGCAAGCAAACTCTGCGCCGCTGAAGATGAACGGTGGGAGAGCCGTGAATTCTGGCTTGGAATACACTCGTCCCGGATATTTTTGCATCATCTTGTCAAGCTTCAGCGCCGCAAACTTGCCGTACAGGTCGATCACGGGACCAACGCACAGCAGTTGGGTCTTCGGATACTGCTCCAGGACAGCCGGGAAGACATCAGCGATGAGATCAATGCCCTTCTGCATAGACCATCGTCCGACGAAGACGAATAGATCGGCATCGGCGCGTTGCTCCAAGCCAGCCCACTCCTGCGCCTGGCGCTTCAGCTCGGTACGAGAGGCCTCGAAAGCCGCATCAACGTGGACATCGTCTGGATCGGACAGCTTCTTGTCCCATTCGGCAACGTCAGAAGGGTCCGGGTTTGGAAGGGAGCCGATCTTCTTCAGTCCCCAGAAAATCGGGTATCGTGCCCAGGAGCGTTTGCCGTACTTCTTGCTGACGCCGACGGCACCGAATCCCTTTTGGTGGACACGAAGAATGCTGGCTCCGGCGTGTAGTAAGTTGTAAACTTCTCCGAATTGAACGTAGCGTTGGACGACTTTCTTGGACAGGTTGAACACGGAGCAGATCTCTTCGACCTCTCGAGGATCTCTCATGGGCCAAAGGCCCTGGAATTCGGCATTGTGGAGAGAAAGGCAGCAAGGAATTGTCTTGGGAAGCAGGTACAGCGGCGCCACGGTGCCATGATAGTCGTTGATGTGGTAAAGATCGATGGGGAAGCGTCGCATGGCCTCTGCCAAGCATTGATTCCAGGCGGAGTAGTAGATGGCACTGTCCAAGTCGTCCATACGGGCTGGGTATGGCTCTTTGGCGGTTTGTCTGCGGAAGACCGGAGCATCAAGTAGCATGTAGGTGATATTGTCGAGTTTGTGGTACTGAACTTGAACTTCGTAAACTCGTCCAAGGATGGTGACCTCGATTGGGAGTCCAGGGGTATCGACTGGGTATTCAATGCCACCAGCGCAAGGCACGACCCAGATGAGGTCTTGATGTTGCAGGTTCTTGCCCATCAACTGAGCCATCACACCGAGACCCCCAATCTTGATTTTGATGTTCCAATCACTGATGTCGTACTCCATGGTGCCGATGAGTACAGTGCGGCGTTCGGTAGAACCCATGGCTGTCTCGGCAGAGAATGGAGCGCGCACGACTGAGAGCTCAGCAGCACCAAGCTCTGGAGAGCCCGAAGCAGTGCTGGGTTCTGTTGAGGGGTTGTCCGTATAGTTCTTCTCGTAGTGGAAGAACTTGCTGACAGAGGCCATGGATGCGAGACCTTTCTTCTCGTACAAACCAATCTTGTTGAACTTGACTCCATAGAAGAAGTGCACGTATGCCCATACTCCCACGATAGCCGAGATGATCGGAATAATGCCGAGCAATATCCAGAGCGTCAGTTGAACATATCTGTTACCGACCGGCACAAGGTAGTATCTGAAGTCGGCATCGTTGAACAGAATTCGCCAGGCAAGATGAGGTGCACCGGGACCATGATCGGTGATGTTCGTGACACACTGCTGAAGTGAGACCGGAGAGATACGATCCAAGACCGTGTCATTGTCGACGTCTCCCATCGCGTAGCTGACATCTGGGCTGCCGTCGGCCGCCATGCCCCAAACGTTGAGTTGAAACTGCGAAGGCCACTCCGTTAAAAAGTCGTATGTCCATGTACCGTTGTCGAGCTGAGACATCTTATTCGGGATTCCAGAGTCATAGCCATATTGATTGAAAGACCCGTGGACGAAAAGGTGAGGGAAGCGCCTTGGAATGTCGTTTGTGCCAACTAGGTCGCCTTCCATGAAATGGTCGCTGCTGCCAGTGAGCTTGGACCAGTACTGAACTTGAACGTGGTCTCCGGTCCATTTCTGAATGTTCGAGCCTCGCCATGTTTGCGAAGGAAGAGAAACGTTGCCAGGAGTGTAGTCCAACCAGTCGGACCAAGTTCCACCGAAGGACATGGAAAAGCGCCACTTGTCCGCGCCCGGAGCTTTGTGGTTGATCATAAATCCAGAGCTTGTGATTGACGCATCACGCTTGACCTTCCTTGCGGTAGTGTCCTCCTTGTAAAGCAAAGATGAGCTGAAGTTAGCAGTCATCGGGAATATCATGGGATTCTCAGGCTGGCCGATTCGGAACATGAAGTGATCATTCGAACCGGTCGACATGTTTTGATTCTTGCTGGTGGCGTTGTTCAGGTTCAACATGTGGACACCGTCGTACACATTGGTAAGTGTGAATCGTGCACGCCAGGTCGACGGAGCTGTTCCGTCGTAGTATGACTCGAACTGTGGATCGATGCTCAGGCAATTCGCGGAATCGCCGTCAAGAGATGCCTGTTGGCCATCCGCAGTCGTTGAGTCGATCGTGATGGAGTTCTTGACCGAGTCGCAGTCCATTTCCTCGGAGAAGCGGAATTCGACCTCGACAGAGGAAGCTTCGTCTTCAGGTGAGTCGGAGATAATGCGTGCATCGTGGCCGGGCGAGAATCCAGTGATCAGTGGAATCGGAGTCATCCACTTGTCCACGGGCACAAATGCCTTCCAGCCGTACATGGACATGTTCATCTTCGAGACACAACCGTTCAACTCCGTTGATCCTTCAAAACCCAGACTACGATTGGAAGTTTCCAGTGTCCACTCGTCGAATGGGTAGAAAAGATTCTTCACCGTGGTGCCTTCGTCAAAGGGAGCGATGATGGCGTCTTCACCCTTGCAATCGGATTCGTAAGTTCGCGACCCGTTGTAGTTTGAGTAGAGCAGCCACACGCCCTGATTGCCGAAAGCGCCTTCGCCTTCAAAGTCCTGGATGTCTTCTTCCCTTCCGCGGTAGACGCTCCAGAGACCGGTCTCGGTGGGCACGCCGAATGATCCTGGCAGCGTGTAGTTGAAAGTTTGGTTGGAAAGCTGCTCCATGTGCCAGCCATCATTGAGGACCGGGTATCTTTCACGCAGCTGGAACATGTGCTTCAAGACGTTGTAAACCGGGTGCGATGAATCCCTGTGATCTTTGCTGACGCCATCGTCCTGACACCCCGTGAGAGAGCTGTTGATTGGCCACTCGTTCAGATTGATGTTGCCGACTTTGTAGCAGCCGTGCATTTGCCAGGCCTGAGCGGACGACATTGGTTGCCGACCGAAAATGTAGTTGCTTGCAGTGTTGTCGAGCACGTAAAAGGCCTGCTCTTCACCCCAGCTGACCATCGGAATACCGGGCATGACCAGTGAGATGATGAAGTCTCCGAGCAGTTGTCGCTCTGTTCCGTTTGTAAGACCAGGCCATCGCAGAACATCGTGGTTCGAGACGCCATACATATGCCGTGGGTCAAATTTGCCTGTGTACGCATTGTTGAGATCGTTGGTGCGGACCATTGTTTCCCATTGAGAGGGAAAATTGACAAGAGTGTCGCTGGCCGCGAGAAGATTTCCATCGAGACCAAGGAATCGCATGAGAGCTCTGTAGGTGGAGTAGTGGAAAGCGCCTGCGTCCAGAGCCTGCTGACCTTCTTCGCGGATGTATTCCGTGTCGTTCGAGGTCATCGCTTTGGTTTTATTGAAAACCATCATGCCTGGCTCTTTGCCTCGACCCAGGTAGATGGCAGCGTCAGCGTTTCCGTTCACGATTTCGCCAGGGATGAAGAAGTTGTCCTTGCCGACAGATGCGGCGCATTCTCTCTGGAAGTGAGACCAACGCCCCTGAGCATCAACGGTGACTTGCATGGCCTTGTCGATTCTGAAGCCATCAATATCCAATCCCTTAATCATCATGCAAGAAAAGTGGTTGATCTTGTCCAGCACCGAAGGTTTCCACTCCCTCAGTCGATCCTGAACGCCGTTGAACTTTGAGAGCTGTTTTTGCCATTCAGGGTAGACGCCGAAAGCTCCAACGTCGCCAAATTGATTGAAGTCGCTGTCCATACATCCGACCATCTCCCGTGTGTTATTGTCGAGGATTTGGTGTCCGCCCTGATCCCAGAAGCGTGGGTAGTCGTACGGACACACTTCTTGGAAGTTGTTTGAAACTTCGAAGTCGCGGTATGTGACCTTTGAAATGTACTCCATATTGTGCTCGGTGAAGGAGAAGTCGGTACTGCTGTTGAAGGATCCCTCAAATCCAAAAAGATTCGCCATGGTAGCCATTGTATTGTCCATGACCACATACATACCCTTGTCGTGAACAGCTTTGATCCCAGCGCGCCAGTCTTCGATGTTGCCCAGATGGTGGTCGAGAATTGTGTGATCGTAAGGGCTGAAGCCGTCAGACTCCCATGGCTTATTGATCATCGCGCTGCCGACAAGGTAGATTCCGCGGATTCCCATGCCATGAAGATAATCGAGCGAGTCCTGTAAGCCTTTTATGTCGCCGCCGTGACGAAGTTGTGTTTGCTTGGGATCTTGCTCCCAGTTGGTACCATTGGCATTGTCGTTGGTTGGATCGCCGTTGACGAATCTGTCGAGGAAGAAGCTGTAGAACGGGAATCGCCAATTTTTGGGGCTTGCTTGGTGTTCATGTCCCGCAGGCCAGTCGGGAGTGGTGTATTCGAGCGGTGTGGCGGCATTCTGGTTGACGTTGAGATTCCACTCGATCTCGGCTGGATCATAAAAGGATGCTGTCGCCAAAGCCAGAAGCGAAGATAGCCGCAGTAGAAGTGAAGTGTGCATATTGTCCAAACGCTTGAAGGTCAAGTGTCGCCACGAGTGGCACGGACGAGTGAAGAGAGTTCACAGAAATGCGGTACCAGGTAGCGAGTGATGTCCAAATCGTATGAAGGTGTAGTGTTCTAGTCGGCAAAGGTCGATGGACTGAAGGTGGTAGTCTTTCATAGCCTGGAGTGAAGTGACAGGGGACGATGGTGGGAGCCAACGGACGTAAGTGGGAGCGCGGCGGTCCCGAGAGAAAGGCAGTCTAGCAAGGATGATTGTCAACGGAGCGTCGGAGGCCAGATGAGATGGTGGGCAAGCTCGGCGCGCGAGGCAAGGCGCAGATGAGAGATCCAAAGTCGAAGCTATCCGCCGAGACGGTCCAGGTCTGATCGTCGTTGAGATGGAGCTGCAGCCCGAGACGGAACCTGGCCGTGCTTTTTCCTGGATCTGCGCGACGGACCTGCGGAGGAAGTTGTATGACGACGGGGTGCCTTTGACCCATGCAGTGTGTGACCGTCGTGTGTATTCCCGTCCTTCAAAGTGCCGAGTTGAACCTGTCTGTGAATGCGAATGCGTCAAAGGTCAGAACGTCAGGGCACGTTCTCTTCCGGTCTGAAGATAGCGTCAAAGAGAGCTCTTGCCTCGAGAGGCGAAGTGGTTGATCCGTCGTCAACGAGGTGTGGATACGTGCAGCACTCCGAAAAGTGCACCGTCCTTGGTTGAGCTGTGAATTTGTGAGGCTCCAGAGGCGTGAGGCTCACGATCTGGAGGAGATGAAGCGATGCATTCGCCCATTGAGGAGTGGACGACATGCAGCGTTTGACCCCACTGTGGGCGCCCATAGCGGACCTGCCACTCGCCCCAACGCCATGCCCGCGGTGCATCCCTGTCTACACGTCGGCACTATACGTCCAAAGTAGAACAGCGCAGTCGATAGGAGGAACACGGTGGATTCAGCCTATCTCACCTGGTCGCGAGCATATCGCTGGCCACTGGTCAACATTGCATCGCCGGCCGTATCTCCCGTTCTCGTAGCGTCCTAATCCTGAGATACATCCTCAAGTCGCCTGTAGTGGGCCCTCGCCAATGCACAGCAAGCCGTACCTTACACGCCGGTGGTACGCCGACGGGAGGTAAGAGCAACGGGACGCTATGCACCTTGCAGGCGACTCTTTTCCATTCTTTCCACATTTTCCATTGCCGTCTGCCAGCTGTCAAGAGCCATCTGCCAACAGACGCACTCCATCGCAAGGATCCTTCCGACAATGTCAATCTATGTGACGAGATTGCGGGTCCCCACAGCCTTGCCATCTCCTTCATCGCCGAAATTCTCTGCGTGTTGAGCGAGAGGATCTAAAGCAGAAGCAGATGCAGTGGCACAACTTACCCTGCCTAGCGCGATGTGCCGTTTCGTCGTCAAGCCACTAAATCAGGGACAGGTCTCCTAGCGCTGCGTGCCGAGAGAGTTTCGGACGTACCCGACCTTCCGCACCAGGGTACTGCTCTCCAGCCGACCACTCCTTCTATTTGCATCGACAGTCAAGGAATGGGCTCCGATCATGTGGCTGCTTCATCAATCCCTCCGCATTCCGATGCCGATGGCACGCACGCGCCCGACACTCTCGACCACATGGTGCATTGGCTGCGGGGTGCGCGCCATCTTCATGGACCGCCATCTGACGAGGCTACGCGAGAACGAAGGCTACAGTGCACAAGGGAGAACACAGTCGGACATCCGCCACGATCGCATTGGAGTTGTGTGAAGCTAGCGTGGTCAAGCGATGGAGGTCAGCACCTTATTGCCTGGAGGATCCGGACCGACCGATGTGGCGTTGCCTATTTCAACCGCATGCTGTTATACTGACCTATGAGCACGATCAGCTTCGGATCGGTCCTCACTGAAACACGGACATGTCGTCACTGGAAAGAATCCTGATTCCCTTGCACCAGCCTCAGCATTCAACACGTCGAAGCTTGATGGGGCCAAGCGTGCTGAATATGTGGAATTCGCGCGGCACCGTGGCGACAC
This sequence comes from Zymoseptoria tritici IPO323, assembly GCF_000219625.1. Classification (NCBI taxonomy): domain Eukaryota; kingdom Fungi; phylum Ascomycota; class Dothideomycetes; order Mycosphaerellales; family Mycosphaerellaceae; genus Zymoseptoria; species Zymoseptoria tritici. The sequence goes on along the minus strand of NC_018216.1, from coordinate 1,896,477 downwards.
GCCCACAAGCGACTCGTCGTCATATTCACTGGAAAGTTTTTCGTCACTCAGTCACTGTCCTACTGCAAGATGACACGCACTGTGCCTTTTCTTGAAACTTGCAAAGTCGTCCATGCTGACTACTCATTAGGTAAGAAGTTGAGGCGGTCCGCATGAACGTCCGAACTACGTGTGAGTAGGCGTGGAAGTCCATCCACGATCTCCACTCACATCATGTTGCACTCATGGCAATCACTTTGCATTGCTATTGCAACAATACTGATAATTACTGGCCATCACACCAACGCTGCGACCCTTGATGACTGGCGAGGCCGTACCATCTACCAGGTCTTGACTGATCGATTTGCCCGCACGAAGGACTCAAATGCCGACTGCGATGTGGTCCATGGCATGTATTGCGGAGGCTCGTGGAAGGGCATCGAACGCAAGCTGGACTACATCCAAGGCATGAACTTTGACGCGATATGGATTTCCCCAATCGTTGCGCAATTACCTCAAACGACCGGCTGGGGCGAGGCATACACCGGCTATTGGGCGCAAGATCTGTATGCGCTGAACGATAATTTTGGCACCTCCGATGACTTGAAAAGTCTTATCAAGGCCATGCACAACCGGGGCATGTACTTGATGCTCGACATTGTCGTCAACCACATGGGTTCGTGATGAGGGTATCCTTGGCCCCTGATCCATGCTGACGAACGCCACAGGCTATGCCGGAGAGCCGGAAGACGTTGACTACAGCGTTTTCGATCCCTTCGACAACTCAAAGTACTTTCACAGCTACTGCGCAGTGAATGCAGATACCAATCAGACCAACGTCGAGACATGCTGGCTGGGAGACGACATTGTGGCCCTCGCGGATTTGCGCACCGAAGACAAAGAAGTTCAAAACCTGCTCGGCAATTGGATTCGCGGCCTTGTCAACGAGTATTCAATCGATGGGCTTCGAATTGACACGGCGGTCAACGTCGAGCCGAGTTTTTATCCTGAATTCGTCAAGGCCGCCGGTGTCTTCGCCACGGGAGAGACCATGGACGGTGATAACTCTTTTGTTTGCAAATGGGCCGATGCAATTGGCAGTGTGCTCAACTACCCGATCTACTATCCTCTCACACGAGCTTTCTCGTCCACGCAAGGCAACATCAATGATCTCACGATGACTATCAATACCAATGCCATCAACTGTAACGACCCAACAGCATTTGGCCTTTTTACCGAAAACCACGATGTCGAGAGGTTCCCGTCCATGAGCAATGACACAGCACTCGCCAAGAACTTGCTGACCTTCAACATCATGGGCGATGGAATCCCAATCATCTATCAAGGCCAGGAGCAACACATGGCTGGCGTGACTTCCCCCTGGACCAACCGCTCACCCATCTGGACATCCGACTACGACGAAGATGTCGAGCTCTACAAACATCTCGCGACGCTGATCAAACTCCGGAAGCACATGGTTGCGAAGGATGAAAAGTACACACGACAGACATCCAGCGTCATCTACCAAGATTACCACTCCTTTGCGATGCGAAAAGGAACGGACGAGCATCAGGTCATCACTCTCTTCACCAATAACGGCGAATCTTCCGGCAAATACAAGCTCGATATTCGGCGCCATGGATACGATGAGGATACCCAAATGACTGAAATCTTGACCTGCAAGGACCTCAAAGTCGATGACAAGGGCGCTCTTGTTGTTCCCATGGACAAGGGTCTACCGAAAGTCATCGTCCCAAAGAGATTGCTCGAGGGCTCTGGACTTTGCGGAACAGAAGAGGCCACCCCGATTCGAAATCCGCCGCCGGCTGGCACATCCGACTCGGATCCCGAAGCTAGCGAAACCGGCTCTGCGAGTGAGCGCCGCATCGATCTTATCTTTGTAATCCTGGCTACGCTGCTCTCAATCCTTCTGGTATGAGTTCGGGAGAATGCTCGCACGGTGTCGTACTGCAAGCAGTAACTGCATGCTCGAGGTTGAGCACAGCTCTTGCTTATGAGGCAGTTCGCGCCGCGGCGAGTTGCAATCTGGACTAACACGACCAATTTTGTAGGCATAGAGACAGACAACAATTGACTGAAAGAGAATAGAGAACAAATCATACAATTCAGACTTCGAAACATGTTCCTGATCACGAACGCACCGCCACAGCGACACGAACCTCAAAACTCAACAACGCAACCTTGGCCCTGAAAGATCGATCGGTTAGCATTGGATCCCTGTCCGCTTCCGCGAACCGTACAAGGGCCCTGGTCCCTCCTGCTTGCGCAACTCCGAAGCCTGCACATCTGGTTGGACAAGGATCTCTTGACGGAGTTGATTAATCGGCGTCATTGTGGGCCATTTCTTTGAAAGCTCCAACCGAGTCGGATCATCGGGTTTCGATAATGGATGACACCCGGCCAGAGACATCTGGGCGTGGACGGTGCTCCATTTTCGCCCTGCGTCTTATCGCCGCGAGGCGAGCGAGTCGACTGCCGACGTTGCACAAGATACGAGACACGAATTCTCTGTCACTTTTCTTTGGCGCGAAGGAAGCATTTTGGGTCTGGAATTAGAAGTTCTGTTCATTACGGCCGGAGATTGTTTGGTCCTGCAGTCTGCAACGCGTCCTGCAATCGATGCGGTATGGTGGAGGCGCGGGAACGAAGAGTGGGTCGATTCCCTGCCGATGGGATGTTCGTTGTAAGATGTAGATTGCTTCAGCTTGAGGCTCGGCACCGTACGAGAACGAGCGCATCCGAGAGACAGCTTGACACGACAGCGTGGGTGATTTCCGTTGAGTGAAAGAAAGCACATTCATCGCGCAATATGCTACTGCTGCCAAATCCGATGGGAGACTTGCTTCGAAATGACCATTCCATTGGCAACAATGCAAGGCGTGCCAGAGCAAAGATTCATGGAGATCTCACCTTGTTCCGCAGAGCACAGCGTCTTTGGAACCAGCGCACAAGCGGTGCACCAGCAACCGAAACTGCTGCCGAGCACAACAGTCGCCTGCGAACTGCGATCAGCCGAGTACAGATGCGGTGTTCAGATGTCCTACACAACACAGCTTCTGTGACCTGTCCTCCGCAATGTGGCATGCAAGGAGAGAATCTCTGCGTGTGGCAATGCATTTCGCAGCCAAGCGAGACTGTGCAAAAAGTCAAGTCGTTCAGTCGTGATACATGATAACGCTCGCTAATCCGCAGCACCCCTCACAAAACAAAAACCTCCCAAATAACGCGAAAGCCAAGTTCGGTCTCCATCGTCAATGCTCATTTACTGATACGGTTGCAGGCCACTGCTTCGGAGGATCCTCGCGGTGTCTTCAGCACTGTAGCCAAAGAAGACTGGGCCGTTGAATATCATCCTCGGCTCGGGATTTCTGGCTGGCTGCTCGTTCGTCGGCGTGGTCGTCGCGTTGATGTTCATTGCGGCTTTTATTGCTTGTTCAGCCGCAGGCGGGGTTGGACGGTCGTCGACAACCGCTTTCGCTTTCGACTCGTGAGGTGAAGGGCCAGTAGCTCCGTGACCAAATGGACACTTTCCGACCGGCCTTCCGCCTTGCTTGGGGGCTTCCAGGTCGCTCGGCCGAGTCTGATCGAGAGCAGGCGAATTGACTTGGGCCGGCTTGCTACTGACATTGCTCACAGCCTTCTCAAGGTACTGTACAGGAACTTGTATGCCCCATGGCCGGCTAGGGGACTCACCGACCCGGATCTCGCGAAGGTCTCGCTCGAAGTGTGGCTTCCTGTCTTCCTCCTGCTCCTCCTCGTCAGCAGCCTCATCACCTTCTGGACCCTCAGCACCAACGCTGCTTGCCCACTTGCGAACCTTCTCGTTGCTCAGATGGCTTGCCACATCCTCGTCAGCATCTTCGGGCTCCTCGGGCAAATAATCTTTATGCTTCTGACCCAAGCCTTGTATCATTGAAACCAGAGTGCCGTATTTCGCGTCCAGTTCCTTCACCTGATCCTCGTTGCTTTGGTACCGCCGGACGCACACCTCGTGACTTCGCGGAAGCTCATGCTTATGGTTCTCAAAGTAGGTGGCAACCTCTTCTGGCGAGTGTTGATCCAAGAATCGTATCGGACAGACGCCTGCGTCCGCATTTTCGACCTGTGGTAGCTTGACGCTAGGTTCCTTCGCTGCCGCCGTGGCAGAGTGTGTATCGTGGTCCGACATACCACAGATCTCTGCTTTGATCGGATCCACCATACTCGCTCTCCTGCTCTTTCGCCATGACAAGCTCTCCTTGCCATCGATGCGACTGGTATGACTGCGATCGACGCTTGCCGCAGCAACGCTGCCAGTTTGCTCGTATCGACTGAGAACGCTCGCTGCGTGGGAGCTCAGCTTCTTTCGCGCCATACCGGCAAAAGGACAACCCAGTTGGCTCGGCCTTCCTTCAACCGTGAAGTCCTGTTCTAATGGTGATTCGGAGATGGACGGCATCATGGAGCTGGATCCCTCTGGAGCTTGCTTGTCGGCAGCAGGCCCTGACCAGATTCGCACACCGTTTCCTGAACCGTCAAGATTCTGTTTAAGGCTAGTCGCAGCGGTGTTCGCCGCTCTGACCTTGATCGCTGCCTGTCTTGTCTCGCTGCTCTTCTCCAAAATATCGAAGGTCGTAGGGTTCGCGGATTCGTGGTCCTTTCCGGCGGGAACGGATGCAAGGCTCAGAGGAGGTGTGGCAGTTGGACCGGCGCCATATCGTTTCGCGAGATCATTGTACTAGGTTCCGCGTCAGCACAACCCACTGATGTTTGCGCCGCAAGGGCAATAGCAAGTAAAGGCGACATCATTCGACGACTGACGATCTTGCGAGCGAGTACAGATCGCAAGCAATCGACTGCAGATCGCACTACGGAATTCAAGCCCTGTAATGATTCGCATGCCATACCTGATCTCTCGCTGTCGCAAGTTTGCGCTCCAAAGCCTGGTGCTGGCTGTGCAGCTTTCCGTATTCATCTTGCAAGGTCTCAAATCCAGTGATCAGTTGCCTGACCAGGCGATCCAACCCTTTATTGTCCATCTTCTACAGGTGTCGCGGCGCCTCGCTTTCGAAGTGGTCGTGTCCCGCAGTGTATGTCAAGTCCTGGCGGACTGCATAACCCAGGCGGCGGGCGGCTTGCGCAGTCGCTTGTGGATAAGGAGTAGCGGTAGGACGGTGTCACGTTCGTGTCTGCGTAGGACGGAGGAGTGTGATCGTGAGTCGTCTCAAGAACTGTAGAGGTCGCGAATGTGATCTGTTTCTGACGCGGATCCCTCGATTACGAAGCCGAAGACGGAGCATTCTAGGCATCTTGCAACAAAGCAGGCTGATGTCCGGCAAGTCCAGCCGAATACCCCCTATTACATAAGCGTACTCAAGGGACGACCTGCTGAAAACACGAGAGGCGATCTTGCACATGGCGTTTGCGCCAACTACACTCTCTCCGTTGTGAATGACTTTGCGATAACACTGGGCGAGAGGCGAAGGATGGCGAACGAGGAGCGGCCGTATCAGCAATCGCTGCCGTGGCGGGCGACGTCGTCCACTACACTGGGACTTGTTGGCTTTTTATCGCGGACTTTTCTATACGCGTTCAACAGGACCGAAGTACAGGGAGTGGAAAAGTTCATGGGATTATTGGATGAGCGGCGAGATGAGAGGAGCAGAACTCGCGGACTTCTTACCGGTGAGTCAAATGTCGTTCTCGGTGGGGACTCGGACTGACAAGAATGTAGTATCAAACCACACGAGCATGTATGTTTCTCAGACTGCAAAGTCCAAGCCGTTCTCTAACAGACATCAGAGTCGACGACCCTCTAGTATGGGGCGTATTGCCACATCGATACTACTGGACAACCAGCAACATGCGATTCTCGTTGGGAAGTGCGGACATCTGCTTCAAGAATATCCTTGCTGCTACATTCTTCACTTTTGGCAATACTCTTCCGGCTCATCGATCGGCTCATTCGAAGTTCGGCGGACTCTTTCAACCAACCATGACCCAGTGTATACGACTGCTCAGCGATCCACATGCCGGAACCTATGAACTTCACCCAGCAGAAGATCGATCACTGGAGAGCCTCCCTCGCTCAGATCCATTCTCCTCTGCCGAGCTCACATACTCCACAACGGGCACAGACAGCAATCCAGCACCATCTGCCTACCCAAGCCGACGCTTCAGCTGGATCCACATCTTCCCCGAGGGCATGATCCATCAGCATCCTGACAAAGTTATGCGCTACTTCAAATGGGGCGTTGCGCGACTCATCCTGGAGTCGGAGCCGTGTCCTGATGTAGTCCCAATGTGGATCGACGGTCCACAGCACATTATGGATAACGAACGAGGATGGCCGAGAGCGATACCGCGTGCGGGCAAGGACGTTAGCGTGACCTTTGGTGATGTCGTCGATTCTGAGAAGGTATTCGAGCCGTTCAGGCAGAGATGGCGAGCCATGAAGGAAAAGGCAAAACGGAAACAGCTGCAGGACTCCGGAGATCACAGCACCGTCGACACGATAGACTCACTTGGGGTGGTGACTGATGAGGATCTCAAATTCGGCAAAGAAGCTCAGCAGCTTCGTATTGATGTCACTATGGCGGTTCGGAACGAGGTCCTCAAAGTACGACGATCGACTGGACTCGCAGATGAGGATCCAAAACGAGGATTGGCTGATACATGGCGTAAAGAAGGCAGTCTCGCACGAGAAGGCCTGAAGCAAGATGGAAGCAGCATCAAAGATACTTGAGGGATTGGTAATGCTTAGAATAATGACACTGGAACCCAGCCCGGACTGTACAATACATGTATAAAGTTTGTCTCTTTGCTTTCAATAGTTGGATCGCATCCCGAACAGCACTCATGATATGTTGACCCCATTGCTGGGTCATTGCGCTCAACATTCAATATCCAAGACCGACGACACGAAAAGACCGACGACACGAAAAGACCGATTCTTCGAGTCTACCAAAACACAAAACAGCTCCAATTCCCGCTAATGTGCACAAAGCTGGCCGCCACGATCGGTCAAATGTCGAAGAGATTTCGGAATCGATTCTTGCTCCGTTGCCATTGAAATCGAAGGCCCTGCTGCTGCGACTGTCGGCGGGTATTGGGCAGCTTCATAGACCGGAGCATTGGTATGCTGGACGGTGGACCCATGGTCATGGCCGGCGTGTTGAGTGGTGCCTGATTTGCGATCGTGACGGTCGTCCGAGGCCCTCTTGGAGCAATTTGGATTGGAGCGAGCTGTGTCCGACGCCTTGCGGGTGCCGCAGTTGCGGCAAAATTGACATGGCCAGCGGACACATCGATGACCGTGACTGGCGCTCTTGCGATCATTCCGAGTGATGGATCGATCTGGACCTGCGGCCGTCGTCTGGGTTCAACTTTTGCTCCGCGTTGCGAGTCTTCTTGTATGACGTCTAAGGTGTCGAGATCTCGCCATGATGTCCGGATTGCGGGTACGAGTGGGGCGTAAAGCAGACCATTGATGACAACAGCTCTTCTTCGTAACATTGCCGTTGAAGCTCTCTTCTTCGGCTGACCAGCAGCTAATGTTGACATCTTGAGGGTGAAATAGGTGCAAAGGAGGCTTCTGAGCAACGAGTGCGCTGTAAAAAAGGAGGCCTGCTGCACATAATGAGTGGTCTTTGTCTTGCTTTTGGACGCCATGTCTTGCTTGTCGTCTTGTGAGCAGCACAAAGAACGTTGAACAGGGCATTGTGCTCGACACAAGCGCTGTCAATTTCCTTGCTGATAGTTCTGCTTGGCGAGGCAGATTGATGCATGTCTCAGGATGTTACTAGACAGAGATTAGTGCACTCATTGCCGCCGTGCTCTGCACCCGGCGTGGACAGCCACTTGGAGGGCAACAGCGCATCCTGTGGTTGTTGCTTCATAGTTCGTCTGAGACCTCACTGTGTACAGCGCGCTGAAAATAGTCTGGTAGTTGTTTGAGGCTAGGTAAGGGAAGCTCGTGAAGAAAGTGAAGTGAATGACCCCACCACGCACGTGAAAAAGGCGCTAGATAGTAGGGCCGGCATCAAGCTCAAGGCGTCAAGCTTCATTGCGCGACACAAACATCACCATCAACAACGCTCCGACCGCCACCCTCTACCTCACCTCATCTCCTACCACGATCCTCTCCTCGACACCATGGCGGCCAAAGGCGCGACACCGAACCCGCTCGTCATCAGTGGCAAACCCGATACATCTCTGAGCGTCCAGCTCCATCCACTCGTCCTACTCACAATATCCGACTACATCACACGACACACACTACGACAGCAGAATGGTCCAATTGTGGGCGCAGTCATCGGGCAGCAAAATGGCAGGAGCTTCACACTCGAGCACGCCTTTGAGTGCAAGGTATCGGCACAAGACGGCGAAGTCAAGCTGGATCAAGAGTGGTTCAGTGATCGGATAGAAATGTACAAAGACGTCCACAAGGCTCCTGCGTTGGAATTGGTGGCACTCTTCGCGTTGGGTCCGGTCGATGGTCCGCAGCCTGCACATCTACCAATGCTGCGACAAGTGCGGCAGTTGCTTTCCTCCGACAGCATCATGCTCTTGCTCTTCCATCCGGAAATGGTGGACAGCCTTCAAGGTGGGAAGCTACCCATCAGCCTATTCGAGTCGGTGGAAGAGATCGAGGCGGATCAATTACAGCTGCGATTTAGGGAGCTTCAGTACGAGGTCGAGACGGGCGATGCGGAGATGATCGGTGTGGACTTCGTGGCAAAGGGAGGTGGTACCGCCACGGCGGTGCGCAAAGCGGAAATCCACTCTCCGACAACGTCAGGATCGAAAGAGAAGAAGGGCAAAGGTAAAGGCAAGGCGAAAGAGGAAGACGGAGACACCAATGAAACCACATCCACACACCATCTATCGGCCGAGGACGACGAGCTCATCTCATCACTCAACGCCAAAGTCAATGCCATCAAGATGCTCAACGAGCGTCTCGATCTCATTCGGTCTTACCTCACGAGCCTCCCGCCGAGCTACCTCACGGACAGCACGTTGAAAGACATGCCCGAGAACGCCAACTATACCCTCCTTCGGAGCGTGAACAGCATGCTCTCCCGTCTACCACTCCTCACATCGCCAAAATCCGACTCGCAAGCCGCCTCCAACGTAGACGGAGCGGCGTCGCTCTCGAGTCTCCAACAAGCCGAGCAAAAGGAGAAACAGGACGTCCACCTCACATCACTGCTGGCCAACCTCACACGCTCCGTCGCCGAAGCGCAGAGTCTGAGCTCGAAGTTCCACGTAGTCCAGCGCGAGAGGGCGAACAGGGACCGGGCGCCTTTCGGACGCAACGGACGTATGGGTGCCGGAGATGAGAACACTCTGATGGAAGGTGGTGGCAACGGCGGGTTTTAGAACAATCCGACCGGCGCTGCCAATCCACAAGGTCCACCGGGGTTTAACAAGTCCTCGTCATCCAATGGTGGATGGGGGTGGAAGTGGAACTAGGACGTCGAGAACAGACGACAGCACGATTAATGATGCATGTGCAGGGTGCAGAGGCGTTATGAGCGTCACAAAAGGGACCGGCAGCAGATGAGTATGATACCACGAGAGCGATATTTACTGCACAAGCGCTGAGCAAGGTGGCCAGCATCATCATGATAATAGAGAATACATCCCGAGGCATCGATATGTTGATGCTACGACACGGCGCTTCCAAAACTTCCCGTGACCGATGACAGATCCATCTGTCTTCACGCCCGCGGTAACATACCCAGTGCTTCCTTGTCAGTGCATGTAAATCGTCCAATAGTCAATTGCTGATCGCAAATCCCAGCTGGTATCCGCCACAAGCATGTAATGATCTCAGGTCCAAGATGGCTTGCTGTGCTCGGCCTCGAAGACTTGATCCTTCTCTGCGCCGTCGATGAGGAGGAATGACCTGCTTTCGAGGTCGCACGTTTTCTGTACCGCCCGCGGATCTCTGACGCTCTTCCAAGGGATGTACCAGTGTAAGATTGGCCAACTGAATCTCCAAATCCTGTTCTCCTTCCGGTATTGGATCCATCTCTGGCGAGTCCCAACCCCAGTCAGCCCGGTCCTCGTCCTCCTCTGTGTTTTCGAGCTCAGTAGCATTTTCGTCCGTTGATGGACCCAAGCTCCAGTCCCACTTCACCGCCTCGTTGTCCAACACGTCTTCCGGCTTGATCTCCGAACCCAGCCGACTTGAGCGAAAAGTGTGCTCTCCAGTATTGCTTGATGCCACGATCGACCTTCGACTCAACAACGGGCGAACGCTTTCCTTGAAAGCTCCACCTGAAGGAAGCTCTCTCGTCAGACTCCATAACTTATCACCGAGCTCACTCTCCGCCATTACGAGCTTCGCCGCGATGTCGGGGTTCCAGACGTCGGAAGCCAGCTTGATCCGCAACATCTCAACTTCGGCATGGAGTTGTGCTTCGACTTCAGCCAGTCGACAAGATGCACAAAGCGAGCTGATCGCGATGATTAAAGGATCTGATCCGCGGCATCTGATCTTTGCCTCATCAGAGTGGCGTGAGGGCCCGCTGAAATTCCCTCCGCATCTCCTTCGCCGTACGCTCCGGGTATGGGAGCAAGTGTAGCGGAGGGTCCACGACTTGCACATGATGATTGGGTGTTGTGAGATGTTGGTAGGATGGTTGAAATTTCGCGCGATCACGTTATGGTTGGAGCATTGATGTCCAGCACCGAGCTCTATCGTACAGGAGGAAGCAATACTGCCAAGTCGATACCGGATAGTGATCTGTCACGGGGCCGAATCGTGACAGTGAGGTGGTGTCGGATGCCTGCTGGAGTCATGAAGCTGTTTTCGGATGATGCTGAAAGGGGTTGGTCCGGTGAGGAATGTGGAATTGGAAGTGTGACCATGCACCTCATGAACGTCGACACTTGCTGTTTGCTTTGTGAGCGGGCCGCAGACTCGAGGAAGTCAAGGTCATGTAGAGGAGGGGCAGGTGCATTGAAGCATGCAGCGGCATTCATGGCAGTCATGGCAGTATCATGTAGCAGTGAGTCGCCACGTCCTCAAAATGCTGATCGAACGCACGCGGCGATACCAACCCAAAGTCGATGAGATCGTTCAATACAAAGAGACAAAGAGCTGGACATCGGTATAATAGATGAAATCGAATAATGATTTGCATCTCCAACTCATGCCCGACAAGTCACAATCTACAGCGGCAATGGCAACACTCGGCACCAACTGGCCTGTTCGTCCGGTATATCAGAGTGAGGCCAACGTCTTGCAGCAACCATACTCCAACGAAAACTCCCTCACCAACCCTCACTCAGCCTGGGACTCACAACAACCCAACACCTTCTCATTCAATTCCAACCGCCGTAGCACCATCGAAGACGACGGCATGCACAGTCCTAAATCCCCCAGCACACCACGCTTCACCTCCCACCACACCTCGTCAAAAACGCCACCTCTCTTCTCGCCTACTCCAACATGGCATCAACTACGAGTACCCGCCTGGCTAGAGCGACATGATCACCCAACATTCTCGGAGCAGCAAGCCTCTACAAAGCAGACCGAGCCGCTGCAACAACAACAAGACCAACGACACGAGCAACCCGCCCGCCTCCGCGACTGGCTCGACGCACGGAAACGAAGCCAGGAAGCGAAGACGACTCGAGGAATACACTTGTTGGAAGGCAAGCGGCAGGCGAGAGCGCAGCGGATAGCGGAAGCGAAGGTCAGGAATCGAGAGAAGAAGGAGAGGTGGAAGGCGCTGGCGAGAAAGGCGGAGGGGAGTGGCGAGGATTGTGTGATGGAGGATTGAGGAGTGCAAGGAGTCCTCGGGTGGAAGATCAAAATCGTACAATGCCTGCCGGAATATGCCTCTATGTTTACATTCATCAAGTGTCGTCAGGTGTCTCATCGTCGTTGAGCAAGTGACGACTTAGTCAAGTATCTCTATCGGGCTCCAGGTCCTGGTCGAGCCAAAGGCGTTCCAACGACCCAATGCCTTGTCTCATCTGCTCTGAAGCCATCGCTCTGCTCACATCGTACAATCAACGATTTCCGACGCCCACTCATCATTAAAGACAGTCCCTCTGTTCCACTCAATACCCAATGACAGGCGCCGCTGCAGCGCCATGCGAATCTGAACTTTGCTGCCGTCGATGCTGTCCATTCAACGCAGTCGCATAGCTCGTCGTAGTCCGCAGCTTGATCTTCTTGGCCCAGCCCTTCCACCCAGCCTTGGGAGCCTGCGCATCACTGTGTTCTACGCGAACCGGAGCTCGCACGTTCAGCTCAATCTCACTCTTGTGAGGCGACTGCATTCGACGCTTGAACTCGTCAATGCTGTAATTTCGCAAAGGTTTTCCTAGGTCGCTTCGCGTCCGATCGTGCGGAGTTTTATTGACGTTGCGAGCGCTCGCACTGTGCATGCTCATATTGCGGCTCTCTATCTTCCGTATTTCGAGCGGTGCCACGGGCGCTGTGTTGACGCCAGTGTTGTTCGCGGTCATCAGCGTATGTGAGGGCTTTCTCTTGCCGGTCGCTCGCATAGCCTCTGATCCTCTGCTCGAAGTGGACGACCGTGGTTCTGATCGAGAAGCCGCCGATGATGGCACAGGCTTCCTCTGTCGCACAGGTATCGCAGCCCTAGCATTTGCTGTCGCATCTGGGTGTGACCTGTTGTCACTGCTGGCAGTATCCACCATTGGCGGTACTTGAGGGAGTCCGCGAAATAGAGGGTGTACATGGAGAAGCACAGGAGCTACATCACTCGATGGAGCTCGACCAATGTGCGGCGGTGCAGATCTGGGCGGCTTCGGAAATCCCAGCGAGGATGAATCATCCTCCTGGCGGGAGCTAGAGACAGGTCGGGTGATCTCCACGACGGGAGCATCCTCTTGCTCTTTCCAATGATCCAGGCTCGGTAGTGGCGGAAGTTCTCTGTTGAGGTCAACGGGTGGTTTTGCAGGCAAGGAGTCCGGAGCAGCTGGTTCACTACGCGAGTTCGATTCTCTGTTCCGACTGTCTTCACGGCCCTGTCGACTGCTACTCCTGCTGCTCCGTCTCAAGCCGGCCCATCTTCCCCTCGGGCGCTCCTCGGTCTCTGCTGTGGGAGACTGGCCACTTCGATGGGGAATCGCCGTCGTAAGGTCGGGGACTGAACGATGAAAACCGCGATCAAGATCAGCGCCGTCATTTGCGGGTCCCACCGATGCTCTTGAGCTGCTCGGTCGTAGATACTGCTTAACATCTCTTGCGACACTGGAAGCTCTCCGTCCCATCCGCCTTCCCAGATCCGGCAGATCATTGTACCTCGACCTTAGTTCTGATGCCACCGTTCCAGCTCGGCTGGCTGAGCGTCCATTGGCACCGCTCCTGCTTTCTGATCGGAATGTCGACCCGTTCCGTCGATTATGCCTTGATCCAGGAACGGCATGGTCTGGTTGGTTCGACTGCGTGCTGTCAACCGTGGGTAGTCTCAGTATGGAACGTGGGCGTGCACGACTGCTGCATTGATGCAGCTGCAGATTCTCAAGAGCCAGCTCATCCGCGTAGTATATCTCGCCAGATGGTATATACGTCGCCCTGCAAAGAGCATCGTCGCTCTCGTTTCGTCCAGTGGTTTTGTCAGACGCAGCCCTTCTATGCTTCCGGAACTCCTGACGAAGCATGTCTCCACTTACTGCATCAGTGTCCGGTACACTGCCTACGTCGTGAACAGTGTTGATAGCCTGAGACGATGCGCTCTTGGATCGAGCTGGCGTATTCGCTAGAGATGTCATGCCCGTGGAAGCAGACCGTGGATAAGAATCGGTGTGAGGCGTTGATCCGGCAGTCCTTCCCGTTCGTCCTGTGCGTGCTGTACATGATGAATCTGATCTTGCCATGGCTTTCTGCCGCTCCATCGGATCCGTTCTCGTAGACGCAAGATTGGTAGCAGCTGACGCAGAGCGTACGTGCTGGCGAGACGATGCCCGTCTCGGAATATGGAGAGCTGTGACAGTCCGTAGTGGCTCAACCTGCATCAACTCATCCGCACGAGACTGTGCAGTCTGAGTTGTGGTATCTTCAGCTTCCAGGTGCTGGGTCACCAGCTGCGGATTGTGTTGTATTGTGGCTGGCTCTGGCTTTCCGTTCCCTGTCGGCGCAGAAAGTAGGCCATTGATCGAGTTCATGGACCGCGAACTCTTACTCCTCTGTGGGATCTCGGGTCTAGGTTTGACATATCTTTGCTTAATCACAGCCGGGTCCAGCGCAGGTCTCGATGAAGCGGTCTCCCATCGTTCGTGCGAAGGCTTGGGATGCGTCACCACATAACTGCAAGCCGCGACCAACTCGGAATTGAGGTCTCTCGGCAGTGGTGGACGCACACTTTTCGGTGTTGGCGGTTGCGAGTCGAGATCCTGCGCGGATGGTTCACGCACCGTTCGGTTCGAGTCGCCATCCGTTCGCAGAGCGTTGACAAACTTCGGCAGCTCGATGCCCGGAAGTGTAAATTTGCGTTTCATGGCTGCGGGTGACGGCGTCGGCGGCGAGGAGTTGGTGGTGCGCTGTGAAGAGAAGCACTCGGCGGCGGTCCGTGGGAACGAGGAAAAGGATCGCAGTGGCGGTGAGAGCGCGGTGGAAGTAACATTTGCAGTTTCAAGGCTCCGTGTTGTGGACAAGCAGCATCAAGGCATGCGAGGTGTTGGTGACATGTGGTGCGCCAGATGGAAAGCAGATGAAAGAGGTGAAACAGTAGCGTCCTGGAGGGATGCTGGACTGTACGCTCAAGGCGGATTCAGACTGTGGTGCAATCGGAAGCAAGTCGCATCGGTGCAAGGTCGGGAGTTCCAGAGAGAGAGAGAGAGAGAGATGGGGAAAACGCCGTCTCGTCGTCCAACAAGTCCAAGCTCACAAAGTCGCAGGGCATGCAATGGATCCCAACCCACTTCGGTGCATCAAACGTGTGAGGGGCACGGCCGCACGGGCATGGGCAAGGCCTTGTCTTTTTGATGTTCCAATTTCTAGAGAAGCAAGAGTGGTCACACGGGTGAGACCATGTTGTTATAATAAATGAAAGGAGAGCCACTCTACTGCTGCGGACCAAACTATACGAGATGTCGAATAGCAAATAGCAATGAAGTCCCCCTAGATCCGAACCTTCTCTTCCTAGCGAAAACCTTCACCTGTTTGATGTCCATATTCACGGCAGCACTGCACTGCACTGCCTTCTCTAACCTCGTTTTCTGCTTCGGCTGTCAATCCAGAGACGGCTCCGTGAAGAGCAATCCTTGCTTGAGGGTGGACACTGCTAGAGCCTAAGACACATGCCGGCAGCAACAATGACGCTGTTCTCCCCCATGTTTGCTGCGGTAAACGTGGCATCAAGACTGGGGACCCTGAACTCGTTCATCAGTTCCCCTGCAATCCGGTCCGAGGGTCGAGTCATGGGTCGACAACACCTCTGTCTTGTGAAGATGACGGCCCCTATGAACCTGACCTTTGCTTGCTACGAAACACTTCGAGGCAGCCCTTTCACGACGCCTCCACACTCTACTGACATCGACACTGATGAGCAGAAGTGGACCGCAGGGTCAGAGTGAGACGGCACAGACATTCCCAGCCCGACGGCACTCTCTTCCATGTTCCGTGTCACCTCGCTGGCAATGCATGATGCTGGACTATGCATGGCATCTCACATGCTGCTCGAGTGATCTGCGCCTCTCCGGCATTACCGTGCCAGGTTTGTGGCCGCAGACCAAGTCGAGCAACGTGTGAGAGAAACACTCCGTACACGGTGTTGTTCACTTCCATTCCGGCCTTGCCCTTCGACAGCTTTTGAATATACTGACGCTTTGAAAGACGCTGTGCTCCTCTCCCATCGGGTGCAGCGTGGCACTGTGACACCGATGATCAACGGACCATGCCTTATCGGCCCGCTCGATCAAGCATTGTACCGCAAGGCCCGCACGTGAGCGATCGGCGACCGCATATGGTCAAGGCCTGGTGGGGCAAGGGAGACTGGAACAACATGCTCCTCTTGGGACGAGGCTTACGGTAGGTCTCTCGATCAGTCCTTCTGGCGAAACTGCTCCTGTAAATGTCATCATGTCATGTCTGAGCTAGAAACGGTACGTCAAGGTCGAGCCTCGCCCGCGGCAACGGCGGCGTGACCGACCTTCACACGCTTCTTCTCAATCTCCAATTGCTCCTTCAGCTCCTCCTTCAGCGTCTTCTTCGCCTCCCATCCCAGCACCACCTTGGCCCTCTCCGCTTTCCCACGAGTATTCGCACCCCAGAGCAGACCCGCCGCGTTGGCCATCTTCTTCCCTTCTTCCACCGTGATGCCCTTGACCACAGCCTCCTCCACTAATCCCATCTCCTTCGCCTGGTCCGCGATCATCTGCGACACGTCTGCCCACACAAACTCCTCATTCTCACAGAAGTAATATCCCTCCTTACCCCACGTCGCCGGCTTACCATTCCAATCAGCCGTCTCTCCACCCGCCGCGGCCTTCTCCACCAGCAGCAAGTACAGCGCCGACAAGTCGTGAACATGCACAAAGTTCCACCACGCCTGTCCAGCATTGATCTTCGGCGTGAACCCATTCTTGATCGTCGCAGCGCAGAGCTCGGGGATCTGGACGGAACGCTGATTGTCCGGACCACGACCCGCGCCATAGATGCACGGCGGACAGACAATAGCTGTGCGAACGCTCTTCGTCTCTTCTGCAGCGCGTAGAACAATCTGATCGGCGAAAACGTGAGGCGCGTCCGGCGGCATGGAGGTCACTTCGTGCACGCCGTCGAGGTCGTTGTAGACTTTGTCCGAGAGAGCTTCGCCGAACCGCTGATTGCGGATGTCTTCGAAGGTCATCAAGCCGGCGCCACTGTTTTGAATCAAATAGCCCGGTGCGGAAGAGTGTTTCTTGGAAAGACCACGGATGATCGCATTGAGGCATGCTTCATGATCGGCGCTGGCCCAGTCTGGATCGAAAATGTAAGCTAAGGTAACTTCAGAAATGTGTGCATACTCACTGCAGACAATGTGCGCCGCTGCACTCTCCTTCTCAATCAAGTCCTCGCTGTCCAGGTCGCCGTAGACCAACCTCACTTTTGCGAAATGCGAAGCAACGGCCGCGCCTTTGTCCGTGTTCCGGACGAGAGCCGTGATTTCATACTCGGGATGAGCTGTGAGAATGGCATACAGTGCGTCGCCACCGATGTAGCCTGTCACCCCCGTGACGAACAGCTTGGTCGCCATGATGTTTGATGAAGCAGTGCGGTTGATGGAAGTGGCTTGAAGATGGCTTTATTAGGCAGCTGCGTTTAGACTTTCCACTGACGGCATCGACCAATCAAGTTTTGGTGTACCACTTGATGTCTGTCATGTCATCTATGCAGCTCTGGGATTAAAACATGAACTACATTCACTCGCGAGGGAAGAGTAGCGCAGGGGCTCATCGTATCTTTGACAGGACGGCTAGACTATGTACCCGAGGCGCTCTCTGCTGAAGGATCCGTCGTCTCAATCGACGACGCTGTCTCGTCCGCGGAGATAAAAGACGCCGCAGTTGAGACTGAACTACTCTTGCTCCTTGACCCGGTTCCTTTGCCATTGGCCGAAGTGCACGGACCGATGACAGTAGTACGTTTATCATCCCTTCCGACTGAGGACGACGAGTCTGTAGCTTCTTGAGCTTCGGCAGCAGCAAATGCCAGGAGTTCATCTGGAAGGACCTCATCAGTCGCTTTATGCTCGGTATCGACTGTTGGAAGCTCCATCCGACGAGTAGATGGCCCAATGACAGTCTGTCTTTTGCTCGCATCGGGGTCCCACGAATCCGAAACGTCGAAGCCGAGAGGCGGATCATCGGCCGGCTCGCCTGGTTGATCATCTTGAGATGGAGGACGATAGGCCGCGGTCGCGAACGCAGCGGCGGCTTCGGCATCTTCCCTAAAGACGCGCGACTCCTCCGATGTCATGGAGGCATTATCGTCCTCCTCACTATAGTGGCCGGCGCTCGGCGCGGCGGAGCTCACACTCACCATACGCCGCATTTCATTTTGATCAGCCCGTTGGCTCTCGATCAGTTCGTCTTCTCGTAGTTGTGCTTGCTGGTCGGGGTTCTGCGCGCCGTACTGTTCTCTCCGAACGCGCATCCGCTCCCAGTCGCCACCAAATTGCACGACTGACGCCTGTTTTCCGTGCAAGATGAATCGTGGTTTCTCGCGCGCAAGGCCTGGCGTGCCTTCCTCCAAGTCTTGATCATCCAGTCCACCAGATCGAACGGTGCTTTCACTGTCCTTGTTACGACGGTGCTTGTGACCCGAGCTGTGATGATCGCGAAGAGTTTTATGGAGACTCCTGCGCACGCCTTTTTGCCGGGTCTCAGGCGTTGTGCCGCCGACTTGACCTTCCAAGGTCTTTGATGAATCATCTTCTGGTCTCATAGTCGTTCTTGCCAACATCTCTAGCTGTCTCTCATCCCAGCTCGGTGTCTCGTGGCTATCAGCAGTCTGAATCCGTGCAATGGACCCTGTACGCTGAGGCAGAATCACACTTGAAGTTGATGATGAGTGCGCAAGGCTATGAGCGCCAAGCGGAGGTGACGAAGAAAGAAGCGTGCTGGTCACGGATGTTCGGTGCTGACGCACCGACGAATCCAGATCCAAATTCAAAGGCGGCAGACGCCAAGCTTCTTCATCCTGCACAGTTGGCAGAGTTTCCGATGGTGTTCGGAAGACATCGCCAGTCATGAAGCCATCGGATGGTCGCCGACCCGCCGTGATTGGACTTCGCGGTGGGCTTTTCCCTCCAGCCGCCCTCGATGAACTTAGTCGCGCGAGCATATTCGGCTTCTCCTTGCGAGCGGACTCGGGCTCCGCAGGCTTTCGATCCCGCGTGAGCTTCTCCAACTCGCTCGCACTAAGTCCGTCCAGCCTGACGTCCATCGCCAAAATATCCCGATGACATTTCAACCGCCAGACGTCCCTCCTCGCCCAATGAAGGCTGACGTCCTTCTTTGCAGCGGCGTGCACCACGTCTTCTCTTGACCGTTGCGAGATGGGTGCCAACAACAGTAGATGGCGAGCATTGCGAAGAGAGCCTTCCAGCCGTCTGTTAGCATCTGCGACCTCTTGCTCAATCTCTCCTATCTTCTGCACCATGATCTGACGCCGCGCTGCCATGACTTGCTTCTGTAGTTGCGGGCTGATTCCGCGGTTTCGCAAGCTAGACTCGCCCATTGCTGTCCGTATCGATTTGTTGGCGTTCGTCGAGTCCAGTTGCATGACCTCCTTCGCCCGTTGGTCTTCCTCGTTCCCACCCACCATACCTCTGATTCTTACACCAGCTGCACGAAAGGCAGCGGCGTAGTTGATCAATCCCAGCCACTCGTTGAGCTCACTCTCGTTATCCGCCAAAAGGACTTCCTCAATCCCGCCCGGCCTAACGAAAACAAAAGCATTCTTGTGTCGGTTGTAGGTGCTGTCCACCAATGCAACAGCGTCGTCTGTCTTGATCAAAGCATCGTATTTGAATTCCTGGATGGGAGGCTTGAATGTGACGGGAGTCCGAGCATGTCCTGGCTTTTGGTGGCTCATGAATTGGTGTACCAGGCTTTTCGTCCAGTGGGGGTTCTTGAACAAGTAGAGTTGCGAACCGGTAAGGATGGCTCCCCACTCCTGCCATGGACTCCGCGTCTTCTTCCGCTTCGCAGCTTTGCGCCACAGCGTTCCGACCTTGGTGACTTTCAAGTCTACAATGCCTTGCTGCGAATCGACGGGATTCGGATCGCCGTTGAGGACCTGATTCTCGTAAGCGGCAGGTCGAGACCTCGCAGAGATGATCTGCAGGACGCCGGTATGGGTGAATGCTCGCTGGAGATACTGCGGGTCGAGGTCGCCTTGGCCGCCTCGATAGTCATACGGATCGTCCATCATGATGCTATCCTTGATCGGAGGCCGCAAAGTATCGAGCTTCTGCTCGACAAGTAGATTGTATGGATCGACAGGACCCGAAGGCTTTTTAACGGTGGCGTCTGAGCCTGGAATCGCTGCTTTCAATTTCCCACCTGCAGATTTGGCTTTGAAGGGCATGACCCTTTCTCCGTTAAGATCGACATCCTCATCGAAGTGCACAAAAGGCGTGTAGCAGATATTGTCGTAGAAGCAGCCAAGAATCTCTGGATCAAGGCCCTGCCCAGAGGTATTTTTGATGTAATCCTGCTTTTGCATTTTCCTCTTGTTATTTTTGTTGAAGGCATCGGTGTGCAACATCATGATCGAGAAAGCAATGATATACGCTGCGTCTGCGTTGGCGAATATGCCGGGATTGCACTCATGGTATCGGTCGGCAAAGGCCTGAACAACGCGATCAACCTGCTGTGTTTCTTTGGGCAGCTCGGCTTCCAGCAGGAATTTCCTCAGAGACATGTCTATGGGCTCTCCGAAAAATGGAAAGCGGCGAGTGTAGCTTCGAAGTACAGCTTGCGCGAAGGGGTCCGCTGACTTGGACAGTATGCCCGCAATGACGCTTCTTGCCACGGCTGATTCGAGGCGCTCCAAGTACTTACCAGGGGTATCGCCCTCCTCTCTCTCCGGAATTACGAGTGTCTCACGACTGATGGCAAATGAATTTGCATGACTTCTAAGTCCCGGCGACCCATTCCGCGAGTGAGGCTCGGAGCTTTGACGAAATCTTGACAGGCTGAGCAGACCACCAAGACTCGATCTGCCCGCAGTCGATGTAGATGTTCTCGGTGGCGGAGTCTCAACCTCATGCGAACTGCGCGCAAGGGAGCTGTGTGTAGAAGACCTATTTCTCAAACTCAGTCGCATTGGCGGATGAAGAGGAGAGGAGGCGCCAGATCCGAAAGATCGCTGAGAGTCGTTCCGAAAGAGGTTGCCGTGGTTTCCGGCGAAAGTTAAAGCACTCTTTGATTGACCTCCACGCGGAGAGGGCAACGTGTTTGCGCGCTGCTTTGTTGGGCTTGTATCAGCGGATTGGCTCGTGAGCAAGTCATTGGATGTTGTCCGTCGCTCAGTGTCGGGAGTCTCGCGTGCATTGACCGCGAAGGATTGCGCAGATGCGCGGGGAGTAGAAGGGCTCTGCGAGTCGTGGTCCTGGTCTTCATTGGGAGGCGGAAGGGTCACGGGTAGTGGAAACAGAGGTGCCTGCTTCTTGTTACGCCGCGGCAGCTTGAAAAACGTCGTGTGCGTGGAGACTGTATGTGTCGTCGTGGTCGTCGAGCCGTATATAGGACCGCTGCCGGAGCTGCCGTTGCTACCGTCCGATCTGGACGATTCAGAGTTCCGTGACGGGTTTGCAAATTGTGGCACTGGTAGGGCAAGAGCAGAGCTGTCCACATCCCCATATGAGGGCGGCGCGGATCCTCCTAGGATGCCACTGCCATTCTCCTTGTGCAATGTCGACAGTCGCTGCAAGTCCTCCAAGCCGCTGCTCTTTCCTCGTCGCCATTTCGACGTTGTGACCCTCTTTTCCGTCCTCTGACCGTCTGTCGACTGTCGCACCTCTTGCACTGATGAACGTCTTCCGCGCGAAGTTGCTCTTCTAAACATTGACGGCTTCTGTTGTCGCTCTTCCTCCCGCACCGTATCGGCCATCCCGAGGTTGTCCGTGGTAGGAGCGGTTTTGACAATGGTAGGAAGAGGCTCGGTCGGTATAGCCGGCACTGGCGGTCGTTCCGCATTTAGTCTCGCGCGCGTCGAGAGCTGGGATTCTGAGAAATTACGGAATCGCATCATACTGAACCGCTTCGTCGAGCGTGCAGACTCCTTGTCCGTTGATTCGGGAGCTATGTCATCGGGCCGCAGCTCGTGGCTCAGACGGGAAGGTGAAGGTTGGCCACGGTAGGCATCGTAAGAGCTGACAGGGCGCTGCTTGGAGGTGACTGGCGCCAGGGTGATTCCATCCTTACGATGTTGGTCCTTGAGCCCATGTGCACTGCTGCGTCGTTTAACGAGTGGCATGTCCGGCATGCGGATAGGAGGATCCGCAGGGCATTGGGAGAGCCGGACGAAGTTGGAATGTTCTTGCGGAGGTGTCTATTCAAGCATATCGTAGAGTCGAGGGACGCTGGAGGAATGGAGTGTGAATGCCACGGCCACGGACCAGGTGGTTGGGTGCCGGGGCGCGGATCGCTGGAATTTAGGTAGGGCTGAACGAGGCCTGATGGACTTTCAGATTGCACTTGCTGCTGTTTGTCGGTGTGTACGTGCTTTATTGAGAACAAGCAGTCACAAGAAGATAATCAGAGCGAGTCGGGTGAGAAGTGTAAGCCGCACCAAATCTTCAAACGATGCAGTGAGAGACACGTGTAAAGGATGTGCTACAGCCCCAAAGCCGAATTTGGCTCTTGCTAATACTTGGACACCTGCACCATCATCCCTTTGCCTGAGACAATGCGTTCAGACTACAATGTAGCACGACACCGTACTTTGATCATTGCTGACTGACCGCAACTACTGAAGAATCGGCCTACGCGCGTTTATGTTGGTCAAACTGGGCTTTGGTCGCGACCCCTGTCTGTACAGCTCCAGACTCCAACTTCCTAGCTGGGAAAGTCTTCGACTGTGCGCTAGGAACTCCCCGCCTTTCGAAACCGAGTCAATTGCATCGACATTGACAACAATCGAATATGGACCTCGACGTTTGGCTCCATCGAAATCGCTTGCAGACTACTCATCCAACAAGCTGTCCGAGCACGTCCTTCCAGCGAAGTCTGCCAACGCGTCGCCTCGGTTTCTCCAGCGATGAATGTCATCCACTTTCTTAGGTGAGTGGCATGTCAAATGTCCGCAGTCCGAGTGGCATGTGGTGTATTCGTGTGGGCGCGCCTCACAAGCTGTGCTTGTCCGATTGCGCTGCCCGTGACCACCTGGCCTGAGTTCAATGTTCGACCGCTTGGAGGGCAGTGTCAAATGTAATTGAGTTGCCCTTGCTGCATGTTCGCCATGGCATCGTTGGTGCTCAATGGATCGTGGAGGATGAAATGGAGGGATCGCAGGATGAGATTCATGCACAAACGTTCATCATCTCAGCAGTGGTGCGAGAGTGGGTTGCAGCGTGTTGGCTATTGTAGGAGGGCTGGCAAAACTCGTCTAGCGAGGAGATTACGCAATCGCGCACATGCCTCAACACTGTCATCGCTGTGTCGTATCGAAATTTGACCGTAAGTAGACTCGGGATCATGGCAGCCGACAAGTACCCAGAGGTTTGTGGTCGAGGTAATGTTGATGTAGGGTGGTGTACCCGTACCAAGGCAGGTACAGACGAGAGATTATAGAACTACCCCACATCTTCATCTTGAGATCGCCGACGCCAGAACATTGTCGACCAGGCAGCTGGATTTATCTTTATTCACACTCACTTGCGCGAGATCGCACGACTGTCGCAAACCGGGCAACGATTCTTTTTACTCACGATGAGGACGGCATTCCTCACATTGCCGGCGCTGCTGTGCTCGCTCGTTGCTGCAACTCCGCATTATCCTCAACACACTCTCCAAACTGAAGAGGCATATCCGTCACCAACGATCCCATCACGATGGCGCAGCCTCTCGAACCATCTCTTGGAGTCCCTCCTTGGCTTCAGTGGCGTAAGGCAAGACCGTGCGAAGAGCGATGCCTCGCATCGACAAATACCTCCCGCCCAGACGTTCGCGCAATACGGAGAGGATCTGGTCTTGCGCTTCAACATCAGCACAGCGGAGGAATCAAAGAGCTTAGTAGAAGTGGCGGATACTCTGATATTGGACGTCTGGGAATTTTCGCATGATTGGATTGATATCCGCATGCACAAGGATACAGTCCCGCTGGTGCTCGGACTGCTACCTGAATCGCTTCAACGAGCGCATACACCATTGTTGCGTGAGGAGGCATTGGCCAGAGCTATCCATGAGAACTATCAGAGACATCAACCGAGACCATTCCAATCCGCAGCGCCA
The DNA here is from genome assembly GCF_000219625.1 of Zymoseptoria tritici IPO323. Classification (NCBI taxonomy): domain Eukaryota; kingdom Fungi; phylum Ascomycota; class Dothideomycetes; order Mycosphaerellales; family Mycosphaerellaceae; genus Zymoseptoria; species Zymoseptoria tritici. The sequence goes on along the minus strand of NC_018216.1, from coordinate 1,872,567 downwards.
ACGGTCAGACGTCCGTTCAGCTTGGCTCTGGACCAAACGACATCGGGGGGAGAAGCCAACATCTTCTTTGCCGACTACCAGCCCTTCAATGTCATCGAACCTTGGCTACGCCTTCTCGCCTCCCTCTTCACCACTCACGTGCGGCACGTCAACATCGGACTCTCCTACGAAGGACGCAACATCCCTGCTCTCCGTGTTGGAGTCCACCCCACGAACTCCGAAGATCCAAACCCACCGAAGCGCAAGACGATCCTCGTGACAGGCAGCCTCCACGCGCGCGAATGGATCGGCACCGCGACAGTCAACTACATCGCCTATTCCCTCATCACCGGCTACGGCAAACAACCTACCATCACCAACCTCCTCGAAAAGTTCGACTTCGTCTTTATCCCAACCATCAATCCAGACGGCTACGTCTACACGTGGGAAACCGATCGCCTCTGGCGGAAGAACCGACAACAAACCGGCGTCCGCTTCTGCCAGGGCATCGATCTCGACCGCGCCTTCGGCGTCGAATGGACCGCAACAGACAACCCCTGCAGCGAATCTTACTCGGGCGAAGAAGCCTTTGAAGCGACCGAGTCCAAAGCGCTGGCCAACTGGGCCAAGAACGAGACCGCCAACAACAACGTCGAATTCGTCGGTTTCCTGGACCTGCACTCCTACTCGCAGCAGATCCTCTACCCCTACAGCTACTCCTGCACCGACACGCCACCCGGTCTCGAGAATCTCGAAGAACTCGCCGCAGGACTCAGCAAAGCCATTCGCATGACGCATGGCCACAATTATGAAGTCATGCCCGCGTGCGAGGGTAACGTCGCCATGAGCGCCGGCGGCACGAAACAGCACATCCTTCCTCGCATGGAGACCTCGGGCGGATCGGCGCTCGACTTTTTCTATCGCGAGGTGGGCGTCAAGTATGCCTATCAGATGAAGTTGAGGGATCGTGGGACGTATGGATTCTTGCTGCCCAAGGAGAATATCGTGCCGACGGGCAAGGAGATTTTCAATGCGGTGATGTACTTTGGGGAGTTTTTGAGTGCGCAGTATGATGTTGCTGGGAGTGATGATGTGAAGGTGGGTGAGGAGGGAAAGGTGGAGGAGCAGGGAGATACTGCGCGAGAGGATGACACAGACGACGAGTGGTGGGTCAAAATTGAAGATGTGATTGAGCCGGAGCCGGAGCCCGAGGAAGAAGCAGATTGGAATCCTGATCTCAAGCGGCGGCGGAGACGATAGTGGGACTGGCTTCTGATCGTTACGTTTGAGCTTGTTAGAATAGTCTTTACCAGTCTTTGAACAAGCACTCGGTCTCACCTCCACGTGAAAGGCGTCACAACATCGTTGTAGGGTCTTGACTGGTTCCAGAGCTTGTGGAAGCTTGCAAGGCCTTGGCGATGTTTGTTGGAACTAGCGCATCCGTGTGAAGTTGTTGTCGGCGACCGCCCGAGTTTCATATTCTGGCAGCTCTTACACTCGATGCCGCATATCGCTGCCGACGTCATGCAAGTACACGTAAGGTGGATGGAACACTGCTGAGTCTCATCAAGATTGCTTTTTCCTTCCACAAGGCTTGAGAAAAACCTTGGACATATCTGCTACTGCCTGCCTAGCTAGAGTCGACTCGAGTTGAGTCGTGAGAGAACCAAAGAGACAAGAGCTTGAAATCGGGGTAAGGGGTCGTCGGGAATCGTTGTCGCGCCGCCGTATTCTGAGGTTCGACAGCCCTTTCTCGCAGGTGTATCATCGTTACTTCGCACTTTCTTCGTGATCGGGGCTGAGAATGCCAAGCCATGTCATAGTCGCCGATCGTGTTGGCTGCGTGTAGACGCTGCATCGTTGCGGCGGACTTTCTACTTCTGCATCATCAATTGGACGAACTCGTTGTCTGTGAAAGTGTCAGTGGTGTTCTGATCGCGCAACATGCCAGCAGAGCCATCTCTTACAGTCAATCCTGCCATCACCGTCCTGGTCGGCCTCGCGAATCATCTCATCGACCTCGTCGTCGGTCAACTTCTCGCCAATGCTGGTCATGACGTGTCGGAGCTCGGCCGAGGAGATGAAACCGTTGTTGTCGCGGTCAAAGACCTTGAAGGCCTCGCGGATCTCCTCCTCCGAGTCGGTGTCCTTCATCTTGCGCGCCATCATGGTCAGGAACTCGGGAAAGTCGATGGTGCCGTTGTTGTCGGCGTCGACCTCGTTGATCATGTCCTGCAGCTCGGACTCGCTGGGGTTCTGGCCGAGGGAGCGCATGACGGTGCCCAACTCTTTAGTGGTGATTTGGCCTTGGGCGCAGTGTTAGTCGCGCGGATTGAATTCGATGTGAGTTCTGTGAGAGCATACCATCGCCGTCCTTGTCCTGTTTGAGAAAGCTGGTCAGCCCTGCGAAAGGTGGGGTGAAGGAGAAGGGGTGCGGTGTAGAACTTACAAAGAGGGAGAAGGCTTCCTTGAACTCGGACACTTGCTCCTCGGTCAGTGAGTCGGCCTAGTGTTGCCACCATGTCAGCCTTGTCGCAATGGCAGCTGGTCGGCGGCTGCAAGAAGTTGTCCTCGTGAATGAGACAGCACCACCAGGCGGCGGGGTATTGTGCCATTGTTTTCGACACTGGAATGTCGCTTACCATGATTGTGTGTGAGAAGAAGGTCTTAGTGGTATCGAGGTGGTTCTTTGTCGTTCGTAGGGTTGGTCGTAGGTGTTGTTCAAGTGCGTGGTGGTGGTTGTTTGAGAAGAAGAAGAAGAGAGTGTCGAGTTGAGTTGAGTTGAGGGTTTGTGTGATGAGAGCTGCCGACACAACGCAACAGGCCTGCACCCTGAAAAGGCCCCGACCACGCGCTAGGCAGACTGGCGGCATGCCGAAGCCGATGGTCTCAATGTGAAGCTACGGTACGTACCTGACGAAGCACATGTCAACCTGTGAATGAAGCAGCGGTGATTTTTGGATTACTCGACCGTCTTCTTGCTACGTCGAAGTCTTGACTTATCAGCACGCACAATACTTCAGGATCCTCAAAGAACGCCAGGACTGGAGACGACGTGGCTTCGACAGCTCTGAGCAATCTCACTTGACACCTTCACATGCTCGAATTACTGCGGACTTCACGCCGATAGCGAGTCCTCAATCATGAGAGGGACTTTCCGGCCAACAGCTTTCTACAATGTCGATTAGTGCCGGCGGCGCATTTCGGGACCGCACAAATCTGTGAGCACCGCGTTTCGCAACAACAAGTACCCTGCTGACCTGCTGCAGCTTCATCAGCTATCGCCATTCGTACGCCCACGACACAGCCAAACGGACGCGATTCACCGGACCCAGCAGTGGACGATTCAACGACGATGTGGGAGATTCGGAGCGTGAAGGACTTATGTCCAATTTGGGAGGTGATGGAGACGCTGTGATCGAGATGGATGTGCTGCCTCCGCGCTGGCTGGACCTACAAGACGAAGTCACGCAGCATCTCGCAAATGTCACAAGCAAGATGAAGAGGCTGGATCAAATGCATGCGAAGCACGTCTTGCCCGGATTCGACGATGAGAGCGTGAAGGCAAAGGAAGAGAGGGAAATTGAAGCACTCACGCGAGACATCACAAAAGATTTCACAAGCTGTCAGAAGGCTATCAAGGGGATTGACAGGATGGTTCAAGAGCAACAACAGCACTCCAGTGGCGCTGTGTCGAATTCGGAGCTCACCATGGCCAAAAATTTGAAGATGTCCCTGGCCTCGCGAGTGGGGGATGTCAGCACGTTGTTCCGCAAGAAGCAGTCCGCCTACTTGAAGAAGCTGAGATCGCTGGGTGGTATGGGCGGGGCGAGTAGCCCTTTCGATCGATCAAATACTCCGACGGCGCAAAATCCGTACACGGATCCAGCGATGATGGAGTCCGAGACGGATCGCTCTTCTGCGCAGTCAACTCTGCTGCAGACAGCCCAGGTACGACGCCGTACAGGAGTTTTGGATTCGGCCATCGAGCAAAGGGAGCGAGAGATCGAAAGGATTGCGCAAGGTGTAATTGATCTGTCGAATTTGTTCCAGGATCTACAAACTATGGTCATTGATCAAGGGACCGTGCTGGATCGAATCGATTACAACGTCGAACGAACCGCGGAGCATGTCAAGGAGGCCGACAAGGAGCTCAAGGTAGCAACAGGCTATCAAAGGCGGAGTGTCAAGCGAAAAGCGATCTTGCTATTGATCTTGATCGTGGTTGGCATGTTCATCTTGCTATTGATCAAGCCAAAGCGCGGCAGCCAACCTCCTCCGGCGCAGTCGCCGATAGAGGATCCCACGCCCAACGATCCCGGCGCCGGTCTACCTCCCAAGGTTCGCGATACAAGAGACGTGGTCGGCACTGCACCGTTCGATGGCTTGAACAGCAGACACGCAGAGTGGAAGAAACGGCGGCGGCGGTCAGATCTGGATTCTCATGGCGCGTCGTTCATGCGTCCGTAGCTATGTTGCGATTGAATAGATACCCCGTTCATCTGTTCGCTGTGGCCAAAGTTTTGACACGTGCAAAATGCAATCCCGCATGCGTGTATCATTTGATGGTTCCACTTCTCGGAATCACCGGCTGGCTCACGACGTCACTTGGTGAGCTTCAACGACCATCAATTTTGTGAGCTTCCATCTCCCAACAAACATTGCTCGCATTGGCTTCATGCAAGTGCACATTTGACAGATCGACCAGCAACAACGAACAGCAACAACGCAAGCCAGAATGTCAAAAATCATCCTAGCCATCAATGCCGGGTCTTCCTCCGTCAAAGTCTCAGTCTACTCTTACGAAGATCAATCCCACGAACCGAAGCAACTGGCAGACATCCAAGTCGCCGGTCTGACAGCACCACCGGTCAAACTCACCTACTCTCGCGGCGATGAACACATCAAGAACCAAGAATTAAAAGACATCTCCTCCCAAGAATCCGCCTACGAGTACATCCTCAAACACCTCACATCAGACTCCGGCCTCCCACAACTCTCCCACCCCGACGACATTGAATTCGCCTGCCATCGCGTGGTCCACGGCGGAGACTACGACAAACCCACGCGCATCGACCGCGAGACCTACCATCACCTCGAAGAACTCTCCGACCTCGCACCTCTTCACAACGCCGGCGCCCTCACCATCGTCGAAGCCGTGCACAAAGCCTGCCCGAAAACTACCAACATTGCCTTTTTCGACTCCGCCTTCCACAGTACCATCCCTCTTCCCGCACGCACCTACGCCATCGACCCGAAAGTCGCCGCCCACAACAAACTTCGCAAATACGGTTTCCATGGGCTCAGCTACGCTTTCATCACCCGCGCCGTGGCCGCACATCTCGCGAAACCAGAGTCGGAAGTCAACATCATCGCCCTGCATCTCGGTTCCGGATGTTCCGCAACAGCGATCCGCGGCGGGCACAGTCTCGACAATTCAATGGGTCTCACGCCCCTGGCTGGCTTGCCGGGCGCGACACGATCGGGCGATGTAGATCCAAGTTTGATATTCCACTTTACCCATGACGCGGGCAAATTATCTCCGAGCAGTACGAAGGACATGAGCATCACCCAAGCGGAGGAGATTTTGAATAAAAAGTCCGGGTGGCAGGTTTTGACGGGCACGACGGATTTCGGGACGATCAGTCAGAAAGCCGAGGAGGGCGATGAGAATTGTAAGTTGGCATTTGATTTGCTTGTGGATCGTCTGCTTGGGTTTGTTGGGAACTACTACGTCAAATTGGGAGGGAAGGTCGATGCGTTGGTATTTGCGGGTGGGATTGGAGAGAAGGGCGCTGGGTTGAGGCAAGCCGTTACCGAAGGGGTGGAGTGTCTGGGTTTTGAGCTGGATCAGGAGAAGAATGGGGAGCCGGGCGAGGATGTGGCGGTGGATATTGGAAGCAAGGAGTCGAGGCATAGAGTTCTGGTCGTGCAGACGGACGAGCAGACTGAGATGGCGAGGCAGTGTGCGAAAGAGGCGGATAGCTTGAGGGGCAAATGAGAGGTCGGACACGGCATTGCTACAATCCTCTCATAATAGACGATCGAATGACCACAGACAGACTGCTCGATTGAGCGACCATTCAGACAGACCTTGACTCCGACACACACTTGATCTTCTCCACGCAATTGCCAAGACAAGAAAGTTGAATTCCTGGCTCGTCTAGATCTATTGCACACCTACCCTGCTCCTTGGATCTCTCCTTACCAAGCAGTAATATCCTCCACCTCCGCCTCACCAAACGTCGAAGCCTTCGCCTCTCTCTGCTCCTGCTTCTCCGGCGGCCAGTTCACCGGCTCCCGCGCCATAATATCCGCCAACTCGCGCTTCATAAACTCCTTCAAAAACGTATTGACCTGCTTAAATTCAAGCAAAAACGCATCATGTCCATCCGGACTGTCAATCGTCTTCAACTCCGCGTTGGGAATCGCAGCTGCTAGCTCCTCTTGCTCGGCGTAGGTGAAGAGACCGTCAGATTGGATGCCGAGGACGAGGGTTGGCTGCTCGATCATGCCTAGTGCTGCTCGAACTTCTTCGGGTGTTGGTGAGCCGGTGGTGTCGGTGCGGCCGCGTGCAACGTCGTGCGTGTCTAGTTTGCGGGTGATGGCGATGTAGCAGTTCGCGTCGAAACGCGAGATGAACTTCTCGCCTTGGTATCGGAGGTAGGATTGCGCGGAGTAGTACGTGGATACTTTTTGGCGGCGAGCAGGTGCTTGTACGGGCAGATCGGTCGTGCCAGAGAATTGCGGGTCCTTGACAGCAGCCGTCGTAGGAGAGTCGCTGCCATTACCCTGACGAGAGTGTCGTCTCGCCGCGCCAGCATTCTTGTGACCTTCGTTGTGAATCGCAAAGTGCTCGCTATCGGGAGTCTGTGCATGTCGTGGACCATTGATGCTCTGCTTGGAAACCGCTGGATCGGGATGATTGCGGCCAAAGCGGGACTCAAACGAGTCGCGACTCCGGTATGTGAGCAGGGCAGACATGCGCGCCGCCCCCAAACCACTGGCCGGTGGATCCTGAAAAGTGTAGTATCCGTCGTCATACTTGGGATCGCAGTAGATGCTCTGCCGCTGAGCCTCGCCCCAGCTGATACCCCACGCACTGTATCTCGCCGACGTAGCCATCGGAATGATTGTCCGCACGTAGTCTTTCCCGAAGTACGCAAATTCCAACACGAGCATGCCTCCCATCGATCCTCCGATCACCACCGCGATCTGCTTGACTCCCAGCTCATCCAACAGCACTTTGAACAGATTCACATCGTCCCTGATCGTCGTGAGCGGGAAGTCAGGTCCGTAGTTCTCCTTCTCCGGATCGCCGTCCTTCGCCGTGACCGGACTCGCACTCCCATATGGACTTCCTGGGCTGTTCATGCAGAGGACGAAGAACCTCGACATGTCAAACGCTCTTGCTTCCTTCCCGTCCTCACCTGGTCCTCCCAGTAGCGGTCCCCACCAGTCTTGCACATCCGCGCTGCCGGTCAGGGCGTGGCAGATGACCATGGCGTTGTCCGCCTCGGGAGCGAGGGTTCCGTAGGTTTTGTAGGCGAGAGGGACATTGTGAAGGGTTACGCCGGATTCGAGGGTGAATTCGGGGATGATGGCGATGTCCTGGTTCGGGATTAGGTGGACGAAGGGGTTCTCGCGTTGTTCTTGCGGCTTGATGCGCTCTGAGAGGTGGTTGTGTCAGCGGGGTGCGGTTGAAGTGCAGGTGGTGGGGTTAAGTTTTTGGTGGCCATACTGAAAGTGGTCGTCTGGGCGGCGTGAACCAATCCATTCTGTTCTGTCATCTTATTAAATCGTTGATATGTGGCAGCATCAGCTGTGAGCAGACAGTGTTTGTTGTTGAAGAGGAAGTGGAGGAGAAACAAAGCGAGAAACAATATCTAGCAGGGAGGGCGTGAGTCTTATTCTAACTTTCATCCCACCATTCGCCGATCGCAAATGATGCCATCCGACTAGTCACGATGCTTCAATCAGATCGCTGCATCTACAAAAGTATCTGTAAGAATCATCCCGTGCGTTTGATGGTCGTCACCACGGGATGGCCATGTATTTGCGGCGAATGATCTCAGATTGAGGTCGAACAAATTCCCGACGCTAATGCGCAAGCAGAGGCACTCCTTCGAAGCATGCATGTGACAGACGAGGGCGAACAGGAGTGCTGCATGAAGTAGGCTGCCTTTTCGATGGCGACACTATGACTGTACATGCCTCGACATCGATGCCGGCCTCCTCATCTCGCAGGTAGTCTGCCCTGGTTCTCGACAATTCATCTGCTCACCACTTTCCACCCTTCCCCTTCTTCTTCTTATTCGCGCCGCCTCCACCCGCTGCCTGCTTCTGCTTCAGCACTTCCGCGCCCGGCGTCGCCGGCCGACTACCATCACTCTCATTCGTGACCGCTGCGCCCTGACTCAACAGCGCTTGCCGTGCCTTGCCCTTCTTACCTTTCGGCCGATACGTGCTGCGATCTTTGAGAGGCAACCATCGTTCCGGGTCTGGCGTTTTACTCGGATCGTAGTCCTTGGGAATGCGGTTGCTGCGGATCTTCTTGGCCTTTTTGGGTTTCGTGTCTTCTGCTGGTCGCTTCCGCGATGTTGGCAGGCCGGTTTGTGGTGGTTGAGCAATTCCTGCGTTCTCTAATGCGTCCACATCGATGCCACTGATCAAACGCTCTATCGGCTGGAGTGCGGCGAGCTGTTCACGAGACGCCTTTTCGGGAGCTGCTGCTAGGAGTCCTGCTGCTGCGTAGCGATCGTTCGAGTCGCGGGAGTTGAGTTCTTCGAAAATGTCGCGGGCAAGGTCTAGGTCGTCCTGCTCTTGCGAGTCCAGTAATGCTCTGCCTGCCGCTTTGAACAGGTGCACGTAGCCAGACGGTCTCTCCTTGGTGTTCTGCCGCCAGTGCCTCGCAGCGTTGGCAAGCTCTGTGCGCATGGGTCCTTTCTGGCCTTGGCTGTCATAAAGGCTGACCACAGCACCTACGAGACCCGGCGCAAAGCGCACATCGGGCGCCGTTTGCTCGAGGCGAGCGAGAAAGTTCCCCAGTAGCGCTACTGCCGCGCCAGAATTGCCGGCCTGAATGTAGAGTTGAGCGATAGTCAAAGCGAGACCGACATCGTTGGGACGGCGCTCCAGCACTGGCAGGATGTGTTTCAAGGCGTCCTTGCCAGTCTGGCACTTGGCATGTGCTGCAGCATTGACAACCGATAGCGATGTGTAGAATGGCTCCGTAGTGGGTGAGGTCTGTTTCGACAGAGTCTGGTGTGTCGAGGTAGCCGTGCCGTCAAATTTCAAAGCCTGTAGTCCCGCAGCATATGTATTGCTCTTCAGTACCATCGATTGGAATTTGAATGGGTAGTCCGGCTTGAGCGTCTCGAGGTCCTTCGAAACCAGTCTCTGCGTCAAGTACGGGTTCTCCGACGTCGTTGTAGCCACCTCGTTAACCTTCGCAATATGTCGTGTGCTCGCATCCGAGACCTTGCTCACATCCAGTCCCTTCGCCAATGCCTCCGCCTCCTCTGACCGACCCAATTTCGCAAGAACGTATATTTGCTGCACCACGATCGGCAGCAACTCAGCCTCTTTCTCATCCTCACTCATATCCTCCACCGCACTGCACAGATCCTTGGCCCGTTTCAACAGCACCTCACCCTGTCCCAGCTCTCCGCGTGCGATACTCCCACAAGCCGCATTGTACGCCGTCTCGAACGCTTCCAGATCTTCCCTGCCCGGCTTCTTCTTCTGCACCAAATCTCCTCGTCCTGTCCACTCGAGCTGAGCGTCCACCGCACCAGAATTGATCAACAGATCCGCAGGAGCATCCTCCGAAGTCCCAGACGCCAGCTGTTTGTACAATTCCGCCGCGCGCGGGAAGTCTTCTATCCGGTACCGTGCCTGAGCCTCTACATGATGAAATCCTCTCTTCGTGCCTTTTTGCGCCAACTCCGCTGCCGCAGAGGGTTTGCCAGATTTGTACAGTGCGTAAGAGTGCTCGAGGCTCGCACGCTGCTTGAGCCTCTCGCCGCCGTCTTCCAGAGTCTTCAAGGCGTCATCGTAGCGGTCGAGTTTGAGGAGAGCGACGACTTTGACGTGCTGTGCTTCGAGGTCGGATTTGGACTGTTTGAGAGCGTTGTTGGCGGCTTTGAGCACTCCCTCGTCGTCTTCGATGTGGGTCCGCTTTAGGAGCGCGGCGAGGCTTGACATGGTGGGGAATGAGTGTCGAGGGTTGGGAACAAAAGAATGTCGTGTGCTGCAACCATGAGCTGCCGCTTCGTCGATGACTTCGTGGGGATGGCTTGTGGTTGGCGTCGAATTTCGGCCTTGCCCCACTTCACAAGTTCGTTTGAAGACGAACGAAGTTCAGCTATTCACAAGACATTAACGACATCGAGAATGCACTCCGAGTGTCAATGCATGTCTCACGACAGTCTCGGGGCAATCGCTCTACATTTGTGAACTTCGGCAGCCGAAGCGATACTTGATGGCATGGTACAGCGTTAATCCAGGAGCCCGAAGCCTGCACCTCCTCCAAACACGAAGATAGAGACCCGAGAGCTGTCATGTACATTTCCATACAAGCATAATTACGTTCCGCACCGGGTCGGTATCATTCCTCGCCGTCCCGAATTTATCTCGAATCCGTCCAATCCAAAAGGGATAAGATCCCGAGCATGTCCATCCACCCATCGTACAGGCCGTTATATCCGACCACATCGAGCGCGCTGGCAGCAGCTAGACGTGATCGAGGCGCACTCCTCCGCCGCCGCTAGAGAGATAAAAAGAAGAAAGAGAGAATTGTGTGCGTCGAATGGAAATTGTGGCCATCGCCTGTGTGGGTCCTTCGATCCCTCGTCTCCAGACCAAAGAAGGACTCCAGTCCAGCCGCCCATATACGCGGGTATTATCCTCCCAAAAAGAACGCCGGTTTTCGCTAATACGCCATGTTTTCTCGCGTGGTTTTCGTCGAAGCGAAGGTATTTGATAGTCCTGATCGTGAAGCGCTACTCGCACCTCACATCCGTGACTCGAAGCTGGGTCGTGGGTCGGGATTGGTGACGCCCAGAATTGGTCGACTGTAGTCCTGCGTATCCTGCATCGAGACCCGGCTGCCATTCGATTCCGGGTTGATGAAGAGAGCCGATGGGTTGAGTCTTTGGTCGTATACCATAGGCTTACTAGGCCTACGGCCGCCGCTGCTCGCTTCTCCATGACTGCTACCCAATGGGCTGACGGGACTAACGCCTTCTCCACTAGGTCCGAATAGCATCGAATGGCGCACACTATTGCCACCAGTCGTTGCTGTATACGCCTCGTCGTCCCTCTCCGTCATGCTGTGCGTGGCACCGCGAGAAAGTAAGCCGGCCTTGCTAAGAACACTGACATTGCGAGTCATATTCTTCTTCGAACCATGACTGGAGCCAGCTGCTGTCCCGCTGGTCTCGGTTGCAGTGTTGTTCCTCTTCCTTCGACAGAGGAGGAAAATGAGCGCAGCAACCAATGCAACACCAGCCAGGACACCAACGACAGTTCCAGCAATGGCGCCACCCGAGAGTCCATCGCTTCGTTGAACTGAAATGTTGTCGTTTGCGCCAGGCGCGATGACCGGCGTTGAGGTGACGGTTTGTGTGACAACGGCGCCCGAAATCGTGGTCATAATGATATTAGTCACAGGAGTCGGGGTTTGAGTTCGAGTGTTCTGCGATGTCGAAGAGGGAGTTGATGATGAGGATGATGATGATGATGTGGAGGTGGCCGGCTAATTATCACAGCATGTCAGTAAATGTCAATGTCGTGTATGGCAGCATCGAGGAAGGGTGCAGGCAGTTAGCAGGACGACAAAGCATGAGATGTCGTGCAAGATGAAATGTGCGAATCATACAGGTTGGATTGCAGTCTGCGTCACGGTTTGAACGACTGTCCTACTCACAAGACTCGTTTCTTGCTCTTCTGTCGAAGACGATGAGGTGGAAGACTGCAATCATGCTGTCAATAATGATCAAGCAAAGTCAAAGATGACTTGGAAATGCTTGTAAAGTGTGCTCCGGGCACATGGAGAGAAGTCAAGGCTGTGAGGAACATGCGCGAGTTGATAGGAGGGGGCATTGAACGGGCAGGACATTGCAAGTCGAGAATGTCCGCCACAGGAGCAATGCATGCGGTTGTGCTGGATGAGAGTGTACTGACCTGTAGTGAGCTGCTGGCCCCAGCTACTCCCAAAGGTTGCTTGTTCAATGCGATATATCCAAAAAGACCTTCGTCTGTGTTGCCGCATTTCTCGCTGGGGAAGCCGGGACAGTCCTGATTGCAGCCGCCGACGCTGACTTGTGAAGATGGAATATAGTTGGAGCACCAGCATTTTTGATATTGGACGACAGCGAAAGCGTAATTCGCAGCACAGGTCGTTTGACACGCGCCATTGGACTGGTAAATATCGGTAACTGTCAAGAATGTGAGCTGTGTATTCGTTCGTGAGCCCAATGTTCTTGCTTACTGGCAGAGTAATCAGCGCCAGTGTTCTCACTCGAGCAGTAGCTCTGCGTTAGAGCATTGGTCGTCGAAAGAGATGCGCTCATGAGAGCCAGGCTCAGGCAGAACCGTCGGAAGGGTAGCATATTGTGCATTTTCACACCCGCCAAAGGCTGTTGGCGAGACATCCGGTGCGAAGACATGTATTAAAGCGGGCCTCAAGGTCTACCACGTCGGTGTCGAGGACATGGGCTCGTCGGTCGGGTTGTAGGAGAGATGCGTATCTATGACCCGTGTCGAGATGCAGGAGATGTGGTCGGTCGGTCTCGTGGGTGGTGTGCAATGTCCCCAATGTGACACGCTACGACGGCCTCGAGCGAGCAGCGGGAGTGAGGAGGTGTGATGATGTACAACGTCGACGTCTTGACCAGCAAGCTCTTTCTTGGGAAACCTGAGCGATACGATGATGCGTGTGATCCGGTGAATAGAAGGCTTCGATTCGCGGGAAATGGGGCGCGCTGCAGGGGTCGGGGTCTGCCTGCAGGTCCGTTGGGAGGCGGAGAAATCGAAGCGAACAGGGCGATCGGAGTGAGATGAGCGTCGTCGGCGGGAAGAGAAGGGCGGTGGCCGCGGTGGTGTCGGTGGTGTCGGTGGTGTGACGGTGGAGGTGGAGGTGGAGGAGCTGGGATGAAAAGCGCGGCGAAGAGAGGCCGTTGTGGATATGAAGCAGAGCGCAGGAGAGAAGAGTCGGCGGGTGGTGGTTGAGTTCGGACCGTCGCTCATTAGCTCAAAGCTTAATAGAGTGAGCGGCTTGTGCGCCTTCCGAGCCACAGACTGATCCCAATGATGAACGTGGTGTGTAGCCTTGGGCTCTGCTCTGGTGTCTTGTTCTCCAATCTCTACGTGTCGTACCTCTACTCTCTTTCTAGACTGTGCTATGCGATCTGTCGAATGTCCCGTTCAATGCCGCGCAGCTGTGTTGGAAGAGCAGCGTTTATGACTGATTGGATTCGGGTGGGGCGTACTTGGATGCGGCGGCTAAGCCAAGCCGTTGTGTCTCGACGGTACCGTGGCTTCTGGTGATGACTGCCCAGCACCGGGGTTGTTGCGGAAGCTGCTGCTGGAACTATAGAGACTTCGATGAACAACAGAGCATCGGACCCTTCGATGTGGTCCAAGACTGACAAGAAATATCGTGCTCAGACGGGACAAGATGATAGATGATCCGCTGCCTGTTTGATCCAGAGTCCCATTCCTGCTATTGCTGATCCTGCTGGCTCGTCTCGATCATGCTTTGCTGTCGGGGAGCGGCCATCATGGTGTGCGGAATCAACGAACAACACCGTCGAGCTCGTCAATGGACAGGGAGAAGCGTGATTCCTTGTTGCTGTTCCTACCGCTGCAACTTGAAACACCGTTGGAATGCTACCTTACCGACTCTGGGCAACACTCCCAGGACCCAAAACTTCCATGGCCCCCCACTGCAGTCTACAACCTGCAAGTACCTCATCCAGCGCTACTTTTATTAAATACGAAAGTTCTGCCCTGCCTCGAAAAGCATGGCTACTGCACTACTGCAGAAGCACGCCTTAGCAGTCGCAGCAGTGGGAAAGCCAAATACTCACAGCTTCGCGGTATAGGTAGAGGTATTCAGTTCCAAGGTGGCATCGTCCGCGGCATCCGCGTGCCTATCTCATGTGGATCAGAACCGCCATACAGAGTGTTTTTCTCTCGTCGTCGTCACGTGCAATAGCAGCACGTAAGCAGGGAGGTTTTGAGTTATAGCTAGCCCCGATAGACTCCAACCTAGCCCCGAAAGTAGTATAGATAGGATGCACGAACTAACGAGAGAACACTCTATATAGGGTCTAAGCTAGTTTTGCATACTTTAGCCCTCTAAGCGCCCTAAACACGTCTAAAATCGATACTGTATACGCGATATATCGTGCTACCAACTAGGTAACATTCTAACCTACGGTAAGTCCTTATAAAATATGCATATATATATGTATACTAAGTTTAATAGCGCTAGCCCTCCTGCTCGTCGCGCCCTAACCCGGTCCTCGTTTTCCCTCTTAGCGCGTTTTGCCCTAAAAGCTACTACCCCTCCCCCGACGACGACGACTACGCAACACTAGTACCCTATAGCGACCCCTAACATACGCGCGGCCCTTGCTAACATCGATCCTAACGTCCGCCGACTGCCTCTATGCTCCTCCGCTGTACCTAACGGCCGTCGTCGCTGCCCTAACCTACTAACCGCTAACCCTAAAGGGACACCCCTATCCTGCCCTATGCTACGCAATCCTTATTCCTCTTAGCTAGGTCGTACTAGTAAGTAGACTCGAGTCGCTAGGCGCTTTAAGTCGGCAGTTAAGAAGAAGCACTATAGGTAGTCGAAGTAGCGTCTGTAGGGCAACTTCTATAATTACCTCCTACTACCCTTAGTAGTAGAAGAGCAGGATAACCCTCTCGGGGCGGAAGAGATAGTAGACGTTAGGGCGCACATTGCCGCGGTGCCGGGGATAACATTAATTAGGCTCCGTACCCTCGTCGCCTATGTAAAGAAGCCTAGATACTACGCCTTCTACTGTTAAGTAATCGAGGTAGGTCTTACTTAGATACTAGCTACTTTAAATCCGACTACGCCGCCCCGAAAGCCTTATCGAGAGTAGGTTAATATACTCTATTCCTTAATCTTCGCCTCTTAGGATATGCTGTTCGTAGCCCGTAAAGGTATTAGCAAAAGCCTCGTGTTCTAAGCATTTACCGTACTTACTAGCAGCATTACCTTCTAGGTAGAGCTTCTTAGCAAGCTTAGTAAAGAGCAGCACCTAGATCTTACTCGCATCGCCCCCGACCTGCTAAAGTTATGCTTAATTACAGCTACTACGAAGCGTAACAACCCCGACCTATTCTCTAATATTAAGGCTAGGAAGTATAACTATATTATGCTTAGGCCCGAACAGGCGGTTTCTAACGACTTTAAGGCTATACTCCGTAATAACTACATCCGTAGTTAGATTAGCTTAGTATCTATTAACGAGGTGTATCTGTTATACTCGTAGGGTAAGTCCTTCTAGCTACAATTCCTCTAGCTAGGCTAGCTAAGGCAGCTTGTCTCCCCTGACACTCGGTAGTTTAGTTATACCGGCACCTTAACAAGGAAGGCTTAGAACTATATAATTGCTAATAGGGGTTTCCGTCCTTTTAGGGCTAGCGTACAGCAGACTTAGCTATATAGGAGTTCGATTAACTGTACCGACTATACCTATATCTTTAAGCTAATTGTCTGTAGCAAGGCTTCTAAGTTCGCCTAGTTATACTTTACTATTACTAGGTATAAGGCTGGCGGCATAGCGACGCCGTAGGGTATCCTATATACGATTATCTTTATAGATAGTCGCATCGAAGTCGTAGTATTAATAAACTATATCCGAGCGTAGCTAGTTGCTATAACTGCTACCTCCCCCGAAGGAGAACGATACGTATAGGACTCTGCCGGTAGCCCTCGTTATGTCGTTAACGTTGTGCAGATGTATTCGTCCGGTATCTCCACTTACGATTAGACCCTTCGGTACGAGGCATTTTGCATAGATGACTCTACTATCCGAATACTCGTAGCTACTACCGCGCTATATATAGGGATTAATATCCCGCGTATATACCGCATTATCTAGTAGAAGATGCTGTTAGAGCACTACATTATAAACCTCCGCTAGCGATTCGGCCGGGGTAGACGAGATCTATAGGCAGGGCATCGCACGCAATACTACGGCTTCTTCCCTACGTAGGCATTTAATATAGAAGGGTGTCCGAGACCAGGAGATCCGGCGCTAGGAAGCACCCCGAAAAGCAAGCGTAGGACGTACTAGCAGCGGCGTAGGTTAGTTGTTAACTACTACGACGAGTGTACTACACCGCTATTAGACAGCGATAGCAGCGATAACAACTAAGGCAATAATTCTAGCCCCGAAACAGACGCCGGCGACTCTAACTACGAGGGCGGCCTACCTACTTTACCGGCACCCTTATAGCAGAGGCTGCTTGTTCCCAAGCCGTTGCGTTACTTTAACAAGAGCGAAACTAAATCGAGGGCGTATATAGATGCCGACCTACATACTATTATTAACGCTCCGTGTAGACGAGCTATATAGGATAACCTCTTATTAGAGAACGAATGCATTAAGCGTCCGCCGCTAGTACTAGCAGAAGTGTATTATAACCGGAACTACAATCCTTTACTAGCAGCTAATAACCCTATATTCTAACTAGTTATAGGCGAGATTAAGAAGCCTAAAAGGAGGGGAGGAGTTGTATTAGACCTACTTACGAGGTAGAGTAAGCGTATTGTCGACTACATATATCCTACACGGGGTCGTCGGTTTACTATGCTACCTAGTATGTTCCTCCCTAAAGGGCTGGCTTAGGGTATATGTACTAAATTCAACAGCCGCGACAGGGTTAATAGTCGCAACCGGAGCGACTATACAAAATAGGTATATAAGCTCGCTCTACTTAACCGACGTATTAGTTCGGCGCTACAGCTGTAGTCGGAGAGGGACGAGGAATAGAGAGATCTAGCGACTTCTAAAGTGTGTCGGGGTTCGGAGCTTCTCCTTCGGGGCTTGCGCGAAGTAGTCCCGTTAGCATATACAGAGTATAGCGCTGTGCTAGCCTACAGGGCTGCTATTAAGAAGCGGAAACGCGATAAGCAAAAGGTCGCTACTACTTAAAAGGCGATGCTAGAGAGTATGCCTAAGCCTAAGCGTAGGATGTTCCTTATCTAAGAGCGGCGTACAGAGGTCGAGCGTGCTGCACAACAGGCGTCTACTATAACGACTACTCTAATCCCGCGGCGCGTCGAGCTACTGCTACTTCGTCGGCTATATAGTAAGAGCCGATTAGGCGTCGAGGTATTGTTCGGGGATGGTCCTAAAGCCGAGTTGCTGCTAGTCGGCACTAAATTACATATAGCTACAATCGACAAGAACATAGCGAAGCGCGCGGAGGGCAGGGCTCTACTCGCTTTTTAGGCAGTCGCTAGTGCGATTAATATAGCTAATTAACCGGACAACTACCTCGGCTTAAGTTTCGACTCGGGCTATAGTAGTAAGGCGGGTAGTATACTATCCTCGCTACCGGTTCCTAGTCGGATAAGAGCAAACCCTACTACTACTACTACTACTGCTACGCCCCGGGTAACAGAGTCTCTAGCCGAGGAGGGCTTTAGGTATAGGTTGCTCGATAGCGACGACGACAGGGTTCGACAGAACTAACGGCTAATACGTAGGAATCGCTAGCTAACTCCGAAGGGGGCGAACCTATATAGTCGATCGCTAGGCAGATCTAGCCCTTTAGCGAGGTAGTGCTAATTCTTGTAATACTACTCTCTTTCGGGGCTGGCGATATACTTTCGGGGCTACCTATTATATATACTTCGATATAAATTCCTTTCCTAGCTAATACGTATCGGCTTAGTAAGGACTTCTTAGTATTTAGGGACTACTACTAGTAGAGCGTCGTTGTCTACCGCCTCCGCTATAACATGCTCCCCCTTATCTAACACCCCTATTAGTAAGAACTTGCTAGTATTCCGGGCTGCCGGTGTTATTGTTATCTACCGCCTCCGCTATAACATGCTCCCCCTTATCTAACACCCCTATTAGTAAGAACTTGCTAGTATTCCGGGCTGCCGGTGTTGTTATTGTCTACCGCCTCCGCTATAATATGCTCTCCCTTATCTAACACCCCTATTAGTAAGGACTTACTAATATTCGGGGTAACTAGAGAGTCGAGGGTTCTTTCTTCGAGAATATAGTACAAATAAAGACGCATATGTACTCTACAGTCGCCGTTGCCGCTGTCGTCGTCGTCGTCGTCGTCGTCGTAAACTCTCGTCTTCTCGGGCGTCGCCAGCCGGCCCCTGCCCTGTCCTCGTAGTCCCCCGGCTTCTTAGGCATACGCCCTTTATATAGAATCGGACTAAGGAGTCTAACAGGCGGGTGTATAGCCCTTCGGGGCGGCATTAACCGCATAAATCGTGTATATCGAGTCCTTAATAAGGAGATTTGGTGTTAACATTAACTATTAGACTATGCGCGGTATACCGTATCGGGTAAGCCGGGCGTCGATCTAATACTAACGTTACCTGCTGTTATATACGAGAGGGAAACGCCTATATATTTCGCTACTACATATTGTCTACTAGCTAACATAGGGCACTCTCGCACCGTAGAATACCTTCTCTTACACTATTAGCATATAAAGCTGTCGCCGCGAGCGCACTAGGTAGCCTACCCCCTACTAACTCTGTAGCCTGCGAGGTTTAGGTAAATATAGGGCAGCATGTGCATTTCCATATAATGTCGTTGTCTTCCGCTAACAATACGCCGCATATGCACGCTGCGTAATTATAGTATTGTCGCACGAGGGTAATCCGGTATATATATGCCTGTGCATGTGCTAGTGTATATAAATTCGTAGGTAAATAATCGCCGCCCTCTTTCCTTTAATTGTGCCGGCGACGACGAGCTGCTAGTAGTTTATAAACGCCCCTACCTCTTCCTTTCCTTCTCTTCTACATCTACTTCGACATCTACTTCCTTCGACATCTACTTCCTTCGACATCTACTTCCTTCCTTATCTACAACCTTCTTTACCCTTCTTTCTCCTTCTTCCACTTTATTAACAATACCTACTGCTAGCGCTAGCGCTATAGCGCTACCTAACGACAAGTCTAACAAGGACAAGTAGAAGGAGAAGGACGAGGAGAATAATAATAACAATAACTAGCGCAGACTATAAAGTAGGATAGAATCCTCTCTACGAGGCGTAATAGGCAATCCCTTTAGTACGCCCGGTCCTACTTACTACTAGCACTACGAGCGTAGCATACGGAACAGGGAAGAAGAGCGTAGTACGAGGCAGCGATATACTAGTATAGCGGTAGAGAATGCGAGGGATGCCCTACGTAGGTTTAGTCCTTCGTCGAGGCTACTAATACGCTCGTCGATGTACTAATCGCCAGATAACACCGAGCGCATAATCGTAGAGAGCGAGCGCGAGCGGATTCGTAGCCGGAGTAAGTTACCCCGATAGCATCTAGCGCAGCCCCGATACTAACCCTCCTCTTATTATAGCTCCTTCTGTCGCCCCTTTAGCGGCCCCTTTACTTAGCAACCCTTTCTCCCTAATAGGCAACATCTCTAAGGTTCCGAGCACCCTACGCACGGATACTTGTCTACTATCTACTCTAACTCCGTCCGCACGTGCACCGCCAGCTACTATACCGCTAGCTACTATACTACTAGCTACCTCCCCTCCTGCTACAGCTATCCCCGACATGCCTAACGTTAGTAGCCTTAACCTCGGCGGCACGGGCTTTAATCGTATGCGCCGAACCTTCTTAGGTGCACCTCGCGCTCCGCCTCGGTTAGCCCCTAGCCGACCCCCGGAACCGTACGTAACCTTTTAACACCCGGATAGGGCAGTAACCTTTGTAGGAATCGACCCTAGGAATACCGCATACGACCTAATTCGAGGATACTACGATCCTATATTAACTAGTAGGAACCCTCGTATCCCTAATACGCCGGGTAAGCCGACTTCTTCTAGGCCTATCCGGGCTAGCAACGAGCAGGGTAGCGGTAGTTCCGAGACGTTAGTCCTTAGAGTTCGGTTGTTCGACGCCGTTAAGGGCGCGGCCCTTAGTTGTAGTAGTAGTAGTAGTAGTAGCTTCCTTCCGGATACTTCGCTTTCTCTAGGCTTACTAGTAGGCTTACCTAGGACGCTTAGGAGGGGATATAGTCGCACTGCTAGTAGCTCGCGGACACAGCAACTTAGTAGCAACTACGGCGACCTACCCCGAAGCGGCTCTGGCAGCATAATGCCCCGAAGCGGTTCCGGCAGTATAATACGCTACGACTCGGACAATTTAATAACCCTCTCTATCGCTTCTGCGGACATCGACTCGGTTCTAACTAATAATATCGACCGCTGCCTTAACGACATGCTAGAGGGCCTTTAGTACATCCCGGAAGTCTAGTCTAGTAATAGCACGATCTGCACAGAGTGCCTAAAGCTTATCTGCGAGAGGAATAAGCTAGCACGCCCTAATAAGTTCTGCTATAGTAATACGTTCGGTAGTAACGGCAGTACCCCGAAACAGAAGGGCTACGACAACTGTAGCTAGAAAACCGGACGTAAGAAGCAGTACACCCTAGTTACTAAGACGTAGGGCTCGGGCAGGTTCTAGAATAGTAGCACTACTATCTTTAACCGCGTATATAACGTACTCGAAGTCCTCCGCTAGCATACTCTCTATACTACTAAGGAGCTAGAAAAGGCGAAGGCTAATAATACGAGTAAGGAGAAGGTCGCTAAGCTAGCCGAGGAGCAGAAGAAGCTCTTAACTACTTAGTAGGAGTACGTATATAAGATACGTAAGACTATTAGCTAGTAGGCTTCCTCTAAGAAGACTAAGGGCGCTACTAACCGCAAGACGTAGGAGGAGCAGCTACAGCAGGTCCGCGAGAACAACGGCAACATAGAGCATAAGTTACTAATCCAGCTCGGCTAGTAGTCGTTCTTCGCTAACGGTGCCGCTAACGCTATGCCCCGCGGGCTACCGCTAACTAACGTCGTCGTAGACTACGCTATAGAGATCGGTATACGTAACTTCCTACTTCGCAACGGCATGCAGAGGGCGCGCCTTTAGTACTACGGGCGCTAGGCTCCGGGTCGCCGCAGTAGAGGCAACGGTAGGAACACGGGTAGGAACAGTAGAGGCGGTAGGAACAGTAGAGGCGGTAGGAACGCTAGTAGCAGCTCTAGCAAGAAGGACTCTAACAAGGACTCTAACAAGGACTCTAACAAGGACTCTAGTAAGGACTCTAACAAGAAGGATGCGAGCAAGAAGGATGCGAGTAAGAAGGATGCGAGCAAGAAGGATGCGAGTAAGAAGGACGACAGTAAGAAGGAGCTGTCGGCTAGCAAGAAGCAGCAGCTATCCGAATTGTTCGGCAAGAAGGGTAGCGGTAGTAGCAGCGAGAAGAAGGGCGACGGCGGTAGCAGCGGGAAGAAGGACGGCAGCGGTAGCGACGGCGGCGGTAGCGGCGGGAAGAAGGACAATACGCAGTGTCCTTAGCAGTAGGACGAGCGCGGATCGTCGGTTTTAGCGAGATAATTGTGCTAGTTTAGCCCCGATAGATACTATGTTAGCCCCGACAGCCAGAATTAGTTTTTAATAGGCAGGGCTAGCGTTGTTTAGACTAAGACTAGACGGCCGAACAGACTGCACCTTCACGCGGTGGCCGTCGTAAGTACCTTCCTCGGAAGGGAAACTAAGACAGTCTAGAAGAAACCTCCTCGAAAACCTCTCGAATCCGCCCGAAATCCTTCTCGAAATCCGCCTCTCGAATCCGGCCGAAATCCTTCTCGAAATCCGCCTCGAAATACAAGCATAGAACAACAGTACGATTCGAACGAATAGCCCTCTACGCTACGAACAAGAAGAAGAAGAAGAAGAAAAAGAAGCAGTCTACTCTGCCCTATACGCGCACCTCCTCGAAATCCGAACCGAAGCACTTTAAAGAGCTAGAACAGTCGGTAGAATCTACAACTCTGCGATTAACCTGCGTAGCTATATGCGTTTGGAAGCGGCATATAGTTCTACAAAGGCGTATTAAGGACAAGAGAAGGCAGCGAGTTAGACAGCTGCTTTTGTACGGCATTTTGTACGGCATTCCTCTCTCTCTTTTTCGAATTCGCAGCGTGCGTGCGAAGCGGAAGGATCCGCTGAAAATTCTACAAAAAGCTTAGCGCGAAAATTCTGCAGCCCTAGCTGCAGACAACGACACGCGAAAATTCTGCAGCCCCGGCTACACGACACTCGTTGGATTTCCTTTGTTTTGCGCTGCTTTTAAAGTCCTTCGGTAGATTCTGCTTTGCAGATTCTACCTTAGGCACGGGGTTTTCCCCTAAGGTCAAAGAATACTGAAAGAATTTGATTGTAAATAGATCTACTGCCTTGCGCGCAAGGCCGTCCTACATAGTCTTGGACTCCGAAAGGACGTAAATGGAACAAACAAACAACAAAACAAACAACAAATAGACTAAGACTATATTACTAACAAGCACTGCTAAAAGCGTTAATTTAGACCGAGAACAAGCATAGCAATAGCCCTAACAGAGATTAATTTAAACAAAATGCGTAAATATAGGTCCTATCGTCTAGTATAGCTTAGGATTAAGCAGCAGGACCTCCTTGTCGTCCATGCTACCCTTACTAATGTTATAAGAGGCTAATAGATTAACCTCTAGCCCGTCTGTATTATAGCGTAGGGCGACTTTAGGTGCCGCAGCAACCCTTATATACCGCCGCTCGTCGGCGACGAGGAACACCTGTACGTGGTGCCGGCTACGAACCTGCGACGATACTGTCGTTGCAGAGCCAAGTTTCCTCCGGAGGATTGGAGAGGCCGTCGATCCCTCTTCCCTTACAACAACAACACGACCTAGAGGCACGCCTCCCCTCGAAGATACAAGCTACAGAACGACAGTACGATTCGAACGAACAGCTCTCTACGCTACGAACGAGAAGAAGAAAGAAGCAGTCCACTCTGCCCTATACGCGCACCTCCTCGAAATCCGAATCGAAATCGTATGTCCCTTCTCTAGAGACTTCGTCGCCCTTGAAGGAAGTATACATGCACTTTAAAGAGCTAGAACTCGGTGGAATCTACAACTCTGCGATTAACCTACGTAGCTATATGCGCTAGAAGGCGGCATATAGTTCTACAAAGGCATATTAAGGACAAGAGAAGGCAGCGAGTTAGACAGCTGCTTTTTGCGCCTTGCGCTGTATCTCTTTCGAATTCGCAGCGTATATGCGAAGCGGAAGGATCCGCTAAAAATTCTACAAAAAGCTTAGCGCGAAAATTCTGCAGCCCCGGATGCAGACAACGACACAGCGGAAGGATCCGCTAAAAATTCTACAAAAGCTTAGCGCGAAAATTCTGCAGCCCCGGCTGCAGACAACGACACTCGTTTGATTTCCTTTGTCTTGCGCTGTTTTGAAGTCCTTCGGCAGATTCTGCTTATAGGTCCTACCTTAGGCACGGGGTTTTCCCTAAGGTTAAAGAATACCGAAAGAATTTAATTGTAAATAGATCTACTGCCTTGCTTGCAAGGCCGTCCTACATAGTCTTGGACTCCGAAAGGACGTAAATGGAACAAACAAACAAACAAACAAACAAACAATATACCGCCGCTCGACGTGTTTAGCATTAAACTTATCGATCTAAGCTCTAATTAGGTTGCGTCTATTAACATACGGGTTACGGATACTCGTCTTGTTAACAGTGCTATAGGTAGTAAAGCCTATTTTCGGAGGGGCTGCAAAACCCCTAAGGAGCTTCTGTACTAGACCCTATGTATTATAACTAGTGTCCTTATATAAATGCCCTCCTAAGTTCTTTATGCCGAACTCCTCTTTAAGTAATGCATGCTGCTTCGTAGTAGCTTTCGTAGAGAGAGCGACTTTAATAAATATAGCGTCGACGCCGTGTGTTAAGTTCTTGTAGGCCTTTATCTTATTCTAATACCGCCTATTCTTAAGCTCTAGCAGCTCGTTAACTACGAGCCCTTTGCTATACCGACTAGCTATGTTTACGAAGCTACAAGCTAATAACGCCTGCTAAAGCACTAGGGCCGAGTTTAAGAGGAGCTACCGGAAGTATAATATCTCTCTGCCGTAATTACTCTAGCTAGCCCCGAAGAATATAATAGCCAATTGTTCGAGACACTAGTTAATATGTCTAATATCTATGCGGCGGGTAGCCTAACGGAGCGTTATCTAGAGCTCGGTAATGTGCATGCGTCGAGTTAACGCAAGTATAGTAGAGCTGCGAGTATTCGTATTATTAGGGGTAGCTTCGGGGCTAGGCTAGTTACTTTCGGGGCTAAATCGCACTAGGTCTAGGTTATTTCCTTACACTAACTACGCCTCTAGTGCTAGAATCTGCTAGTATATGTTAGACAGAATAGACACGTATTTCCTAGGCGAAAAGTGCTGCAGAGCCTCTCGCACGATATTAATATTAGTAAGTCTAGCATAATTGCTCCTATACGAGCTAATTAACTTCCTACGCCGCAGAGCTAATACGAACAGCTACACAACGCGAGCCTAATAGCCCTAGAGTACTACTAGCCGCAGCTTCTAGTACGGCGACTTCTTCTTAGGCAGGTTAGTAACCCCGAACTAGTTAATGTTACCCTAGACGGAGTGCAAGTTAGCTATGCTGCTAGGCTAGTACGACTAAAAGAGCTTGCTAACGGTAAAGTAGAGGTTTATAGCAGTATAGAAGAAGGAAGAGGGCCCGATAAGCTATTCGCAGCGATCGAAGGCTTAGTTTGCCTCTCGCGACTCCTACTTAACACTACGGATGCGCATAGCAGTTAATTAATCCCTGTATACTAGCTATAAGCGGTTGCGGAACATCGGATTATCTATTACGAACTTAAACTTGTTAATCTAGATGTCCTTGTATACTACGGCGGTGCCGTTAATAATACCCTCGTTCTAGAAGATTGCCCCGATAGGGTAATATCTGCATACGTTCGGCGGAAGCTTACTAATCCCGGGCTACTTCGTCCGTTCGCAGACGAAGTCGTTACTACTTAGGTGCTTAATGTCGACCCTAAACTGTGCTATTATAGCGGAATGCATATAATATATAGATAGTCGTTAGGCGTACTTATTACAGGGGCAGAGCGGTAGGGAGTTAAATACATCCTTTAGTTTTAAACCCGTATAGGGCATAAACATATCCTGTGTAAGTCCGCCCTCGGGGATGTGGTCGCTCTTAATTATTAACGCGGTAGTAAGGTTCCTTATAACGTCCCCGGTCGACACGGAAGAGTCTTAAACCCTGTCTATAAAGTTTATGTTATTGTATATAATAAATGTATTTAAAATGCGAGAAAGACGGATAAGTTCTTACTAAAGCGGTTAGCGCAGAAACAGGATACACTGTAATAGGTAACCGTACCTTCTGCCTCCTAGCGTAATTGTAGAGGTCCTAGTTAATAGTAGAATAGCCGGATACGAAGCCCTGTCCCGCGAGCACATCTAGCGCCCTACAGTTAAGGCTATTAAGGGTAAGGTAATTACCTATAACACGAGCAAGCTAGTTAGACTTGTTACGATACTGCGAATAGAGAACGTTCGCACTAAACATAAAGATCCGGCGATCTAGTTCCCTCTTATAGCGCTCTGCGCTCTTGCGAGAGCTGCGAGGGTTACGGAGCAGCCCCGATAGCAGTTTATGCTACGTTAGGGCGAGGCGCCGTATTAAAGCGTATACCTCTACGAAGGCGTAGGGCTGTGCGTACCGACGCATCTCGTCGTCCTCGCCGTCCGACCGCTCCGAATTATCCCCGTTACTACTAGCTAAACCGGACTGTCCTAATAGACTACCCTCTATTTGCCCCGAAGCTATACCTATCTGCCCCGAAGCTATACCCGCTACTATAAGTATTACCCCCTAAGTGTTAGAGCTAGCCTCCGGCTATGTATTCTTATCCTCTTTACTGCCGTCCTCTACATATAGCTAGACATATACACTACAACTGCCCTTACTAGCTCCCTGTGTATGCTGCCCCGAAGGAGTAGGCTCGCTTACTTTAGCCTAGCTTAAGGGCTTAGGGCCGCTAAACCTCCTAAGTATAGGGACATACTTTATTAATGCATTAAGCTCCTTCTTAATTACACCCTTTCCCTAGAGCCTTTTAAACCGCCGACCCGCGACTCGAATCCTCTCTTTAATTAATAATAACTATGCCCTCGCAGCCTTCTGGCTATCCTTTGCGATCTAAGACTCGACGAACTTAGGCACTAATAGGCGACAGTCTCGTAGTCGCTATAGGACCTTATCGCGCTTGCTAGTAGTTACACGTCCTATCCGCCGGCTCGCACTAAAGGACCGGAGGGTTTCGTTAGGGTTAGGTATATCGCTATCGAGGTCGCTGTCGAGGTCCCTATCGGAGGACGACTAGGTAGAAGCAGCAGATAAGGGCTTGCTAGGCCTCCTGCTAGGCCGAGGGGTAGCGTTAGGGGAAACGAAGTCGGAATTAGCGTATATAGTAAGCTCGCTACTAGGATAAGGCGTATTAGGCCGACCGGACGTATTTAGTATAGTTTTTAGTCGGTTTCGGGGGAGAAAAACGCGTATATACATAGAGTTCGGGGGATTAATAGTGTATAGTAGATTCTACTATAGGATATTTAATACTAGACAGAACAGAGGGAGTCTTATATTTCCTTACGTAAAAATATCGCGCTCTCCCTATAGAAAGGTATAGAAACTAGCTTAGACCCTCTAGGCACTTTCCTCCTCCTGTTGCTCCTATTAGCTAGAATTATTATAGAGCCCTTAAATATAAACAATCTTGCCCCGAAGGGGAATAGGTTTGCCCCGAAAGGGGCGCTAGCCCCGAAGGGGTCTAGTATAGAAGCCTATCGCCGAAGGCGACAGGCTTGCCTGTCACGTGCGGAGCACATTCGAGCCTAAGGCGAGAATATAAGTGCCTAGAGCGGTTCTGATCCACATGAGATAGCCGCGTGCAAGCTTCTCACAATTTCATTGAACACAGCAATACGAGCATGGCCACCCACCTGGGCAAGCAACGTCCCAGCGTACGCCATGTGCATGTTTCAGCATTAGGCACACCACGACTCGCACCTCAGGAACGCCGGCTCCTGACAAGTGAATTGTTGTCACATCGTTCAGCTACTCTGCGACATCTGCTACACACTACTTCGTCAACACCTGCACCTCGCGATACGTGCATACGTACGGCATCACTTGTCCCGTGTCTTAAGCATAAAAGCTCCCATGACGATCACGGCATCTAGCAACCGGCCGCCTGCTTCCACTTCATTGTACATCTCGTATTGGCAAACGCAAAATCAATGCCAGAGATGCTCGCACGCTAGAGCTGTCGTCGAGGCCACGGGGCTTTGACGGACTCATGCTCGGAGCTTGACACCGCTGGACTGCAAGCTCTCTTCAGCGGATGGTAATCAAAGGAGACAGCATCATGCCCGCGGCCCATGGAGTGAACGGATCCAGGCACGCTCATATTTGCCTACGGCCTGGCATCTTCCCCGTTGACCGGAGACGATGATCAAATCGTCAGGTCCGCAGCAACTGAGACTGGACGGCATGAAAGATGTGGCTTCTGCCGTCATCAATCATCCCCGACTAAAAGCCCAGGTTTCTGCTCCAGACTCAAGACCCTCTTATTACGACAACATGGCAGGGGATCCCAAATGATCTGTCTACAGGGATGTCTCTTCTGGACAGTGGACAGTGACGACAGTCTTCATTTGTCACCATCGGCGAATCCGCGGATCTGTGCTTACCAGCCATAATTGTGTCAAAACCGGAGTTCCATCTTTTTCAGCACAAAGTCCACTTTGTACCAAACTCGAGCTTCATATCCGACCACCGACTGGCTCCCGGACTTGTGCTTCTCGCTCTTATTGTGCAACATCCACCGAGCTCGTTGTATCGGCCGACCCAGATCGATCTCGGAACGTCAGCTCATGTACTGTGTGCTGCAGGTCATGGTCTGAAATTCCCTTGTCAACTTTTCCGCATGCCAAATGACCGGCTCAACGACCTTTGTGCTTTCTAACCTCTTTCATGTCAGCTCGACCGAGATAACGACATTACACCGCCAAATTCCAGGTCGAATATCAGGTCATGTCCAACGCACAGAAATCAGCATGCCCGAGCCAATTCGACTTCAAAAAAATCATTGATACATGCTGGAAAAGGGCATCGATTGAGTTCTCGACAGTAAGCGCTGTTCCAACATGCAATCCATAGGCAGTAAGTCAGATCATGCTCCGAGGCGTACTTGAGACGTAAGACGTTGCCCTGTTGCTCTGCCTTAAAGTCGTGACCTGTCAAACCTGCTGCTTGGGCTCAGAGAAGAATTAATCAAGTCAATAATGTGTCGAATTGGTCGTTACTTCGTTCAAGAACAAGATTAATCCCATGCGCAACTCTGGTATCATAACACGAATCCGAAACCTGCAACTCGTCAAAGCATAACAATTCGTCAAGTCATCCCAGCGTTACATTTTCATCGAGTCCCACGAGTCACCTCTTCGATGCGCTTGTGGTCTTTCATCTCCTAAATCCACTCCGTTCCAAGGATTCCAGCCTTGACCTTGAGGTACGGTGGGCGTCACACCTCGATGAATGGGATGCACCTCGCCGCTGAGACCAACGGGTATGGCAGAGCCGGGCGGAGGTCCCATACCGGGGTGGAAACCTGAGTCGGGCATAGGGTAATAGGTTGGCGGAGGATGGCCGTCCTCTCGGTGGGGAGAGGCGGCGCGACCGGGATAGCTAGGACCGCTCGGCCTGAGGCTGTGATGATCGTAGGGAGGCGCGTCGGAATGGTTGTACGCTCGAGGCGGACTGTTGTCGGTGAGACTCTGGGAGTTGCGGAGGAGGCCGGCCATATCGTCCTCGCCCAGTGTTCCTGTTCGCCGATGGCTGTCCGCAGAAGGCCTCAGTTCTGTCGCAGCCGGGTTCGCTGCGGAAGGATTCGTATAGCTGGTTTCGCCGAGATCAGGCTTTGTAGGGAAGTAACTCGTATCGCGGTGTCGGACTCTGCTCCCGACGAACAGCCATCGAAATCCTCGAGCGCTCGATGTTACAATATCCCATGGGTTGAATGCATCCGTAATTGCTCGGATGCCCATGAAGCCTCCGTAGTACTCCAGCGCCGGTTCGGTGCGGTCGGAGTCCAACGGCGTGAGATCATCCTTCGATGCATGCTTTTTGCTGTATGGCTTCCAGGGGTAGGCGAAGACGTGCAACACCGAGAACAAGGCCATCTCAATGATCAGCAAGACGGATGGTATCCCAATCTTGATGTCTTGATAGGCAAGCTGCTTCGTCGGCTGTAGCGGTCCTTTGGATGACGATAGGAATGATATTATTATCTGCGACAGTCAGCGAGCAGTCGTATTGAGTAGTCTTGAAAACGTACCGTCTGCCAAAAGGAGAAGAAGATGACCAGCTTGATGGACACGACCTTGATGCCCGGCTTGTGTTCGGCCAGGTCGGGCTTGAGTTGGATGTAGAACTGGACGACCATAAACATCGCGATCGTAACCGAAATACTCTCAAAGACCATGGTCCAAATATGCGCGAAGGCCGGATGGAGAGAAGCCTCGCAGTATCGTCCAAACGCTTCAGAGATGACGGAGACAATCGTGAAGAATACTCGTATGAAGCAGTACTGGAAGATGCCAACCCAGATGACGTTGAACCATGTTAGACCGCTCCTCGGTCTCCGAAACGGACCTTTGTTCTCACCTCCGGTACAAGACTGCAACCAAAATGCCTTCCAGAACCAGTTCTGTGGCGTGACCGTTCGGAAGTACATCTTCTGCTCATGGAGATCCGGAGCGATGTAATGGCATAGCAGAGCGAAGAAGCTCGATATCGCAAATGCTTCGTAGCAGTCTCGCATCACTTGGAAATATATCGCCTTCCTGTAGAAGAGGAAACTCAGGAAGCTAACAACGCTGTAGACCTGTATTGATCGCATGGTCAGTACGCCCTACCAAACGAGCCCCTGCGAAAGAAGCCATTCCACGCTCCGATTCAACATACCGGTATCATGAACAGTATGCGAATAATATGGCGTTGCTCCGTCGGTTTCGAGTAATGCAGCGCATGCTGAGCGATCAAACACAGTGATATTATGACCGATAGCAGGCCAAAGACCGCGCCCAATGCCAGACCCAAGTGGTGAAATGTAAAGTCCTTCCATAGCGGCTCTTCGATGATGTGCAAGTCCTCCAGCGTCGTGTTGCATGACATTATTGCTTCTCTTCCTACAGTCCACAAACCCGCTGTCGACTGTCACGTTGGCTGAGGTGAATTTCTTTCGTGGGGTGTCTTGCGACGCGGGTTATCGTGCTCGGCTCGTGGACTCCATGCGCGACTGCTCTCGTGCGTCGTCTTTGTCGCGATTGCTTTCTCGGTTCGCTGCTCTCTCGGGATGCTCGATTCGTCTATGATAGATCTCGATATCTCGGTGAAGCTCGCGTCAGATCCGTGCTATGTGTAGGCCTGGCGAAATGGTGGAGTGAAAGAAAGATGTAAAGTCGCAAGTGTCAGAGCAATGGAATCCTGTTTCAAGGAAGATAAAGTATGGGAATGCCAGTGAGTAGAGAAACAGGGGTCTGTGAAGGCGGTGCAAGTCGCGAATCCTCCGAGGGGTACGACATTGTACGACATGCTAAGCCTCGGAGGCGTCGAATCTTGATGAGCTTAATTATAAAGCGTACCGGCTGCCGATGATGAGAGCATGTCGCCGGCTTGACAATGCAGACCAGCCTCAAGTGCTGTTCGGTTTTCGGAGGACAATAATGACCTGGTACACTGCGTCACTCAAGATTCACCAACTTCCTGAGGGGTTATCCTGGTCGTGGCGTTGACCACGCGCACGGGACTTTTGACCGGTCGACAGCTCATATTCGCTAGTATTTATCGCACGAACTTTGTCTAAAGACGCAACGCTAGTATTCGTAAAGAAATCCAAAATTGACCCGTAAAGATGACATTTGTGAGACCGATTCGCCCTCAAGTCATCATTCAGCTCTGCCCTGGAGCAACACCCACTCTCTCCTTCGCCAGCAAATCCACCAGAAGTGGGCTGGGCTTGCTGTCGGCACCGCCCTTGAGCACGTCCTGGCTGGCCTTGTACTTCTTCACACTCTCCAAGTACGCATCGAAAAGGTAGCTGCTGTCCAATGGACCACCCTTGGCCTCCGGATGGAACTGTGTGCTGAAGATCGGGCGGGACTTGTGAATCATGCCCTCGTTGGAGCCGTCGTTCAAGTTCGTGAAGTATTCCTTGAAGTCGTTGGGAAGGGTTGTGGCATCAACAGCATAACCGTGGTTCTGGCTGGTGATGTGGCACTTGCCAGTGCTGAGGTCCAGCGCGGGAATGTTGTGGGCACGGTTGCCGTACTTCATCTTGGTCGTGCCAGCTCCGGCTGCGATCGCGAGCAGCTGATGACCGAGGCAGATTCCCATGATTGGGATCTGGCTGGTGTTCATGAGCGTGCGAAGGTTGTCACTGGTGCTTCGGCAGTGGGTGGGATCTCCGGGTCCGTTGGAGATGAAGACACCGTCAAAGTGGTGGGCAGACTTGTGGATTGGATAATCGTATGGTAGGCAAGTCACACTGGCGCCACGGCTGACGATTGAGCGAATGATGTTCTCCTTGACACCGCAGTCGATCAAGGCAACGTGAGCATTGCCATTGGGAGACGGCACATGGAAGGGAGCCTTGGTGGACACCTTGCGGACCAGGTTGACATTAGCTGGGTCTTCGTAGGCCTCGTCCTCGTCAGCATCGTACTCCTCGCCAATGGTGATCTTTCCAAGCGAGGATCCCTCCTCACGAAGATGGGTGACAATGGCACGAGTGTCCACTCCGGTAATCGCCGGCACGCCCTCGCGAGCGCACCACTCCGACAAGCTCTCGACTGCAGTCCAGTGCGAGTACTGCAGTGCGGCGTCCGCCACCACAATGGCACATGCCTGAATGTTTGGACTCTCAAAGTATTTGAGCAAACCGTACTCGTCACGGGCATTGGACGGCACTCCATAGTTGCCGATCAGAGGCTGAGTGAAGACGAGAATTTGTCCACGGTATGAAGGGTCGGTCATCGACTCCGGGTATCCCACGAGCGAGGTCGTGAAGACAGCCTCGCCACTGATGTTGGTCCTCGCACCGAAGCTCTTTCCGTGGAAAATCGGACCATCTCGAATGGTGAAAGTGGCACGCTCGTACGATGGCTTGGTCGAGCGAGTGGAGGGAGCAGCCGCTGGCACTCGTGGCATGCCGGGAGCGACGGTGGCATTGCATCGGATCTGGTTGGTGGACCTGGAGAAGGCGGTCTTGAAAGACGGCTTCAAGGTTCGGGATAGAATAGCGGTGGCCATGGTGGTTGTTGGATTGTTGAATTGATTGGATCCCCTGCGAAGGGCTCGAAGTAGCTTTTAGTTCACTGAGGCCTTCCACAAGTGGTCACTGATGTAGTCTAGAGCAAGCATTAGCAAATGATTTTGTCGTCGCCACGCAATGGACCCGGAGATTGAGGCATAGATTGTGTTATCGCGGGCGGAAGGGAAGGCGGTCTGCGTCATACCTTGCGAGGTGAAGAGTGTAGGGGCTGTCGACATGAAGTCGTGTGAGTCGCCCGTGATATGTGTGATGTTGTTGTAAGAGGGATGTGGACGAGATCCAGTGAGAAGTCGGAGCTGTAATGTAATGCGGGCCTGTGGGTTGAGAGGTGGTAGGGTTGTGAAAGTTCTTGAGAGGTGGATCTCGAAGAGGCAGGGCGTGTCAAGTCAGACTCATCACAGCAGCCAGGGCAATTCACCTCCGAAATCGCACCGGGCGACCCAGACCAATTTTTTCCTCCAATGCCTCCAACTCTATTGGCCTGGCCATACCATGGCGTCTACTGATAAGGATTCACAACTTTTCGATAATGGGATGCCGGGAGACCGATGTAAGATGTCTAGACCGTGAACTCGGATTCTCTATTATTGTAGAATAAAAGCACGCCGGCGAGACGTCTTGTCGAAGCGTCTGGAGCGGTTCTTTGTACTCTGAAAATAATGTATCCTGCTGTGAGTGAAGCCCACATCTGAGTGACAATGTTAATCTCCTTCCATCGCTATCAAATTGTATGTCCTGCCGAACAATCGATCGAATATCCTACCTTTTGCGAATTGGTGCGCCGACGCTTCCCATAGGCTTTTCTGCCATGGAGGCAAGGCCACATCGAGGAAGATTGAAAGAGGAGAGCAATGTAGGCCAAAACAGAACAGTCCCTCATCAAAGTTACACAATACAAGAGATAATCCTCACAAGTCGAACATATCCGCGTTTTCGTGCCCACTCTATGAATACAAAAAGAATGCTTTACCCTCCCCTCGTCCCATGCTTTCGTACCCAGCAAAGCAGCCTGCCTGCAAGTCGTTTTGTGGTTGGTTCATATCGCTAATGTAACTGATTCCATGTCAGACCCGGACTCCTCG
Organism: Zymoseptoria tritici IPO323; assembly: GCF_000219625.1. Taxonomy (NCBI): domain Eukaryota; kingdom Fungi; phylum Ascomycota; class Dothideomycetes; order Mycosphaerellales; family Mycosphaerellaceae; genus Zymoseptoria; species Zymoseptoria tritici. The sequence continues at coordinate 1,838,968 of NC_018216.1, read as the reverse complement.
CGCGCGTGCCAAAGGCAATGGCGATGGCATTCGTGATTGCATCGCATCATTCCCTCTGTGAAGTAGATCAGATGTGTTGTTTGCTGCTCCGACTCGTCGCTAATCATCTCTCAGTTTCCACCTCTTCCGCGCCTTCCGCCACCGCCACCATTTGTCTTTCCCTGCTGCGCGTAGAATTGCGGTTGTGGTGGTGGCGGCATGCCGAATCCAGGCGCACCGCCGTACTGGCCCATCTGACCGAACCCAGCTGGACCGCCCTGGAATCCATTCATACCCATGCCTTGCATCTGCATTTGCAACTGCATTGGCGAGGCATGGTATCCCATTCCGCCGCCGGGAGTACCAGGTTGCGGCGGAAGGGATTGAGGACCGTAGTTCGACATGCCGTTCATCGCGTTTACAGGCGTGAGCCCGGGTGATGGGTAGAAGGCTGGAGGGCGTTGGTGATGGTTGAGGTGTTGCTGATGAGATTGGAGCTGAGACTGTTGTGCGAGGAGTGCTTGTTGATATTGCAGAGGGTTGATGGGAGAAAGGCCGGGAGTAGAAAGCGCCGGCGATTGATGGTGAGTGTATTGTTGGAGGTAGGGATCGAAGGAGTTCGAGTCCATGCTGATGGAGCGGGAGAGCGCAGAAGGGTCAGTCTGCGAGAGGTAAGGAGAGCCGCGAGGGTAGCCATTAGCTTGGTGGGACAGATTGTCATAAACCGGACCCTGGTTGGTATGATGGTAGCCGTTGGACTGCCGGGACTTCGAGTTGGAGCGAGCTCCATCAGGTGTACCGCCGTGTCGAGTCGAGAGGCCGACTTCATCCATAAGACGCTTGTAGCCTTGAGATGGGGTGGCCTTCATGCGAAGGAGGACGTTTCGAACATTCTCCACGCACTCCGGACGGACGCCTTCGTCGAGGAATGGGGTGGTCAATACTTTAAAGATAAGGGTCGCGCCGCACCCATGGTCGCTAATAATGTCGGTGAGGGTCTGTTCGTCAAAAAATAGGGCGCGAAGAATGCTATCGCGGGCGTCGGTCTCGTTACGTTGGTTGATGACCTTGAGGACGGTCAAGTAGGCGACCTTGTGCGTGCATAGATGAACCAGGTGAGGGATAAGTCGTGGCGCGAGGACCGAGCGACGGCGAGGGAACGTGCAGGTATCCAGAAACCAGGTCAGGAGAAGGGCACCGTTCGAGTTTGTAGCAAGTTGAGCGCCGTGCAAAGCGATGGCGGCTGCCATGAGTCGCTTCTGGTCATTGGTCGCGAAGTGGCTCTCAAGACACGCACGCATTGCCCGAGCACCAAATCGACCCTGAGCAGAGTCCCAGAGCTTGCTCAGCATCGTATCAAAGATGAAGTTGTTGATTGGAGCCTGGAATCGCAAGCAACACTGCATCACGTAGTTGCCGTACTGGTCGAGGAAGAGGTTGACAGCATGAGGTTTTAGGGCATCCACGATCATCGTCATCTGGTTTGGAGTTCGGGCGACATCGATGATTTTCTGCGCAGCCCAGGTTCCGTTCTTGTGAACGCCAATCTCTGCCAGGTGCGGTGCGATTTCACCTAGCATCGCCTCCTTGGTCTCTTCGGAACAGTGCTCAAAGAGCTTCTGCACGACAGTGTTGCCCAGATAGTCCGATGCAAGCTCAGCGATTTCGGGCAGCATTTCCATGGCAATGCTCTCAATCTCCGTCGGGCTACACGAGTTATTGTCGATACGCTTGCGGATCTCGCGCAGACGTGGAGCATCGTGGACTCTGCTATGACTCGGCTCCTGCATCGGCGGGATTTCTGGCAGATACTGATCCCAATTCATTGCAGTCTCCAAGGCCGCTATCATTCGAGTTTGGTCTTCTTGGGTAGCACCAAACTGTTGGACGATGTTGGAGATCTCATCTTTCGACTCCAGCAGATTCGGAGTCGCAAGTGCAGCGGCGGCGGTCTCGGCATTGATGTTTCCACCAGCCTGCGCGCCTGCTGAAGCCTGACTGTTATCTGCGCGACTCTTCGATACGAACGGATCCGGACTTGGCGAAGGATATATTCCATTGGCTCCAGGCGTGTTGGAGGCGCTCTGTTCCTTTGCGAACCCGATCCTAACGGGCCCACATCCGGGGAAGATCTCCTTGCCATTGCACTGCCCCTTGGCGGCGACGGCACTCTGCAGGCTCTCAAAGTTCACAAAGCCACAGCTCTTGTGGGTCAGCACCCTGGCAAATTCGATTGGGCCGAACTGGCCGAAAATGGCGTTCAGAGAGGAGACAGTGGTAGACGAGGGGATGTTTCCAAGCCACAGTGAGCGAGTTGGAGTTTCCAAACTTCCAGCGTCTAAGCCACCTTCATAGGACACCTTCTTGTTGTTGAGGTTCATGTTCTGCACAGCGGTCGCCAAATTACCATATTCCGAGCCATCGTTGCTTTGCAAGTCGGCCGCTGTGATGCTGTTCTCCATGCGAGATGCAGTGGGTGCATAATTGCGTAGGACTCGAGACGATGGCGAGTCCAGGACTCCGGCGGTACGAGCTCTCGGTCTGTTCGCGCTTGCGAAGTTGGCAAATGCCTGCACCTCGAGATTGTGCTGTCGAACCGCTTCATGAATGGCAGCAGCTTGGGCAGCAGCAGTTGCATCGGTCGGAGTCATCGAGCCGGGATAGAGCTGTTGTTGAAGCTGCTCATACTGATCCATCTCATCCTCTTCACCATCTGCATACTTTTCCTTTGCATTGACCGAGTACGAGCGGAAGCGATTCGCCGTGTTCTTATTGTTGTATGCGTTCAGTGCAGCCAAATCTGCGATCGTGACGCCTCCAACACCATTCATGCCCGACTGGCTCATAAGCATGTCCATTTCCGCCCTAGACAAGCCATTGTGTCCAGAATTGGGGTTGTCGACCAGGCCCAAGTAGTCCAACGTTCTGACGTCGCCGTCTGCAGGAGAGGCAATGGGAGACGATGGGCCATCCGAAGAACGGATACTCTGCAGGGTACTTGCCCGCTCTCTTCCTGCCATCCAGTTACTTGCAAAAAGCGAATTGCCAAATGGATTGGATGTGCCCAGCATGTTCGGACGTTGTGGCATTGATCCAGCTCTCAGACGTGATAGCAAAGCGGCATTGCTACTGCTGAGAGCAGCTCCAGCGGCGACCTGCTGCTCGAACAGTCCCGGCGAGCTGGATCCTGAGTACGGACCGCTCGACGGAGTCGGTCGGCCCGCTTTCGATGCAGAATTTGAGGATGTACCCATTGCAGGAAACCGTGATGGAACAGTACCAGCTCTTGTGCGTCGTGTCGAGTTCGATGGAGACTCCGTGGACGGACTGCCGTTGGATGGCGGTGCTGCGTCAAAGTCGGGAAAATTATCGCTGCTGGGTGATTCGGGAATCGTCTCTCTGAGGGGTGTCGAATGGCCACTGCCGGTCGTGGGAGGGCCCCAGATCTGCGGCGAGAGACCTTCCTGTTGCTGAATCTCCCGTGCACTGCGTAACTTGTCAGCTCCATCGCCTGCGTCGCATCGTTAATTCTTACCGTTTTGGAAAGAGTCGACTGCCGTATTCCTTGCTGGGAGAACCTGTTCTGCCAGATCCAACTTGTGCACCATTGCCCAAAGGATATCTCAAGCCTGAGCCTGCAGGCGGTTCGATGGGAGAATTTGCTTGTGAAGTGCTGGCGGATCGGGTCTGCATGTTGAGCTGTGGGAGGCCCTCGAGATGGAGGTTGTAGTCGGGTCGAGAAGTGGGAGCCATTATGGATTAGGTCGTCTGTCTCTCTGTTTCGAGAGAGGACGCTGACTCGAGCTCTTGAAGGGAGCGATAGAAGGGTTTATGTGTACAACAAATTGGCGTCCTTGCGCGTGGTTCTTCCTCTTGTCGTTACACAGCTCTTTCACTCAGCGACTGTGCTGTTCGTCAAGACCTGCTTGCGTTCGGGTGTGATGGCGGTCGTGAACAGTTCGTCCGTGTCCTGCTCCTCGATTTCGGGAGAGGGATTGGGCGCACACGTGGGATTATACAAGGGTTGCAGGGTTATCGTTCGAAGGAGTCGGAGATGGCGTTTCAGGTGTCAGCCCGTCGTTCAGCACTCAACTCGTGCGGAATTTCAGGACAAGGTCGTCGAGTCGTAAGCCGGTGGCAGTCGTAGCGGCAGGAAAAATCAAAAGAAGCGGCATCAGCCTCACAGTACCAGCAAAGTGAGGGGCGTGGTACGGGAGAGGTGGAGGCTGATGATTCGTTGGAACTGTGAGCTACAGACAGTACCAGAGATGGCAGCGGAGGATCGGTTGGCAGAGCAGAAGATGCAGCGGCGACAAGTGATGGCGGTGGTGATGAAGGGACGGGGTGGTGGAGATGGTGGCGGTGATGGCGAGGTTCATTAATCGGTCGGTGATACTCGGCGGAAGAGAAGGAAGGTACAAAGTGTAGTGCGCAGTGGAGTAGTAGACGTTCGGATTTCTCTCTCCAGCCCGGACTTGAGGCTTCGCTTCACGTTTCACAATTCGCCCGCCCCAGAAGCTCCACACTGGCGCATTTCAAAGTTCAGCCTTGACGGCTGCTTTCTCCCATGTGCAATCCTCGACTTTTTGGATCTGCCCGCTGTATGCATGACTATAACGCTGAGTTTGGGAGAGCCCGCTGTGGAGTCCGAAACATGTCCTGAATGTTGCCTCCGGTGTACCTTACACAGCAATGCCCCTGATATGTGCATCCGCAGTATATGCCATTCTGAGCTCGCCATTGGCTGCCATTGGCACGTCAAGCTGAAACGTATGACAAGGACCGGGAAGGCTTGCAACACACCTACAGACTCAGGAAATGCGCTCAAAAGGAGCCGTGATGTCGTCGATATTCTACGACTCTTGAGGCGTTCAATGGGAGTGTCGCGAAGAACAGCTCATCGATGTCAGTCTGCACACTCCACTCCTATCGTCCGTGCCTGTTCTGCACATTCGCCTCCAGACAGGCCAGGCCAAAGCGACTGCTCTATGGCGGCGGGTTCAGGTCCAGACCCTCGACCGTGAGTTTGAAAGCATCATTCCTCGAATAGCTACCCGCAACGTCCTACAAAGGGTATAAGGGTCAGCGATGCTCGGGCAGCACGGCGATGCAGACGCAGACTTGACGCAGGCCACGACAATCTCGCACGCCGCAAGCCTCATGCCCTTGGGAGACTTACCAGATCTAATCTGCCTCTCTCACAGTCTTCGAAGTCGACATCTCGAATGACAAGGCCGCCGTCTTCGATTTCCCATAACGGCTCGGCAACGACCTCGCCCCTCGGGCCTGTGATACAAGACCCGCCTCGGCAGGCAAACTCATCGCCCGACGACGACGAAGACGAAGATGGAAGGGCAGCTTTGGGCCGAGCGGCAGGCGAGGCCTTGTTCTCGTCAACGCTCGGCAAGACCAGTTCGTGGCCTTCCTCCTTCACGGTAATAGTTGACCTGCGACGACCACGAACAGGCGAGTTCAAGCCATTGACCGCTGGAGGAGGAGGTGAAACGCCATCGACTGCAGCCTCTTTAGAGCCGGCTCTTGCTTCAGCAGCCTTGTACGGAGACGCGATCCATTCGGGCAGGTTCTTCTTCTTGACGCACGAGATTGCGCTCAGAACAAAGCATCTTCCTTCGTTGCCGATTGTACGAACAAGAGGCAACCAGGTGTCCCGAGCATCGGCTGTAGGTGAGATGATGAGATTGACGTTCTGCGCGTACAGTGATTGGCGGAGAAGTGGCATCATGTTCTCCCAGCATATGGCGCAGCCAATGGTGACTAGAAGGGCAGGTTCGATCAGCGACTGATGACAAGATCAAAGTGCATGGCGTGGATGACGCCTCTGGCCTTGAAACTGATGGAGACGTACGCTGAACATTCTTGATCGTCGTGGTAATGGCTTTCAGTGTCGAAGGAGAGCCTTGTCCCCATATCTAGCAACGTTAGTTGGAGTTCTCGCATAGGGCAAGTTCGATCAATGGACATACTAGTCTCTCGGAGCCAGTGGGCATCACCTTCCTGCGCTTTCCAAGGACACCCAGCTTCGGGCAAACATACACTACCGCACACTGCTCCAATGATCAGTCTCCAGAGAACGAGTAAGCCGACATTACTTTCGATGCTGAGCCTACATATAACGTCCCACCTGCCTTCTCCACAAGTCCAGTGCAGACAAACACCCCTGTATCTCTGGCAACCTTCTCCAAGAACTCTCTAGTCCCGTCACCTCTCACACTTTTTCCTCTTGCAACAGGTAATCTCTTCTCCAGCCAGTCATCCCCAGCACCAGCCGGTGTATCGCCCAAGTCCACGCAGTCCCGGAAATAATGGAGAAACTGCTCTCTGCCCTCATCAGACCTCGCTCCGACTGCAGCACCGAATGAACATGTTCGCGGATATCCTCCAAGGAACGCCTCTGGGAACAGGATCAAGTCTACGCCTTGAGCTGCAGCGGTTTGCGTGGTCGATCGGAGGGATTCGAGCGTCGATTGAAGGTCGGAGAGTGAGCGAGACTGGGAGACGGCAAGACGAAGGATTTTGGGCGCCATGTATACGATGCGAAGTAGGAAATACACGATTTCTCACGCACTGGGGACGATGAGGGTATATAACAAGTCTGGAATGTGGACGAACAATGCTCGTAGGGCGCGGCTGCTACATGAGTGTGATGCCCCCGCACTTGCTTCTGTGGGGCTCGCTGAGCAAGAGAAGCGGCCAGCATCCGTTCTCCGTCAACCACTTCGTCATCCAGGACCCAAGGAAAACCTGTGAAAAGACTCATATGTCAATGGTCCCGATGGTACGGGATATCTCTCTCCATGGGCCGATCGCTACAGTGGGCAATATGCCGATGCGTCCCACTCACGTCGGCAGCAGCGGCGGCATGATTCCTCATGAGCTGTACGACATTGCAGACGATCTCAACGTCCGTCAATACGTCAATGCCATCAACGCCGTTCTCCTGTTCCATCCGCACAGTCCAAGTCAGCCGAGTGAGACCTGCACGGTGCACATTTCGTGGAAAGCAGGGGAGTCAGGCATCGGCATCCACCTCGCGCCATCCACAAGGGCTAGATGATATGTTCCCTATCATGGCTTAGGTTGCTGAGAGTGTGCGGTCTGAGTGGAAGACGAAGATCACCCAACAGCCACGAGATGTGCGTCTACAGCGACGCAGCGAGCTTCCAAGGCTCGGGCACCTGGCTTCGACTGAATGGTTGCATGGCCCTGCTGACAGAGACGGAGGATGGATCGAAAGAGTCAAGCTGTTTGAACATGATATGCCAACAGCTCGATACGATCAACGAATCGTGATGCATTTTTGGGTTGGACCGGACGGGCAGCCAGTGCGTTCAGGTCAACGTATTTGTGTTTGCTTTGAGTCAAGCCCCGACGCTCGTTGACGGAATGTATGCAGATGAATCAATGATTGCGCAGTCTATCGCCGGAAGATCGCGAACTCGCTGTACGTCAAGACACCGCTGCAGGTTGCACAAAGGTTGAGGTGATCGGAGTGGCTCTGACCATGGTATGATTCACGCAAGCGGTATGCCATTCTGCAGCGGGATAAACGACCAGGCTCAATCACACAGATCGCTTGCGTGGCTCCGAACAACACCTTTGTCGGCCTCCTCATCCTTCGCTGGCCCACTTCACGACTCGACCCTTGCCATATCTGTCCGTTGAGTTAGCCCCTTTTCAAGATACTGGAAAGATGACACGTACCTGCCGGGATTTGCTTTCACAATCTCCGCAAACACCCCGATGAACTCTGACGACGCAGTACCATACCGCTTATGGTTGCCGTTCACTTCGTCTTGCGCCCATTGATTTGCCAGCTTGACGACTTCCGCCTGCGGCATGCGCTGGTCGTCAACACTAAGCTCGTCTTGGGTTCTAGATCCTTGGGTGAAGGTAGAGCGATTCGAGTCTATTCGTACATTTGCGGCGATTCTGGAAAGACCTTTGGGCGAAATGGACTTGGTCATGGCAAAAGCAGCATTCGGGTTGTCGCCAGGACTGGCGACATGCGTTGTCTTGGCTTTGCGCTTGAGTTGGTGCTCGGCAATTGCAGATGCAGTAGGAGAATGCATAAGGTTCGAGTTTCTTGGAGAGGTCATGTTAGATGCGCATGTCTTCGATTTGCTTGTGGTCAACACTTGAATACACAAGACTAGAATGAAGGGTCAAGGGACGACAAAGTCTACTGACGCACCGGCTGTCACATGCAAAAGTTCAGAATCAAAGGATCTCAAACACAGCCCAGGGCTCGAACACTGGCCACATCAACAACGAACACATCACCGAAACAAAACGAAATGCTTCAGTGGAATGCCACATCATGAACGAATTCCTTTCAAGCAAGCAAAAGGATAGATATAGATAGCTCCTCATGTCCAACGACTCAACAAAAGAAACTCTTGGAGCCAAGAAACCCTCTACCAGATCGTTATATTACTACAAGCTCAATTCTTGCGAAGAGGCCAAATGGTTGGATTTGCTTGATTGGATGGAGGGGAAATCTTACAATATATCGATATCACTGCTCTGCAGCCCGGCGTCCGGCCGAGCTTCTGCCGTTCCGCCGCACGACGATGACAACGACTTAAGCTGAGGTTTGATGCCACCACACCGGTTCCGTAAGCGGGCACATCCCCTAGAGTTTCACCAATCTAGAGTCACATGTATATACGGCTGGGTGCATCCGATGGGCATCGCACGATGTCCATGTGCTTGACTACCACAACCTCGAACGCGACACTGTGATTTCGTCACCTGCCTGAAGTTCGATCACAAGCTAAACGGACCAGACACTTCACTGAAAATGATTTGCATCGATGTCAGCAAGATGATGACTGGTGAACTCAGCCCTATATGGGTACCTTGCAGTTCGTAGCTGTATTGCCTGCGTTTTAGGAAGGTGCGCTAGACCACTAGACTGCGATTTTGGGACTAGCGGCTTTCTGCAGTGAATGAATCTCATACGCCGCCCTGCAATTCGGCAAACCTCACATTCAGTCCTCGAACGCACGTAATATGCTCAGATAATCGCGCAAGATACACACACATATACTGAGGGCATGACAAGTCGTTCGCAGGGTATCAAATTCTTTTGGCGAACATTCAGCCAATTCCACCCAGGACTTTTCTACGTCACCACGTCCATCTCGAACATCGTTTTATCAGCCGTCAACCTCCATCTTCAACCCGTCATCTGTACCACCCTCAGCCATTGTCACGACACGCGGTCTGGCCTCACCAAAGCCATGCGGTACACCCTTCGCCGGCCTCCCCATCTCACCATACCTGGGCCCAACCCACGCGCCCAGCGTACCACTCCAAGCACATCCACCCGCCAACATCCGTTTGATCATCTTGTACGTCGGCAAATCCGCATACGGTAGCCCAGTCCTCGGATCCTTGAACTTCGCAGGCCAAGACGTCAACGCACAGACAGCCTTAGGCGGAGCTGGAGGAAGCTGAGATAGTTCACCAGTGCGGGTGTCCACGACAGTGGCCTTCTTGCGGAGTTTGGTGAGAAGATATCGAGCATCCTCGGGGTTGAACGGAGGATGTGAGCCGGGAATCAGTGTCTCTGATAGAGGTGTCGAGTCGAGGGGCGTTTCTTTAACTTTGGGACCGGATTTGCCGCGGCTTGTGGTTGGTGGTGCGAGGGACGGGAATTGGGAAAGGATGAGAAGGGAGCGTTGGGCGTGTTCGCGGAGAAGAGGCTCAGGAGGTGGCGGGGGAGCGGTTGGTTGCTGCGAAAGTTGGAACTGCTGGAATGTCGGTTGCAGCGGAACGCTCGGCCAGCCCTGGTGGTTTTGAGAGGTCATCTGCCCTGTTTGATTAGATTCCAGAGCATTCTGAGGTGTGAAGGGTGTATGTTGTGCCGATGAAAGTCCCGTTGTGACGGACGGCGCGCTCGGTAGATATACATTCACACTATCAGGCTGTGACGGGGCCGTAACCTGTAGCTGGGACGATGGAGTCGTCGATTCTGACTGAGCGGCGTATGCATGAATCCCGTCCAGCCACGATGCCTGAGGCTGATTGGCATCTGGCGGCTGTAATGCTGCTGAAGCCTGTTGAGGTTGCTCTGCGGGAAGAGGGGACCTAACATCAGCTGTCGCTGCGTCCGTCGTCGTCGTCGACGCCAGCTCTGGCTTCGACTCTGCAGCGTCGCCTTCGGGCATTGGAGGCTTCGAATCGGCGATAGCGACTGGTGCTTTTACAGCAGTATTATCCGTCTCCCCAGCGTTACCGTGCTTATCCAGTTCAGGGTTGACCATTGCGATATCTCCGTCTTCGTCCTTTCGGTTTCCTTTCTCTTCGTCCTTCCCATTCATCTCAGTCGCGGCCTTCGCAAGTTTGGCCTCTTCTTCCTCCTTCACCTCCTCCACCTTCCCATTTTGATGTACACGCTTGACTTTGATCTTATCGCCCTCCCAGATAACACTCCCGCTCCAGAACCTAATCACCGGTCCCTCGATAGTGCGCCTTCGCTTCGCCGCCAATTGCTCCTCTCGTATGCGTTGTCTCTCAGCTTCTTCTCGTTCCCATCTCCCAAATTCCCTCGCGGTCTCTTTCTCGATCCTCGCAGCCTTGGCAAACCGTTCTTCCTGCGTCAGATCCGCACGCTTGTTCGCCTTGGATTTCTGGATATGGTTCGCCATGACCTTCTTCTGATTCTCGGATCTCACATTCGACAGCTTGAGATTCTCATGCACGTGGGTCCGGAACTCGACCGCCGATGTACGAGTCGACTGTCTTGAAGGAAGGTCGGCAGCTGTGGGCAACCAATTCGACCGCTCGCTCTTCTTCTTGGGTTTAGGAGCGCTCCCATCGTCGGTCTTTGCATCGTCCGCCAATTTAACCTTCTTCTTCTTCTGCCATGCGGGCAATCGCATCTTTGCTTCATCCATCTTTCGCTTCTTCCTTGCTGCCTCTCGCTCGGCTTTCTTCAACTGTTTCTCGCCCTCCAGATCCTCCACCTCCCCCTCCTTTGGCGGTCCGGCATCTTCTTCATCGTCGCTGGACGAGTCCATCGCTGCATCATCGTCGTCATCCTTGTCTGTACCCTCATAATCTCCGACGTCCTCCTCTTCTTCGGCGAGTAGTTCCTTCTGTAGTTCTTCGTCGTCGAGGTTCTGGCGCAAAGTCGCGTAAAGATTTCCTGCTGTGGATCGCTTCGCACGTGTGGCGATGAGTCCGGTGGTGGTGACATCTTCGCCATCACTCTCGGAGCTCGAGCACGAGCGCTCGTCGTTGTCGGACATGATGTCTCGGCTTGATGAATTGTTTCGCGAACTGACTAAATATTTGTGGTAGCTGTCGCGTTGGAAGCGGAATTAGGTACTTCAGCTCGGTTCAACTTTTTGCCGGTGCTATTTACCACATTAAATAGCAGAGTAAACCTGCATCAGAACGAATAGACGGCAGTACTCTTAAACAGCTATCATTGTCTCGTATCAGCCCATATTTGTTGTATATTACAGCTCGTCCTCGCAATACAACGCCATCGATCCGGTCTTCGTGTTGTGACCTCCCGCAGCCTCTGCAATCGCCAGCATCTTCACGACCTCGAACGATCCGCTCAATTCTCTTCGCCGACAGCCTTCTTACCAAGGCTCTTCGCACTCTCTGTCACTGTCTCGGCAACGTTTCCTGCTCTCTCCTTCACATCCTTTGCCACAGAACCAGCGTCCTGGCTGACGTCCACGTTTTTCACGCCTTCCTTTATGGTGGTGCCGATGTTCTCGGCTCGTTGTTGCACATCTTTCGCGATCGTGCCGGCGCTCTGACTGATATCCTCGCTAACCACCTTCTTGCTCAGGTCCTTCGCGCCTTCCACGACGGTCGCACCGACGTTTTCCCCTCTGTGAACGACATCCTTCGCCATCTCTCCGGCCTCATGACTGAGGTGCTTCAGCTCCTCCGGCCAGCGCTTCGTCAACTTCAAGAGGAAGTAGTATAGCTGAATGACCCCGCTCATGACGTTGTCTTTGATCGTCATGGTCAGGCCATGCTGCAAGAAGCCCTTGACCAGCTCGCCTTGCAATCCGGAGTACAGTCCAGCGACACCCTCAGTGCGATGTATCCTGCGCAGAGACTGGTACAACGCCAGCTGGCCTTCAAACAGACGCAAGATTCGGCGCAGAGCTTTCTGAAGTCGAGTCTTCTTTTGATCCGCGTTGTAGATGTGATCTTCCGGTCGAGCGTAGTCTTTGCCTGTGGTAGCTTGCGCTCTGGCCTTTGCGAGCATCACGGGATAAGTGATGGCCGTGGCGATGACTTTCGACATTGCGGCCACAAGAAAGACCACTCGTGAGCTGGGGCTGTCTCGTTGCGACCGAGGGATAAGCTTGCGCAAAAGATTATCAACAGCAAATGTGATGGCAGGATTTACGGTCAGGACGAGCTGGGCACTGTATCCAGACCAGAACCCAGCGAAGCCTTTTTCGGATCGAATGCGGCGTGCGATGGCCCGTACACTGGGTCCATCGTGCGCAGATGTGGGATCCCGAGCCGCAACAAGAGCCGCAGTCTGCTGGCGGGTCACAATATTGCCAATGGGTGTAGTGACGGCCTTAGATAGCGCTCCAGCCACGACACCGACACTCAGCTCCTTCATTACTGTGAGTTGCTTGCCGCCCTGGCGCTTGAGCATGTGCTCGTGTGCTGCACCGTATGCCAGGAAGAAGAGGAAGGAGTCGACTATGGTCTTGACCACATCGGAAGAGAGGCCAGTGTAGAACGCCGGCAATCCGCCTTCGTTGTTGTAGATCTTCACCGCAGCGTCAAGAGGTCCGGCGTACTCTAGATTAGCGCCACTCGCAGCAGACGGTGCTTCTTTGTCGCCCTTCAACTGCTTCTGGACTTGCAGTCTCGTGGTAACGGTGTCGATGGGATAAACCACGGCCTTGGCCAGCGCTGACGCTATACCACCCGCGACCGCATGGCCGAGCGCAGGTAGAGCTGGACCGCCATTGAAGCTGGACTCCTTGCCGGCCTTTTGCTGTACAATATGGTACAAAGTGAAGGCATCCTCGGAGCTTTATCAGCACGGCTCAAGGGCAGATGAGAACGGGATGAGCCTCACAAGTTTGTCGTCGACCGCGAAATTGCCATCGCCTGATTGAGACATTTCGGTAACTGGTGTATGGTATTCTGCGGCAGGAGAACGAGGAAACTAGTCAAGATAGTGGTTCCCGTGGAAGCTGGAGAAATTTCAGTCTCTACTGTATACACACGCCATTGTCAGCATGGCTTCGTTGCTCCCCTCCTTCTCTTTGCTATCCTTGTTGTGTTCTCATGCTACTTCTCCTTCCCCGCCCGCACGACCTATCGATACGCCACGATTCATCCGATGCGCGTCGGTCCCGGATCGTATGAGCATTCATTTTGCCGCCGACTACCGCACTGAGCAACGCCGTGCTCGTTTGCGCGTAGCTTGTATCTGGCGGGGAAGCATCGAGCGGAGAAGTGTACGTACCGTTCGAGGGCTTAAGCGGGAATCGAGGTGCTTGTGTTCGTGGAGGCGGAACGTCAGAGGGGTGAGAAGCTGAAGTTCGGTCGCATGAGTCCTGTTCTCCTCACAAGCCGTCGAAGTTGATGAGAACAGAAGAGAGCTCGACGATAACAAAGCGCGGTAAGTGAGCCTTGGTTGTTGATGCGGTCATTACCCCGGATTTCGCGACAGTCCTCGGCTTCGGCACGGCAGCTACCTAAAGTGGACTAGACTGTCTAGCATGTGACACGGGTTCGGATGGATCAAAAGTGAGGCAGGTGCTCGGCACTGACATTTGAGAGCGATTCATGATACTGGTGTCCACTCAATGCGAGTAGATTGCAGACATTAAGCTTTGTACAATTGCCTTCCTGTTGGAGCAGGTATCGCGAATAATGAGTGTCCTACCCGTCTAGTCCTGTCATGATGGAAATGCCTCTATCTCAATGCGCCGCCGCGAGGAAAAATGTGTTGGTAACCAAGCACGTTACCATAACCACAAAGCCGTAAATCGCAATGGCCAGACTCATCTTCCGCAGAAGGTCGTTCCGCCATTTCCTCTTCTTGATTCGCCTGCCGTCATCGTCCTCATCGCCACCGCCATCGTATTCCTCATCGTCCTGATCCTTCAGTAGTCGCTGGTGATGAGGGGAGTCCGGCGCACTGATCTTGTAGTAGAACAGACCTGGTAGGATGAACGAAATCGCCGTGCTTCCTGTGGATCCGACGTATGCGAGAACTTTGTCAAGACTGCTGACAGTCATCGCGACAATGTACGATAGGATGATGATGATGGTTGTCAGGATTGCGAATCGCAGCTCCGACATCTCGACGTCTTTTGGTCGTTGCGCGGGGACCTTGCTTGCTCCGCTGAGCAGAGAGTGCCGACTAGGAGATCCTCGAGACGATGTTGCAGGACTCAGCTCTTGATTGCGACGCGTTGCAGGCCGCCATTTGGTGACTGCATCAAGAGATGCTCTGCAAGGATGGACTTGTAGTGGGTAGCTGAACATGACGAGAACCACAATCGCGGCGCGTCCAATAGTAGAAGCCACACTGGGAACATATTGTGCGATGATGTTGCCAATGACCGTGTCGCCGAACGAAAGGTATCCTGTGATGGCAACAAGAATGTAGACAGACGCAGCAGAGCCGATCGAAGCAGTGACTACGGCCGTCGTGCGAGCTGGTGACGGGTCTTTGATCTCATTCAATATCGAGAACATCTATAGCGAATTAGTCTGACGGCGGGGAATAAAGGTTCGAGGAAGGCTTACGTTTTGGTGACAAGTGTATGCGAAAACAATCACTGGAAAGCTCGATAGCGTTGAGACCGCACCTTGCCAGCGGATCCAGTGAACGTGGCCTCGCTCGCTGATGGTGTCGCCGTCCAGGAAGTGATATACCACAAGCACGACCAAGTAAGCAATAGAAACAAGTGCTACCACCGAAGTGTACTTCAAGCTGTCCAGTCTCCTCAAGAACGAAAGGGGTATCACAACCAGCCTATTCGTCGTCAGTGCCTCGAATCATAGTCCTCATTCCAGCCTCTGAGCTCACATGAACGCCGTAACCCAGAATCTTCTGTCAATCAAATACAATGCATCTGTCTCTCCAATGTTCGGCGCAAACCCCTTGACCACTCCAGGCATGAGATCTCCGATGATAATCAGGTATGAAACCGCAACACCGAAGCACTTGATCGTAATCGCCGCGTCGAACAGAACGGCAGCGTTGGGATACGTTATCTGGCTCAGCGCAAAGAACGACGCCCCGCCTCGGTCCAGGTATCTCGCGCATCTTGTTTGTAGGTATAATCCAAATCCACTCGTGAGGCCAGCCCATAGAATCACAATCACTCCGAGTGATATGCCCATGTTTGACATTGCGTGCGGCATGGCCAGAACCCCTGCGCCGACGATCGTGTTCACTAGATTGATCACGGAGGAGAGCCATGATGCATTCCCTTGTATTCCACCATGTTTCGAATGTCGCCGACGACGTCCTTGAGAGGATGCTATTGATGCTGGCCGTGAGTCGCCATGTTCGCTAGCGATAGATGCGTATTGCTGGGCCATGCTGCGGTATCGTGAAAGACCCAAGAAAGATTCGTATTTCGCGTGTCCTTTGTCACACCATCGAGGTTGGAGGCGTCGCTGGAGAGCGACTGTAGGAAGGTGGAATATGCTGCTCGCCGCGATCCAGGAATGAGTGGTCGGAGGGGAAGAAGCGGTCGTGGTATTAGGCGATAACGTGTGGTCGATTATGAGGTGAATGCGACTTTGGCATTCGTGGAGTGAGGTGAGGCTCGGCAAGGGTTCCGTCATTGCCCGCGTGCCCTGTCGCTTCATTTGGGGGCCATCAATCGACAACACCTCCACGTCGAGTTCCATCTCACAAATGTCAGGAACATGGCTGTCACTCAAGACACCGCGGCCGACACTTTGGCGTTGCTGGAGGAGAGACTGAGACACATCGCTTTCCTCACTGAAGGAGAGTCCCACGAGCAGGATAGCAACCACACGACCACCTCTGCTGCGTCCAGACTACGAAACCTCGAGCGACAACTCAAAATACTTGCATCCAAGTCGTACGCAATAGCAGACCTACTCCAGCTCCACAAACAACATCCCGAGCTCTTTCACCCCAGTGATCCTCATGAGGTTCCCAACACGCTGTCACCCGCCGGCCTCGCCCAGCTAGTTCTCGCTCACGAGCAACTCTACAGATCGACGGCGACGCAGCTCGCAACACTGAGCGAGAACAGCGCGATCCCGGATCCTGCGGCATTATCCAAGCTCATCGCCCTTCAGCCACGAATCGACAGAATCGAGGCCAAGCAATATCAGCAAGCACAAGAGGTCGCGGAGTTGAGATTGAGAAGCATGCGTGTTGTGGCTACGTGGCATGAGAAGGGAGTGCTGCAGATGGGTGAAAAGTGGGCGGAGTGGGAGTCTGAGTTGCGGGACTGTGAGATCCTTGTGAGAAGGAATGAAGCTGCAAAGATTAGAGAGGAAGAGATGGTATGAGACATGGGGTACAACAGGTTGGGATCTTCGATTCTTCACTGGGAGATTTCTATCTCCAATGCCTCCAGGCAATTATGGGCCGTGGTTCAAACTCTGATGGCCGGCTCCCGCGTCGAACTTTCCCTCCTGACCTCCCACGAACCTTCCCTCGAGCTTCCTCTCCAACGTCGCACAAAGACGCGACGCCTGCCAAAGGTCTTTGCCGGTCACTGTTTGCTAGCTTTGAGGGCTGCTGCAAGCTCATCCAGCTCTTTCTGCATCTCCCGCATCTTCTTGTCATTCGCTGCAAGCCGAGCTCGCAGTTGATCTGCCTCAGACTGAGCGTCTGCTTGCTTGACCATGGTCTCGGTCAGCTTTGATCGCAACTCTTGCCGTTCTCTCCATCGACCGCTCGCCACGCCTCCGAGAAGATTAATTTCCATGCGCAGCTTCTCGATACAACGGTCTCTCTCCGTGACGATGTGCTCGGACGCTGCGAGGTCACGCTGGAGCTGGTCAATCTTTTGAGCCTGCTTTGCATTCTCGGCGCGTAAGAGCGCGAACTTTCCGACCATGCGCTCCCCACGTTTGCGCAGGTATGCTCGAGCCAGATCTCGGCCGCTCATTCGTGGGCCAGGAGGATCTTGCAGACTGCGACGGTCGGACGACAGCGACGGAGTTTGCGTGAAGTCGCTCTGTCGATATTCGTCGATTCTCTCTTGTGGCGGGGGTGCGTCTGGTGGGTCTGTGTTCGACCCCGACGGCATGGTCGGCGTGGAGACTGTGGGAGGGCTCAAGTCACGGAGTACTTGGACTTGGAAGCGCCGTGCACCTTGTTGTTTGCGCTTGAGTCGCGAGGCCAGTGCTTGGGAAGCCATTGGAAGGATGGTGCGATTGCGCGGAAGATTGGTCGAAGGAGTTGTTCAAGATGGAGCACTTGGCTGAACTTCTCACGTCCGATCAATGCCCTGGGATCCTTCGAATTAGAACGGGTCTGTCCTGAATTGTCTTCTTTCGGGAATTTCAGGTCTGGAGACAAAGCTTCGTCTGGAATTTGAGAATTTTACGACGACAACAGCCTAAAAACATGAAACGAGGGGTCGTACAAACGAAGTTCTTGACGTTGACCCTCATCGAATTTCGTTCCTGCCCGTTTGGGTAGGGCATTGGCATATCATTGCAGAGACTATCGAGGAAGAGAACACTACACCAACAACGACAGCTTTCTCGGGTTCAAATCCGCCCTCGACATCCATGTTCCCGATGCCAACTGCAGCTCCCTCTTTTTACGGTCCTTCCGTCTCTGCCTCTCCATCTTAATCGACCTCCTCTCGGCCTTGACGCGCTTGAGCCGTGCCGCCGCTTCATCATTCGTCTCAGGGCTGGCGTTCCTCAGTCTCGACTTGATGCCTTCTCTCTTCTCTTTCGCCGTCCGGAACCGCTTGATCTGCTTACGATTCTCTTTCGCTAGAGCGTCATCCGCCTCCATTTCGAGTCTCTCTTGCAATTCGACCATCTCCCGGAAGCTGTCAAATACCCTTCTATTCACGGCGTACATTCTGAAGGATAAGAAGAGGGCTTTGTAAATTGACCCCATGACCCCTTTAATCTTCTCACAATCAAGAACTTCGTCTAGCTCGGACTTGGCCGCACAGATAATACGGATAGCTTCTCTTCGATCCGCAAACACGGGATCTACCTGCCAGTCGACAGCCTTGTGTGAGAATTGTTTGTGCGCCGGCGCACATCCTTCAGCATCTTCCAGTCTTGCTCTCACATTGAGAGGAATGGAGAGGTAGCTGCAAAGGTTGCATCAGTACTCTTCAGATATCAAGCTGAGGCTGGAAACACTCACAATGCCATTGCTTCGAAGTATTCCACCATCGCGGATCCTAGATGATCCTCGGCCTCCATCATCAGCTGTAAAATCCTCCCCGTGCTGGCCCGCACCTCAACGCCGCGTTCGCACACCTCTGCGTTGCAAGGACCAGCGACCATGACGAGGTCTGTTATGTCGCCTTCGCTCGGATTGGGCATGCGTCTGGCCGTCAGCCTGTTTGCTGCAACGCCAGCGTTGTTCCTGATCATGATGTAGTGCCCACACAAGTATCCCTGCATCGTGTGTGCGTGGAGACCAGCTCTCGGCGCCTTCTCGAATATGTTATCCATGACTGATTCTGCAGTCCTGCTCGCAGGTCGGGTGTGGCGATCCAGTGTTCATAGTCGGTCGGTATGGTCTGGCTCAGCTATTCTTGGACGGACTCAAAGACAAAGCTGGATATTGCATTCACCGATGCCTTGTTCGATGACAAAGAATTGCGAGATTGCTCGACCGGACAATGAAGCTCACGGAATAGGCTTGGACTGATTGAAGAGAGCCTGACGACCAATATTTTCTGCCCACATCTCTGCTAGACATACAGCGCAACGACACAACATCAAAAGAGGCTTTGTACCACACATCGTCAACGCTTTCCTTACAATCGAACAACTCCGCGCTCGCGACACCACAGCACGATATCACAAGTAGCCACCGTTTCAACCCGAGCCAACCTGATTCAACACACTATACCTCGTCGCCTCCACGATGACACCGAGCATGCAGCAATTGGTGGACCTTGACCATAGCGCACAGCAGGAACAAGTCGGCGATGGCAAGCATACTGGTCATGCTAAAGATCATGGTCCCCTTCGGTCTGAGGGAAAAGCAGGCGTCACAAAGCTATCATCGTCGCTAGGGGCAAGGACACAGGCTCGACCGTTGTCCACAATCTTCGAAACAGTTCGGACATCCACATGCTACACTCAGCCCCTGAGTCCTGGCTCAACGCCTCCCGATGTGGACTACTCGACGAAGCCAGATCTGGAGCAATACTTGAGCCGCAAACCTGAGCCACGACGAAAGGTCTCACCGAGCGCTGCATGGAGAGAGCTCGGTGCGTCGACATACTACTTTGTTGACAGGGAAACGGCGACCCATAAGTAAGCCCAACAATATGGAGTTGGAATAGATGGGACGGATGTGGGCAAAAGGACGCGCAAGGAGCAGCGGAAGTGTCATGCCAATGCCGCAACCTGATTTACGGGTCAGTATCTCATTAGTTGGCTCGCAGCTTTACAGTCACCGGTAAGTCATTTGAAAAGTCAAGTAAGGCTGTTTCTTATTTCGTGACCTATGGATCACTCACATAAAGCCATGCAGAATCTCGGTTTGTACGCTGCCGACATTCGTTGGTCTTAATGCCGTCAGCTATATCACTGGACATGCACCCGCTATGTCAGCGGACTATGATGAGTACTTCACCACGCATGTCACCACCGATCACGGCGCTTCTGAAGCCGTTCTCAATTCACAAACTTCAGATCCTTCCTCGTCTAACAACTAATGGCGCCAATACATTCCTCCCATGCGCCTTGACGTCCCCGGAAGCCTTCGTGCTCAACCAATACTCTCGAACAGGGCCTGCGCCTCCCGAATCAACTGCGGGAGCTCGCGAGCGAAAGGCACGAAGATTACACGTTCCCACCCATCATCTTCGTCCTCCTTCGGTTCTCCATCCTCATCGCCTTCCACAGTGTCGTTACCCGTCGTGCCGGCATCCTGCTCAATTTCGGAATGAGCAGGTATACCATGCAGCACTTCATCGTCCTGAGTGGATCCCTGGTGGCGACTCTGAAGCCCTGTGACCTCCCGCATTTGATATATGTACTGGTTTCGCGATGAGAAAGTACTCATCGCGAATGCGAATGTGTTGCGTAGAATCTGGAGTGAAGCAGTGTGGAGGCCCGACTCCTGGGGAATCTCGGCGAACGTGAGATACTTGCGAAGCAACCACAACATCTGCACATCAGAGCTGGCTGCATCGACAGATTCCCACATAGGGCTCTCATACGGCGTCGGATCAACCCAGCGTACTGCGAGGCAGAGGTGCAAGACTCGCTGCAGATCATGCTCCGTAACGTCTGCGATGATGTCTTCGCCGCTCCCGCCGAACAGGCCGGGAATCTTATCAGACCTTTGCCAAGTTCGTCTCAATTCGTCAATATTCCAGTCCCAGTCCCACCTCCCACCCCCCAGAATTGGATTCGAAAAATGAGACTCCGCATGAGCTTTCTGCCATTGTGCCACTTCTGCTCCATCTGAACCATTTCCGAGTTCAGCCCATCGAATTTGCTCGGGCGCGCGAGGGCTTCCGTCGGCATCCGCAGTGGACCGCTGAAAGTATCCCATACCGCGGACAAGCCATTCCGTGAAGCCCTCCATATGGAGCGGGTTGTTCTGTTCCTCCAAGTGACACAAGGGTTCCGTGAGGCGATCCATCACCTCGTGGTCAATGGCAGCCTCCGAGCAGCGTTGAAACGTACTGAGCAGCTTCCCTTGCTCCTCAGATCCCTGGAACGGTAATCCTGCTGCAAAGCGAAATCTCCGATTCAAGCAGCGTTGTATCAGGGCAATCCACAGGCGAAAAGAGCTGTGGCTTGCCCAGGCGATGATTTCTTCCTCGTCTCCGTCGATGTTCCACTCTGCGATGATGCTCTTGACTTCGGCGTACGCATCGTAGTCTTCAGGAGTATCGACCACCTTGCGCCATAATTGGCAGATCTGAGTGTT
Source organism: Zymoseptoria tritici IPO323 (assembly GCF_000219625.1). Taxonomy (NCBI): domain Eukaryota; kingdom Fungi; phylum Ascomycota; class Dothideomycetes; order Mycosphaerellales; family Mycosphaerellaceae; genus Zymoseptoria; species Zymoseptoria tritici. The sequence continues at coordinate 1,817,862 of NC_018216.1, read as the reverse complement.
GGCAAAGGTGACCTTGTTGTATCGACCCGCCACTCTGTATCTGCCAATTCCGGTGCATACGACTTCTCCCAATCCGACTGCTCGAGCAAACAGACGAGGTGTTGCGACGGCCTCCCAGTGAGGTCTCAGGTATTCGGTCATAATGGTGAAGGTCTTCAGCTGAGGCAGAAACTGCGCATCCTGCACCGCCTCGATAAGGACATCACGGTCGCCTCGCCAGTTGGTAGATCGGTCGCAGTCTTTGATCTCCACGTTGCGCACAAGATCCCCATGGCCTTCGAGATACATGAGGCTATTGAAGCCGTCGAAAGTAGTGCGAATGACCTTGGATTTGTAGAGTGTATCGAGCGCTTCTGCGTGAACGAATTCGCTGACGGCGAGAATGCCAGTAGATATGAGGGAATTCTCACCTTGCCGGTTCCAGTAGCGGTCGTAGATGGGGGGTCCGACATCGTCGAGTCCCTCTCGCCTTTCCGGCAGTCGTTGAACGTGCTTGGTAGGACCAAAGACGTACTCGTAGATCGAGCAACGAATCTCGGGCGACAACCTGTCGAGAAAATAGCACTCGGACATTGCGCCAGGCTCAGGCGTACTGTGTGCGCTGGGACCTGCCATCTTTGATTGTCTACAGGGATTCGTAATGGCGTTTGCCTCGAGTGCCGTCAGAGGGTTTGTGGGACAGAAGAAGTTGGCAGAAAAACAATAGAATGCGAAAGGTCATGCTAGATCCGGTTTTTTTGCTAAATCACACGACCCAGGGAAAGATTTCTTTGTTACTAGCTGCATTCACTTGTCAAGTGTCGCGCTCACCCCCTTTTCACGTGAACGTCTTGGACATGAATGATGTGACGGCGGAGCGGAGAACACCGCGGTGTTCCTTCGAGTCTTGCTGAAGATCTCCCAAATAAGAGGTCTTCTGGAAAAATTTGCTAGCCGCACTTGGGACACCTCTCAATCGTGCCATGTCGTAACTTGTAGCATCAGCGCTGTCTAGTACGCACCTGTACGAAGCTGTTTGCACCGGTCCATCGCTCTTCTACACAGGCAGACACAACATTGTGCAGGTAGTACCATCCGAGCACATATACCCTTGATGGTCCAGTCTTTCATTGCGTTCTGTCAACAGACAGTGAATTTTCATGGCTGCTACGAAAACCAGTGTTACGCTCCGGCAATCGCAATGCATCATTTTGGGCCTATCAGCATTCAATCATAATATCGAACGTCCTGTCAGCCTCATCCAAGCGTCGAATCTTGCCATTCAAGTCCGTTTCTGCCACATCCTGTCATTCCCTCACTTCCAACCCCGACGATCTCCGTGCGAGAGTGACATCTAGCCCAGTGCTTGTGCCTCACGAATCAGCTGACCCAACTCTCGAGCGAACGGCTCGTAGATGAGTCCTTCAAACTTGTCCTCCTCGGCTTCATCGACGTTCATTGGGTCGTCGCCTGCTTCATGCTCATTTTGACCAGTCGCACCTTGCGTAGCATTGTACTGCACACTCGTATCCTCCACCAAGGGTTGCTGAACGGCTTGCCCGGAACTGCCATGCTCTCGAAGCTTCTGCAGATATTGCTTGCGTTGCGAAGAGATAGCCATTGCGTAGTCGAAGTGTGCGCGCAAGAAGCTCAGGTTGGACTTGTGGAGATCTGAGTTCTGTGAGACTCCAGCGGACTCCAGATATTTGCGAAGAAGTCCTAAACTCCAGTCATGGAGCTCGATACCATCAAGCGAACGAGTGCCGTGAGGAAATTTCAGCCATTCGACAGCCATGCAAAGGAAGTAGACCTGCTGCAGAGGTGCCTTGCTTGCCTCCCAGATGAAGTCTTGGCCGACCAGACCTCGGATTTTGGGATAGGACTGCATTTGCTCCCTCGCCATCGAGAGGCAGATCTTGGTATTGTCTTCGAAAACTGGGTCGTAGATGTGGAGCGCTTCGAAGGCTCGCTGCGATTTCGAAATTTCTGCCCCCTTGGATGATTCTCCAAGCTCGACCCACTGGGGCTTTTCGCGATCAGCTTCGTCCGGATCATGCCACACCCAATAGTTGCGCATGTTGACAGCAAGCCATTCGGTGAAATCTTCCATTAGCTGCGGGTTGTCGCCGGGCCCCAATCTACTCAACGGCTTTACGAGTCCATTGAGAACTTTGTCGCGCAGATTGGGTTCGAGACTTGCGGTGAAGGATGTGAGCTGCTTATCTTCTTTCCTGCTACATCGAGGATGTGATCCGTTGGATGTCGGAGTCGTCAGGTCCAAGCAGCGCTGCACCAGGCCGATGAACAAGCGGAGGGAGGTGTGGCTCGCCCACGGCACGAGCTGAGCTTCGTGACCCCATACATACGGACTGCGAGGGAGAATATTCCACGCTTTGAGAATCGTGCGGACATTTTCCAGCGCATCGAATCCTGTCGGCGTGCGAGCAACATTCGGCCAAAGCTTTGCGATGTGGCTGTAGACTGCCTGGACCTTGCTATATCTGCCGGTGAATGTGTACGTTCCGATACCAGTACAGACCACTTCTCCAAGTCGACATAAACGAGCATATCTGCGGGCCGTGACAGGATCGTTTCCAAATGGGCTCAGACGATCCAGCAGAATAGTGCAGCTCATCAGCCGAGGAAGGAACTGTGCGTCTTGCACTGTCTCCAAAGCCATAGGCGAGCCGTGCATGCCACCGTAACCACGTTCCACAATCTCGACGTTGCGCACGAGGTCGCTATGTTTCTTGAGACGCATCAAGCGGTTGAACTCGGCGAATGAAGCGCGGACGATTTTGACTTTGTAGAAGGTGTCGAGTCCTTCGGCGAAGGCGGTCTTGTTGACCTCGAGAATATCAGTGTGCAGAACATTGTATTGTTTGTATGGCTCTTCTTCTTCTTCATCTTCGCTGTCGCTGTTCTTGTCGTCGTTGTTTTCGTCGTCGTGATAGTCTGCGAACAGGAGATCGCCCGAATGGTTGAGCATCTCCATTTCATCGTCCTGGAAAAGGCGCTGAACGTACTTCTCGGGACCGAAGACGTACTCATAGATCAGACAGCGAGTCTCGGGCGAAAGCTTGTCGAAGAAGTAACAGGGAGACACTGCGCTGGCTTCAGGCTGAGCCGCGCCCGGTGCGCTTGGGTTTGCCATCTTGAATATGGGCAAGCGCATGCGGAACGTCGAGTGCGGATTGATGTGCGCGGCGACTCGAGGTTGTCGAAGGAGAGGAAGAAGACGGTAACCGGCGGAAGGTCGAAGTGCAAAAAGATCGGTTGCTGCTAGCGCGGATGGGACTTCCCGGTTGCATTCACTTGCGACTTTGATTCGACCCCTTTTCACGTGAAAAGAACTGGGTTGGAAAGCTTGGCGAACAAGTCTGGGTGCTGGGCGCAGCGCAGACCGCACTCCACTTACTCATGCCACCTACATGGGATGCTTGTCCGCCTCACTAGCCATGCATGTATGAGGACAAGCGTCTAAGAGTATCTCGATGACCGCGAAAGGACGCTGGCAGCTGGCTCGCCGGCTTGAATAGTTGTCTGGGAATAATAAATGTCCACGTTAGCAGGCCAAGACGTTCGCTGGCATGCCGGCTTGTACGGCGGTACAGGTAAGGCTTCTGTACGTCTTGGTAGCGGTGCATGTCCCTTGGTAAGTCAGTGACCTGCCCAGGTTATTAGCTGTACTGTATATGTTGGTATGCCGGCTCAAACATTTGCGCAAATGACTTACTCGAACGATCTCCCTCATTCAATCGTCTTGTAGCATCTATCATCCTCACGTAAAGTTGCAAATGCTGAAAGTGCTGGACGAATAGAAAATAGATTGATCGCATGGAGTCTTGCCAATTATTACCACGACAAAAGCACGATTTCGCCTCCAGTCTGTCTCCATACGCCGTCTCCAGGGTACATCATCATGAACTGGGAGAGAATTTGTTGCACTTGCCCCAGATGCGATTGTCGGATCAAGCTCAGCAAGGGGAGAGGTCGTAGTTGGCCTTGCCATTCTTGTCAAAGATGCCGAATGACGGACTTGCGTTGTAATCCTGATAACTGTACCAAAATACGTCCACTGGAATCAGGTCAGTCTGAAGACAATGTATATGGCAACACGAAAGCTCTGACCTTGGTTAAAGAGCTTGCATCCCGTGCCTCTCCAAAACTTCTGGGCATTGGTCTTGGAAGCGACAGAGGCTCCAAAGTTGGGTCCGGAGACAGGCCAACCAGTTTCGGTCACCCTTTAAATCCTGTCAGCGGCGCTCTGCGTGCACATGTTCGATATCCTCACCAAACCGGGATACCATTCTTGACGCTGTTCACATGATCCCTAGTGTCTTTCAAGGTCTTCATGAAGACGTCGTGAGCGTCCTCAATCCTGGCGCCTTGCCAGTAAGGATAGGCATCCATTCCAACAAAATCGCATGCTTTGGTGACAACATCGGTTCCTGGGTTCACCCAAGCGTTCCAGGTATCGACATGTCCGACCGGAGCGTTGCTTCCCAGCGCCCTGATCATCCCGCGGACATCATAGATCTGTTCAGCAAGCCTGTTGATGTCCAAGCCGCCACGGTAGATGTCCTCGCTGCCGGCTGCGCAGGCCAAGATCCAGTCCGAGCCGTGTGCCTTGATGTTCGACTCGAGAGCGTGCTTCTCGGCAGTGAAGTGGTCTTCATTCTGAGTCCAGAGACCGACCAAGAGTTTGGTTCCAGTGTTCAATGCCGCGGGTACAGCATTGTCGAGTGTGTTGCAGTCGCTCGAAGCAAAAAGTCGTACGGACGTGATAGGTTGCGGCAAGCCCTTCAATTTATTGAATGCTTCAGTCCATTGAGCTGTGGTCTTGCAGGAGCCGTCTTCATTGTTGCCTGCCATGTTGAAACCTCGGTAGAACGCTGTGGTCAAAGGAGCAGAGGCCGCCAAAGCGGTGATGACAGCGGAGAAACGCATCGTCAAGAAGGAGCTGGTTTTCTCCGATTGAATAGGATTTGATAACGGAAGCTGATAGGGAAAAAATAGAATCGCAGAGTATGGAAGATGTCAAATGTGCAACGGCGAAGGAAATACTCAGCAGTTTTGTTGTGGTCCATTTATAGGTAGTCAAGATGAGGGTACGGTAAGTGAGCCTTGCTCGACACGTTCCCTGCCGCCGATCTGGGCCATGCTTGCAACTTGGCAGCGACAGTGCACATCTCTTGCGTCGTAGGGTGTCTCGAACCTCGAGGCCGCGAGTTCTCGCCGATGTGGTCTTCGAATGTCGGAAGTCAGAAGGCGTCAGTCGATGTGCGGCAGCCGAAGCGAGTCGACTCCTCTCCTCTTCTTGGCGGAGCACGGATTTCCTCGATCAAACCTTCACGTCCTCTCTCCAACCAAGGGCCATGTTCACGCAGCGAATGCGGTGTCAGGCCGACGCGCGAAGAGCAATGCAAAGAGCTGGATAAGAAGCAACATGGAGAAGGGGAGAAGGAGGAATCATCAGCGGGGTGCTGGAACATGGATTTTGGAAAGCGAGGAGAGTATCCCAGGGAAGACTCTTGGTTATCGTGAGATACCGGATCTGTGGAATACAAGGAGTGAGTCTCCTCGTGTGGACGAGACATCATGGCGAATGGTGCAAGCTGTGTAGGCATAGCGGTTGCATCGAGCAAGTCTTATGCGGAGGTAAGTCGTCAGCAGATGCAATTGTCTTCAATGTGCCCAGTATCAGCAGCGATGGTCATATGGCGCTTATGCCGCGTGCATGTTTTCTCCTATTGTTGCGCCTCAGCTCCTGTTTCTTATCGATTGTCCCGCATCAGGCAGGCGCCCGCGGTGGAAGTGGAAAAGACCGCCGTCTCTCGCACTCACAAACATCTCGACATGATGCCAGAACAAACACCCCGAAACATTCAAGACACGACTTCTTGACACCTGCCATTGCGCACGACAGATTTCTCGAAATAATCTACCATCGGCCATACAATGCTCACGAGAGCGCAGAGCGGGACGGCAAAGAAGTGCGCAGCATGCCTCAAGACAAGTGCCCGGACAGAGTTCCCACGTATCACTCCAACAACTGCGTGCGAGCATGAAGTCGAGATATGCACCTCCTGTGTGCGCCGATGGTTCAAGGCGTCCGTGAATGGGAAATACCAACCTCAAGTCCGATGTCCGACAAGAACATGCGGCATGGTGTTGGTTGGAAACGCCGAATTAATGCTGGGATCCAACAAGGAAGACTACAACCGCTATCGATACATCCACACGCGCATTTCTCGGAGCTCGAATCCGGAATGGAAGTACTGCCTGAACCCCGCCTGCGAGTCCCAAGGACAGCGACATCCACCTCCTCCTTCCAAGGGCGAAGATGCACCACCACCATCCGACAAGATGTGCTGCCACACCTGCCATTCCTATTCATGTACGAAGTGTGATCGGCCGTGGCATGAAGGATTGACGTGCGAGGAATTTCAGGAGAAACGGGCGGACCATGGTCGGGAAGACGAGATGAGCGACCTGCTGAAGTGGAAAATGAAGGCCGATGGGAGGCTACAGGCGTGCCCAAATTGTGACTGCCTGGTCGAAATCTGTCCAACAACAAAGGAGCTCAGCTGCATCAGATGCTTGCATAACTTCTCCCTGGGGAAGAGCGATGTGCCCGAGATGGGGATGCCTGCTGTGACAGAGCCTGTGGCGCCAGAGCCTGTGGTACCAGGACCTGTGGTGGTGCCAGAGCGGAAGGAGAGACAGTCGCAAAAGGACAGAAAGGTGACGTTTTCGATACCAGAGGAGCGCTTAGAGGCAGCTCCTGTGGCGCAGAACGTCTGATCGCCTGGAGGTCCGCTGCGGGCGGTCTCATGAAGACCACGGTGGCCAGAGAAAGGGGCGGCACTTCTACATCAACGGTGCATATGAATCACGTCTTCTATCAATGGCGACTGCAGTACTGGTTGGCTACAACAAGGCCTAGAGTATTGCAATACAATCACGACAAGCCAAGGCGCACTCCATGAAATTTAATGTACTCATGATCATTCTCAGCTATCAAAGTCATCGGGACGATGTCTCACAACGCTCCCGGCATCGCTATGTAAGCTCGCTTCGCTTGGAGTCTGTCCACCATGCAGCGACGCCATGTCACTCCTCGGTGGCGACACGGATACATCAATCAGGTCTGGAGAATTATGAATGACGGACCGCATGCTCTCCTCGCTCTCCATGGCCTGCAGATAGGGCGTTGCGGCCCGCGAGCGATCCTCGCGAGCCGTAACAGGGCTGATCAGACTCGATGCTGGAGAGTATGGTGTGGGCGAGACTGCCACAGATTTCTGCTTTTCCGGAATCGAAGGATAGTCATCATGGTCGCTGTTCTTGTCACCATTCTGAATCCGAATCTCCTCGACGATACGTTTATCCAATGACTCCATTCCAGAGAGGAGAGCGGCGAAAGCAGTCATCAAATCGTTGAACTCTTCGGTCGTGGTTGGCTGGCCAGAAAAGCGTGCACTCTCATACAGTGATAGAAATTTATGACCGAGCTGCGGTGGCTGTATCAAGCCGAGGTACGACAGCTGGAGGAGATACTCGCGCATCGCCATATTCGCTGGCCGCTGCAGTAACTCCACCACGACGGCATCGGCAGGCTGTATGGCTCCATGCACAGGCGTAACATTCGGGTCAGATGGCGCGAGAGACACAGCCCGTGCTTCGATCAGATTCGGCAGTTCTGCAACGACTTCGGCGAATTGGACCCCAGGGTACTTGTTGTTGCTGTTGTGGCTCGGAGACGACCATCCAGCATGTTGTATGTCGCCCCATGGCGGGTTCTGTGGATCGACTCGAATGACCGATCCCACAGTGTACTCCTCTCGCGTGCTTTCTCCGCTTTCAGCTGGAAGCAATCCCTCCTGTTCGGCGCGCAGTATCTCCCCGTACAGATCCCTCGGCCTGCCTTCCCATGCAATCACAGCACTTCTTTTCAATTGCTTGACAATCATCCTGCGGACCATGTTGCTCACTTCTCCGTCCTCGATCGGGACATAAGGCTTGCCGACGGCTGAAAGGACAGATCGATTGGTGTATAGCCGGCTGCTGTATATGAAGATGGCGATGATCAGTGTCAACACAGATGTGCCTCCAATCATGAAGGTGTACTGTAAGGTCCGCTGGTCGATCGTGGACCATATCATCGACACCGGAGTGATGGCCAGAAACACCAGTGTGATGAGGTATAGGATGGTATATGTCAAGCTGTAGAAGACTCGGAAGATGGGAATGCGAAATCGCAGTATCCCACGTCGGCCATTCTTCTTGCGGCCTATGTTGAGCATGTTCGCGGTGGTTTGTGCTAGAAATCCTGCAGCTAGTATGCTGCGATACTGTGTAGAATCACATGCTTCGGTTGTGGAGAGCGCGCTCGATGGATGTAACCAATATGCGTCCCGTAGTCCTTCTGTCGGAGTGAAGAGTACCCAGTACTCCTGGTTGACTTCTGAAAGTCGAGTGAGGTTCGCCAGAAGTGAATTTCCCGGCTTAACTCCGGGGGCAAGGTGGATCGCTAAATCGCTCTTGCCGCGAATGCTTGGCGCACGAGAATTACACCTTCCGATCGACCGCGACACTCGACTTTGCACTCCATCTCCGTCTCTGTCAACCCACACAACACCGACAAAATGACGAAGCGCACAAAGAAGGTCGGAATCACCGGAAAATACGGTACCCGGTATGCATGCCCGAACTCCCACGAAATGGCAGCGAGCACCCGAGCAAGGACATCAGCTCTCTCATCCGACGCACCCCACCACATGTCGAGGGCACGCACGACTGGGAGAAGCTGATGCTCAAGGCGACGGAAATGCATTGGAACAAAAGTTCTGACAGTGGATACACAGTTACGGTGCCTCGCTCCGCAAGCAGGTCAAGAAGATCGAAATCTCCCAGCACGCCCGCTACACATGCACATTCTGCGGCAAGGTCTCCGTCAAGCGCAACGCGACCGGTATCTGGGACTGCAAATCATGCCACAAGACCATCGCCGGAGGAGCATACGTTGTGTCGTGCGTACTCACCTGAAGAAGAGACGGCCATGGACACGGCAGACTAACCATACTTGCAATGCAGGACACCCGCGGCCGCTGCCACACGATCAACCATCCGACGTCTGCGCGAGATTGCTGAGGTTTAAGATGGCGGTATCAGGGAATTTGGGAGGCTTCTACGGAGTTACAAGGACTCGCACTCTCGACATGTGAAGAGATGAGGCCGGATTGCTAGCGAAGTCAACGAATAAAAGTCTCGCAAACGACAACACGATTCCACATCTCAGCCCTCGGGCAGCCTACGTATTCTCCGCCGTTCGCTTCGAGGTCCTATCATCACTGGTCAGTCTTCGAAGTCATCGGGCAGAAATGATGAGCATATACGTGATGATTTCCATCGGGACACCTAGGCGAGGCAGCAAGTCACGATTCTTCGCGACCCACGCATGACGACCGGTCACAATGGTATTGACTCTTAACTCCAGCTTCAGCCTCCACGTTCGATCACCCGCTGATGTGTTTCGTCGCCAAAAGCCGGAAAGCGCGACACGTGATGCGGCCACTAGCTCCCGTGTCCGCCATTTAAGCTCGACCTTCCACTCTTCCCTCTTTCCTACACTTCTTGAGATCAGAACCATTATACCTCATGTTGACCATTCACAACATTTCCCACAGCTCAACAACTTCTCACGACTGGCATGGCCGACACATGCATTGTGTGCCTCGGTGACCTTCGCTCCACCTTTGTCGAGGATCCGCCGCCTTTGACAGCCGCCGCAGATGACGCGAGCAAGGGCAGCGATGCCAAGGATTCCACCGATTCGAACGCGCAAAGGTACCACAACTGAACCGACCCCCATTTCTCGCCGTCGCCGTACATGGCGGTAACCATTCATACTGGAGGCCTCAATGGCTCCTCAACCGCTACCGTCATGGTATCCGACCTCCTTCTTGGACGGTTTGAACACTTATATGTTCGCCGAATAAGCTTGGAAGGTGAGGTTGTTCCCAGCTCTGCACTTGGCTGCACAGCTTCTGGAAGCCTCCAGTATGAGACTGTTTAATGAATATGCTGACTCGTTATCCCGCAGTATCCAAACCGACGACGAAGCAATCGCGCACCTCCTACCATGCAAGCACGACTTACACAACTCCTGTCTAAAACCGTGGGTCGAACGAGCCAACAGCTGCCCAATATGTCGCACGACATTCAACATGGTCGAAATCAGCCGTACGGTCGGCGGACCAGTTGTGGACAGCTATCCTGTTCGCGACAAAGCTCAAGAGGCGGAAATTGATCCGGGAATGATCGTCGACGACGAGTTGTTCGCCGTCGAGGCCTGGGAGCCGTGTGTCGTATGCGGAGTCTCAGACGATGGCCACAGCGCGATGTACTGCGATGGATGCGATCGCACTGTCCACATATTTTGCGCGGGGTTTGACGATGCGCCCGAGGTATGGTATTGCGAGACTTGCCTTGTCGACATGGAGAACGATGCCGATCTCCCCGGAATGGCTTCCGCGGTTAATCGACGCCCTCGTGCGCGAAATGGTGCCGGCGTGGCTCGATCTCGTGCGCCGCCACGCCGCCGTCGTAACAATGATGCGGTGTGGGCTCGCGTGTGGCAGGAGGTAGCTCAAAGGCTTGACCTCGATTTGGACTTCCCCTTCGATGAGGAAGTTATAGAGCAGCGAACAGAGGAACAGCGTCGGGAGTTCCAACGATGGCAGCGGCGATTCGAGGTGGCAAGCAACAATCAAGGTGCGACACAACGACTAAGAGGCATTGCGCAAGGTCGCCTCAATTCAAGCTCCGAACCACAGCCAGCGCCGGAGTCTCAGGAAGAAATTCGTGCCTGGAACGCTTTCGACAAGGCACGCGAGTCGCACGACGCTCCTCCTGCCGCACAACGACGCAAACGCAGAGCTACTGAATCACCAGCATCGCCGCAAGATGGCGACAATACAGAACAGCCGCAGCTGAAGAAGCCAAGATTAAGACGCCCACCCACTGCTCCTGGCCAGCCGGAGTCGTCCAATGCTGCTGCCGCTCGAAGAGTTGAACCTACCTTCTTGTCCTCCCTGCTTCGCGAAGTCGAGAACAAGCCCATAACTGCGGCCTCGCCAGCTACTTCTGATCAAGCATATGGCCACGTTTCTCCTCACAACTCGTCACCTGCACGCTCGCCAGCATCCTCCGACTGTGGTACACCGCATGCGACCACACCTCCACCACAACGACCTTTATCGCCTCCACTGTCATCAACAGTATTACCTGTGACGTCCCCCTTGGCGGCCACTTTTTCACCATTCTCGCCCACTGGTAATGGCGAATATGCTAGACATCCAGAAGGCTTGCACCGTCGCGGACGTCGACGCCGTGGTCACAGCGACCCGCAGGACCAGTACGAAAGCGCACCGGAGGACCGTGCATCCTCGCAATCGCCGTCGCGTAACATGTCCTATTCGGCCAAAGAAGAGCTACAGCGGATGGTCAAGCTCGCGCTGGGCACCCGCTACCGCGACAAGGAAATCACAAAAGATCAGTACACCGATATCAATAAGAGCGTTTCCCGAAGACTGTACGATCTGGTGCGAGACGCGTCGGCATTGGCAGATCAGGAACAGAGGGAGAAATGGCAGGGCGTGGCGAATGATGAGGTGCAGAAGGCCATCGGCGCACTGTCCCCAATCTCTTCGGGACCTGATGATAATTGACGAAGATCCGATTTTGCGCCTCGACGGCGTCTTGAGGAACGACTTCTGTCGACGTGCAACACGAAATGATGAGCAACGAAGCCCAGACGGCTTTCATAGATACCCAATAGTAGCTCGAGCAGAGTCTCGGAATTAATGACACCATCCAAGCAACGCTTCCGCATTGTCACTACAGGCAATACCTGTTGACCGTCGGTTTCTGGACGAGGATTGTGCAACTAGCTGCCTTACATGTCCAAAGTGGGGCAGGGCGTGGACTTTGCTTACCCTCTTAATGGTCGACTTTCCTGAGACCAGTTCTATTCATACACAACTTCGAGCAGACTCGAGACTTCGGCGGCATCAAGAAGCCTTTTTTTTCCTTCGTCCAGAGTGCCGCGATATCATGGCGACCAAAAGTCACATCGTCGTCCTCGGTGCCGGAGTAACTGGATTGACCAGCGCCGTGACCCTGGCCGAGGCAGGCTACGTGGTGACCGTCATCGCGGCCCATGTACCCGGGGACATGAGTATCGAATATACTTCGCCTTGGTAGGCTACAAGTCATATTTGATAAAATGGAAGGCTTCGTCTGACGAACGGAGACAGGGCAGGAGCACACTGGCGAACACATGCCACGGTCAACGAACCAGTTCAATGCGATTGGGACGTCCAGACTCTTGAAGCATGGACGAAGCTCCTGAGCCAGGAACGATTGGCGAATGGAGGGCGAGATGTCGACTCGCCAACTGGGTTGAAGGTATCGTCTTCCTCAAGGCCATCGTCTTTTGGACCACAGGCTCATATACTTCACAGATGGTGGACTCCCTCGAGTTCTGGGATCAGAAGAAAGTCACCGAGGAGCTCTGGTGGGCACCTTACGTCCAAGACTTCAAGCAAATATCTATTCTCCACGAGCCAATTCGCTCCATCAACCTGCGAACCCCAGCCGACGGCCCTAAGATCAAGCACGGAGCCGCCTGTCGAGCCTTCTCCATCAACGTTCCGAAGTATCTGCTCTACCTGCAAGAACGCGCTCGAGCAGCTGGCGCCGTGATCTTCCAGAGTCCACTTCCGACGGACGGCGGCTTCGGCAAAGCCCTGGCGTATGCGGAGGGAATCAGCAACGCCATCAACCGTGGTAAAGTCGATGTGTTTGTCAACGCGACCGGTCTTGGGGCGATCAAGCTCTGCGGCGATACGAGCATGTTTCCGATTCGTGGCCAAACGGTGCTCGTCAAAGGCGAAGCCGACGCCACGCGGACGTGGTTTCACGAAGGCGAACTGGGGACAGGCTTGACTTCGTATTGCATTGTCAGGCCGGGTAGTGGCATGACGATTCTGGGCGGGTCGAAGGAGAAGGGTAACTGGAGTAAGGAGCCAGATGAGAAGGTCACGGAGAGGATCTTACAGAGATGTGCGTGGATGGTTCCGGAGCTTCTGACGGGTGAGGACGGAGGGTTTGAGGTCATCAGCGTGCAGTGTGGACTGCGACCAGGGAGGGAAGGGGGACCGAGGGTGGAGAGGGAGGTAGTCGGCGGGAGAAAGGTCGTGCATGCTTATGGTCATGCTGGAGGTGGGTACCAGAACAGTGTTGGAAGCGCGAATGATGTGCTGAAGCTGGTGAGGGAGAGCGTTGGTGCTGCTGCTGAAATGAGTTCGAAGCTGTAGAATGTATTATGACAATCGTTGTGCTTTGCAAACTTCCATTCAAGTCCGCACGCTCGATTTGCAATGATTCAATGCAGTTCAACGCAAGCAGACCCGGCGCGCGTACTGATAGCAGACCTTCGGCGCCCTGGACTTTCGCTCTCAACTTCACAGGCTCGGAAGACTGTTTCCAAGACCGAACCAGATCTACGCTTCCAGCTCCAGCTCCATTGCCTCGCCATCATGATCGCCATCCACACTTCCACCCTCCCTCTTCACCGCTTTCTCTCCATCTAAACTCTTCGCACCAGTCAACTTCCTTACCAACTCAGCCACCTCCCTCGCCGTCCCATCAACCTCCTCCCTCTCCTTCTTCCCCTCCAGCGCATTCAATCGTCCAAACAGCCACATCTCCTGCAATTGACGGATGAGGGTCTGGACCTCTTCTGCGGCGCGGATCTAGGAACGTCAGCACTTCGTCAAGAACGAGTGGTCCGGCTTCCGTACCAATCCTGCAGTCTCAGCTTTCATGGAGTACTCCGTCACGGCGGTCACAGTGCGATCATTGCGCTGGACGGCGGCGAGGTTGACCAGAGTTTCGAAGCGGCGAGTGAGAGTCACTTGTAAAGCATCGATTCTGGCTTCGAGTGAAAGAGTGTCAGCGCATGTGCTTCGATGATATGGGCGTGACTTGATACATTTCAGTGCTTCGGTGCTGCGAAGGGAGGAGTCCATCGGTGCGAGCGTTTGAGAGTTAGGACGCGATGTACGTTCAGGCCGGGAGCAATTTGAACGTGGTAAGCATTGCGCTTGCGTGATACGATTTTATCTCATGCTAATGGATGTCTGTGTTGATTGCAAGTACACTTTCAGCTGAAGCGAGAAGTTTCATGCCTCAGGCTTCGACACGGACTTATTGGAAGGCCAGGGATGAGATGCTCGCCGATTTTAGAGTAGGTAGAGGAAATCGGCAGGACGAGGAGCGATGTATTGAGTAGAGAGCACTATTATCTGCATCTTCAAACGAAGACTACTGGCGAAATCTCAAAGCAAAGCAGAAACCAAGAGAGGAGACATCAACAATTTGGTCTTAGCACACACGCCGCGTTCTTCCAATGTCGCCGTCCGAACAAGATCTCTCCGCAGCGAACAAGCAACATGGCAATTTCTCTACTCGTCGTCCTCGTCATCATCCTCGTCACTCTCGGCAGTCTCGAGCCACTCGATGAACTTCTCAGCGCTCTTGCGCACCTTGCGAGACGTGGAGATGTCGACGTACTTCTTGCTGGCCTTGCCACCCCAGGCGGTGAGGATCTCCTCAGAAACGAGGTCATTCTCATACACCTTGAGCAGGATGGCGCTGACCATGGGAATGAGGTTGGGCTTGTCGATACCAACGAAGCGCTCGATACCGCCGAGGAAGGCCTTCTCGTGTTTCTCCGAGGTGATGAGCTTCTTCAGCATGGCAGCGCGGGCGTCGATTTCCTTGGGCATGCTGTCCGTGAACACGGTCTGAGCGAGCACGGTGAGCGTGCGGTGTTTGGACTCAATACCGAGCTCCTTGGCCTTGAGGTAGATATCGACATCCTTGACTTTGGTGGCGTCACCGGCCTCCTGAGCTTGAGCCTCGATCCACTTGCCGAATTCGTCGTAGACGTTGCCGCCTTCTCCGTCTTCATCACCGTCCTCGAGGACCAAGCTGGCCTTGAGATCGTCGGGAAGAGCCTTGGCGCGTGCCTTGATGGCCTCCTCAGACATGTCGACAGACCACTGCACTTCCTTGTCCTTGACCTCGGGCTCGTTAAGCTCCTTGGCTCCGGCGTTGATCTTACGAGTGAGTTCATCGTCGCTGCCAGCGTCGTTTCCGACATCGCCATTCTCGTCAGCGACATCAGAGCCGCTGTCGCCTGGGCTTGGGTGACCGTTGGTCTCATCGTCATCGAGTGTGCCGTTCTTCTCGGCCTCCTTGCGAGCCTTACGATCGGCCTTTTTGGTAGACTTGTCCTTCTTGCCCTTCTTGGGAGCGTTCTTCAAGATGAAGGAGGCGAGCTTGTGACGAGGATCGGCAGTAGTGATCTTTCCGCAAGCCTTGCAGTCCATCAAAATGTCTCCATCCTTGACACTGACCACAGTCTCAGGGTTCTTGCACTCCTTGCAGAGCACGAACTTGTTGATGAAGCCATCGAGGTAGTCCTGAAGCTTGCTCGCTTCGTGAGCGCCGTTGATGATCCAGCGGTCGTCTTTGGGATCGATGTTTGTCTGAGCACCCAGCTCGAAGCCAAAGTACTTGATCACGTAGTTTGGTGGGCGGGCGAGCTGCTGAGCGACGTTGCTCAAGTTGACGATGACGGTCTTGATGCCGTTACCCTTTCCTTCGACCTTGGACTGGATGCGCTCCATCTTGTAGCGGTAGAAAGGGTCCTGGACATCGCGACGGATATTGACGGAACCCATGATTGCGGTATTGAGGTAGGGTGACTGCTGCGAGGGCGGCTGATGGTGGCGGAGGGGACTACTGCAGAAGAGATCTCTGTATAGGGGCTAGCAAAGACATGCAGCACACCAATGTGTTTGCTGTGGTGTATTTGTCCGTTTTGGCGGTTTTGGCTTGGTTGTCGTAGTTGACTTTTGTCGGCAAGTGGCTATTTCGGGCAATGTTCAACCAGTGTTGCGCTGGTGCCGTTTATGCTTTATACGACTGGGGTGCTGCGCCGGAGGCAGGTCTGCTGTGAAAGCGGCGTTCGTGTGAGCGGGATGCATAAACTCTGTCCGATATTCTGAGCTGAGAGGGCGGAATGGTGATGCCTCGAGGGTCGTAGTGGAGGACGGCGGCGGCGTGGTGTGGACGCCTGTAGCTGTGCGATGATCGAGGCGTGAGTGGTTTGCCGACGGCGGTCGTGAAGGCCTAAAGGTTTGGTGGTTGCAGGTGTGTGAGAGTGGTTGGTAGTGGTGAGAGTGTTGTTGGAGGGGAGGAGAAAGAAAGAAGAGAGCGAAATTGTGGTCAGGATCCACCACCTCAGGCCAGGCAAACTGGAACAGTCATCACGCCGCCATCTTCCCACCATCATTTGCCCATTGATTCTCCGCGGCCCGTTTGCGTTCATTTCATGCGCAGGTTTGTCCTTTCGGCAAATATTGATGGCTTACGACTGCCTTTGTTTCAATCTGCCGCAGGCCGTGCGATGGCGTGCGGAGCCGGATCGTCGGCCGTGTCACTCCAACAAGAATGCTCGTGCCAGACATGCATCATTTGACGCGCATTCGGTCAGCTCAATGATTGCTACGAGATCATGCTATGGTTTATGTGCTGTCGTCGTTCCATGAGAATCGACGCTGTGCTGGGTGTTCGGCCAAGCATGAATACACAGGTAAAGTTTTCATGGCATGGTGTCCTCTCGATGACTTCATCTTCTCTCTTACTTCTCAGTCATTAATACCACAGCAAACATGGCAGTCGACTACTCAGTATACCTGGTGACGGACTCTACACCGGCAATACTCGGAGACAAAGATCTGCTGACAGTAGTTCAAGCCGCCGTCGATGGCGGTGTGACAATCGTCCAATACCGTGACAAGACATCTGACACGGCCGACCTCGTGCGGATAGCCAAAGAACTGCACAAGATCACAAAGGCGGCTGGCGTGCCACTGCTTATCAATGACCGCGTGGACGTGGCCCTTGCTGCTGGTGTCGAAGGTGTCCATGTCGGCCAAGATGACATAGATCTGCAGACAGCCCGTAAGCTGCTTGGTCCGGATGCAATAATTGGTGTGACAGCGAACAGAGAAGAGGAGGCTCTGATTGCGGCAACAGCTGGAGCAGACTACTTAGGCATCGGAACAGTCTATGCCACTCCCACGAAGGAAAACACAAAGTCGATCATCGGGACTGCTGGCGTTCAACAAGTCCTCACCTCGCTAGCCGCCAAGAAGCTGGATGTCAAGACTGTCTGCATTGGTGGTATCAACGCCTCAAACCTTCAGCGAGTCCTCTATCAAAGCGCCTCGCCGCAGAAGAAGCTCGACGGAGTGGCTGTTGTCAGTGCCATCATCGCATCAGACAACGCAAAAGAAGCCGCGAGCAAGATTCGAGAATTGGTCCACCAGCCTCCGCCATTCGCTATCTCTTCCACCAAACCCAAGCTCTCGCAACAAGACATCATCTCAAAAGTACCCGGCATCATCAGACGCATGGCCGAGAAGAAGCCTCTTTGCCACAACATGACCAACCTGGTCGTCCAGAACTTTGCAGCCAACGTTGCCCTTGCCATCGGATCATCGCCTATCATGTCAAACAATGGCCTCGAAGCCGGCGATCTTGCAGCTCTGGGCGGAAGTTTGGTCATCAACATGGGCACCACGACGCCTGAGATTCGAGCGAACCATCTGAAGTCTCTTGCAGCATACAATGCCATTGGTGGCCCTGTACTTTTCGATCCTGTTGGGGCTGGAGCTACGCAGCAGCGAAGGGATGGAGTGAAAGCCTTGATGGCGGGAGGTTACTTTGATGTGATCAAGGGAAATGAAGGCGAGATTCGAACGGTAGCCGGCTCAGCGGGCGTGAAGCAGCATGGCGTGGACTCTGGAGCGTCGCAGCTGTCGCTCGATGAAAGAGTCACTCTGGTCAAAGCCACTGCTCTGCGGGAACATAACATCATCCTCATGACGGGCAGCACGGACGTGATCTCCGATGGTGAGCGGACTGTCACGATCAGCAATGGCCACGAGTATCTGGGCGAAATTACAGGGAGTGGATGTACACTTGGAACGACCATTGCGAGTGTATTGGCGGCGGAGAGAGAAGACAAGCTACTGGCTGCAGTATGCGCGATTCTAATGTATGAGATCGCCGCGGAACGTGCAGCAGTACGGGAGGATGTCAAAGGCCCGGGAACATTTGTTCCAGCGTTTATAGACGAGCTCTTCAGGATTCGGCAGGAGAGTGTTCGTGGCTCAACGGACTGGGCTCAAGCTGCAAAGATTGAAGTCTTGTGATCGAGGGCATTCTCAGACACATATACGATGCCACCAACATAGAAGGACACGAGGAGGCTCCATGTTTTCAACACCCTTGTTCCACTACATCAGCTTGTCTGGCATTTCTTTGATACCAAAAGTCAGCTCCATTTGCAAAGTAAACACCCTCGCACGAGAAGCCTTCTCTTTCGAAACCTGGCTTCGTGCCTTGTTGACAAAGAAATATTTCTTGTTTATTCGCAATTTCTCTCAGTGTATCCGAATGCGAGTCAATATTCTCACGCATGGGATGTCCAACCGAGGCTTCCGAAGACCTGGGTCCTGAGCTATTCTATACCACAGTCCACAGCTCCACGCTTACTTCAACAGCTATATTCTTACAACAATACATTCCCGAACTATCCTTGATCGTTGTAATCAAAGACAATGGGCGACGTAGTTGAGAAGCTCGGAGAAATCACAGTCGACAAGCTTAAGCCCAACGATGACCGGGCGAAGAGCTGCTACGCCGTGCTAAACGGCAAGAGATTCCGTGAGTGAACGAGGAACACCCAAGCCAATTTTTCACCACAACACCTTAGTATTAAGTACTGACGTCCTATCAGACTACCTCGACTCTCCCGCCGTGGGCCCTCACAAAGGCACCGCCTTCCTCATCCACGGCTTTCCAGACATCTCCCTCGCCTGGCGCTATCAGATCCCATTGCTCACGTCGCTTGGATTCCGATGCATCGCCCTTGACTGCATGGGCTATGGCCGCTCCCAGACCTCCAACGACCTCAGGGACTTTGGCTTCAAAGCCCATGCCCTCGCTATCACCGCTTTGTGTTCCCAGCTCAGCATCCCTCGTATCATCATCGGTGGACATGATTGGGGCGGTATGGCGGTTTACCGCGTTGCACAGTGGTGTCCGGAGTTGGTGACTCACGTCTTCTCCGTCTGCACTGCTTTCGCTCAGCCTACTTCAAAGTATACGTCGACGGAGACGCTGACGAATGGACCAGTGCCGCAGTTTGGGTATCAGTTGCAGTTCGGGAGCGACGATCACAGGGTTGAGAAGACTGTGAGGACGGAGAAGGAGGTGAGGAAGTTTCTGCTGGGGATGTACGGCGGCAGGACGCCCGAAGGGAGGAAGTTCATGACTGCAGAGAAAGGCGTTGATCTTGGCTTGTTCGACGACAAGTTCGAGATTGCCATGACGCCGTTGTTGAGTGACGAGGTGAGTCCACGGATGACCATTCTTGAGACCTCCTGGTAGTTCTGAAGCTAATGTTACCATAGGAGCTGGACTTCTACGTCCAGGAATTCATGAGGAACGGCATGAACGGACCACTCAACTGGTACAGAACTCGAAAGGTGAACTGGGAGGACGAGCAGGAAATGCCGGAAAGCGCAAGGAAGACGATCAAACAGCCAACGCTGTACATCTTCGCGACGAAAGACGGCATTCTCACACGAGAGCTGACGTTGGGCATGGAGCGACATATCCCTAACCTCACTCGCGGAGAGGTCCCTGCTGGGCACTGGGCGCTGTGGCACACTCCGGTCCAGACAAATGCTCTGATCAAGGATTGGATCGAAGGCGTCGTTCTCGGTGGGAAGACCAAATTGTAACTGTCGGTCCATTTTTGGACCGCAAAATTGCTATAGCAGACCTGGCAAATAGGCGTACAGGAACACCTGCAGCTACCGATGCAAGTGAACTCAGTAGGACGGTCAGGTAAGTGTACAGGTTACTTAGCACAGCGGCCAAGCAGGCGTACAGATACATTGTCTGGGCCGGTCAAATAAGCGTACATGTATGAGTACAGGTAAAGTTACCTTGCCAGCCAAATAGCCGTCGTTGTAAAGAGGAAGACGGTGTTCCGTTCTCACTGCTCAATCCGACTTGTCATTCTCGAGGCAGATTCTTTCCTACTCGTTCCAAAAGGCATGCCGTGCCACATGCCGCCTCGTTCAAGTCGCCTTATAGACAAACCGTGGGCGTTGTCTCGTCGTCCAACGAAGTTGATCCGTACATTAGTAGATGACAGTATCTTCCCCGTCTCCTTCCACAACAAGATCCCCCTCATCTTCTGCTTCCACTCGTTTCGCCTCAATTTCGGCGGCTGTCTTTTGCGCGTCCTCAATCGTCCCTGTCGTAGTCTCTGCTGGCTTCTCGGACTCATCACGGGCTTCGGCATCAGCTTCTTTCGAAGTTGAGTCTTGCATAGCCTCATCAGCGTCGTTTGCTTTGCCCGCTTCACCTCCGGCGGCGGATGTAGAGGACTCTTGATTGGTCGAATGAGGTTGCGAGTCCTTGTTAGTGTCGGTGTCCATTGCTTCAATATCAGCGCCTGGCGCAGCATCGGCTTGAGTAGGTGCGTCTTGAAAATATTGTCAGTCTGACGTTCAAAGAGAGAGCGGTGCTATGATCGCGCATTACCTCTAGGATCTCGAATCGCTGCTAAGCGCTCTTCTTTCTCGCGTGCAAAGTCTGCAACCTCTTTGTCAATTTGCTCGCGTGCATCGCTGACTTGCTGTGCGATGGTATCTTCATCGTCTGAAAGCAGGTCCCATGGACGATAATACTGCAAGTTGTCAGCCCTGGTTACCCATCAAACGCCTCTGGACCTACCAGTCGAGGTTCGACTTTGGTCCGTAACATGTTGGCAGAGTTCAAGAGATTCTTATGTCGAGTATGCATCTGTGTCCGGTCAGCCTCCAAGCCTCATGTCCATTCCGCGCACCGTGAACTCACGTTGTGCTCGTCGACATTGACCTGCTCTTTCTTTCGATGTACCGCAAGCCTCGCGAGACGTCTCTGCTTGTCCTCGAGGCGTTCATTATCCTGTTTCTCGAGCTCAGCCTTTCTTCGTTGCTCGATTTCCGCCCTCCTCTTCGAAGTTCTGTCCCTGGGCTGATTCAGGTTGCCCAGCAGTGCGCCAAACAAACGTTTACTGCGTTGCTTGTCACCGGCGACACTGCTCTTGCGGCGTTCTTCTCTGCTTGCGTCTGGCTTTTGGGTATCATCGCCGTTGACATTTGTGCTGGGATTGGTGCTGGGGCTGTCGATCTGGACCGTCGAGTCGGAGGTCTTGGTGTCTGCGTTCTCTTCTGATGCTGGAGGTGGGCTCTTACCCGTCCGCTGTCGCTTGTTCTCCGTCTCTGACGTTTCTGACTGCCGGCGCTTCAATCCATTCTGTTCAATACTCGTGTCGGGTGCTTCCAGTTCTGTTGCACTAGGTACAATAACGGCAGAGGCGAGTCTGCGGCGGCAGGGTCAGCTTTGTCCATGAAACGTAGGCCACGGAATCACGTACACTTCTGACATGGCGAATGGTCGCTCTGTCGGAGAGGCCCTTTGCGCTCAAGACGTGAGTGGCCCGCAGATGTGAACGTGAAGCTCGGTGACCGGCATTGAAAGGTGGAGGCAGCTGGGACCCACTAAAATTTGGCAGGTGCTTGCCGAGTGCCAAAAGTGATTCAGCCTTTGCAATGATGAGACGCGATCTGCTAAGGCCTTTCGAGAGTCGCGTTATACGCTTCTCCTCCCTTTGGAGTACTTTCCGTCCTCGATCATGATACCGTCGCGCAGTCTATCGAGTCAAGTGATCACTCTGCATTACCCGCGCGTCTCGCCTTCTGCCTAGCCCTCGACGCCTCTTTGCCTGCCTTCCTTGCCTGATTCAAACTCGGTAGCCCCGATGAGCCCATGCTATACCTCTGCAACGACTCCTCCGACACCTCGTCCAACAGGAAGGCCCCAAAATGCCCAGTCCGCCACCGCTGTATCATCCACAACGCCGTGCTCTCCAAATCCGGCACCCCGCCCTTCTGCAACCTCCCGGTTTTCCTAGCCATCGCATCCAACAGTACCATGGCATCGTTCGTAGGTGCCGTATATTCAGAGTAGACCTTTGGATCCACGAGGTTGACGTGGAAGAGCAGATAGTCTGCTAAATTGAAGGCTGGGATCACGGTATCCTTCACACTTCCACACAGGGCGAGCTTCAACATCGCATCGGCATCGGGAACGTACGGCATGAAGACTCCCGGTGTGTCCAGTAGATATACTCCTCCCGCGCCACCATCGTTGTCACCGTCCACAATCTTCACTCCTGTACCAATCTTGCGAGTGATGCCAGGTTGCGCTCCAGTATACGCTGCTTTTCCCTTTCCTACACCCTCCTTGCGGAGAGCATTGAGCAAGGAAGACTTGCCCACATTCGGCATGCCCACCACCATCATGTGTGCTCCTGTCAGACCTCCGCGGAGACGACTGCGCTCTTTGATCGCGTCAAGAATGTACCGTACGTCCTTTTGATTCTTATGATCCGAGAAAATGACTTGAGATGGAGAGTGCCATTGTTGTATCAAATTGTGCCTCTACTTACATCAGCATCCTGTTGGAGCCATGTCTGCAATCATACAGATCTGAACCGATGTACCTTTGTGTCTTCCATGCCAGCTCCTTTGCTTCCCAAATCCTTTTTCGTGTAGATGATCATGCGTTCCCTCCCGCCCAGACTGTTTTCAAACATCGGGTTTCTTGAGGTCAATGGTATGCGGTAGTCGCGACACTCGACGACGAGGTCTATCTGGCCGAGCATCGTTTTCATCTTTGCGAGTCCTGCCGCATGATGGCCCAGATAGTAGGATCGTGGAAGCGAATCGAGAGTCGGAAAGACGGCGCGAGGCACGAAGGAGGAGGTCATGATGGCAAATATGATCCTCTGTCTGGAGACATCTCAACTGAGCAACGAGTGCGCACGAGCAGAAACGATGCGAGATATGTCGTTGTGAAGGAGAATGAAAGTGCAGCAGCCGTCAGAGAGAAAGTGGTGATGTGGTCCGTGCCCTTCCGTCGTTGCACGAACGACAACCAGTCCAAGCATCATTCGCCTCTTGCTTGAACAAAGCACACCTCATCGTCGGCAACATATCACAGTTCTTTGGAATTTATCAGCAGCCAAACACATATTGTGCAGCTTCCAGCGAACATGACCACCAAACGCATCGCTGCTTTTTATGGTTTACATCGAAGCAGCCATCGGATATTTGCCAGCCATTGATGCTCATTGCCCACAACATAGGATGATTTGATTGCGCGGGTGCGTCTTCACGGTTTGAAACATTCTTGGACACGGCCATGGCAGACAGCAAAGCCGAGCCGGCATCATTGGATCTCAGCATATACCCACCAATATTTGTTTCCGCCACTCACTTGGATACGGACGGTCTTCACAAGTTCGAATATGAGCTTGCTAATGCAGGCGCCGCTTTGACGTATGACATCCAGGAAGCAGAGCTTGTACTGAGCAAAGCAACGAAGAAGGGGCGCATCCAACTTGATCTGCGTAGGAAAGGCCTTTGGACTAAAGACGTGACATCCGAACCTGCAAAGGAGCGCCATCCCGATGCATCTCTTGCCGTAAGAACAAGGAAACGGAAGCGCAGCGATCCAGAAGAAGCCAAAGTGTCTGAGAAGAACACGATCACAATTGATGATTCAAGTACAGCCTCTGAGGGAGAGGCGGATTCCACAACGCAACGATCAGCCACAGCGTCAAAAGTCTTCAAGCATATCCCCAAGCAATCGCAGGCTACACATGATTCAGAATCGCAGGAACAGAAGGCAGAACGTATGGTCACTGTGGTCAAGCTCGAGTGGTTCACCGATTCTCAACAGCGCGGCTCCACGCAGTCGTTGAATGAGTACGTTACATATCGTGGCCGTGTCGTGGAGAAACAGATCCCTTCCGCGACCAATGTACCGGCCTTGACACCAAGCTCGATAAGCAATGTCACGCTCTCTCAATCCGAGTCTGTCATTACGCCTAAATCCGGCCGCGGCATCCTGGAGCGGGCAAAGGAAGACGCACCGGCCTCCGGTTCCAAGGTTGACCGCTTCGGGAAGCGCAAGTTTGGGATCAGCACACCTTCTGCTAACCCTGCAAGTTGGGAGGCCGGCCATGGAACAAAAACCGAGTATGCGCATCTACTTCATGAGACGACCACCGAGCACGACGGCGGAGTGTCGAGCGATCTACCGGAGATGCCGGAGTGGGTCAAAGCAGGCGTTAAGTACGCTTGCCAGAGACTGACTCCGAAAACGAATCCGAACGATCCCTTCATCGCACTGCTAAAGCAGATCAAGCTCGGGAGGCTGTTGACAAACGACGAGATTGGTGTTCGAGCGTACAGCACTTCCATCGCTGCACTGGCGGCCTACAACCACAAGATCAGCAATCCACGAGAGATCCTGGCTTTACCTGGCTGTGACCACAAGATTGCAAATCTCTACGTTGAATGGCAGAATACTGGTAGAATCCAGGCTGTGGAGGAGTTGGAAAGCAATCAAGACTTGAAGATCCTCAACGGCTTCTACGATATATGGGGTGTTGGCGTGACCACCGCCAGAGACCTTTACTACAACAAAGGCTGGACGGATCGCGACGACTTGATCGAGTTTGGCTGGAGCTATCTCTCGCGTGTTCAACAGATTGGTGTGAAGTTCTACGACGAATTCTTGGACCTCATTCCACGAGTTGAGGTCGAATCCATTTGCGAGGTCATCCGTGAACATGCCGTCAGAGTCCGCGATGATGGCATTCAGACCATGATAGTCGGAGGGTATCGTCGCGGTAAGGAGGCCTGCGGAGACGTCGATTTAATTCTCAGCCATCCAGACGAGAGCAAAACGCTTGATCTCGTTACCGATCTTGTCGCCAGCCTGGAGGAAGAAGAATGGATCACGCATACTCTGACCATCTCCCTCAGCGGGACCAAGCGAGAGCAGAAGCCGCTCCCTTTCCGCACCGATGGCGGTGGCCATGGCTTCGATACTTTGGACAAAGCGCTGGTGGTGTGGCAGGACCCAACCTGGCCGACAAGAGACAAAGACCTTGCCGAGGACCCGCAGGCCAAGAATCCTAACATCCATCGGCGGGTAGACATCATCGTCGCGCCGTGGAGATCAGTCGGCTGCGCGGTCCTCGGCTGGAGTGGAGGCACAACATTTGAGAGGGATCTGCGGCGGTATGTCAAACATGAGAAGGGTTGGAAATTCGATAGTTCTGGCGTGAGAGATCGAGGGAATGGAGAGGTGGTGGACATTGAAGGGTTCTTTGAATGGGAGGGAGTGAAAGCTGAGCAGGGAAGAGCCAAGACGATGAGGGAGGCGGAGAGGAGGGTCTTCAAGGGGATGGGATTGGAATATCGTGAGCCTTGGGAGCGCTGTACTGGATAGACTTGGTTGGTAGCAGAGAGCATCAGGCTGGTGATGTCTATTGAATACGAGTATGACAGCGCTCGTGCGAGTTCTGGCCGAAAGTGAGAATACAGCCTACAGCACAACTGCGCTTTCTTGTCAGCCCAGCAACGTGACCATGCCCCGGAGCATCGCGTGGGATATCGGGCCACAGATAAGGTTATACGGACGATCTTCCCGCCCACGCGTGTCAGCTGTGGTTGAGCACGTACCTTATTACCTGAGCGTCTATGACGATTCTTTGAAAGAGCTTCCCGTCCCTGAAGGCTTGGACTTGAGGTGAGCCTCAGGAAGGTAGTCCGTGTAATAATGAACATGGTCCAGGCAGAGTCGTCGCCGAATGTGTCGTACGATGCTGATATAGCATGCCCTGCTGGACGGTCCATCCCACGCCGACTCTCAGCTGACACGAGGCCGATCTCGCTTCGCTGTCCAACAACTTGTCTCCACCTCCCACTCACCTTGTATCTTCTGAACGGGGGCTCGCTACGCGCCTCACCTCATCCATCCTTGCCCTGGTTTCACACATCGCTGTCCCACTGGCTGGTCACCGCGTTCTTCACCGAAGGCGCGTGTCGTGTCACAGGGCATCGTCCACGTCGCCAGGTGCAGAGCAATCATCATCATCAGCAAACTGCGCCACCAGGAGCACTCTCCTTCCAGGGCGTAGATAACCAGGTGAGCCGCCATTCTCCGCTTCGGCTCTCACACACACCTTACCTACTCCATCCCACCTTTGCTTTTGCCTTTTCTCGGTGCCGCCTTTGTCACACCGCGGCCGGGGTTTGGTTTGCTCCACACTTTTTTCCCACCATTTTAGTGCTTAACCGGCACGCCCCCTCTTTATCTTATCAATCAGCCCGATCTAAGCTCTGCCTTGACACCTTCACATTCGCATTTCCTCCTCGAATCTCTATTGTCTTTCCATGCCGTCGCCATGCAGTCGTACGGGACTGTCGGTGCGACGAGCGACGCTGACGATGACATGCGATCAGACCTCGCTGCGAGGGGCCGGTCGGTGACGGACCGCAACGCCACATTCATCGACAAACGCGAGCAGAGCAACGGCAGTCTGGAACGGGACCCGGAAA
The DNA here is from genome assembly GCF_000219625.1 of Zymoseptoria tritici IPO323. NCBI lineage: Eukaryota > Fungi > Ascomycota > Dothideomycetes > Mycosphaerellales > Mycosphaerellaceae > Zymoseptoria > Zymoseptoria tritici. The sequence continues at coordinate 1,791,199 of NC_018216.1, read as the reverse complement.
TCGAACGACGAGCATCGTTCATGTCGGAGCGAAGTCATGAGTCCGCTCAGGCGGGCGTCAAACGTCTGGAGGCCATCTCGTCGACCTGGTCCAAGACGGGCTTGTATGTCGCGTACCTGGGAATCGCCCTGCTGGCGTATGCAACGTCATTGGAAGGCCAGACAACGGGAAACCTCACCATCTTCGCAACGAGCGCATTCAAAGCACATTCGCTGGTATCGACGGTCATGGTGGTACAAGGCGTCGTCTTGTCGATTGCGAAACCGCCGATGTCGAAAATCGCAGATGTCTTTGGCCGATTCGAAGCTTTTAGCCTTTCGATTTGCTTTTATGCAGTTGGCTTCATCCAGCAAGCGGCTTCGAATAGTGTCAACACCTACGCAGCGGCACAAGTGTTCTACTCTACCGGATCGACTGGAGTACAAATCCTGATTCAGATTTTCATCGCCGATACCAGCGACCTAGTCAACCGAGCGTTATGCTCAACGATACCTTCGATACCTTTCCTGATCAACGTCTGGATAGGACCGGCCCTTGCGGAACGGATTCTGAAGAACCTCAACTGGCGATGGGGATACGGCATCTGGTCCATCATCCTTCCTGTGGCCTTCCTTCCACTCGCTCTCGCCCTTGTCATCAACCAGCGCAAGGCTGCATTGCGAGGCATCCTACCTGAGTCGCCCTTCGCAGGAAAGAGTGCGTGGGGAATCATCAAGAACGTCTGGTTCGAGCTGGATCTTTTCGGCTTGATCTTGATCAGTGTGGCCTTCTCACTCATCCTTATCCCATTGACCCTTGCGTCAAAGGCTGGCTGGACCAACCCGAACCTCATCTCTATGCTTATAGTGGGGGTCGCTTGTCTCGTTGCGATCCCATTCTGGGAACGCAGCAAGACTCTCGCCCCACGAGCATTCTTTCCGAGGGCGTTCTGGAAGAACAAGACCATCACCTGCGGCCTCGGACTCTCATTCTTTTATTTTATGGCATTCTACCTATCCGTATACCCCTACTTCCAATCCTACCTCCTCGTGGTCAAAGATCTACCCCTCACGCAAGCCGGCCAAATTGTCCAAACCTTCACATTTACCTCGACCATCACCTCCATCCTCGTCTCCTTTGCCATCAAATACACGAAACAGTACAAGAAATTCATGGTCGCCGGCACAGTCCTGTATGTCATTGGCCTGGGTCTAATGTTGCACTACCGCACTGAAACCTCGACTGCCACCACCATCGTCTGGACGCAGGTCTTCCTCGGCGTGGGCGGTAGCCTCACTCACGTACCCGCACAGCTCGGCGTGCAGGCTTCGGCTTCCCACTCAGAAGTCGCGGCCGCCACGGCGCTTTTCTTGACTGTTCTCGAAATCGGCGGCGCCGTCGGCTCGGGCATCTCAGGCGCCATTTGGACGAATAGTGTTCCCAAAAGACTGGCGCTGTACCTGCCTCCTGAAACGGCCGACCAAGCGGCTGAGATCTACGGCAACATCTCCCTCGCTTCCGGAGGCTGGCCGATGGGAAGTCCCACGAGAATTGCCATCAACCGCGCGTATCAGGAGACGATGACAAAAATCCTCAGCGTGGCAGTGTGCGTGGCGCTGCCGTGCGTGATACTGAGTCTGATGATGACGGACTACAAGTTAGATGAGATTGACCAGGGTGTCAAGGGCGTTGTGATTGGCGCATCGCAGGATAGAGTCGATCATGGCGACGGAGTAGTCGTGGCGGGTCCTTCAAACACGAGGCTATTGAGCGCCGGCGAGGACAGTGGTGATGATGAAGACGTGCTGGGTTTAAGACCACAGAACTCTCGAAGTCGGTTGCTCGACGCGGCAGAGAGAAGGGATTCGTAAGGAAGCTGCATTAAACTGCATTTTGGGAACGGCGCACAAGTGATGATGATGATACGAGAGATACGACCAGCGATGGGATGGGTTGGCTTGCATATAGACGACTTGGTCTGGGGAAGGGAGCATCTGGGCGTCATTGGTTGCATTTTGGAGGAGACATGGGCCTTGGTTGGGCATTGATACACAACGAAGACCTCTGAGTGAGGCATATTTCTAGATACCCTGCGAAATGCGCATATTTCACCGAATGTTCCGAGAGAAAACGAGCTGCGGTGGTCGCTGCATTCAAAGTCCAGGACGTGATCAATGTCACCAGGCGTCCCAAGCGATGTCTCTGGTAAATGTGTTTGTACGAGTTGTCGTTCGAACGCAGACGAGGCGTTGACGCCACTCACGCCTTTGTTCTTGAGGTGTGCTTTCACACCACGTGAAAGGACAACGCAAAATTCTTCAGATATCCCTGTCCTCGCCTGCGACCGCTGACGACGACGACGACACATCGCCCTTCACACTGCATCTAACGCGAGCTCTACTTGCTCACACGCGGGACAATCCAGCCCGTCACCGTGCTCTTCTCAAGGGTCCCATCAGCTGTGAGCTGTCTGTCGATTTTTCGGCGCGTGCTGAGCTGCGCAGGAGTGAGACAGAGCACATTCTAGCCCCATCACAGTCGCCGGCACTTATTCTACGCCTATGCAGGGAGGAACAGAAGGATTTGGTGGATGTCTCTGTGATCTCTCTGCCGCCCACTTCTACGGAACGACGACCGCTCATCAATAATTGTCCTCGTTATATTAACGACTACGACTCGTCCCGAATCCAAGTTATAATTGTTGTGACTCGTGTCAGCAAGCATACTTCGCGCAAAGCTTCCGAGTCCGGCAGACGGCATAGTTCTAGCAGCAGAAATCAGGGACCCTCCACGACTCCCACCGCCCCCGAACTTCCTTCTCCACTCCACCTCTCTCCGATCCCATCATTCAGAGCACTTGCTACGCGACCACACTAGTAGCCAAGCTCGATTCTGGACAGCACCTCCACATTCTCATCGCCAGCGACGGAATACCACCGTTTTCCCACGCTCTCATCACCTACTCCACCCTCCCGCGTCCGCGCTCGCCCATCACTTTTGGGGTGAGATCCTGAGCTTTGTGACAGATCCCACTGGTCGTGTTCAGAGCTGTTCGTTGCTTGCACGTGGAATTCTCCTCCTCCGATCGCAAGACACGCCAATACACACGCTGCCTGTCCTCCCGACTTCACGCTCTCGTCAATTCGCTCGCTTGTCGTTGCAACACGTCGCACCGATACAAGCAGCCCTAGCCACGCGCGCATAGCTTTCCGACTTTGCTCGACACCGCTCCACGACTACATTCCGACTCTGCGAAGCTCGATCAGACCCGCAATATCATACACGACCATTCGGACCCCGATAGAACCATCAGCGGACCAAGACGCGCTGTTCAAAGGCCGATTTGCTCGTACATTTTAGCTGCAGCACCGAAGCGCGCACAGGGTAGGGAAATTGCACGACGTGTTCAGAACACAAGAGCTGAGGATTACGCATTGAAGGAGGCATATTAGAGCATTGAAAGATCAGCCAGAATGGTGGTCGCTACTATAAAGTATGACATCTCCCCATAAATCCTTTCTGCTTCGGAGGAGACAGCTCGACTGGCAGATCTTGATCGGCGTAAGCAACGACGCTACTCTGCTCTATGGCGTGCGGTTTCTGGCATGTTGAATACGCGCGGGATAGCGATGGGCTTTCATGCACCATTCCAGCAAGAGAGCCGCGCGCGCGCAGAAGTCGGGCATGAAGTAGCGCTTCGATCGGAGGAGGAGGTGGTCATGAGACAACGGCTAACAGTTCACTCGCAGATGTGTGGTGGTCGGTGACGGTGCTGTGGGCAAGACATGTCTTCTCATAAGTTACACGACCAACAAGTTCCCTTCGGAGTATGTTCCGACGGTGTTTGACAACTACGCGGTGACGGTGATGTACGCGAATTCCAATATCCTGCACTCCATGCAGCATTCCCTCTGACTTTTTTCCAGGATCGGCGACGAACCGTACACGCTTGGCCTCTTCGATACCGCCGGACAAGAAGATTACGACCGCCTACGACCTCTCTCCTACCCGCAAACCGACGTCTTCCTAGTCTGCTTCTCCGTCACCTCGCCCGCCTCATTCGAAAACGTCCGGGAAAAGTGGTTCCCTGAAGTGCATCACCACTGCCCGGGCGTTCCCTGCCTGATCGTTGGCACGCAGACAGATTTGCGCGACGATGGCTCCGTGCGTGAGAAATTGGCCAAGCAGAAGATGCAGCCGGTGCGGAAGGAGGACGGCGAGAAGATGGCCAAGGAGTTGGGTGCCGTCAAGTACGTGGAGTGCTCGGCGTTGACGCAGTTCAAGTTGAAGGATGTCTTTGATGAGGCGATTGTGGCTGCGTTGGAGCCGCCGCAGGTTAAGAAGACGAAGCGTGAGTCGAGATCATCCCTAATATGTGTCTATATATGCTGACGTGGTTTGGAAATGTAGGAAAGGGCAAAGGCTGCATACTGCTGTAGTTGTGATCGTGCTTGCTTTGACCAGATCGACCCTCGATTGCGGATACCAAGAAATGCGCTGCGACTTTCGGCTTGCGAGATTGGGCGTTATTCCGCTTGGAAGGGAAAGACGGCGCTGCGAACGCTTCTGTGTTTTGCGTTGCTTCAGGATCTTACAGAAGGGGCGTATCATACCATTTTCTTCTCATCCCTTTTCCCATGTCTCATTTGATCCGCTGTTCTTGCTCCTCTGGCTTTTGTTGAGGAGCATCATGATGAGGAGGATGAACTTCAGCGAGGAAGAAAGATGATATTTGGCAAGGATAGAGATGCCGAAGGGAAAGAATTCAACGATGATTCAATCGGTTCCTTGATCGTTGCCTCGATGTTTCGATCGTGGTCAGTTCATTGTGGAGCGTCTTCGTCTGGAGTCTGGTAACAACGTCCGATTCTGACTTCTAACACCGACAGCGCAGGCTCCGGGCAGATCGTGGCTACAAGTATGGCCTCATGACCTCGAGTTCTGTTCCGTATGTTCTGGTCCGTATCTACAGTGTGCGGGTTTAATCCTTGGACCGAGATGCACATTTGCGAAGAGAAGGAATATGCAGAACTGCGGTGAGCAAAACTCGTTGCCCGCACCTTTGAGAGAGGTCGAGCCTCGTCACCGGCCAGGCCAATGCTTCACAACTGCACCACGGACGCCCACTTCAAGACGGAAGACGTCCCCAACGCCACAGCAGAGTCTCTCCAGGACACATGACTGGCATCTGTGGCTAATGCCGTGCGTTGCAAGATGAACTCTCGCAGCCAAGAGATTGCTCCTTCCCGATTTGGTAAGTTCATTCACTCGCGCGCGCGCTATTGTGGCTGGAGGGTGATGATGCCTCACATGGCCAGCGAGCCAATGTCGACATGTTTCGATATGTCTGCAACCTCATCTCCGACTACACCAACGTCTTGCCTGCCGCGCCGCTCTGTTTGCTGCTTCCGAAAGGAAGCGAACCAACTGACAATGAGTAGCAGTAACTGGGCCCCGCTCCCGGACATCCCAGAGATGCCCGAGGACGAGCCGACTATTTCCGCCTCCGCCGTCACCGCGCCGTACGTTTCCTCACCACCAACCACCAACCCCACAAACGCAGCGATGACCGATCCGCGCGCGGACGCCGCCGACGAGGCTCTTCACATTAACTCTAACCGTAGCAACAGAAACTTCCTCGCAGAGAGCGCACTTCGAACGCACCGACACAAGCTGGCGAGTAACGCGTTCTATCAGCAAGAGTTTCAGCGGCGTAAGAACACCCCGCCGACGATGGTGCACCCGGCGTTCCGCCCGAGCTTCGACCTCTACGACATTTCGAAGAAGCTTCCGGAGCTCGACTTGGCGACAAACAACACAATGTCCTCACAACAACAAACGGAGAAATTTTCTTCACCAACACCACCACACATGCAGAACGACCAGCACGACAGCCAGCGTGATTCGAACTGCACGACCATGTCGCCGTTCCTGAACGCAGGCATGATGGTTCCGTCGCCGCCGAAACTGCGGCGGTCGTCACCGCGGCGGGGAGAAACGAAGTCTCTGAACAATTCTCCTGAATTGAGACTCGCACCGACACCCAACTCGACACATGTGCCCACCATGCGGCAAGAAGTCGAGCGCCGTCATGAAGAACGCACCTTGGCAGAGTCATTCACGGAGTACGGCGATCTCATCCCACCGCCTCGAACCAGTTCTCTGGTCATGGTGGAAGAGGACGAGTACAATATTCGCGCTGAGCGAGTGAGGGAAGGCATCAAGAGACGTCTCTCCGAAGCCTCTCAGTCAGATGAGACTGTCATTCGCACTGAGGGATCTATCACACCAGCCACCACGAAGAAGACCTTTCTCCAGCGTATGGGCATTTCTGGTCGTCGCAGCAATACCCCTGAACCGTCACCATCATACATGATGAGCGCACCAGCACCGGCTCACATGGCTCCGAAGGCCAGCGCTATCCTCATGTCACCCCGGGTCGGCTTCACGGCTCCTTCTCGCCTCCGCACGAAAAACACGGGCTTTTTCTCTCGCAAACACAGATCGGCCGACGAGGACGACACCGCCGCATTTACGCGTGCTAGAGACTTCGACGACGGCTCTCCTCCCAAGGTTCCCGCCGGAGCCGCAGCTTCTCTCGGACGCAAGCCACCGGACGCGCCCTTCACTTCGATCGTGCGCTCACGCAGCCTCAAGTACATCGACCATACCAGCCCACCCACACCACCGTCCAAAGACACTCCTCCTGATGGCAAAAAAAAGTCAGGCGAGCACACAAACATCAGTCCCTCCACATCTGAGACACCTTCACGCTCAGTCGGCTTCCTCAGCGTCGATGATCAGAGTCCCAGCAAAGGCGGCACATACGCACAACGTGCTATCCCGAGACTCGTCACTCAGCCCAGCACCCACTCTCTCCGTGCATCGGTCGTTCCAGACGCCATGGACGCCACTGATTTCGCCGATATGAAGTCACGCATTTCTGGCCTTGGCCTGGAAGGCTTCAGTCTGCCTTCAGAGACCAATCGTGGCGGCACTCCAAACATTGAGTACAGTCCTAGTGTCTACTCGCCTGAGTGGAGAAACACTCCGGCCATGGAGGAGTTCTTGTCAGCTGAGCCACCACGCTTGGCAGCTGAGCCACTACGCCAGAGACGTTACAGCATGGACACGATCGAATCGGACACGGGTGCTTCGGCATTCATCTACCCAGAGCCTGCCGGCGATCCACCGCGCGAGGAGAAGAAAGAAGACGAGGAGGAGGAACTGACGCCTACCAAGAGCATTCCAGCGACGCAGCAGTACCAGATCAGCCCCTTCATAGGCTCAACCACCACTACGACACGAGGACCCCGCGAGTTGAGCGCGATGTACAACCAGCTCGAGTTGATGTTTGACGATGACAGCGACAGTGATGGTGACGACGACACTGCCCGCGGTAGATTGGCTTTCATCGGCTCTCCAATGTCGCAGGCCAGCGCGCAGCCATCTCCACTGCGTCCACCGCCTTCGCCGCCCGTGCGACCTGCGCGACCTGCGAGACTCTCACCACCTGCACAGCTTTCAGAGACTGAACTTCCTGAGCAGCCTCCAATTTCTTTGCTACCAGCACAGCTTACGGAGCCTTCGCCGCTTGCACAGCTTTCAGAGCCTCACCCACCCATGCAGCTTCCAGAGCCTCCATCACCTGCACTTTCGGAGCCTTACCCACCCACAGCGCTTCCAGAGCCTTCATCGCCTGCACAGCTTTCGGAGCCTTACCCACCTGTTCAGCTACCAGAGTCTTCATCATTCATGCAGCGTTCCGAGTCGCCAGCAACGACGAAGGATGCAGAGCCTTCATCACCTGCTCAGCTTTCGGAGCCTCACCTACCTGTACAGCTTCCAGAACCTTCATCGGTCGTGCAGCCATCCGAGTCTCTAGCACCTTCGCAAGATACAGAGCTTTCAGCAACTGCACAGCTCCCACAGCCTGCATCGGTTGTGCAGCGTTCTGAGTCTCCAGCACCTGCGCAAGGTTCAGAGACTCCATCGTCTGCACAGATTCCCGAGACCTCACCACCTGTACGGAAATCAGACTTTTCAGACCCCACAACGCTTGCACTGCTACTCGGACTCTCACAGCCTGCGCATTTTTCACAGCCTTCACCACCTGCACAGGTCCCAGCTTCACCACCTGCGCAACCTTCGACCCCTGAGCCAGCAGCGAAATCTTCTCCCGAGCCCTCGCCGCGTGTACAGACTCCAGAGCTTGTACCAGAGCCTGAACCAGAGCTTGGAGCAGAGGAATTTCCATCTCGTGGTCCTGTGATATTCTCGCAGCTTTCGTCGGACGGCAAGCTTCAAATCTGTGAAGGCATTCCGAAGCGTCCACCGCCTCCTGCTCCTCGACCGCGTCCATGGGCCGTTTTGCAGACAGCAATGCCAGCACCGACCTCACCACGTCCATCACCTCCCGGGCCCTATGGAAACATTCTCTACAACGCAGAAGGACTTCAAATCATGGGCGCGCAGACCTACGTTCCTCCGGAGGGCCTCCAGAAGCGTGGTGCGAAGAAGAAGTCGAAATGGCATCATTTACCGATCATGACTTGTGCGCGTCCACCAAAGGGACCGAACATTAGTGCTGCGGAGTGGTACGAGCTGCACGACTGGGACAAAAACCCTCCGGACCTCGACTGGTTGTTCCCCGCAGATGGTGATGTCTATGCTGGCAAATGCAAGACGCCGCCGTTCTCGCGGATCCCCTGCGCCTTGCCGGAGGGCGAGGAGGATGCTAGCAAGCTACCTCTCCCGATCAGCGGAAATACCTCACCAGCCTCCGACAAGCAAGCAGGAAGTACGGATGAGTCGAAGGCTGTCAAGAAGGATGGGGTGAGCATCGTCGAGAACGTTGAATCGGATCTTTCAAGCTAATCAAATTCATGCAGTGGTCTTTCGAGCAGAGGCTGTATGCTGCTCAACTGCACATGCGATCAGCACCAGTCCTCACCAAGCAGTCAGGTGGAGGCGATACCAGCAAGCAGACGTCTCCTACCCGCGGCATGCAATATGACAGCGGCATCGATGTCGACCCTGCCAAACCCAGACCTCGCTCCGCGATCCCAGCATCTCCCGCTGCTGAGCTGGACGACGGTCTCTCAAGCGACGACCCGATTGGAAACGCCTTGGCCACCGCCAAATCCCGCGAGGCTGCTCTCGAGAAGCTGGTGGCGAAGGCAGCATCCCACAACCGACGCCTCGACCAGCGCCTCGTATCCATCGACATCGACGAATCGCCGACAGAGCAGGCGCAGTGGGACCAGCGTATGGCAAGATTGAAGAAGACGGACCTCCCATTCGGTAAGTCAGAATCCCCTCGCCCCGTGACATCTCGTCGGCGCGGCAGCCAGCAATCTGTGAAGACTCCATCTGTGACCGCCCAGCCCGCGGACGCCCAGTCCGTGGACGCTCAGTCCGTGAACACCCGATCTGTGAACGCCGAATCTGTGCATGCCATGTCCTCGCCTCACGAATCTCCTGTTGCAGTCCGTCAAGGTCGCAAAGCCACACCGAGGAAAGATCACCGTCGTTCAACTTCTTCGGCGAAGCAATTGCGCGAGAAGAATGACTGGCCGATCGAGTTGAAGGCTGGTCTGGATGAGTCTCCTACTTCCGACAAATCGACATCAACCGCCGTGCCAAAAGTGAAGGACGACGAAGAGCCAGTTCTTGACCTCCTCAGCAAAGACATCACCCCGGAGAGCCTGCGCTCCAAGGATCTACTTACGCCTGATCTTTCCGGCCTCGCGGGTCCGGCTTTCGGCACGGTGCTGGTACCATCTCCGGCTACTTCTCCAGTTGCTCCGACAGCTGCTTCAGCCACTTCTCCTGTCGCTCCAACAGTTGCTCCGACTACTACGCCAACAGCTGCTTCGACTACTGCTACGACTACTGCTACAACTACTGCTCCAAATGCCGCTTCGACTGCTACTCCACCTGCTGCTCCAACTGCTGCTCCGACTGCTGCTCCAACTGCTGCTCCGACCGTAGCATCAGCCGTCGCTCCGATTGTGGCCTCACCCGCCACCCCAATGGAGGATGCTCCAAACGTTGCTGAAGAAGGAACATTGGAAGCGGGCATGGACATGTTGAAGAACGTCATCGACAGGCAAGAGGAGGTCATGAAGGAAATGATGAGGCAGATGCATCAGATGCGGACGGAGATGAGGAAGGCTGGCATTTGAGAGAGTTGAGTTGGTGTGATATGGGAGAGTGGAAGGATCGGACGAAGAAAAATGATGAGATGGAGTTGGAAGGAAGCAGGCGAAGTGAAGTGACAGACTCTTCAAGTTCGCAACGTCAGCGGAGGGAAGCCAACGAACCACGAAAGGAAAGAGCGAGCTACGCGGGCATGAGGCATTCAGGTGCCTTTACCACACCGCACGATCGCCACGATGCGATCAGTTGGCAAGCAACCACGACAGAAAAAGCACGGAAAACGGATACAAAAAAAAAAGCACGAACAAGACAAGAGTGGACACAAGAAGATTTGGCATACTGGGCTGTAGGACATCTTCCAGTTGCAAATAACACCGAACCGAATTCCAGCAGCAGTAACAACAGCAGAAATTAGCAGCAAGCAGATCCTACCCGTATACAACGAGCATCAAATTAATCATTGTGGTACGTCGTGATGGTTTTTCGTGAAGCGAACAGAAATTCGTTTCGTGCAAGCCGACTTTCACATGTCTCTTGGCATTCGTCTTGCTGATCGGGAAGGAGCCCAGATCGTGTCTCGCGTCTGGTGTTGTATAGCGCAACATTGCGAACAACAAGTCGTAGCCCGGGAACTCCGAATCGTTTCTCGCGTGCCCTTCGTGCATCTTCCGTGCTGGGAAGCGATTTAGGCCTGAGGTTGATTTGTTCATGTTGCCAGTTACGTCGTTTGTTGACATTTCTGGTGACTCCCACGGAAAGAGAAATGAACTTCACCACGACTCGTCGAAGAATGGAAGCGTTCAGGTGACTTCGCTCCACTCGATGCACCTCAAACCTCGCCCATGAACGACACACCACGCCACTCAACCCGGTGTCCGGTGCTGAAGCTCGAAGATCTCATGAATCTCCAAACATTCACTTCGCCCGACACCCCACCAGTGCGCGTCTGAGAGTCGCGCTCAAGGCGCGCCCGCTTCTCCCAGAACAAAACTGCATCCAAGCCCCCGCCCCGCTCCACGATCTTCTGTCAACAAACATCCACCAACACTTCCCGTCGAACCCGCTCGCTACAACCAGAACGATGGCTCGCAGCCGTCCAGCAATCTACCGCAAATGCAGTAAGCCAAACGATACGCGCCGAGCCACGAAGCCTACGGCCGGAGGAAGCGAACCACCGCCGACCAAGAAAGTCAAGACCAAACCCGACACCTACCAGTGCACCTCCTGCCTCAGCCGCCGTGCCGCAAAGGCCTTCCCCAACAGCAACCCATCGATCGAGTGCCAACACCTCATCAACACCTGCACTGTATGTCTGCGCAAGTGGGTCCAGGCGCAGGTGGAGCAGGGGAAGACGGTCGTTGTTCCGGGCGATAAGCAGAAAGAGAAAGAGGATGGCGGAGAAGAGGAGGAGGAAGACGAGGAAGAGGACGAAGAAGAGAAGACGGTCTTGGGTATTCGCTGCCCTGAGTGCGAGAAAGTGATGAAGAGCTTCGACGTGCGGATCGCGGGCACTGACAAGGTGTTCAAGCGGTATGTTGTTACCATCACATGGCTGCATTTGCGAGAGAGAGAGAGAGAGAGAGAAATGAAGCATACTGACAAACTCCAGATTCGACGAACTCGAGCGCCGCCATATTGGTGACTCCACGCCCAACTGGCGCTGGTGCCTCAACACCGCCTGCGACGCCGGGCAATCTCACGAAGCGAAGCGCATCCCCTCACCGAAAAAGAAGTCGCGCTTCGGAAAGAAGTGGTTCGGCTACGCGGTCGAGCCGCATGGAGTGGAAGACAAGTGCGTGTGTGTCAAGTGCGGCGCCGTGGCGTGCGTGGTTTGCGATCGGCCATGGCACGAGGGAGAGAAGTGCGCCGAGTACCAGGAGAGAGTGAAGGGAAGAGTGGAGGAGGAAGACCAGACGTTGGAGTTGATCCGCATGGAGACGAAGAAGTGCCCGAATCCGAAATGCGGCAAGGCGATTGAGAAGAATGGAGGGTGCCCTTCGATGATCTGCTACGTGTGCCAGATCAACTTTTGCTGGAATTGTCTCGAAGAGTACAAAGGCCAAGAGTTCTGTGCTTGTCGGAGGCCTAATCCGCACTAGGAGAAAGAGCAAGCAATTGGAAGAAATGGAGGGAAGGAATGGAGGGACCGAAGAGAAACAGGAGATTTTTGGGAAGGAAGAAGACGAGAGCGACGGGAATTGAAAGCAAGCTGAGACTCGTGGATTGACACTGATCGACTGCTGCGGTCGATACCACGGTCCATGGGCTCGAAAGGACAATGGCGTTTTTGCTTTTGGGAAAGGAGTTTGTGCTTTTGGTGTGCAGCGGATTGTGGAGAAGGATGAAGATGAATCGCATTGTGCGGGAGGTCGAGAATCCGGCAGAGTGGACAGTCGCTTTGAATGACAAGATGCATTGGTGTTGTTTGTCCAGGGGCTGAGTGGACAGGTCAGTGAATCTCGCCGTGGGTGAATCTCGGCCGCGAGATAGAATATCTCCACGGTCCAATTCAAGCGGAGTCGTGTTGCTCTCCACATCGCGTGCTGGACTGGGACTGCGGGTACAGTGGTTCGAATGAAGGCGAGGTCGACAGAAAGACACGAATATGGTGTTTGGTGCTTGCCCTTGTTGGAAGAAGAGGTGAAGTAATATCTTGTGTGATCTGTCCCTGCCGCTCTCCGATCCCGCTGACTAGAATAGATCTACACCACTGTGACCTGATCGATAGCCGCGGTAGGATGAAGCTGCTGGTGTCGATCCTCCATCACCGTCACGAGAGTAAGTCTTTGGTTACATCTTTCTTTTGCTTCATCTATCCATATCCATATACCACATCCAAGCTCTATCCCTCGGCTATACCTCTTACTCACAGCTCGAACGAGCATCGTGTGAGGTCACCTAACTACACAACAGCAAGAGCAACCTCCTCCATATAGATACACATCACCACCACCACCTCACCACGATGCCATTTACCGCCCCATCATGGGTTCCTCCGCTCCCCACGATTCCGGACTCCATCTCCATCGGCCGCTTCATGTTCGACGAGCAATATGGCCGCTACCCGCTTGGCTACTCCAAACCACCCTTCACCTGCGCCCTGACCGGGCGACAGTTCTCCGCCTTGGAGATGAAAGAGCGAGTCGATCACCTCTCCAGAGCATTGTGCAAGGAGTTTGGATTCAAGCCAAATGAGGGCTCGGAATGGGATAAAGTCATTGGCATCTTCTCGTTGAATTCCATCGACTACTTGACTCTCGGATGGGCAGTGCACCGAATTGGCGGCATCCTCACCTGCGCCAATGCAGCGTACAATGGATCTGAGTTGGAATACCAGCTGCGGGACTCTGGCGCGAAAGCCATTTTCACCTGCTTGCCGTTGTTGGATACCACAAAGGACGGCATGAAGAAAGCCGGCCTCAGCAACGATAAGATCTATGTCATGCCTCTTCCCAAGCAGATCGAAGGTGACGCCAAAAATCCCGGCCACAAGACGATTGAGGACTTGGTCAAGCTCGGCTCCACCCTCGACCCGATCAAGCCCGCGGATGAAAGCTGGGCTCAAGGCGACGGCAAGAAACGCTGTGCCTTCCTCTGCTACAGCAGCGGCACATCAGGCCTACCCAAGGGAGTCATGATCTCTCACTACAACGTCATCGCCAACACCCTTCAAATCAACACGCACGAAGAACTCGATCGCCAGGCGATGATCAAGCAGACGGGGGACACGCACTACACAGAGAACTGCCTCGGCCTCCTTCCCATGTCGCACATCTACGGCCTCATCGTCATCGCACACGTGGGACCTTACCGCGGCGATGGTGTTATTGTCCTCCCGAAATACGACTTCAACTGGCTTCTCCAAGCGATCCAGGACTACAAGATCCACATGCTCTACCTCGTGCCGCCTATGATCATCCACATCACCAAAGCGCGGGAGATATGCGCGAAATACGACCTGTCGTCCGTGCGGGGCGCTTTCACTGGCGCCGCGCCATTGGGGAAAGAGACGGCCGATGATCTGAGCAAGATGTACCCGAAATGGGCTGTCCGCCAAGGATATGGCATGACCGAGACGGCGACGGTGGTGTGCAGCACCATGCCGCACGACATCTGGTTTGGCAGTTCCGGCTCTCTGCTTCCCGGCATTTCCGCGAGGTTGGTGACTGTGGAAGGCAATGAGATCACCGGCTATGATCAACCCGGCGAGCTTTGGGTCAAGGGACCAGCCGTCGTCCTGGGCTACCTGAACAACGAAAAGGCGAACAAGGAGACCTTCCTCGACGAGCCAGATGGCAGATATATGCGAACAGGCGACGAAGCCGTCGTCTCCAAGTCTCCCCAAGGCCACGAACACATCTTCATCACGGACCGAATCAAGGAACTCATCAAGTGCAAGGGCCACCAGGTCGCGCCCGCCGAGCTGGAAGCTCACTTGTTGACCCACCCGGCCGTCAACGACACGGTGGTCATCGGCATCCCGGCCGAGCGCGAGGGTGAAGTCCCCAAGGCGTTTGTCGTCAAGACTCCGAATGCAAAGGGGAGCGATGACGAGATTGCGAAGAGTATCAAGGAGCATGTGGAAAAGCATAAGAGCAATTACAAGTGGTTGAGGGGTGGGGTGGAGTTTATCGAGGTGGTGCCGAAGAGCCCGAGTGGGAAGATTTTGAGGAGGTTGATGAGGGATCAGGAGAAGGAGAAGATGAGGAAGGCGGGGGTGAAGTTGTGAGGGATTTTGATGGAGATTGGGTGGGAGATGTGTGGGATGGTTTTTTGTACATAGGCCATGTCAATATGTATGCAGTACGTCTTACGAAGTCTGAATGTATGCCAGTTGAGCAAGGTCACAGCGTTCGGTTCGTCGTACAGCAGCTGCTCGGTACAGCGCAGCAGTGCCCTCGCAAATGCCGGTTTTCCAGAAGCACATGCATGATCATCGAGTGCATGTACCTGGCATGAAATCCTGGTCGCTCGACTGCCGGACGACGTTTATTATCCTGCGGGGAGTGGGCATCGGCATCGGCATCGGATCATGTGGGCGTCGCATCATCATGCATTTGCAGCATAAGTACACATGAGCATGTCGCACACGAAAGTACATAATAGGACATTTGAGCCGGGGATGGTCGTGGTGTTTCGGTTGTCTTGGTCATCGACGGGGATCAATCCGACGAGGGACCGATTTCGGAGTCGGAGGCGAAGGGCGGCATTGAAAGTCGAACCATGTTGGGAGAAAGTACGCCGGATGCTGTTGCCACACTGGAAGAATCCTTCTTGTAACATCCACCACTGCTCGACGACATCCACATACATCCACATACCATTCACGCCTATACATCGACCAAATACTGTCGTTCCCTTGGAACAACCCCAGTGGCCAACCCGATCGGATCTCATCAAAAAGGGGTATAGGCCGTCTGGGTCATCCTTGGCATCTTTTGGATCTGATAATCCATTCTGGATCCCACGATCTGATAACACCATCCACTCCAGATTCCAATCGGTGAGTTCTCAGCCCCCCGCGTCATCCATCTGCCGAGTTGCATTGAGTGAGGAGAAGAGGAAGACGACGAAGACGAGGGATTTGCAGCGACACGACGACGACGACATTCAATGGATTCGCCATCGGTCGCGCAGAGAACACAAAGAAGAAAGAGGGCTGCTCCCCTTGCCAATGAGTTCATCACTCCCAAGGCTAGAACTAGAGCCTAGGAGGCAATCGGGCTTTTTCTCACCTGTCAATCTCAACCGCGGCCGATGCTCCTAGTGCATTGTTAGACTGCGCTCCCCACCACCACTCCCTCTCCCACGATACAGCACACCACACTCCCACACACTCATTCTCTGCATTACCAATGCCCGGTTCTGACTGTCGCTCAGTTCATTCAGTGCGACACCTTCACCCTCTCCTTACCCTCCTCCTCCGATCCGTCTGACACACCCACCACATTCACCAATGTCGGCCGCATTACAAGAGAGTGGCGTCCGTCGCCATTCTTTTTCCCACTTCGGAGATGCTGCCACCACCTACCGTCATACCTCAATCCCCTATACTGCGACAAGTCATCCAGACAATCCCATTCCCTCCGAGCCGAAAGACATCATCGCTGGAATGAGAATACCTCTTGAAGACAGCGTGCGACTGAGCAATATGGCCACGATCAGGACTCGATCTAGTGGAGAGAGCCTGCAGGGCGATACGAGCGATTCCGATACCCCCTCAACACCGCTCACGGAGCACAGCGATGCCGATGGATCGTTCGTACGAATGTCAAAATTATCCCTCGAAACGAGCACAAAGCCTCCACGAAAGAGAAGGGCAAGCACAACATATGCCTCCAATGTCGATGATATCAGGCGACTCATCGGGACGGGCGGAGGCACAAAGTTCCTGCAGAAATACTGCTGTGGGGAGGGGTGCTGCATGATAGAATCATTGCCTCTTCACACCGACGAGACGGCCTATGCGCCCATCATAACACCCAGCAACGATGCCTACCGCTTTCTCAACCTCAACTTACGGTCACTATCCCTCGACACGGAACTCACCAAGATCCCCGAGGTGCAAGAGTCAAAGGTGTCGTTTGCAGCCCTCCGACGAGCCTCGATCGAGGAGAAGTTTCCAGACGAAGCACACCATAGACATGATGCCGAGGCTGTCAAGTCGTATCCGCCGACTTACATGAAGCCGCATCCTCCATATGAGATCTTCAATGCGCCATTGTATGATGCTCGGGAGCTCACCAAGCCTGGTGCGGAAAAGAGGACGTTCCACTTTGACATCGATGTCACGGACTATCCGGCAGAAGGTGGCGTGGATTTCAAAGTCGGTGGTGCCGTAGGTGTATGTCCTCCAAACGATCCAGAAGTCGTCGAGGATATCATGAATCAGCTCGGAGTACCTCGGTTCCTCCGCGACAAGGCGGTTCGTTTACAAACGACAGGCGGACGCTGGCCTACCATTTGGGGCGACGAGGAATCTCGAGAACTTGTCACAACACGGAGGGAAGTCCTCACATGGACAGTCGACATATCCTCCACCGCACCCACCAAACCACTCCTCCGCCTTCTTGCAGAGCACGCCTCCGAGCCCAACGAGAAGAAGATTCTTGAATATGTCTGCTCCGCACAAGGACAAGCGACCTTCTGCGACCTCCGCACAGGACCTCATATCACCGTCCAACAACTCCTCCGAGCCTTCCCCTCCTCAAAGCCACCACTCGAATCCCTGTGCGCCGTCCTCACCCAACTCATGCCACGATTCTACTCCCTCTCCAACGACCCTCACGTCTCCTCCGCCCGTGAAGGCTTGGCTGGACGCCGGCTAATCGAAATCGCCGTCACCATCCACGAGACACCCAACTATTCCGGCACGAAACGCTCCGGCGTCGGCTCCGGCTTCATGGAACGCATCGCCCGCGCCTTTATTGAAGCCGAAGGTGCCGCACCTAAAGACTCTCCTCCCAGCACCGCCGGCCGCGCCCTCAACCTTTCCGTCCCCATGTTCCGCGGTCTGATGTCCAACCCGCTCTCCCGTGAGTTCGCTTCCGACGGTCCGATGGTGCTCATCGGTGCGGGTGTGGGAATGGCTCCTTTCCGTGGCTTCATTCTCAACCGCCTGAAGAACGCCAATTGCGCGAACAAGATCTGGCTCATCCAAGGCATCCGCGATAGCATGCTCGATGAGATTTACCGCGGCGAACTCGGCGCGCACGAATCGGAGATCAAAAAGGTCGTGCAGTCTCGCGCGCAGAAGATGCTCCCTCCCGTTGCGGAGGACGAAGCGAGTGTTGCCGTCGCAGCGGTGGGTGAGACACATACCAACACGCCTGTGATCGATGGCGAGGGAGACCCAAAGTCTGAGCAGAAGGTGGCCAAGTATGTCCAAGATGAGGTCAGGTTGCAAGCGGACATTGTCTGGTTTGTAATCAATGCGCTGGACGGGAGAATTTTCGTGTGTGGATCTACCTCGGGCATGGGCGAGGGAGTGGAGAGTGCACTTGTTGATGTTGCAATGGATAAGGGGAATTTGGATGAGGAGACCGCACGGCAGTTCTGGGAGGGGAAGAAGGCGGGTGGACAGTATATTGCTGAGACTTGGTAAGAGGTGGCCGTGTTTCGTTGCGTTTTGCTTGGATAAGATTTGGGGAATAGCCGCGATGGCTTGGTTTGCTTGGGAGGATTTCTTGATACGATTTTGGCGGGCAAGCAAGCGTTGCTTGAAAGTTTGTTTTCCGGATTGGTTTCACCTTCGACTCGGGTCATTTTGGACTCACGATGTCGACACACGGAAGAGGAGACTTTTGATGCCGGCATTTGGAGTTATAGCGTTCTCGCGCAGGATATTGGTACGGATGGTGAGATTGGCCTGGGTTGGTACATTTGTGGGATAGGATGATGGACTGAGAGCATATCTTGTGCACGAGCTTGTTCGGGAAGAGGTCTAGCAGAAGAGATATGGGTATTAAACAGTACATTCTCTTGGTCGCTTTTCACGACATCATTTTCTGCGAAACTGGGGTGGTGGACCTTCTGCCCCGCCGAAGTGGAACGGGGTGAGAGAATCTGGGAGGGTGGACGCAGCGGTTGGGTTGAAGGTGAGCTTCCGAATATGCATCAACTATCTCACGATACCTCCGTGCTCCCGCTCGAATTGCACACTCCAAGCCTCTCAAAGCACTTCATATGGCTGAGTTCAGGCGACAACGAGGAGAAATACATTAAGAAGACCCATGGACTTCAACGATACGGCTTCCGTTGCCTACCTCCCCAGCTTTCCGTACAGTCATGACCGGCCGACCTCCGCTCGAGTGGCTTGGAGTATGCAATCTAAGGGGAAGCACGGAGCTACCTGGCAAGGCTCTTCTGCACTTTCTTTGGTTGAAGCAACACATGCTGTTTCCGAGCTCGAGAGCAAAGAAAGTCCGTCATTCACTTGCGCATTAAAGCTTGGCTTTCACGTGCGCGCAGCAGCAGGAACTTGGACCATCACGAGCAATTGAGCTGGCGTAGATGTTATGTTCTGCACTCCAACTCCACGACCTCGACCTCGACCTCGACCTTATTACATCCTTTAATACCGACTCGACATCAACAAACGCCTTACCAATCACCACACAAACATCGTCACAAGACAGCCAAGCCCGAGCTCTACCTCCGCCAAGCCCTCTTCAAGCAAACGCCGCCGTTTGTCTCGAGGTTGCGCAAACACCTTCTCCATCTCTTCACCACTCTCGTCTCTTTCACCGACATCCACATTCTACCTTTCCATCACCAACACAACCAAGCTCTCTCAAAACCCGCGCACCCACACCGCGCAAGTCAACCATACCACCAAACAAACACACCCACAAGAAGCACAACATGATTCCCACCGACCACTCCCCCAGCGGCAGTGGCAGCGATCAAGCGCCACACAACCATGCCAACCATGCGGTGTGCAATTGCGCCAATATCAGGTATGATTACTCGCTCGTGGTGCCGGAGATTCAGGTGTTGCAGGAGCGGGCGGATGAATTGTTGGGACAGGTGAAGGCGTTCAAAGGTGAGCAGGAGGAGATGGGTGGGGTGATGGTGGGTGATGGAGGAGAAGGTGGGGAGGGGGTTGTGAGGTATGCTGATGTTTTGGTGGGGGATGAGGAGGGTGCGCAGGTCAAGGAGGGTGTTGAGGCGCGGGGTGACGAGCAGATGGAGATCGGAGATACTGTGGAGGATGAAAACATCGAGGCTGGAATGGGCGGCCAGGTGTCAGTCTCGGCGGGACGTCTGCTCCACCACGGAAGCTTGCAGGAGAAGATCGAGGCCTACGAGGCTGAGACCAAGAAGGACGTGGGGAACAACGACAAGGCCGTGCGCGATGCTCTCGAGCGGAAGCTCTCGGACGACATGGACGAGATGACCATTACGAATGATCGTCAATCGCGGCGCAAGACCGACACCTCCGCGCACGGCGACAAGGGCCAGGGTACTGCCTCGACCAACAAGACCGATGGGAACTCAATGCCGTCTACCTTCACCGAACACCTCGCCTCGGCGATCGAGACTGGCGCCGACACGATTAAGAAAGCCTTCGTGAACGGAAAACTAGTCGTCATTGGAGACCAGTCCGCTGGAAAATCGAGTCTAATGGAGAGCCTGCGCGACATTCCTACGGCCTTGACTACTCGCCGCGTCCCCACGATCGAGAGTGAAGCAACCCAAGCACCCTCTGCACCGGAAAACTCGATCAAAGCCAAGCAGTTCCAGGAGCGCAAGGACAAGTTGTGGCAGAAGCTGGCCGGCTGGTCTCCCGACGTCGTGTCCGACTCCAAAGCAGAGAAGCAGGAGGTCATCACCGACGAGGTGCTTGCCGCTGACCCCGAGATCGATTCCGACGACATGTACGATCTCAAGGCGGTCTCCACCAACACCTCAGCTGCTACGGCTTTCAGCACCATCAGCGAGCACGACTCCGAGGACCACCAGTCCATGACCTCCGCCGAACTCGAAGTTCCGATCATCGAGGATGAGACCAACCTCAAGTATTCCGCCTCCACAACCACCCTCACCGACAAGAACCCCGCCACCATGACGACCATCACCCACGCCGCACTCCACCCTTTCTCTTCGTCCGCCTCCTTCTACCGCATCAATCCGCTGATGACCTACTCTGTCCCCCTCTCCACCACCGACAAGACCGCCGCCCGCACCGCCATCACCCGCATGCGCGCCCTCATCGACCTCACGCGGGCACACAAGTCGCTGCTGCGTGCGAGTCTCGCGATGAGGGTGAAGGTCGATCCGAGAGACAAGAAGACGCTGAAGTTGTTGGATACGGTCGGCGAGGGCATCACGAAGATTCGGGCTGGATTGGTCGAGGTCGGGGTCAAGTTTCCGAGTATGAACTGAGGTGAATCAGTAGGGAAGGAACAACGGGTGAAGTGAATAGGGTGACAGGGCAACGACGATCAAACGTTCGAAATGGATCACGATGACATGACTGGCTTTGGGTTTTGGGAAGGAAAGTCATGAATCGTTGGACACATCGATTGGAGAACGAATTGTCTTGATTTCGAGTGCATTGGAATACGCCGCAAGGTGATGATCCAGACGTGTAGCGAAGTCGAAGGCAGTCTGCCATCGAACCAACAGAGCTTGCATGCTCAACGGAGCCATCGAGAATCACACCATAGCTAGGATACCATAGGGTCTGGCACCACATACTGCAAAATGTACTTCGTTGTACACTCACCGGATGTCAAACTCACTCGTGATATGTAGATGACTGACCATTGTCTCGTCTAAAGTCTAGCACTAGCAAGTCTGCCTCCACTACTCCTCATACCCGCACCGTACGCCACCAACATTCTCGCAATCTCCACATGCCCTCCTCTCGCCGCCTCATCTAACGTCGTCGTCCCTTCTCTATACCTCTCCAATTGTACCACCTCATCGACATCCACCCCAGCCTCGACCAGCATCCTGACCAGTTCCGCCTGACCTCTTCTAGCCGCCATCTGCAACACTCCCGTCTGCTTGAACATTTCCACTCCACCCCTCTCGAGCAGTAAAGCCACACAATCAGCTGCGATCTTGGTCTGACAGCGGGTCGTTCTCGTCAGGACTTCTTGGTTCACAATCCCACCATGAGCCAGGAACCAGTCCAACTCTTCCGCGTGGGTATGCAAAGCCCATTCCGTCGCTCGCTGGAACTCTGTGGCAGAGTTCCGTATACTCCGCCAATCATGGTTGTATAGGACGTCTAGCATCGGTGCAGTGCGCCGGGTGTATGAGAGGGCCAGAGAGGTATTGGTCTCTTGGAGGGAGAGCGTAGGGTGGGCAGAGAGGAGGTAGTGTAGGATCTGAGCGGAGGAGACCGAGGCGGCGAGGGTGAGGAGAGATCGAAGAATTGGTTTGTGTTGAGCCATTGGATGAGAGAGGTGATGGCGGAGGGAAGGGAGGGAAGAGTGCAGGACTGAGAGGTAGAGTGGGAGGAGGTGGGTTTGCAGGTCTGGAGGGTTTTTAGTATTGTTACGAGATGATGTTCTGGGACAGAGTAGAGCTTACCTTGATGTGAGACCGTTGGTGTACTCAAGACTGCCTCACGGATGGAGTTGCCGACTGGATCGTTGATGCTGAATTCCCATGATCGCTTGAGAAGGGCATGACTAGCATGTCTGGTATCTGCGAAGTTTGCGAGTACTTCATGAAGATACTGCTCGTAGGAGATGCGACCGTTTCGGAGTGCTGTGTATGCTTGATCGAAACACAGAGACATGGCGACTGCTTTGAAATGCGAATTTTGTGATTATCTTGATATGGAAGGATCAAGAAGGAGCGACCGCAAATGAGAGAGATATAAAGAATTTATAGTGCTCACGTTTCACGCCCTAC
Source organism: Zymoseptoria tritici IPO323 (assembly GCF_000219625.1). Lineage (NCBI taxonomy): Eukaryota > Fungi > Ascomycota > Dothideomycetes > Mycosphaerellales > Mycosphaerellaceae > Zymoseptoria > Zymoseptoria tritici. The sequence goes on along the minus strand of NC_018216.1, from coordinate 1,768,687 downwards.
CTCTCGTCGTCTGCGTAGACCATCCAGCTTTGTGTCTCAGTCAGATTCCCGTGATGTCGTTGTTTCGCGACCCCTTGAGGCATTTTCCAAAATTCGCGCCTTTTGATCGTCTGCGCGTTTTACGGTATGGGAATTTTGACAACCGCGGCATGAGACCAGGCGGCGAGCTGACCTAATTTTCTTCGCCAATACAAGCAAGTTATCGCTGGAAGAGAGATTTGATGATTGGAAGTCGCCGTCTATGTGTATTGGTGGGTTGTTGATTCTTGAAAATCGTGGCATCGCGACAGTCCACCGGCAGAAAGGCAGGGTCCAGGTTTAGTAAAGTACGGTGGCAGCGTGTCTCGACCAGGAGATCCGATCCTGTCACCACAGGTAGTCATGTCTTATCAGCTCTCTTACCCATCGAGTCCAGGTTGGTGTTGTCGCTGACCACTTGCTGCTCAGCGGAGTTTGCGAAAAATGGTATGTAGCGAGACATGAGCTTCACCACACCACGAGTCCTGCTACGGAGTAGCGAATAAAGATCAGACTCATATCATTGTTCTCGTGACTATGCACATAAAGCCATGTCCTCCAACGCTGCCGAAACACCGCTCAGAAGATATATCCGAGCGAGTGTCGGTAAAACCAGCTACCGTCCCGCCCATTGGCACGATCCGCGGCCTCCTTCTCGATCCACATCTGTTCATCGCGGTCAATGACGTCCTTGCCCGACCACAGGTCCGCCACCTCAGGCTTGACTTGGTGTGTCTTGCGACCATACTTGTATCCGACAATCATGATCAAATACAGCGGGATTCCAAGGTATCCAGTGATGAAGTTCTTGTAGTCGAAGCTGCCATAGGTGCCCGGGGTGAAGACGGTGAAGTTCTTGGTCACAGCGATGAGAATGCAGAACGCAAGCGCGCAGTAAGTTCCGATCAGACCGAACGGCGAGCGGTACCGGAGTAGCGGACTGCTGTCTGGTACGCCTTGTGCGCGACGGGCTTTGACGAAGTAGATGTGGGAGACAAGGATGGAGATCCAGGTGAGGAGACCGAAAATGGAGACGAGGTTGACGAAGTAGCCAAAGACGATCTGGGATCCCGTCGAGACGTTCATGTACGCGATGCAGCAAATGAGGGAGGAGAGTCCAAGAGCATAGAAGGGCACGCCGCGCTGGATTTCGGGTTAGCACAATTGGAATTGACGTCGAAGATTCAATTGATTAATCTCACTTTGCTTGTCGTGGCCAGAAATCTGGGCGCATGACCTTTGAGAGCAAGGCCATGAAGTGTACGAGATGCGATGTAGAGGTCAGAGTTGGCAGCGCTGAAGACGAAAATCAGGATGCAAGCGTTGAGGAGACCTGGGAGGACATCGATGCCGGCGAGCTTGATAGCAGCGACGAACTGTGCGAAAGTCAGTGACTCTGTGCGCTGTTTACATCGTTTCCATCACTCACGGGAGATGCAGCGGCTCCAAGTTTGGCCTTCTTGGCGAATGCGAGCTCGTCGCTGTTGTACGGTACGCACATTCCGAGGAGGATGACGGAACATATGTAGAACACGCAGATGCGGTAGAATGTGAGCTTGATGGCTCGTGGGACATTCTACGATTCGTTAGCATAGTCGTGGTTTGGGCCTTCTTTGCGCTCACCTTGCGAGGATTCTGGGCTTCTCCAACAGTGACACCGACGAGTTCAGTTCCCAAGTATGCGAACACAGCCGTGACCATCGATTGCCAGACGGCGAGGAAACGTCCCCAGCTACCGCTTCCTTTGTATGGGTTGAATGCTCCGGGATTGTTCCAGTATCTGAAGCCTCTGACATCGCCATCCGCGCCTCCAAGAGCGATGATGAGACTGAGAAGGATCAACCCTAGAATAACCAAGACTTTGATCTATTTCGTGTTAGCATAGTTACGCATCGTCGTTTTAGGACCGACAAACCGAAGAGAGCCAGAACTCGATCTCGCCAAAGTATTTGATTCCGAGAACGTTGATGGTGACGATGAGGACCAGAAAAATCGTGATCCAGACGCCCGGATTCACTCGATCAGCTGGCAGCCAGTACGAAATGACCAGAGCCCCGGCCGTTAACTGATTAGGCGTGGTGATGATATATTTGAACCAGTATGTGTATCCAAGAGAGAAGCCAAGAGCCGGGTCGACGAAACGATCAGCGTAGACAGCGAAACCTCCAGCAGCGGGAAGCCATGTCGCCATTTCACCGAGAGAGGCCATGACCACGAAGACGAGAACACCAACGAGACTGTCTGCGTTTTTTGTTAGCTCTGTGTGTCATTTGATGTCCTGGCAGATCTCGACATACAAGAGATGACAAGAGGAGCGGGACCAGTATTCGCGAGCGCAGTTCCAGTGTTGATAATCAAACCAGTTCCGATGGCACCACCGATGGCAATCATAGATACCTGACGAGCCTGGAGACCACGATGAAGGCTGTGGTTGGCATCGTTAGGGTCGCTGAGCTGGCCTTGATCACCCACCGCGATATCTGGCGAGGCGGAATCATGGTGGTAGTGAGCATTCTTCTCCGTGTCCGAGTTGTTGCCAGAAGACGGGGCCTCGACAACGGCCGCCGAGTTGTTGCGTTTCCAGCCCACCATCTTTGCAGTATCTCTTTGAGAGATTGAGGGAATCAGGAAAGAGATGTACTGCGGCGACAGCGATGTGATGGCAGCCGATGCTTGTCACCTCATCGGCAGGTCGGAAAGAGCAGGGAAACGATCGCGTTATGATACCTCCCACGCCAAGGTGCAACAGGTGCAATACCAAGGCCGGTATCACGAATTGAACCGAATGCAACCATGGCGCCGGCTTGGCTGTCCATCGCCATTCGTGCCCGCAAAGATACGCGAAGGATTCGCCTTGATAAAAACGGCTTCGCCTTCCGGAGTCTTATCGCAGCTAGGAAGGTGCGATCCGTTCAGCCTCGATTTGGAGGTCATTTCGTCCTCGGGTCGTCGGTGTGATGAGTCTGACCTTGAAAGTCATACCGCTGGAGAGATGACTTTGGTGCCCTGGCGTCACGTGGCGTGACATGGAAGGCGTGCCGCGAAAAGGCTCCGCTCAAAGCCTATTTTCTTCAACATCACCCTGCCAAATGCGGCTTCCTTGTCGTGAGCCAGGGTATCATCATACTTCACTTCATACAATGCAGATTCGACAGAGTATCGCAATCACAGCCTCACCGACGAAAGTGACACACAACGTTCCAGAATCCTTCCACAACACAGGCTTGGCCACGCAGGGATGCTTATCTCAAAAAACTCCACCGACCCGAATATGCCGAGCCTTGATCGATGTGATCGTGCTCGCGCATGCACGACAAAAGCATAGTCAACCACGCCTCCCAGCATCAAGATTCGAGGGACATGTTACACACCACCAGAACAAGCCGAGCACCAATTCTTGTCCAAGTGCATGGCGAGACCTTGACGGCATGCTTTCTTCCCACTGCATCTCTTACTCATCTCTTCCATCCGCCGCCTTTGAGGCATTTCGCTGCACCCCAGAAGGCTCATTATACTGTTACATGATCGAAACTCGCTTCCCCACGATGCACGCTCTCTCTCCGCCTAATGCGTCTTGGCTCGGGAAGAAGTATATCTCCCTGGTGACCCTTTTCATTCAATCACAATCAGAACTTCGGACCAGAGTCCGTCTCGCGTGACTTGACCACAGAGAATGTGACGCGGCGATATTCACCAGTGTGGTTTACCGCACATACTCCCCGAGCGGCTGTGCTTATCATCATCCTGGTCGCCATGCACGAGCGCCGTTCCGCCAAGTCAGTCTATGCTAGCATGCATGACCCATCGACGCAACCGCGGGCGCCGACCGCGGGCTAGACTTACCTCCATCTTTCCGCTCAAACTGCAGCACCCCGGACCAATCCAATTAGGCCCACCTCGTGCGGTGCATGTCACATGGCAGCGTAGAGACACATTGTCGACAAGACCGCAAGAGCAACTATCCTAATGCACATGTCCCTAAGTTTCTGCGCAACTTTCACTATACAGATATCGCTCGGTCAGCTTTGATTGTGCAGTTTGAGCGGAAGCACGGAGGTAGATGTTGCTAGCCAAGATATGGTAGAAACTTGTCGGCTTTTGGTAAGCGCTCGGCCATGGGATGTCGGCTCGATGACATAACGAGCACGCGTGATCAATGGATGGAGTCGCTGATCGACCAAGAAAGTAGATGCGAGCATTCTGGAACTCTTCGACCGCAGGAGCCTAAAGCGACACTGGGATGACTGGACTGTTTGCGCAATATAGTGTAGGCGAGAAGTACACAACTCACTACTACCGGGCTCAGCCTCACTTCCCAATCGACCAACCCGCCAGCTTGCCCATCAACTCCTCTCCATACTGCGGCTGAACATCTTTGCCATCACCCAGCAGACCGAGATAATCAGTGATATCCCGCCCATCGAACTCCCTCGTATCGAATCCATTGCCCAAGAACGTAAAGGGATTCTCATCCCAACTCTGAATCTCAAAATCCTCAAACCTCGGACTTTTCAACAAATGCAAGAAATGCAGCCGACTGCCGGGGTAGATCGCTGCTTGGCCGTCGTTCTTGCCTTGCTTGAACCAGGAGCGACACGGACTGGTCCACGCCGTACGCTGCAAGAAGAGGTCCGCATGTTGACGAAATGCTCGCGAAGGAGCCATTTTGGGAGTGAAGGATTTGATGTTTTCTTCTTGTGCTTTGGAAATGACGGAGAACATGTAGGTCGTCCATCGCTCGATCAAGGGCATGAAGGAGCCGTGGCCAAGAGGACCTGTACACCAAAGGGTATAAGGGTCAGCGATTTTCAGACAAGCCGAGACCGTCTCAGGCGCCGTAAGCCTTGCACCCTTTAGAGACTTACCGTATGGGCCACAGAAGGTGAAGCTGTAATAGGTCAGTACTTTCGTCATTGAATGGATCATTTGCTCTGAGTGCACCTACTGGTTGGGGAAAGTTGGGATGCCGATGGAGAGATAGGACGTCACGCCATCTTTGGCATTCCACAAGTCGCGGATGTCCTAGAGTTGCAAGGAATGGAAGTCAGCAGATGTATCAGACAAAGATGGGACGAGGCAGAGTACTGAGGCATGCTGTCTCCGTGATCGTGCCCAAACTGCACTGCACGACTTGGACCTGAGTGGCTTGGAGCATGCAGTCTGAGCAGGAGAACAGTGATGTGCCCTTCATACGTGGTTCCTTACCTTTCCATGCGCGCGGAACGGAAAGCGAGGCAGCCAGGAAGTATCGAATCCTGTGGCACAGATGACAACATCACACTCGTGCTCATTGCCATCATGGTCGATGAAGCCGTTGGGTGTGAATTTGCCAATAGCGTCGGTGAAGATGGTTGCGTTCGGAGCCACGAGCGCTTCGAGATAGCCTGGAGCAGGCGTCGGACGACGACAGCCAGGATTAAAGTTCTTCGGGATGATCTTGTCGCACAAACGGGGATCATTGTTCAATTTACGCTCCATTTGCTTGTAGGAGAACTCGCGTGCCTCGGCGGCTTCCTGGCTACCCTTGATGATGAACTTGAATCGTTGATTGAGTTCGTTCTCGACCTGCTTTCGGTACTCGAGATACTTCTCGGGATTGTCTTTGAGGTATTGCTTCTGCTCTTCGCTGTATTCGAAGTTGGCGCCGTCTTTGCCGGCCCACGTTTGGGCGAATCCGGCTGTGATCCAGATGGGTGAGCGGATCCAGTGCTAGAACCATTGTCAGTAGCTGTCGATAAATATGCAGTCGAGATAGACGCACAAAAAGCTGCTGAACATGCGGTTGAATCCTGGCAACAATCTGCACCCCTGAACTGCCGGCTCCAACGACCGCGACCTTCTTGTCTTTGAGATCGTATCCTTCTTCATATGCAGCAGAGTGCATCAACTTGCCCTTGAAGTCATGGAGACCAGGAATGTCCGGCCATTTGAAGTTGTTCAATACGCCTCCAGCGTTGATGAAATACTCTGCTTCGTCCTCGAGTTCCTCGCCTGTCTCCATGTTTTGGACTTTGATCTCCCATTTGCCTTTGGCTTCATTCCATTCGACATGCTGAATGGTGTGTCGTAGTTTGATGTACTTGTTAATGAAATCGCCCTCATCGTAGAGCCCCTTGATGTACCTAACAGAAGGGCAGAACTGTCAGCGATAGCTCGAACGCAAGGGACGAGGCAAATTACTGCCAGATCTCCGGCGAAAAACTGTAGAAATGTGTCCAAAGCTTGATGGCCCAACTGAACTGCAGGGACATCGTTAGTATGCCTGCCACGGACCGCCTGTACATCTGCATGCATACCTGGTAATTGACGCTCGGAATGTCGCACGCACAGCCAGGGTAACGATTCTCCAGCCAGGTACCTCCAACATCATGGTTCTTCTCGTATACTGTAATATCGAGGTTGCTCATTTCTTCTTCCGCTTTCTTGAGAAAATTCAACGTTGATGCACCTGCTCCCATAAGGATGACTTTCACTTGACGTTTAGTGCCGTAGGGCTGCTCCCGGATTTGGTAACCATGCTCGTCTCGGTCTGGAATGAGGAGTCCATCTCGTTCGGCTGTCGGGTGGTTTACTTCAATGTCATCGACTTGGTTGTTGCCATATATGCTGTTTGGCGCATCATGCTTGATCCCCATCTTGAGTGGCATCGGCTACAAGGCAGTGGGATTCAGGATGGTATCAAGGGTCGGGATGAGATGTCTGAGTCTCAACGAACAATGTATTGCTCAGTGCTATTTGTCAAAAGCAGTGTAGTTGAGGTCCGTAGATGTCTAAATGACCAACAGACGCATGAACGATGAGCCGGTAATCTGGTAATGGCGGGGAAGTGCAAGACCTCGGAGCAAAGTAAGCTTATATCCGGGTAGCCGCGTGGTATGGGGCGTCCGGGGTCAGATGTTTCTGCGGCACCGTTCGAAGACCATGAGGTAGACCAAAGACATGATGTCTCGAGATCAGCAGACAGAACGTCCGCTGGAGCTCCGGTCTGACTTCTTCACCGTGAGATGTGAACTCGATGCAGGAAGGCCTGATCAGATCCAGGCAGGATCATGTGAGGCCTCCGTGCTTCGGCTCAAACTGCACCGTCCAAAGCCAACCGAGCGAGATTTGTACGGTGAAAGTTTCGAGGGAAGTTCGGGAGTTGTGCATCAAGACCGTTGCTCTTAAGGTCTTGTCGGCGATGTGTCTACACGCTGCCGTGTGAGATGCACCGCACGAGGTGGTCCTGATTGGATTGGAGTGTTGTATTTTGAGCTGGAGGATAGAGACATCTCCATTTTGCTGGCTCGGTCAATGCTGGAAGCTCTATACAGAACGATACTGGCGATGTTGTCGGCCGATGGTCTGATGGAAGAGACTGTCAATGTCGTTTGACTCGAGCCTTGCCGGTCGACGGTTTGAAAGCGCCATCTTTCGTTTGGCCGTCCCTGCGATGCGTTGATCGCTACGTTGAGTCTGTATTTTCGAGCAGAAACGACCTGAAAGTGTTGTCCATCAAAAGTATTGCCCGTGGTCGAAGGTCGAGTAGAAACTGCATTGCCCAAAAAGATGCTGCCATCCTAGCCGCGCCCGCACGGACCTGACCCCCGTCAGCCTTAGCCTCAAACGAAGACCTGCGCCATCAGCTCCGACGACACTCTCTGGAGCTGCGCCATAGCACTTTGCGCCCGTCTCAATGCTGCATTAATATCTACAAATTGTGCAGGATCGCATGGAACAAAGATCTTGCTGGGCCGAACACATTCCTCGCGCGACCCAACCGAACGAATACCTCGCTGGCCAACGAAAGCTCCGAAACCGAGAACGGTATATCAAGCGTAGCGGCCTCGCGACGGTATAACATTCTTGCGCCTATTCCGACCCTACAACGAGCGACACGACATAGCGCTCGACGCGAGCCTTCATGTGGACCGCGCGACGGCTTCCGCTACAGCCTGCAGGCAGGTCGGCGCCCTCAGACGAGCCCGTCTAACACACGACCTCGTTCACTGGCCTTTGACCACCCGTACCAGCTGCGTCTCCGGTCGGATGCTGGGAAACATCGCCTAAGACTTCTTGCACCATGTCGTACTATCAAGGCGATCGTTATACACAGCCTCCGGCGCAGCAACCGCCTCCCGCAGGCTACTACGATCAGTACAATCAGAGCCAACAGCAGGGACAGAATGGTGGTTACACGGGACAGCAGTATGGACAGCAGCTAGAGTCAGCTCAGGTTCCGCTCCCGCAGCGGAGTCATTATGGATACCCGGGCCAAACGACGTACAGCAACCCGTACCCACCTGCTGGCTCGGAATCTGTACCGCAGTCCCACAGCGGCTACGTCTACCGGGACGAGTATCAGTCGCCGAGCAGCACAAGCTATGGCGGTCGAGGCTACGATGTATCTCCGCAGCAGCCGGCATACAATCCGCAGAATTACACTCAACCTCCACCACCTCCACCACAGCAAAGCAGCTACAATCCGGCGGCGTATGCCTACAACCAAAACACATACCAACCACAGTACAATCCTGCAGCCTATACTGAGCCATCACCCTCCGGCATCTCTGGTGGACCAATAGATCCATATGCCTATTCGCCTGGAAATTATTCGAGTCCAAGCTTTTCTCCACAGCAGCAGCAGCAACAGCAATTTGCTCAACATCAACAATACAGTCCCCAGCCTCCAGCACATCAATACGAGCCTGCAATACCCCAAGCCCATCGATATGAGCCTTCATTAATGCAAAGTCCGCCGCCGCCTCCCCATGCATCCTACGACCAACAAGCGTCTGCCGGGGCTCCGCAAGGAGTTCCTGTATCTTCTGCACCCTATCCAACAGAAACATATCCTTCGTATACTGGACCCACGCATGCCCAACAATACCAGGGTGATGCGGCGACTGCAATGTCTGGCAGGCTTGCAAACGATTGGAGGCCTTCACCGCCCGCCAATTCAAGTTACGATACTCGACAGTCTCCGTCACCTCGTTTTCTCGCCTCTACCCAGCCATCGCCACCGCTTGCATCGCCGGGTCCTACACCACCAGTTCACGCGCCCAACAGGACTAACACACTGAACAGACATCCACAGGAGCGGCCTCTCCCGCCGCAACCCAGTCAGAGCTCCGAATACTTCGAAGATCGAAATGACAGGCCCAACTCTCGTTACAGTCCCCCTCCTGGCGTTACTCAGGATGATCTCTATGGAGAAGTATTCAGCATGGCGATGAATACTGGAGGTGGTTCTCATCGTGCCCGCAGCCCGTCAATATCAATCACGCAAGCGCCACACGCATCATCAACCCACATGTCGTCACATGGCTCGTATCGGGAACGGCGTCCGTCACGGAACGGCACAGTGAATGGCCATCTCTCACCGGTGCCGCATCAAGTCAGTCATGAATCGTACAGCAGCGACAGCGATGCGGAAGCTGCACAGGGCTTGGCCATGCTTCGAATGGCAGAGGAGGACGATGCCCGTCGACAGAGTGGTGCTGGGCAGACAAGATTTTCCGGCATGGGCTCCCAGCGAAACAGTCGCCAACACGAGGAGCCTCCCGAAAGTGACAGTGATGATTATGCCAATGTTGACATGAGCTCGTTTGGGGGCGGATGCGACGTGCAGATGACATACGGCGGCGACCCGAACCAGCTTGCGGCAGGCGGTGAGATGAACAGCGACTCCTACAGCGGACCAATTTCAAGTCAGCACAGCTCCATGCGAAGATCGCACGCTTCGCAATCAAGTCGTGACGATGTCGACTACCGGTCGGATTATGCGCGATTCGCACAACCATACAATCCTGCTGCGCGGGTCGAGGTTGGTGGCACGGGCGGTTTGTCAGAACCGGCGGCCTTCAATCGAAGGCAAAGTTACGACGAAGGAGACGAGTACTCTCTGATGGAGCCGCAGCTTCCGGAACGCTTCCCAGACGAGCCACCTGATATCATGTTCCAGCATGCGGCTTCATCCTACCCATCTCGACCTCTTCCCGCAGTGCCGTATCCCGAAGACCCGCCGTTCCCAATGCAGACCGACTTCAAGGCCCTCCCGTCTGTTCCTGGGCAATCGCCCTATCCGCTTGCTCCAGACGCTTACGTCGTCAACTCACAAGGGCAATTAGTGCCACGATCATCGTCACTAGTCAGCCACAGCAATACTCCTCAGATCGCCCAGCCGCTGCGCTCCAAGACTGACGCAGAAGAGAGGCGGCTTCGTCTTCAACAAACCCGAGCTTCGGCTTATCCTACTGGAGACACGCCCGTCGTACCTCCCGGAAGTATGGTGCTTGATCTACCTGCTATTGGTAAACGCTTCACGCCTTCGAAGCTTGGCGCAGCGGACTTCAAGAAATGCGAGGAGCCGTGGTCTCTGAAGGCTCTACTGCATTGGCTACTCCAAGTCACAAGTCCAGAGCAGAATACCGAACTCAAAGAGGCCGACATCCTCGAAGCACTGGTTTCACTGTTCACCAACAAGGTGCCGACGATGAACATTGCTGATGCGGAAGGACTCAGTCATCGCGTGGTTCAGAACATGTACTCAGCCAGCACCCTGATCTCTACCGAAGAGTGGGTCAAGATTGTGCCGGGGCCGTTCTCTGGCGTGATATTTCAGCTCACTCGCTCTGGATGCTACTCTCCTACAGTGCACGACCACCTCATACCAAACATGCGATGCTACTCGCATCTTTGCCAGCGTACATTGAAGAAAGTCAATCTTCGCGCCCAGCCCTCGCGATCAACAGAGAGCTGGGTGGAGTACTATCGCATCAGCAAGGAAGATGTTGAGAAGCGAGACAAGAAGGAGATCGAGAAGCAGCACATCTTGCACGAAGTGGTGTCTACCGAGGAGCGCTACATGTCCGATTTGGACGTAGTCTTGACCTTGTACAGGGACCAGCTCGACAGGGTGCAACCTTCAGTCATCACACCCAAACGCAAGGACAAATTCATCCTCGACGTGTTCGGTCGCCTCGGGACAATCAAGCAGGCGAATGAAGAGCATCTTCTGCCGCAGCTCAAGTACAGACAGCAGGAGCAGGGTCCGTGGGTGGTCGGTTACAGTGACATCTTCCGTCAATGGATACGAAAGGCAAAGACGGCATATGTCGACTATGCCAACTTCTTTCCCAAGGCAGATCATCTGGTGCGATCAGAAATGGATCGAAACATCGAGTTCAGGAAATTTGTCGAGAGCGTCAGGAGCGATAAGAGGTCTGGTCGCCTTTCGCTTGATAGCTTCCTGAAGACGCCGATCACGAGACTGCAGAGGTATACCTTGCTAATGTCTACGATCCTGAAGACCATGAAAGACGACAGCCAAGAAAAGACGAATCTCGTGATCGCACTGGAAGAAGTGAAGGCTGTCGCGATGGAGTGCGACGCGCGCGTGGCCGACTCACAGCGGAAGATCGACCTCACAGATCTCGGCACGAAGTTGGTGCTCAGACCGGGCATGAAGGATGACGTGGAGCTCAACCTGGACCACTTTGGCCGGGAGCTCATTTACCGCGGCGATGTGCAAAGGATGGGCAGTAACAGGTTTACTTGGCTGGATTGCCATGCTCTGCTCTTCGACCACTACCTGATCCTAGCCAAGACTGTTGCGGCTCGCGCGGGTGACGGTGGAAAGCTTGACCGGTACGATGTTTCCAGGTTACCAATTCCTATGGACCTTCTCATTCTCGAGAGCGCGAATGATCCTGCGATTCAGAAGTCGAGTTATGTCAAAGGCATCACAACCGTCAGAGAGGCGACAGGAGGTAGGACCTCGACGTCGAGTGATCCGACACTCACCCGGGTCGCGACAGGTACTTCATCTCCTGCTCCGAGCGGTCTACAACATTCCAACACGGGCTCCTCGAGCAACACGTTGCAGCCAGTAACTTCACTGGGCGATGCCAAAGAAGACCGCATCATGTACCCTTTCAAAGTCAAGCATCTTGGCCGAGAGACATACACGCTCTTTGCACCGACGGAGAACGCCAGGCGAGATTGGTGTAACAAGATCATCATCGCAAAGACCAAGCACGCTGCAGCTCTACACGCGCAGAATGCAGAACCCTTCCGGCTACGAGTGATGGCGGATTCGGCGTTTGTATACGACGCTTTTGCCGGCAGCGGCAAGGGCGTTACTATCAAAGGCACACCGGTGGATCGAGCAATCAAGGAGGTCGAGCATCGATTTAAGGATACCGGACGACCTGGACCAATTTGCAGAGCGAGAGTCAATTGCGCAGCAAGCTTCTCAACACCCTACCCCGGGAAGCAGATGGTTGCTGTTGGCACGGACTATGGCGTCTATGTCAGCGAGCTGGATAACCCTCGCGGCTGGACAAAGGTGAGTTGACTCGTCGTTCTCGATTGGAATTCAAGCTAACGCGGAGACAGGCCATCGGTATGGTTCGTGTTACACAAGTGGCCGTTCTTGAGGAGTTCAACCTCTTCCTCCTGATCTCCGACAAGACCCTGGTCGCCTACCATCTCGATGCCATCTGCCCGAACGAACGAACCGGTACCGTCAGCGACTCCGCCCGCAAAGCGCCTCAGAAACTCTCCGGCAGCAAAGACGTCGGCTTTTTCGTCACCGGCAAGCAAAAGGATCGCACCCTCGTCTTCTACAAGAAACGTGATAATCTCAACTCCGTCTTCAAGGTCCTTGAACCCGTCTACCAGAAGTCTTCAGAAAAGAAGCGTGGCATGTTCAAGCGCGGCACGACCGAATTCTTCCGCGAATTCGACGAATTCTACATCCCCACTGAATGTACCGCCATGAACCTGTTTCACTCCTCCCTGGCCGTCAGTACCGCGCGCGGCTTCGAAGTGCTGACTCTCGACAAGAAACAGCCCTTCAGCGTGCCGGAGCTGAAAGCGGAGCACGTGCAGAACATTGCGCAGCACATCAAGGACCAGCGTGCGCTGAGTATGCTCCGTCTCAGCGATCAGGAATTTCTCCTCTGCTACCAGAACTTTGCGGTATACGTGAACAAACACGGCGACGTGAGTCGGTCCGTGATCATGCAGTTCGTTGGCAGCGCACAAAACGCTGCGCTATATGGACCTTATCTGGTACTCTTCGACAACGACTTTGTGGAGATTCGTAACGCGCAGAATGGGCGGCTGAAGCAGATTATCGCCGGGAGAGAGGTCAAATGTCTGGACGACGGCACGAATTGGAGCGCGAATGCGGAACCCGCCTCAACGCATGGAGCGAATGGGGATCACAAGGTCCCGACGACGGCGAGCTTGACGTCCAGCCGTACGTTGAAGTTGGTCATGCAGCATCCGGAAATGGATAAGACCCAAATTGTGGTCGAGTTGGTGCTGAATGAAAACATGAAGGACTGAATGGGATGCAGTACTCGCACAGAGGAAGAGGGGGAAAAGGGAAGGATTTGACTGTGGGTCAATGGAACTGAATGTGGTCATATTGCTTTGTGCTGCTCTTCGCGAGATACCATTGCGCTGGTGAGCCTGAATGTGGCTCCCGAGGTCGAGATGATCAGCTATCTAGGATATAACGATGAAACGAAGACAGACGCATCTTGTTCTTCGTGCGCTGTCGTGCGACCTGTAGTGATGTTTTGGTTGCTATTGAGCTGAGGAATGTGTGTCCCGTCCACTCACAGCAGGTACCTCATGTCATCTGAGTCAGAAACAGTCATCTGAGCCAGAAACAGCTCCCCTCACGACAAGTCTTGTCTTGGTATTGGTGACATCACTTTCACAACACTGCGATGCTTTTATCTCAAGGTGTGCACGGAACGATCGCTCTCTGTTTCGCCTCTCGCGTCTTTGACTCTTCCTTGAACAAAGACGAAATCTCCTGCTGAGGGAGTCACATCGCACCGTGATCGATACCTTCTCACTTCAAATCAACCGCCTGCATGACTACACAAAGTATCTGAACTTCAACGCTCATGGACTGTCTGATCATTCTTTGACCTGCCGAACATCGCTATCCATTGTACTGCCCTGTCTTACCATCACTTCGACACAACAACAATGGATCCTGTCTCTTCCGCCGCGAGCCGCGTCTTCCATCTCCCAGAACTACTCGAATCCATTCTACTCCAACTCAACACGAAAGATCTCCTCCTCGGTCAACGCACGACCCAGGACTTCCGCAACACCATCCTAGGCAGTGTCCGACTTCGTCGCAAACTGTTCCTCGAACCCGACTGGGACCTGCAAGGTTGCGGCTTCGCTGCCAACAATCTCAACAACCGCCCGGGTCGCAAACCGCTGAATAACCACCTCCTCCTCCGTGCGTTTCCAGGCTGCTATCCGACCATCACCCTCGTCATCGCCAGCGACAGCCGTTCGCAGCAGACGACCTTCGCGACACGCGGCAAGGACGAATGGAGCTGGGACGTGTGTATATCCTTCCCAGCGGATACAAAGCCCATCGTCAGTCCGGCAGTTACATACCCCGAAGCAAGCTGGAGGAAGATGTATCTTAGCCAGCCACCTTGCAAGAGCTTGTACCTCGTCCGGAGATGGCAGCGAAGCCTGCGACCGGCGATGGTGCGGGAAGATGGTATCACAATGGGTGATTTCTTTGAAGAGGTGACCACGGATGCGCCGGGAATTGAGGGCAAGAAGTGGCATCACAGCTATATTAGCAGTGACCGGGATTGGCACTTTGAGGGCAATGTGAAGTGTGGTGCACTTGAGGAGTGAGCTGTGCGAAGGTGAATTGCTGAATTGCGGAGACAATCCAGGTAGAGAGAAGTTGCTCGTCGATCCGAAGCGCAGGGCGGTTGCAGGGCCGTATCCTGGGTTGGAGTTCGCGCACGTGAAGTGCTGCACGATCACTCGAATGAATGGGATTATGCGCATGCGGTAAGAGTATTGTGCGACTCCCGTAAGCCAGAGCTGATAGGAAGACCAGGACTTGTTGACCGGAGGTTGGTTCGTCAAGCTGTATTGGAGGCGGTTGACCAGTGATAGCGGAGAGGTTTGATCGTCCAGGCCTCGTTCGCTGTCTGTGTGGCCTGGGAAGAGGCTCAGGTGTGGGCCGATATCAGATACCAGTACGATGCTTCGAGAAGCTGTGCAGACGCTCCTACTGTTCACAATCATGGGCGGTGTCCTGAATCCTCTTCTGGGTTGTAACGAAGTCTTGACTGCACTGCTGTAGGCCTCGTCCTGCCATCTACTTCTTCCTCAAGTCCTCCAGGCCATCATTTCGAGTGAAAGACTCGTACTCGTCGCCCTCTTTCATTGACTTCTTCTTGTCAAGGCCCTCATACGTGCCTTTCCCGGCGTACAGCATGGGTGTAGGTCCCTCTCCTTCGAGCTCTTGACTGGTCGCAATGGGTTTGTTGCCTCGGAAGCGTTTTCGCATGTCGACGAGACCTCGTTTGCATTGGCCGTAACCGTGCTTGAGCTGTTGACACTGCGTCGGAAGTGTGTCCACGAGCGGCTCCCTCAGGCAATCGATTGGCTTGTTTCGATGGACCATAACACAATCGCTATTGGCGAGACATGCTGCGAGCGCAGCGCCTGTATGGTGTTAGTCGATGTCAGACCATCTTGAGCCAGGATACTTACGAATATCAGTACATGTGGTCGGCATGATGGGTCGTTTGTCTCCAGAGTTCTCCTGCAAGGTCAATTGTCGAGATAAATTGATTGTCGACTTTGATGACCGCTGCATGGATCTCATGTCGGCGAATGAACGATTGAGGCTCTGCGGGCCGTCCGCTCTTCACATGATAATGACGAATGTGGAGACCTCGAGTCGTTCCCAACCTCCAAGCGATGATCTCGACTAGCATTCAGTGATCGTGCCTCACCACGACACACCTGTATGCACCCTACCATGCTCCTTTGCTAGCACACCGCCGCCAACATGCCGACTGTACCCTTCATCGGCAGGCTTCACATCCACGAATACCTCGCGCTCGGAGGTTCTTTTGTCTTGCTCTTCCTCGAGCTCGTCATTCGCACCATCACGCTCCTGCTCCCGACTCCAATTATTCGACTGGGCTATCGCGTCAGTCGCAATGCTTTCAACCGACTGTCCTCGCCATACTCTCGCCGAGCGCGAAATAAGAAGAAGGCCGTCTCGAGTCCAATCGCCCAAGCCGACGACTTCGTTGAGCTCTGTGAGCTGTACGGATACTACGCAGAGGAGCATGTCGTACAGACAGAAGACGGATACCTACTCGGAGTACACCGTCTAGGCTGGAGAAAAGGCGAGGAAGGTCAG
Source organism: Zymoseptoria tritici IPO323 (assembly GCF_000219625.1). NCBI lineage: Eukaryota > Fungi > Ascomycota > Dothideomycetes > Mycosphaerellales > Mycosphaerellaceae > Zymoseptoria > Zymoseptoria tritici. The sequence continues at coordinate 1,752,465 of NC_018216.1, read as the reverse complement.
AAGGTCAACTCTGGACCGGGATCTATCCAGAAGAAGGTGGTTTACTTACACCATGGATTGATGATGAACAGCGAGGTTTGGGTGTGCATTACAGAGCAAGAAAGATGTCTTCCATTCCTACTTGTCGACCAAGGATATGATGTCTGGCTGGGAAACAATCGCGGGAACAAGTACTCCAAGAAGAGCCTGAACCATGGCCCAACGGAGATCCCGTTCTGGAACTTCAGCATGGATCAGTTTGCCTTTCACGACATTCCCGACTCGATCAATTACATACTCAGCACTACCGAGCAGCCTAGCCTATCTTACATTGGATTCAGTCAAGGCACGGCACAGGCGTTCGCGACACTCTCCATCCATCCCATGCTCAATCACAAGGTCGACCTGTTCGTGGCTCTCGCACCGGCAATGGCTCCGCCTGGCTTGGCTTCCGGCATTGTGAGCTCTATGGTCAAGTCAAACCCCGAAGTCCTGTTCCTCGCTTTCGGACGGCGCGCCATTCTGGGTAGTACTACGATGTGGCAAGCTCTGCTGTATCCCGGCATCTTCAGCTGGGTGATCGACTTGGCTCTAGGATTCCTGTTCGGCTGGAAGATGAAGAACATATCACCTCATCAGAAGCTGGCTGCCTATCCACATCTATACTCTTTCACGAGTACAAAGAGCGTAGTGCATTGGTTCCAAATCATCCGCAATGGGAAATTCCAGATGTACGACGATGAGGTGACCAGTCCGACGAGTTTCAGCACAGGAAGCAAGTATTACAAAGTGGCCAAGTTTCCAACAAGGAATATCAAGACCCCTATTGTACTGGTGTACGGCGGCAGCGACAGTCTCGTCGACATCAACCTCATGTTGAAAGAACTTCCCAAGCACACAATCGCGAAGTGTGTCCCAAAGTACGAGCATCTGGATCTCCTGTGGGCCAGCGATGTCGATACACTTGTCTTCCCGCACGTTCTTGAAGCACTTGATAGCTACTCTCAGCCCTCTGCCACCAAGCGGGACGCCCTCGAGTGGCACAAATCTCTTGCTCTTCCTCAACGCAACATCTTCGACCCAGCTTTGAGTAATGGTTCTCTACCTCCTGGCTACTCCGAAGACGAGCATTCGTATCGTATGCCTCAGACTCCAGCTATAGAATACGACGTGCCTGTCGAAGAACAAATGGATGAAAGCGACGAAGAGGATTACATGGACAATGGACAAGGTGGCCTGGTGCTCGCACCTTCCTCTTTTGCGCACTCCTCTTCCAACCCTCCACCGCCGAAAAATGCTCTAGGTTTAATGCCGAGCCCTAGTGTACGTTCTGCTCACTCCGCCACGAATTCCATTTCGACTTCGGGAACTGCCATTCGCTCATCACCACACAGGCTGTCGCTGATACCTGAAGCCACGTCTGTTGCTGCGCCTGTCGACGCTCCGCAATCTCCGCTGAGCATCGACAATAGTGTTCTCACAGATCAAACGGTGGTCAGAAATAGACCAGAAGGATGGTGGAGTTCAACGAACACTTCTTCCATGGCGAGTCTTGTGGACGAGTGAAGCGTTGTTCGTGTTTGGAAGACGATCTGAAGAGGCTGAATGATACCCTGAAGGAGCTGTACGTTATTCATTTACCTTTCAAACCCCGAATCTTTGTTCGCCTAGGCTGGTTACTCCGTTTTGGGCGGGTTGCATGGCAAAGAGCTCAATACTGACTTCCATTGACGTTCGTTTACAGTATCAGCATGTCCATTCGGCTGCCATTTTGACTAGGGTTAGGGTTACCTCGAAGGACGACCACGAAATCAACACTGGACAGATAATACGGTCGACAGATTTCTGCTGCTTCAATGCAGGCAAGTTTGCTGTTGTTTGGTGTCCTCGTCGCGTTGGCTAGATCATTTCGACCAAGGTGGGCCTTTTGGATAACAAGAGAAACGGGATGGACAAATCTCGTTGCCATTGCATTTGCTACTTCGTTGCTCCTGCTCAGACCACACACTCGTGGCCGCTCAAGAGATCCTGTACGATGGGCCGCGTGCGGCAGCAGGGAGAATTATCGACTCGTCCAAGAAATACCCACCTTCCGAGCTTTCTGGGCAATCGTGGATACGTAAACTCCGCTCAACTGGCTTGAGCTGTACAGCTTGAGCAGGAAATGGAGGCACTGTACACGATATCTCCATGGCTATAAATGTTAACTAGTTCTAAGTGCAGGCCATGCAGTGCCGTCTTGCTTCACTCTTGCTTCACTTCAAGAAGATCAAGAGTGACAAAGACGGAGTCACTCTACTGCATAACTGGACTCGACACAGTGACCGAACACACCACCGAAACATCTTCCCAACGAAGACAAAAGAGACTCCTCCCTCCTCGTTCGTCGCCTCAGAGTCGTGTCTGTCTTCGATACATAACAGGGCGAATCGATGTCGCCTGCATTCAAAGTATTGACGCAACGCAATATGTTCTCTCCGCAAAATCGCAATATATGTTTGAGCATTCCATCCGAGACAAATTAAACCGGCCAATCACGGTCCTGCTCTGTCTGGCACGGCCAAATATTACCACGACATATTGCTCGACTCGTGAACCGAGCCGCTCGAGCCAATACGCCACATCACCGCAGGAATAACGCCATGAAATGAGAGGAAGCCATGGGCGATGCTGAATATAGTTGCAACGACATGAGGTCGAATTAAACGAAAAAAGACACCAACCAAATAGGCAATTTTGGACAGAACACCGGTCTAAAAACGTCTTGTCATCGCAGTGACAGTACCAAGACTCCATGTCTCATCAATCAATAGCACAGCCCGCTATACCAGGCCAGGTCCCATGCCTAGACGGATCGATCTTCCACAAGAACGACAGGCACAAGATATCCTCGACAGGCAGAATCCTGTACTGTTCCAGGTCTACGTACCTGGCCCCGTCCAGGCGGCAAAGTCGCCATGACACTCAAGGAACTGGTATTGCGCAACCTGTCGACGGGAGTGAGTATTGCGCAACGAGCATCGAATGTTTGCTTGGATTTCCATGCTGAAGAGGCCTGGCTGATGGTCAGGCATGGAAAGCGATGCACGAGGGTTGAACGGTGGAGGATGATGATTCTATCGATGTGATCTACCGCAATGGACTTTTGCGGGCATGCTCATCGGGCCTGTCAGAACCATAGTAGCAAAACGAGAAGTGCGGTGATCTCGTCCAATACTGGCGGACGTGAGGGATACCTGAGTTGCGAACAGATTGCCACACTCCTCTCGAGCAGTTCCTACTTCCTCCGCAACACCATCGCCAGATCTCGGAAGACCTGCGGGATTTTCCCCTCAAACAAAAAAACACTTTGCACCGCCAGCCTGGACGAAACTCCCGACTTCAAAACGCATGTCTCGCCAGTTCCGACCCGTCTCATACCGCCCGACCAGCATCTCCCCTCAACCTCACCCCATGATCCCCAATAGACCGGCCTGGAACTTCCCTGAAAATAGCACGACATTGTCGTCACCCGGTACGTTGACCTCATTTCGCAGGAAAGCTGGTCCTCACAGACCATCATCAGGCGCCTGTGCATCGACGTGCCTGCGCCCACCAGCGATGAAAGGCTTGTGCCGCATCAAGGTGCCCAAGCGAAGCGCTGGGGTGCCGGTGCAAGGGACTTGCTGGGAAGAGCCCAGCAGCGACGAGCATGTTTCTGACCGGGCAGACCTGGGGCCGCGGAGATCCATGGCGAGACATGGGGCAGGGTTACGTGGAGAGGCACTTTCTCTCATCGCCTGGCATCTGCCGTGGCATGCAGTGGTGTGCCGATGATTGCAGCGGCCCTAGTCGAAATGCTGGGATCAAGGGCATGGACGGACGGACGGACGAGACAGCTGTCAGAAGATCGATGGCCGGGAAAAGGTCGGGTTGTGGATGGTTCCGCAAATGGGAGCCGATTTTGGGAATCAGATGTTCTGTTCCTTTGGATCGATCCAAGTCGTTGCTAGCGGATTTGTATACAGTACATATTTTGAAACATGCTCGTCTCGCTCGTTTAGAACTACTGCGCTTGGGGTAAAATATCTTGCTGTCGACGGTCACTGAGAACCAAATCGGTCTCGGATCAAGTTGAACACTACCGCAAGGGTAGTAGTATTGCCAAAGTCTATTCGACACGATTTCGGGCGACTTCATCTTGAACGGCCCGATGTCAATCGAGCTTATGCGGCGTGATTATGAGATGGTCCTTGCGCTGACACCAATCGAACTGTGCGCGAGCATGCGACGCGGATGTGAGGTGACCAGATTCCTGTTCAAGTTTGAGCTTCCTCTGAGGAAAAGCACGTTCAGCTCTGACATGTGATCGAATGGAACAATCCGAGAACGATCGACCAACGCCCAGAAGTCTTGCGTGGCCCAGTGCAATTGTGTGTGGTTGGATGGATTTTGGCGCATTATCGTTATCAAACACTCCGAGTTCATGTCCAGAGCCCAGACCTTTTGGTCCAGCATGATTCAACATGTTTCACAGAAATGGTTCAAACGCGTGCTCGACTACCGATCACATCAAACGCCGATCCGGAGTATGGCGGATGCCCTTATGGATCCTTCCGCGAAGGTTTGAACTCTGAGCGTCGCTCGTGAAGGTATCTCCCGAATTGGTTAGCTGCAACGGCGGCACAGCCGCTGGGCGTGTCGACAAGGTTTGAACGGCGTGTCTCAGGGCTTTGGCGATGTTTTAGCGATGTCTTACTCCAGCTGTGCTATTGTCCTTTGCGTGGACGCAAGTGATGTGTGTTGAGATTTGATGCTCGTTTGGGTGGATGAGCGTTCCGGTGTGGTGCGGCTCAAGCACCGATGAATGGGTGTATACAGCCTGAAGGAACGTTATGCATAATTTGTCGTATTGCGCGCATTGTCGTCGTAGATAGAGGCTCGTGGTCCTGGTACCTTGCTGCAACTGCCGTGGGCTCAGTTCGATCGCAAGGGCCATCTTCCCAAAGCGCGAGCCTGCTTCGATCTCTCCACAAGTCCACAACACTGTTCGTCGATCTCACCCAGGGTGCCTGCAGTCCTCCCACGCTCCAAGATGGAGATCATAGCGTGGCAAGGGACGTATCAACGACGGATGCTGGATCAGGTACAGGCAGGGCTTCTGGATAGTCAGGGTCCTTTGCCAGGGTCCATCGAGCCTATCTGGGTCCGTTTACCAGCCTGGGAAGGCGAATGACAGGCTCGACACGCGAATGGCTGGTCTGGCATGGTATGATTCTGACTGCCTGCACTTGACGTGCCGCCAAGCAACGCTGGCGTAGGATATGCAGATCTCCAAGCCAGATGAGCGACCGACCATCAGCATGCTGCTGCTCGTATTCGATCGAAGGGTCTGCGGTACGTATAGCTTTTCTGGTACGCATAACAGCTGACGTCGTGAGGAAGGCTGTTCATCGATTCGTTGGCAGGCCCGGCACTTCATCGTGAGTTCCCTGCTACGACGCTGCACATCAAGGGAGTGCTGTCACTTCCAGAATTAGATTAAGCTTATTGTCGCCCTGGTCAAATTTGAAGTACCACACAGAGATGCATGATGTTGTGGGAGAACGGATCGACAGTCATACGGCGCTCCGAGGAAGTGTATCGGCACTGCTTCGCAGCACGGGAACAATCGGGCCAGAATCGTTCAACGCGATAGGTACCTTCTCCGGAGAACACTTACCGTACATTGGCTGCCCAAATGAGGTCGTGCTCTCGTGCTCAGCTTGGGCCAGATAGGCCCCCAAGGTTGTTCAGCATGATCTCCAGGAAAGAGGCCGGCCAGAGATGCCTGCAGCGCTAGTCGGAGCTCCCTGGCTGGTACAAGTGACTCTGCGAGTCTATCGGAAGAGACCGCGATGGCGATGCAATCGGTTCGCTTCTTACGATCTGTTGCTGGCTCGTAAAAAGTCCCGACGTTCTGGCGATTGCCGTCCTTCTCACCACTCGAGCTCGCGGCGAAATTACTCAACAGCTTAATCATACTCGACGGTCTTGCGAGGTATTGCCGTGCGCACTGTTCAACGAGCTAGCGCAGAGGCAGCGAGGAGGTGAAGCTGGCGAGTCGAATTACGCTCCGTCATCTTGCTTGAAGCGGAGTTTGCAACTGCCTGGACGGAGTCTGAAGCCAATGTCTATATTCTTGCTGGCTTCCCCAGAGTCGGGCTCGAAGTTGCAAGCCTCTATGGCGAGAACGAGATGCTTGTGCCGCTCGCAGGGATGGCTTGCACAACATATCGCCGAGACTTGCTTTCCGGGTCGAGAGATTTCGCGACCGGAAAGTGCCCTGGAGCAGAGCACCGTTGAGCCTGGCATTGTCGGCAGCTGGGATGGAGATGTCGCTTACGGCCAGGGGATGAAGTTGGAGGGCTGCTTTGGGCTGCGGGCAGACACGTGCAGTTAGCTGGGATAGGCACTGCATCCTGGCAGCGACGATCTCTGACATGGGCTAGATGTCAATGCAAGACATCGTGAACTTTGTGCTTCGGAGCAAGTGGCATGGTCAATTGCCTCGCAATGTTGTGATGAGCTGAAAAGCCCGAATTCGGCGAAAATTTGAGGCCGAATTTGACAACAGGTTCCGGCAGAAGAATGACGAGCATCGGGTGTCCGAGCGTGTTGTTATCAGCATCGAAATCATGGAGTGGGAAAATATGGTCGCATTTTGTGATGGAAGTGAGGCGGGCGATGGTTGGTCGAGTTTGGCAGTCAGTTTCGGCAGTTGCAGGCACTCGACAAGGAAAGTAACGGCCCTCACGCGGTGAAAGGAATCCATTCGAAACATGGCGGTTGGGCTGGGGCTATTCGGCAGGATCCCGAAGCGGGGGCTGTGGAGGAGAGCGGGAGGATTGCAATGTGAACCTATCGCCTCATGCCGGGATATGCATCGGGCTGAATGGTGTGCCGCTACGGCTGCATAATCGACAGGCCATCCTTGACATGGCACATGCTGTGTCACTGAGGCGCGAGCATTCCATTCGTAGGCGTGTGATGTTGATCAAAGTTTGCACGAGAATAGATTTTTGGCAAGAGGATACCCGGACTTGCAACTTCCGCGACTGAAAGGGAGCACCGGAGGAATTATTTTCGCAAAGCCGGCGACTGCTTGCGGTTAGAAGCGAGTGGTAGCGATCGACGCCAGACGAGCTACACGTCCGTTCGGCACGAATGCGGGCTCTGAACAAGCCTTCCACCTGCTCTAGCGTTGAAGCCCGCACAACGGCTCGCCCTGCTGTCTTTCAGTGACTCGTATGCGGGCTGCTGCAATGCTGCGATGTAGTGCATATTGTGCAACATGCACAAAGTCGACAGCGTGACCCGATTGATGGACGACGGTGATATGGGGATGGTGGTGAGGATGATGCGGTTGCTGCGATGCATCGCGGCTGGGCCTAGCTCGGACTCGTCAATTGCGTCGCATGACAATCGGAGAGTGCGGTGCCCAGAGACCTTCATTTGCCGTACATCAGTCTAGTGCGACGCGAAAGCTCAGATCATGCTCCGAGTGATGAAGGCAGCTCGCTAGCCGCGTCATGGACATTTCCGGTGCGTGGAGGAGAGTGCGGTGTTGATAGCCGCATGAAGCCCAGATTAGTCTGCTAAGTGCGTGCGTGCGTGCGGGTTTCGGTGTGAGATGATGAAATGGATGAAATGAAGCGCGGCCGGCTATTCTTCGCGAGCAGGCCCGAGTGGTATCGATGAAATTGAAGGCCGTATGATTGATTGGCGTCATGTCGTTGATGACAGGGCCAGCATGAGACCACTTCACCAAACACCGCGTGGGAAGAGAAATAAAGATGGAGCTAGTGCTTACTTGGATCAAGTGGGGCAGGGGCGGTGCCGGCTGCTAAGATAAGCACGTTGGAGTGTTTCGTGTGACGGCAAACCCTGTTTCTCGACCCCCCGTCGACGCAATCGCAGGCCCGAGCGAGCTGCTGCTGGAGGAAAGCGCACCGCTCGTTGGAGGAGTAGTGGCCGTCGCCGCCCTTCGGCCCAAGCTCCGGCAGCTAGCAGAGGCAGCCGGGTGATGAGGTGCGAGGGCGTGCATTGATGATGATGATGTATGTACCGCAACGGCCGGCGGAGACGTGCTCACAGTAGCACCGCGAAGGAGAAATGGTCAGAGATTTTCATCACACGGACGTGCTGTTGTTGCTGCTGGCGATGCAGCCGGCCATATGCGAGAGTTTAAGCGGGTCTTCTCACGTTCGCCAAGGTGTGAGGTGGTTCGCTCTCCGCGTGGGCTGTGTATAAGGCGGGCGTGTGGTGCGGATCTTCCATGTCTGTACCTTCCTTGCTCCCAAACCTTCTCTCCCATCCTGACCACTTCCTCCGTACCTGTCCTTGCCCTGTCGGCGGTCCCTTGTCCTTGTCCTTGTCCTTGTCCTTGTCCTGGTCTTCCGACTGCTGCCCACGCACACGCACGCCGAACTCGTCTGTCACTTCACAGGCGACCAACTCTAATTGCTGGTGCCTGTCACTGCGGTACGGCGCCCTCTGTCTCTCACTGCCAGGTCCAGGTAGCCCTGTCTCGATCGCTGTGGCCCTTGCAACGGCGACTCTGGAGGATTAAGGTTTGCACTTGCACCCTACCGAGCCCGCGCGCCCGTCCACACTATCCAACGCCTGCCGTCCGCTAGATCGTATACCGCAAAGCCAAACCGTCCTCTTCATACCGCAACTCGACTTCCCTGACTAGCTGCCTCCGGAGGCCTGACTTGCTCGCTTGTTCGTTGTCCGTGCTAGGGGATCCTGGCACCGGAGCGCGCTGGACACTTGCGGCAGAGCAAATCATGGTACGTGTGTGCAAATCATCATCATCCGCAGCAACAACAACCACACCACGCTTTGGTTCAACTCCCCGGTCTCGTCTGATCAGACGGCGTTTGGCGGTGCATCGACGAGCGCTGCGTTGCTCGTTGCGCGTTTTGCTCCAACCCTCCTCCGCCAAGACACGTGCGCATTCAATTCATCACCTACGCACCCTGCGAACCTGCTCGGCCACTTCCCTACCTCACATCTTCAAATACCCTACCCTACCCTACCCATCCCATCCATCATCCTTCCATTCCTGATCCCGCCGCCTCCACTCGCACGCACGCAAGCCAGAATCGCTGTCTTGGTCGAGTTGTCGTTTCCTGCCAAACCGAACCCAAACCCGCCACGCGCATTTACCGCAGCCCGCCCCTGCAGCCCTGCTCTTGCGTGCCCGGCACCCTTCACCAGCACCCCAAACGTCGAGCGCACACACACGACCCGACGCAAGCACCGCAACCAGTCGCGCATCCTTGCCCATGCTGCACCGCGATCCTCCACGCGTGCTGCCTCTGTCGTCGCCGCTTGTCGCAACACCAGCAATGTCATCAACGTTTCCCTCTTCATCAACAATGCAACAATACGAATCCCGCCCTTCGCTGGTACGACTTGCCTTACTCTACCCTGACTCTTACCCTGCATCATCACAAACCAAGCCCGCCCTGCCCTGAAATTCACCGCTGCGTTTGAAGAAGCTTTGGACCTGCGACACTCTTGCTGCACGGCAAAACTCAAAAACCGCCCGATCAGCCGTCTTCAAGCAAACGGCGGTGACGGCCAGCGTGTGAGAGTGCCCCGCCTTACCACAGCGACCTGGGAGTTGCACCTCTACGAAGCTCTGACTCGGTCGCCGCTGTTGCTCTCTTATTCCGTGCATCGCTCTGATGAGCAGAGCGTGCGCACGGGTGAGCTGGCAGCAGTTGGGCGGGTGGTTCCTTCCCTTTCTCATCTGTTCTGTTGCGTGCGTGCCTGGCCTTCTTCCTCCGTGGCTTCGGCTCGCACACTGCCAGCAGATCCTCGTCCTCTTCCCTTCACCTCCTCCTCCAACACCACAATCCCATTCGCGGCCCATTCCTACCTTACCCATCCATCACCACCGTCATCCTCATCATCCGCAACATCATCTTCGCCTTGTCTCACAAGCTTTTGCTTCATCCGCCCTCCTCCACACATCCCTGTCCTGGTCCCTGTTCCAAATTCCCCTCCCCACCCATGGCCTTATCCCCGCCCGATCGATCATGACCTGGCCGCCCTTGAAACAACAACAAACGTGCCGCTGTCTTCGATCTTCATCGCCGCCGATCACTTCCGACTCGTACTGACTATATACCGACGCAGACGCAGTCAAATGCCGGCCAGCAGCAGGGTCTCCCTCCACTTCACCAACCTTTGCACCACCGATCGGCGTCTTTAATTCAGCACCAACAGCACCAACAGCAACACCGCCCAAACTCGCCTCACCAATCGCAGCAGAGCGGCCAGCCTGCCCAACCGGGACCTTACATCTCGCCTCACTCTTCCACCCACAGCCTGCCCGGTGCCCAGCAGCAGCATCATCAGCCGCAACATCAATCTCCATACATAGGATCAGTGCCGGGGATCCCATCGCACTCGAACGAGCAACAATTCTTCCCAGGCGCACATCCCGGTGCACATCCCAGTCCCTACAGTGCCAACAGCGCTGCCGGAAGCTACGCATCATCTGGTGAGTTTGTGAAACCGACTAATTCGAGAACAAGATATCCCGAACAAGTGCACGTTCTGTGTCGTGTCAATGCCATGCCGAGTACTTCTGTCCTGGGACTGACCAGTTTTCTAGAACCCAACGAAGCCATGGCTACGCAGGCTGCCATCGGTCGTCAATCCTACCCACCCATCTCCAGTTATCAGACTCCGCAGTCCAACTCTCCCGCTTCAATACACTCTCCTCAGACCGACGCCCATGGTCGACCCTTGTACGGAATGTCTTCGATGCCACAGCAGATGTACTATCCACAGTACCAGCTACCGCAGTCGTCACCGTACGGCCAGCACCCAAGCGCAGGATCGCACCACTCGTCGATGACATCTGCGCCTGGCATGTTGATGTCCCATCAACAACCGCAACTCCCGCCGTCACAGGGAATGCTCGACTCCAAGCCATCGCAAGGATCTCTCCAACGTCAGCCGTCGATTGTCGCTCCACCTCAAGGCTCTCCCCAGACTCCATCGGGTCCAGGTACGAATCCACACTTCATCCATGCATTGGAACATCGACTAATAACTTCGCACAGCTCCAGGTCCGATTCCCGCGACTACTCCCTTGGTCGTGCGACAGGATGGCAACGGCGTGCAATGGATCGCGTTCGAATACTCGCGTGACCGCGTCAAGATGGAATACACCATCCGCTGTGACGTCGAGTCGGTCAACGTGGACGAGCTAAGTCCAGAGTTCAAGAATGCCAACTGCGTGTACCCACGCGCGTGCTGCGGGAAAGATTCATACAAGGGCAACCGCCTTCACTACGAGAGCGAGTGCAACGCGGTCGGTTGGGCGTTGGCGCAGCTGAACCCCAATCTGCGCGAGAAACGCGGCCTTATCCAGCGCGCCGTCGACAGCTGGCGGAATAGCAATCAAGACGTCAGACTGCGTAGTCGTCGCGTACGTCGCATGGCCAAGATCAACAACCGAAATGCGGCAAAGTCGACCTCCGGTCAGTTCCCGGGACCACACGGACCGGGAAGTGCTGGTCTACCTCCCCATGGCTTGCCTCCTGGCTCAGGTCGGCCAAGCATGGGCCCAGGAGGACCTCACATGCATCATCACCACACCGACGGTAGTGAACCGGGCGGTGGAAACGATGTCAGCGGTATGTTCCATCAGATGTGAATTGTTTGCCTTGTACCACCACCGAGACGAATGCATTTGTGCGGGTGTTGGAGGAAAAGCGACGAGGATGGCCGTTGGTCATCCCTTCCTGTACATTTTCTGTACAGCATACCTGAACATATCATAGGAGGAGATGCTTGTACTTGCTATTGCTGTTTTGCTGTCAAACACTTTTGTTCCCTTGCTGCTGCTGTTCGCACCTCCATCACCCTTGTCCGTCATACTTGCTTGGCGATTCCCATTCCCTGCAACAGATCAATCACAAGTACAAACGCTAACATCTGACCATCTTCACAGCCGGAGATGACTTCAATAGTCCTGCTGGGTATCCCCAGTCGTCCAACGAGCTCACACCACCCGTGGGCCGACACAACAACAACTTCTATCCCTCGTACCCACACAGTCAGACGGGCGGCTCTTCAACCATGCCATCGATACACGATGCCATGGATACCATGCAAGGCTCCGCGGCCACATTGGCGACACCCGCATCCAGCAAACTCGAAGACGAAGAACACAGGCGTAACCTCTTCGGTGATGTGCCCGAGTCCAAGCGTCGCAAGTTCATCCTTGTAGACGACACCCAGCGTGGCACCCGCGTTCGTGTCCGTGTCATGCTCGACCAAGTCAAAATGGACGACATGCCCGACGCTCATCTCCGCATCAATGCCGTCTACCCTCGCTCCTACTTCCCGCGCCAGATGCGATCTCCACCGGGTTCACCTCGTGGGCGAGGCAACTGGGATGATGAAGATGACGAAGGCGTCGACGGTCGTCCGTCTGGCAAGACGCTTGTCCCGGTCTCTCTCATGGATGGTAGCGAGGCTAAGCTTCCTATTCCTCGTATGACCAAGTCGCGCCGCAACAAAGAGGTAGCACTGAATGAATTGGGCTACCGCATGAGCTGGGGACAGGCGCGGACATTCAATGGTGCGTTCATGCATTCCCCTGTATCAGGGTTTCTCCGACATTGATCTGACTTCATCTTGCTGACTATTGTGTGCACGGACAGGTCGCACTCTTTTCCTGCAGAAATCTCTCGATGCTTACCGCAATAAGATGCGCAGCACGATGATGGCTGGCGGTAGCGAGACGGTCACTATTGCACCTCACTTCGAGACCCGCGCTGGAAAGCGGAAGTGGCTCGAGCGCAACAAGCGTGCCCGACGCTCAGACTCGATGGGTTGAGAGCATTGCTCACTCCCACACCATTACCCGGTCTTGGCAACTCGACTCGCACGACTTACGACAACCGACGGACTGGGCGACTACGTCCATGACTGCACAAGAAAGATCACATTCACAAATCATTCGTTACTCACTTGGCGAGGCGTTCACTGGCATTTTCCGGGAGGAGGGCGTTACAGCGAAAAGGATGACTTTTCATTTGGATCGCTCACAAGTACTACTTCACAATAATGATTGTGCGCTCTGACGCTCACACATGTTTTTATGGAATTTGCTTTTGGAGTTTCAATCATGCTCGCACCATCTTCTTTGCGACCAAAGAATGATCGGGTGCGACGGGCGTTTCGGGAGCTTTTTGCAATGAGACGGAAGGAATGAAGCAATGCGTTTTGGCCTTTTGATTTTCTATGTTTCCTCGAGAAAAGCGAGCAGACGTTCACCCACTACGGCGTACCCTTCGCATAATGAATACCACGACCGAGAGCTTTCATTGGTCCCACTTGATTGACATGCACGCATTCTACAATCTTCACTTTGTCTCCAATTATGGCAAACGACTCTCACGTATGCACGCCATTTCAAGCCCACAATTCGCACGACTCGACTCGTTACCGACTCGGGCTTGACTCCACTCTGGTTGACTTATACCTCCGTGGCGGTGAGTGCACGACGCTATACGTGCAGAGGCAGTTCATCGATTAAGCCACTTTTCCTTTCCCAGCGATATGGTACCTGCACGTCAGTCATATGTGTTTGGAGGGCTCGTATGTCGTAACGGCCTGACGGGAAGAAGAGTAGACGAGCAGGTATATGTCGGATTTCCATATCACCGCCGCTACTCAGATGACACTTGGTTCGACCCAACAACGGTGTCGTTGACGATGAAGAGTAGAACAGCCCGACGACGGCGGTGAAGCCGTCTAGCACTGCAAAGCAAAACTTATGCACTCCGGCGATCTCGTTATAGTCGACCGTCTGACCTATGCTGATCATTGAAGCTATAAAATCCGCTCGAGCGCGCCAAGAGTGAGAGTGTATGCGAAGAACACAGAAAAAAAGCTGTCTAAACGCGACATATAGCTCCCATAAGCCGCCGATCATACACGAGCTGGCCTAGATGGGTCCATTGCATTGAAAACGATGTACATATCACATGCGAAGCGAGAAACTGGCGGTCAGGATGAGAGAGTCAAGACGTGGTTGGTGGTAGGGGTGTCGAGTCAGGCGTTTCGGTTCCTGCACACTGCAAACTGCACGCTGTGCTTTCTCGAACGGTCACCGTCCAACCGGCTTCCGACCAGCTGCAAACGTCCCGTCCAACCCAGTCTCAGGTTCGGCGGGAAGTTTGAGAATATGTTTCTTTTGCTGCCTTCCTCCGGAGGAGGTAGGGTGTTTCATCTGGACGCCGCGCTCCGGAAGTTTCGTGAGGATGCGGAGGCGGGCGGCACACCGCTTGTCGAAGGGACAGGTTCGTGACAGCAGTCTGGACACTGTTTTTGTGGTTCGAGTTAGAAGTGTGGTGTTGTGCTGCACTTCGACTGACGTTCGCACTTATATTTGCATGAGATGTTCTTGCATCAGCTGACGGCGGATTCGTTCATCATCCAACTGGAGCTGCATGTGGTAGTTTGGTATCGGCTCTCATCGTCCCGCCTCTCCAAGCCTGCGCCCTATTGTAGTCCGGCGAGATTCCAGTCATCCATACCCTGCGTCGCATCGAACAGAAAATTGCCAGAATCAGCCGGCAGAAACCCAGACCACCACTCCGCGTCATTAATCAAGCCTCCATTTCCGTTGACCGCAAAATTCCCAATCGCATCAAGGTCCGTCCAGGAGAAGTCACCCATGACCTCCGTCGTGCTCGGCGAATTGGGCGTGATGGCGGCAGAGGCGGCCGAACTGGATGGACGACGTCCGCTACTGGCACCAGCACCGCCTATGCTATTTGGACGGTAAGGATTGTGGAGGCTTGCGGTGGAGGGCTTGGAGGGTCGGCGCTCTTTGCGCTCAACCTTCTCCCATAGAAGTTTGAGCAGTTGGGCGTAGCGGCTGCCAGGGTGCTGGGTGCCTATGCCGGATCGTTCCTGCATGTGGTCAGCCTAGTGCTATCTGCTGATGTTGTCCAATCGACCGTGAGCAGGTAAAAAGCCATGCGGTTGTAAAGATTGGTAGCGAGATCGTGTTGACTTGCCACGTGCGAAATATCCCCACACGGCGCACATGGCAGCAGGAAACCTGTTTGGGACGTACCAGTCTAGAAACAGTCTCTTTGATCATCCTTCTCACGGACTGTTCCTCGTCCGACGCTAAGACACCGACACATCTCGCTCGGTACAGGAAAACACCAGAGTAAATCGCATAGAGATAGTATCGCAGCGGCATGAATCTCAAAGACTTCTCGGGATCGACGAAAGTGTTGACCATACTGAGAAGGCTCTTGGCCGCATCGAGGCCTTCGTAGATGAAACGTGCGTCGCCAACAGCTCCGACCTGGATTGTAAAGAAGACAGTGTCAGCGAATTGCGTGCAAAGTAGGGTACAGGCTTTGACGTACATTATTATAAAAGACTCGTCCAGGCGCAGCATGGCTTGATTTTGGAGTTTCCTGGCCTTGCTGCCCTTGCGGCAAAGCACGCTTGACCGTTGCGTGGAAGGCAAACGCATTAGTGTAGAGCCGGAGATAGTCATACGACATCAGCAGAGTGGCTTTGAGGTGCGGTGAGCAGGTCAGTGTGCCCCATACGCTCTTCCAGCCATATATCGCGCTTCTGAAGTCATCGATGTACTTGATGTAGCCGCCAGCAAGATGGTTTCGCATGCTGTTGCCAGGGTTTGAGTACAATACATCGTGTACATTGGAGAAAAGGAGCGTCAGTTCGAGGGTCGCTTGAAAGATGCTTGCGTAGTCCTATCGACGTCAGTATCGATGTGATGCTCTTCGTGTCGGTCGGCTTATATACCTCTTCGCCCGGTGAGGTCGCAGCGAGCATTGGAAAATCTGCCTTTGACAGTGTTGTCAATGGACCAGGTCCTCTAGACCAGAAAGCACGACCCAGGCGAATCGATATCTGCCGGTCGCTGATGTAACATGCAGCCCATACTAGCCGCTTGCGCTGCCACTGGGGATCCTTTGCGTCGTCGCCTCGGACATGAAAGGAGTATCGGTCGAGCCCGAGAAAGTAGCCGATGCGTAGTGCGGTACCGACATGCATCCACGCCTCGCGATCCTATGACCCCGTGAGCATTTTACCACATCTCCAGGAAGTGCAGATTGTCCCACCTCTTCTCCGCGTCCGACATGTCCAGCGTCAGAGCGCGACGTGTACGGCGTCCACTCGGCGAGTACTAAGAGAGCCTAGAGAATGTTTAGTTTCCTGCTGTGCAAACGGTCTCGCAAGTCTGCACACACCTCGACCGCCTCAACGTTCCCAGGCCCTCCTGCAGCAAGCGCCGAGACTAGTGTTCTCATGTACTCGCTGCAGGCCATGAACACATGAGGTTCATCGATTAAGTCTCGCGACGCAATGACCAATACAGCAGTCAGAAGGTGCTGTTCGTCTCGAGCCGTTGTGGGCAGGTTGCTTGCTTCCAATGTCGCCGAGGGTACCAGAGGGAAGAACGGGTGGTAGTAATGCTTATATATTTGCAACAGCTCGATAATTTTCGACATCGCAAGGCGGCCATCTCTGATCAGAGCGTAGTCGAGCTGAGGTTGACCGTAATTACCCACGGTCAGCGGAGCATTGAAAGATTGTGTTCCTGTCGACGTCAGCCGTGGACGTAAAATACCGTGGAAGTGCACGAGCGTACTCTCGCCCTGATCTGCGATTTGCGCTAGAATTCCGAGAGCATCGCTTGGGTTCTGCAGATCGTTGAAGGCGATGTTGTTGGAGTTACTCGAGTAGCCTCTGCCTGTAATATCTTCTGCATTGTCGCTGCTCACTTGCAGAGCTGGATCGATCATGATGCCAGAAGATGGTGAAAGTTCTCGCGGCGCCAGCCCGCTGTCGTCACCGTATTGACCTGTGAGCCACGCTGACCGCGAGGGAGTCTCCGTTCTGTCTCGCGCGTCATCGCCCGGTCTGCTGTTGCTGGTATTGAGGGAGGTTATGTCAAGATTGCCGGTAGCATGTCCGGAGTCTGTATGAGCGTCCAGACCGGCATTTGTGGCGGTTCGCTTTCGTACACGCCGACCTCCACGATTGCTGGAGCCGATTACGCATTCAGCACCTGAGGCTTTACAGCGCTCGCAGGGTGTTGTCACAATTCCGTCAACGACAGGTCTGATGAGATGCAGTTTGTTAGCGATGGACAATTTTCAATAGCCGATTGATGCTGTCGGCCAATGGCGTCGGTCCGTAGTAACCAAAAGGGCATCGTATCGTGGCATTTGTACGGCAAACCAATTCAGCACGACCGCACGCATGATGCATGCATGCTGATCGTGCGGTCGAATATGTGCGCGGTTTTTGGTAAAAGGGAAAAATGCACTCACAGATGGCAAGCGCTTTTCCGCGCACGGCAATTGAGGCAAGCTCGACTTGTTCTTTGCTCCTTAGATCGGTCGTCTTTGTCGGCTTTGCTGGGCGGCGACCTTGAACGGCCATCGCCTTCGGCCATAATTTCGACTTGACGGAGAGCACTGTCTGCTGTGATTTGCAAACAACTGTTGCGGATCTGCAGAACCCATGCAGGTTTGCGCCATGACAAGTGTGGGGTTGGGATTGCCTGTCGAGCGGTAAATCACGGCTTGAGATAATTGTTCGTGCTGCCGGGAGACCAAAAATATACAAGACAGTCTGGAACCTCTTCAGATCATA
The DNA here is from genome assembly GCF_000219625.1 of Zymoseptoria tritici IPO323. Lineage (NCBI taxonomy): Eukaryota > Fungi > Ascomycota > Dothideomycetes > Mycosphaerellales > Mycosphaerellaceae > Zymoseptoria > Zymoseptoria tritici. The sequence continues at coordinate 1,734,777 of NC_018216.1, read as the reverse complement.
CTCCAGTATTGACACTTCCTCCACGATCACAATGACGAGCTCAAACGACATCTCCGGCAGACTTGCCCTCATTACAGGGGCTTCGGGAGGAATCGGATCAGCGTGTGCAAAGCAACTCCTCGACCTTGGTTGTGATCTTGCTTTGACATATTCCTCAAATCGGGACTCTTTGGTCAAGCTCGTCGAGAGCTTTCAAGCGGCGGCAACAGAAAAGAAGCTGAAAATCACCATCCATCAGGCCGACCTTGCTTCGCCTGAGCAAACGACCAAACTCTGCGAGGACGTACAGAAAGAGCATGGGCGAGCGGTTGACATACTCATCTCCAACGCGGGGTATGGCAAGCGAATAAGGGATGTTTCTGAGATCCCACTGAGCGAGTTTGAGATCACACTGAATGTGAACTTGAGGGCGCCATTCCTGCTGGTCAAGGGCGTGGTGGATGGCATGAAGGCTCAGAAGTGGGGCCGAATCATCTTCGTCAGTTCCATAGCAGCGTATGGAGGCGGCATGAACGTGAGTCGGAAGCGATTGAGTGATATCAAACCGTGGTAGCCAGCTGACAGCATCAGGGATGCCACTACGCAGCGTCGAAAGGTGGATTGGTGAGTGACTCCTAGCAAGACGTGCCGATAGCAGGCTGACGACATCCAGATGGGCATGATGAAGAACCTCTCGACGACTCTCGCTCCATTGAATATCACCGTGAACGACGTCGCGCCGTGAGTCTTTTGCGTAATGTGGGGAGCTTCATACATACTGATACTTTGCAGGGCAATGGTTGGTAACACTGGATTACTGCCCAGCGGTGACCAGTTCCCAGGACTCGTGGACAGTATTCCCATGCACAGATTGTGCGAGCCGGAAGAAGTTGCCAATGCCGTCACTTTCTATGCCCGTACTGGATTTGCCACTGGCCAGAGTGTGATCATAGCTGGCGGTCTGAAGTGATGCGAATATGGCGTGTTGGAGCGACCGGCTGGCCTTCCTGACGAGCTTGGTTGCCCGCAAAGCTATGATTGAGATAGCCTTTTCTCAGTCGGTGGCTGCCAGAGGCCCGGAGGGCGATGCGAAGCAGGTGGAAGAGAATGTAGAGAGATACATATCATACTCCTGTTCAATCTCCTCATGCTTGACTTCGGCGCGGGAACGTGCTCTGTACTGCCTTGCCTCATCTTCAGACCTGTGAACGAATCATCGCAAGTTTCTGTCGTCAAGAAACACGAGACCAGCGGGCTGATTCAGGAAACCTTGCGCTGTCCATAGCCTCAATATGTATATCGTCAACGAAGGAGCGCTGCGAAGGCTTCTAGCACCGCTCAAATTGATACCCGTGGTCAAGTCCCAAAGACCGTGCTGGCGTGGATATACTTCTCATGTCATCGAGTCGCGTTCTCAGGGACACGGAATCGTAGGCGGTATTGCGTGTATCGAACCAATCGATGGCTCAAAGTGATGGCAGTGTTCCAGAGTGAGGAAGATGGGAGAAGATTCAAGAGGAGGAGGGAGAGATCGTCGTCGCGGGGGCCACAAGTCACCGGCTGAGGAGCCGCTAGCAACCACTTGCTCGCCGTCTTCCTGTCGGAGCCAACAACATCTCCTCCATTCGAGCTTCGTGCTGGTGTCACTGCCGCGAAGCAAAGTGATTCTGACTATCCAAGACGCAAGCGAACGGAGCAGCTATGCTGCCAGTCTATCTATTTTATCGGCAAAACCAGATGCGCCGTGAGCATTGTCTTCTGGACTTCACCTCACTTTTGCGATGCCACGTCTACGACCGGTCAAGCAGCCGCAACGGTCAATGTCCGATGCCAATGACCGGGGCAATAGAGCTGCTGTCCCCGCCTGAGGGTGGCGCAAAGAGCTTGGCCATTATTGAGGGTACTCCGCGAAGAGATAGCGACGGCGGCGAGTCGTCACAACAAGTCGCCTCGGACAGGTCGTGGACGAAGAAGACAAACGTCCGAGACAAGAGCTAGGGAGATCAGGCATCGTGAACACTATCTTCAGCTTGGCCACAGAGACCCCGGCACCAGAGCAAGGATTGGGAGCCAGCCATTGAACAGAACATCGACCCGAACCGGTGCAAGGTTGATGAACCGATACCCCGAGAATGTGAAGATCTACGATGATCGGGTCTGCACAAATTTATCCATACTGATTCCACCAATGCGTGCATCGTAGTCGACTCGACGATGTTCTTTGGTTTGGAGTTGTCGATGCTTGAGTAAGTTCGGCCTCATTTCCTATCTAGTTCTACAGGCTGGAAGGACAGAAGTCGGAAATGTAAGCGCTATTCCCTGTCGCAGCCCGCGACTTCTTTACACAGCTTTGGACTCCGGCAGCACTAGATGGCTACTCACACAATTACACCTCCGGTCTGGCGATTGGCGGCTGATCTGGCTGGGATGCTCGGCAGCCCCGGAGATGAACAGGAATCTCACACGCATTCGCAACCGCACCTCGCTGTCATGCTCTTTCATCGCATCCTTCTCATCAGTGCTCGTCATATCAGACGTGCTCTCTTCTCGCCGACACCTCTTTGCTCGCGAAGTCCGACTTGACTCACGTCAAGCCCGCAACAGGCTCCGCTATGGTGCGGCATCCGACTGTCCCATCCCTTCTACGGCTGGTTTCATTTCCCATGGTCGTGACGTTCATTCTCCTTGCTACTGTCCTGCAGCTCGCACACGGTCTTACCATTGAGAGGCCTCCGCAAGCTCCCCACGTGTTCAACGATACGGTCGAGTCTGTCGAGCAGCTCGAGGTTACACTACTGGCAGCAGAAAAAAGCGCCATTCAGCAAATTCTGGATACAGTCTCGCTGGAAGATGCCAATTTTGACAATACGATTCTTCCCTACGTGCAAAACGAGAACATTCGGCTAGCAAAACTATTGCCGATCAGAGTCTATGATTCGGGAGACCTCGCCACTGCTGCGAACGAAGTCTATGCCAATGTCTCGAACGCCGTGAGGACCGTCTTCGCCAGTGAACCCTACTTCGCCCTGGTCGATCATCTCTATCAGGCAAATCCAGCACTGAGCGAAGAGGATGAAATTGTCCTAAAGGACATGTGGAACAAGCTCGCCACTTCAGGTCTCAGTCTCGCGGCAGGCGCTGAGCGCGACCAGTATCTCAACAAGCTGAAGCGCATCGAAGACATCCAGGACGAATTCTTTGCAAATTTGGACAGTCCGGTCTATGTCTATTTCACAGCCGAGGAACTCGACGGAGTATCTCCTGATACAATTCGGACTTTCGACAATGCCACTGGCGCAAACGCTGGAAAGCTACAAATCGACATCTTGAGCAATGACAATCTTGGTGAATTGATCCTCAATTCCGTGAACGAGACGACCAGATTATCGATTTTCCTCGCGTATGAACGTCAGGCGCCGGCAAATGTCCCTCTCGTCCAGGAGATGATTCAGCTGCGATTCGAGGTTGCACAACTGTTCAACTTTTCGTCGTGGACTGAATTTGCGTGAGTACCAATCTTGCTTCGATAGTAAGGAGGATCTAGCTGATGCATGTGCTTGCAGTATCCAGAATACCCTGGCCGCGAACATCGAAGCGGTAGAGGACTTCATTGCAGACCTCCGGACCAGTGTTGCCCCTCTAGGCCAAAGCGAGCAAGCAGTCATCAATGACTTGAAGTCGAAAGACGAGCGACTAGTAAGCCCAGTCGGCGAAAAAGACATTGCGTACCGGTGGGACAAGTAAGTACCATATCAGGCGGCCCTGCATCCTCCCCGAGTGTGAATGCCTGCCAGCCCGTCTCGACTAATGCCGCCACAGAGATCGTTACGCCAACATCGAACGGAAGACCACTGACGCCGTTAACGACGATGAAGTCAAGGCCTACTTCCCTGCCAATGTTACTGTACCCGCGATTTTGGACATCTACGCGCAGCTCTATGGACTGCGATTCGACCGCGTTACGGGCCAGGATGCCAACGAACTCTCGCCAACGGGCAAGGGTAGTGACTTGGTCTATCATCCCGATGTTGCAATGTATGCTGTCTGGGACAATGAGGCCTACCGTAATGCGTGCAACGACCCTAATGACAGTCATTTCCGGGGATGGCTTTATGTCGACATTTTCCAACGTCCTGGCAAGGACAACACTGGGTTTGAAGACATGTTCGTTCCCGGATATTACGCCGACGGTCGTCGGCAGTACCCATCGGTGCAAATTGTCTTGTCACTTCCAAAGTCTCGGGGCGATGAGGATGCTCAGCCGACCCTCATTCAGTACCACCAATTGGCCTCTATATTTCACGAACTAGGTAAGTACTAGAGTGAATAAGGCCTGCAGATTCCCGAGACTGTTCCACGGGGACGCCAGCAGGTCTTACCCTGCGTCAAATCCTCATTGTCTGGACCATAGCTAACTTGTACACTTCAATGTGCTAGGGCATGGCACGCACGATCTCGTGTCAATTACGACATACGCAAGGACCCATGGTACTTCCAGTGTTCCAACGGATTTTATTGAGCTGCCAAGCCAATTTATGGAGAACTACGTGAGTTGAAGGCAGTCGCTCTCTTCTATTCTCCTCGCAGGGCTGACAAATGTTGGACAGGCGCGTGTGCCGGAAGCGATCAAACAGATCTCTAAGCATTGGTGAGTATGGCATATGGAGTGGACAAAAGCTCATCCAATCTTCGCACCGGCGTGTCTTGTCTGACCTAGTCCCTGAATGTGCCTGGAACATCACTAACAGTCACACCCTTGGCGTACAGGTCATCCCTCTCTCCACAAGCCGCCGAAGCATGGAGAAAGGAGCAATCCGACCCAGACGCTCCTCTTCCGCCGGCGACCATGCCCGATGACCTGATCGCACAAGTCATTAAGGGCAATGACTTTGGAACAGGTTTCGACACGCTGGCCAGCATCAGCTGGTCGCGCTTCGACCAAGACTTGTATCAGCTGTCCAGCCTCGACGCCATCAAGAATACCAAAGTCGCGGAGGTGTACAACAAAGTCAGTACTAAAAGTTTTATAAGGCCTGCAGATTCCCGTGACTGTTTCACGTGGACGCCAGCAGGTCTTACCCTGCGTCAAATCCTCATTGTCTGGACCGTAGCTAACTTATACACTTCAATTTGCTAGGACTTTCGCAGCATCCTCGCCATACCTGATCCTTCCGACCTCGGGCAGGGTTACGGCTGGGGTAACGAAGTGAGCACGTTCGGCCAGATTGTAGAGGATCTGTACGCTGGCTTGTACTACTCGTACCAGTGGTGTCTGGTACGAGCCGAGGACGTGTTCTATACCGCATTCTACGACGATCCCTTCAATAGCGCGGTCGGTTGGAGATATCGTCAACAGGTTTTGCAGCCTGGCAGCTCCAAGAACGTCTCGTCCTTGTTGCCATCTTTTCTCGGTCGCGAGCCGAACAATGAGGGCTATTACAGGTACTTGGGTATCAAGCATTGATCGGCCCTGCGGTCGTGAGAATCGATGATTGCCAGGCCTGATTCATCGAGGTCATGCTATCGCAAGGCTTTCGTCTCCGTACAAGGGCAATGATCGCGTCGTTCATCGTTGTAGATAGCGTAGACTTGACAGATATATCTATGCCATGAGCAGTTCCACGACCTCATCGACACACCACCATAGTCATCGCCTCGCTCAATACGGGAGGCTGCCCAGCTGGAAGCCTCACAACCGCATGGCTGAATACCGAGCAAGGAGGGATTTGATGCAGCGGGGAACCCATGCGCGGTCCATAGTCTCGACACGACGTCAACAATCAACGTAAACATTGGCAGTGCTGTATATGAAAGGCACCGTACCTCATCAATGAAAGCATGGCGGGGGCGCAATGGTGGCTGGCTGTCCCGCGGCGCCGCTTTATTAATAACTCTCGCATTACGACGCCTTTCGTGCTTGGTACTTTGACATCTTCCGCGATTATTGCACACCTTCAAGGGAGAGCAGCATTCTATACACTCGTTCATCTTCCAGTTCCAGAGACATCAGTACGAATTTCCTCATCGAGCAGTCAGGCCAACGGAACGTTGTCACAGAACCAGACAAAAGCCGGACAACACGGACCAACAACGTTGAAACGACCTGAACTCCCACAGCTGCTGGTTGCTGGTCAGCCACCAGTAAATACGACGACGGCAGCGCGGCTCGCCGTGGCAAACGATCCTTTGCGACTACGGAATCTTCCCTCAGTATTGAGCACACGAACTATTTCCTGCGACTGTATTCTTCCTCGGACAGGCATACCGTCAGCCGACTTTCACAAACACAACCGCGACAATGTCTGGGCCCGAGTATGGAATCCCTGCTGGACACATCTACGGTGAACCACAGCGGTCACAGCCTCAAGAGCAGAGTTATGGATACACAGATGGTTCCCCACACGACAGACAGCCATCGCCACCACAAGGGCCATATCACTCAGAACCGAACGACTATGGAATGCCGGCAGGAGGTATACCCATGACTGATCCTTACGACAATCAGCGACCACCGATGCCACCCCAACACCAGAGTAGCTTCTCTCAACCAAGCCCCGCATATCGATCAGCATACTCGCAATCATCACTAGCACCTCTGACCGCCAATCAAGGACTTGGACAGTCCACTCCGTCACTCTCATCGCAACCGTACGGTGCATCCATGCCACGCAACTCTTACTACGGAGACGGCTACGACGACTTCGATCCAAATAGTATTGCCGATGATGGAGACGATGATCTGGAACACAGACCGAGCAAGCGTGGAAGTCGACTTGGACTTGTGGGAGGAGCTGGTGGCGCCGCAGCGGGTGCCGGGATGTTCAAGAGCATGCATGCGAACTCAGCACAACCAACAGGTGGAAGCTATGGTCCAGTCGGTCAATCAGCAGCGGACAAATCGGAGTGGCTACGGAAACAAAGCACCGGCAGGAAAAGGCTGAAGTGGTGGGTTGGTGGCCTCGTTGCCTTCCTGATTGTCGCAGCGATTGCAGGGGGAGTTGTGGGCGGTATACTGGGTAGCAGATCTAGCGGTGGTGGTGGAAACTCGCCATCAGCCGGACGTCATGACGGAATACTGGACAAGAACAGTGCGGAGATCAAGGCTCTGATGAACAACGACAAACTGCACAAGGTCTTTCCAGCGGTGGACTACACTCCGTACAACGCTCAGTACCCAGCTTGCGAGATTCCAATGGGCGGACCCGACCAGAACAACGTCACAATCGACATTGCCTTGCTCTCACAATTGGCGCCCTCGGTCAGGTTGTACGGTACAGATTGCAACCAGACCGAACTGGTTCTCGAGGCAATCAAGCTGTTGGATATCCAACAAACGATGAAGGTCTGGATCGGAGTCTATCTCGATGGTAACCAAACTACGAACGACCGCCAAATATCCAAGATGTACGACCTTCTCGACAATTATCCTCACGATAGTTTTGCTGGCATCATCGTTGGCAACGAAGTGTTGTACGCAAAATACCTCACCGCCACTGAGCTGGGTACTCAGCTCGAGTCTGTCAGGGACAATCTCACATCGAAGGGCATCAGCTTGCCCGTCGCGACGGCGGATCTCGGAGACAACTGGGATGCGACGCTCGCGGCGCAGAGTGATATAGTCATGGCCAATATCCATCCGTTCTTTGCTGGAACAGTGGCGGAGGACTCAGCAAGCTGGGCCTACACGTTCTGGACCGGCAAAGACGTGCCCCTCAAGACCCAGAAGACGGGCTCGGTGGGAAGCATCACCTATCCTACTCAGATCATCGCCGAGATTGGCTGGCCATCGCAGGGCGGGAATGACTGTGGAGACGCGACTTCGCCCACCTATGGTTGCACGAGCGACACTGACGGAGCAGTGGCCAGCATTGATAACTTGAATACGTTCATGGACGGATGGGTTTGCGGTGCGCTTGCGAATGGCACGACGTTCTTCTGGTAAGTCCGAGAAACACAAATTTTGAAGGTTCTACTGACCATTGATCCAGGTTCGAAGCCTTTGACGAGCCGTGGAAACATCAGTTCGACAGGTAAGCAATCAAGTTTGGATGGGTCAGAGCATGTCTTTATGCCCTTGCCTTCCGCTATGTATCTGAGACACATGCTGACACTCATTCTTTCGGTCCAGTTCCAGTAACGGCTGGGAGGTAAAACTCACTGAAATGATCCTCCTGTCTAAGCGTGGCTGACCTTACCTTCGTTTTAGCCGTTCTGGGGCATCTTCGACAAAGATCGCAACTTCAAGAAAGGATTGACCATTCCGGACTGCGGAGGCAAGACGGTGGACAGGCCATATTGATGATCCGGCCCAGAGCAACAGGATGGGCCGTGCATGTTTGTATTGATTAAGCGGCATCATTTGACACGATTGAACGAGGGAAGAGGGAATCCATTCGCCTGGCACGAAGTGGTTCGTTTCTAAGTACCATAATTTTACAGCACTGCATAAAAGAACGACATCAGATTGGATGAAAGCCACAGTCCTCGCCGTCTTGCCAGCGTGACATTACGACTATCTAGCACGTCTTGCTGGTTTACCTGCACGCCTGTCAAGCAAGTCGGCTAAATTACATGTACGCCTAATAATTAGCAGCTTGGATAACTTACCTGCACGCCTATTTGACATGTCTACTGAGATGCCTATACACATATCTAGCATGTTCTGCTATCATACTTGTACGAGTCCATCTGCTAACTGTTCAGCTAATCTGTCCCTTAATAGCATGGCACGCATGTGACAGTCCGGCTTCTGGCGGCCGGAGTTAGCATAGCCCCATTTTCCAAATGCCGACGCCGTTTGATCTTTCTACCGCCGTCTGAACTTCCTCGCAGCTCGCATCCTCTTCTACATCTTCGTCCTAGGGAATTTGTACAATCGGGCAGCATGGCAGCCTCAAGATCTGCTCTCCTCATTGGCCAAATTGCCCATGCGCGGCAAGAATGGCAGGCACTGAGCTCGATCGTCAACTTGAAGGTACGCCTGAATTTCCTTCCTTGGGGCTCATGCTCGACTTCGCCATTGGACGTCGACACAGGCGATGAGAGTAGTTGCCCTTTGGAGAAAGCCCTCATTCTCGCCCAAGGCCTCATCTTTGACATGGCTTCTTTAGGAATACGGCTCCGGCTCAAGAGAAGACTTCATCACTCGCTCCAAGGCTGGCGAGTTTGACGATGTCGTTGCCATTTACCGGTCGAACGAATCTACGAGCATAACAGGTCCATTCAACAAAGAGCTCGTGAGCGTCTTGCCCAAGAGCTTGAAACATATCACACACAATGGAGCGGGCTACGACAACATCGAGGTTCCAGCATGCACAGAACGAGGCATTGAAGTCAGCAGCACGCCAATCGCTGTGAATGAAGCTACCGCCGATAGTGAGTTTGTATAAACCTCCACACTTCGTGTCAGTTCTCACTCTTTGTGTAGCTGCGATATTCCTCATGCTTGGCGCTCTTCGTCGAATCACAGTGGCCTTTACCAATGTCCGGGCGAACGCGTGGAGAGGAAGCAACTTCGCTCTCGGACATGACCCGAACAAGAAAGTGCTTGGGATACTTGGAATGGGAGGCATTGGAAAAGCAGTCGCCCATCGAGCCAAAGGGTTCGGCATGTCGATCCAATACCACAATCGCAAACGCCTGCCCGAGAACGAAGAGCAAGGAGCGAAGTACGTGTCATTCGATGAGCTGTTGAAGACATCGGATGTGCTCAGTCTGAACCTGGCATTGAATCCATCAACACGACACATGATCTCAACACCGCAGTTCGAGCTCATGAAGAAGGGCGTAGTGATTGTCAACACCGCTCGGGGTCCCATCATCGACGAAGCCGCTTTGGTTGACGCTCTCGACTCTGGGAAGGTGTTCTCCGCTGGACTGGATGTGTTCGAGGAAGAGCCCAAGATTCATCCTGGTCTGCTGCGGAACGAGAACGTTGTGCTGCTACCGCACATTGGGACTGCGACCTGGGAGACGCAGAAGGACATGGAGTTACTGGTACTCGAGAACTTGAAGTCAGCGGTGGAGGGCAAGGGTTTGATAACGCAGATTCCAGAACAGAAAAAGTGAGCAGCTTCCGACGTCCCGACATGGATCTTCTTTCCGCATTGCAAGAGTTTTGCTAAGCCCCGATCTGCTGCATCGCAGCGAAGATATCTCCAAGAGCCGCCTGTAGCAACGCCAATGGATCACAAGAGTTGACGGCTGCGCTTCATTTTCTTGTCGACGTTTGAGGTGCAATGCGACACATAGAAGGCTGTTCTTGCCCTGCGCCCTTGAACACCTGCATCCTGAAAGGCACCAATGACGAAGAAGAAATTATGCTCGTGGATGCGTGTAGTGCATACGCATGGAAAGAAAGCTCACCGGATGCGCCTCTATCCTACTGCTGACGTTTCCGCGTCCTCTTGCCCACGTCACTACTCTGTTCCGTTGCCAGCTACTGCTCCAGACACCGGAATGCGGATCCTTCGGGAATCAGTGTGGGTGTACAACGAGGCTGAGGATTGAAGCATAGCCAGAGAGCGAGAGGCCGAGCGCTACCGGTGAAGGGCCTATCGCCTCGTGCGACTGCGCAGCACAAGCATGAGTTACACGAAGAAGAGGAAGACCGGCGATTTAAACGGGCGCCGCGCCCGCATGTTTACTTCTCCAAGAACATTCCACTTCATCGTCAAAAGACCACTTTTATCAAATCATCCCCGGAGCTTCAGGCATTGAACCCCCAAAATGCATATCAACGCAATTCCCCTACTCTGCCTTATTCCGAGCATCATCGCCTCCGGTACTTGTGCCGGAGGGGGCAAGCAGGAAAATGATTACTGTGTGTGGGCGCATAACGATGGGCAAGACCATGCATGCGGAGATCACAAAGTCGTACGTCGCCCTGTGTCAATTTTGGTTGCGGGAATCGGTCGTTGACCTGGTTACGATCGTTCTGCAGCTCCAATGCGTGTACAGCCCACGCTATTTGTGGGATGGCTGGTACTGGAGCAAAGTCAAGGACTGCGATGCTGGACACCACTGCCATGAATGCGAATGCGTTCCGAACAATTGAATGGAGCTTTTGATGGAGGAGAGACGATTTGGGCTGGCAATGTAGCTGTACTGCTTTTCGGTGTTCGAGGTGGCTTGCTGGAGCGGGAGGATGACCTCAGTCGGCCTTTGCTAGAAGATGGAATATCAGCTTCGGCATTTGATGCGTCCTTCAATATTCCTGCTTTGTACTGAGAGATACGCCCATGCGTTTCTGGTATCCCGCACGCTTCTCCAGAATGTGGAGATCAATACGTCTGGGGCACAAGCTCTCAACAATGCAGATATGCGGTTGGTGATGCATATGCGGGACCACAAATCGCTCCACAACGAGCGATCACACATCGGCCTGAGCGGCGATTGAGCGGAACCCCGCGCGCTGTCGACCATATGAAGGCCCTCCTCTTCCGCCATCGTCGGAGAACTGGCAAGCAAAGACTCGAAGACCCAGCTCCGACTTCTGGAAGCGCTCTCTTCTGGACGCTCTTTGATCCCGAAACTCGTGGCAACTACCGACCACTCGACTCGACCCTAGCCATGGAAGCCACTATGCCCAAGAAGCCCACAATCTGGGAGGACATCGTCCAGTATCGCCGAGCATACCTCTTGACCGCCGTAGCATCATTCGGTGGAATGCTGTTCGGTTGGGACACTGGCCTCATAGGCGGGGTCTTGACGATGAAGAGCTTTCAGGACAGGTGAGGCAGTACTAGAATATTCATTGAGAAGTATCGCTGACGATCTCAGCTTCGGACTCGACAAGGTCAACCAGCCAGATCGGTTCGCCAGTCTTTCTGGAAACATCGTATCGGTGCTCCAACTTGGATGCTTCTTCGGCGCCATGTCGAGCTTCTACACCAGCGACACGTTTGGCCGTAAGAAAGCGCTGATCATTGCGGATGTCATCTTCATCCTCGGCAGCTTGATCCAGACGTGTGCTGGTCTACACAGTCGGGGTCTGGCTGAGCTCTATGTCGGACGTGTCATTGGCGGCTTTGGAGTAGGCATGATCTCCGCTGTCGTTCCAACGTACGTGGGCGAGAACGTGAACAAGGAGATTCGTGGTCGGTGCATCGGTTGCATGCAGTTGTTCAAGTGAGTTGAATTCTCTCGGTGGGTGTGAAACTGTTCGACTGACGATATGACAGTGTCACTGGAATCATGCTGTCGTACTTTGTCAACTACGGCGTGAATGAGAGTGTGTCCAGCACCTCCTCGTCGCAGTGGCGGATTCCTTTCGCTTTGCAAATGCTTCCTGGAGCACTCCTTTTGATTGGTATTGTGTTCCAGAACGAGTCGCCTCGATGGTAGGGTTTGCAGTTCTTCAATTTCATGCGCCCGACTAACGACATTCCAGGCTCGTCGAAAAGAACAAGGTCGAAGCCGCTCGCAAAGCTCTCTCACAAGTCCGCGGAAAGACCTTCGACCACCCGGACGTCGATCGCGAGCTCGAGGACATCGTCCAGGACTTCCAAGGCCACGAGAAAATGCCTCTGCTTGCCCAGATGAAAGCGACCTGCTCGAGCGGCAAAGTCTTCTACACCTTCGCCATGGCCGTGTCTCTCATGTTCTGGCAACAGTGGACCGGGACGAATTCAATTAATTATTATTCTCCCCAAATCTTTGAGGCGGTAGGGCTGGAAGGTAGGTCGGCCGGACTCTTCGCTACTGGCATCTACGGCGTGGTCAAGGTCGTTGTCACTGCGCTCGGGTTGTGCTTTGCGACCGAGCAGGTCGGCAGGAAGTGGTCGCTCATCGTTGGAGGAGCAGGCCAGGCGTTTGCCATGTTCTACATCGGCGTCAACCAGGCCGTCAATCCTGTCGCTCCGGGATCGCCGTTGAACGGAAACAGTATCTTCGCCATCATCTGCGTGTACTTGTTTGTGGTGTTCTACAGCTGTGAGTGACATCGGGAGGGTGTGGCCGTCATTCGACTCGTCAGCTAACATCTCTATTAGTCGGATGGGGTCCTGTACCGTTTGTGCTGTCTGCAGAGTGCTCTGTGAGTTCTACTATTGCCTTGACTGATACCAAGCACTGACCACAGTACAGCCGAATCACGTCCGCTCCCTCATCATGGCAGCAGCACTCATGACCCAATGGCTGTTCAACTTCATCATCGCTAAGATCACACCCATCATGCTGGCCAAGATCACCTACGGGACGTTCCTGCTCTTCGGCTCCTGCTGTATTTTGATGGTGGTGTTCACTGTCTTCTGCATTCCCGAAACGAAAGGCGTCCCGTTGGAGTCCATCCATCTGTTATTCGAGGGTGGTATTGTCAAAGGTGCGTTGAGAGATACCGTGCCGAGACTGGCGAGAGGGAGGCTATTGCAGGGGAACGGCGGGGAGGAGTCTGAGGTGGACGACGATGACGAGGAGAGGATGAAAGGAAAGAGTGTTTCCATTCATCATGTGGAGAACCGTTAGATATGGACGCAAAGAAAAGTCCATCCAAAGAGCCTTGAAGATTCTTGTGTCAAATATCACATGCCAGAAAGCTGTTCGCTTCGTCCACGGCCCGACAGCTCCGCAATTGACTTTATTGGCGTGAGGATTTCGCGAGAACGCCATCATCAGGGATCTGCAAGCGGTAAACAAACAAGAGATTGACGAATAACAGTGAGGTTTCTCTCGTATTGCTCCTCGTCAGCGTTGTGGTGGACTGAGATGGGGAGTCGTAAGCATTCGACAGGAGTGAAAGTGCAGTGGAAATGGCCAAGTTGCTGTGTGTGTTCTCAAGCTCTGGCTCGGCTTCATAGCAACGAGCAAATGGCAAGGCTATGAACGCTTGATGTGAAGATTCCACATCATAAGAAGACCTTTGCTGCCGTTCCCCGAAACGATGAAACTAAATCGACGTCATCACCGAGGCTGACAATCGAGAAACGCTGCCGCCCCGTTTGGTTGGCCGTCGCTCGACGCCGTTGCTGGGCTGCTAGCGTGTGGTCTCCACTTCCGACTGTTTGTGTTGCTGCCAGGGTTCCTCATAAATCGAGAACATCTGCCATTCGACCCTCTTCACTTCTCCACATCACCCTCTCCAAGAACAACAACAACATCATATCTCTGCTTCGTTGTCCTTCCTCTCGACAGACTTCAAGCTGGCATTCCCACTCCACGACGCCTGATCTGTCACCCTCCAGACCAGCTCGTCGTCCTTCGATCTCGCTGAAGTCGAAGGTCTCGAGCTCTGCTCGTCACGCTGGATTACAACGCTGCACTCCCGTGAGTATGATTCATTCGTCAATGCTCACGATCGAGCACTCCCACTGACATTCTTCCCAGGGTCTCGTTCAGCGTCTTCCCATCGAGCTACCGCAACAAGTCCTCGGAAACCGAAGTCACTACTGAGGAGAAAGTCACTGTCCAAGGCGCTGGACGGGATCGACGACGAGACGATCGATACCGCGAGGACATCCACATCACCGAAGAGCAACGCTTCGGACGTGACAGGAGAGACCGCCGCGAAGACAGAGTCGACACTCGCGTAGAGGTTGACATTGACAGGAATCGGTAAGTTTTGGCCGACCTTTGCTCTCCTCGAGCTCATCATCACCCTCTGCATCATTCCCCGGCCGTTGATCTTCACGCTACGATCTCACCCGCCTCACTTTCAACGCTTCACCGCCCGCTCCACACCCATGCCTCGCTTGAACAAGCTACAGCGCGCTAGTGTCGACCTAGCAACGGTCAACAAAACGCCCTTCTTCACCGTTCCACATCCTCAACCGTCCGCCGTTTGTACGGATCTCTTCTTTTGCCAGACCATCATCGCTGACCGTCGTACTCACTCATAGCTACCGCGAACCATTCCAGCGTTACACCGACGCTCAGATCGACGTTCAAGATCGTGATTACGACCGCGAATACCCTACCCGTCACACTCCAGCCACTCACATCGACCTCGATTCTCGAATCGACGTTGCCGAACGAGACTTCCGTGCCCGTACCACTCCTTTCGCAGAGGAGACCCGTTGGGAAAACAAGTCCACCCACGCCCGCCAGTACCCCGCCGAGCGTGATACCGTCCGCGTTCAGGAAGAGCGTATCGTCGAAGGTCCGCAAGAACACCGCCACCGCGACATGGGATATTACGACGAAGACGGCCACTACCACAGCTTGCGTCACGGACTCCACCGCGCCGCCGAGAAGATTCGTCACCCATTCGAAGGAACCAGCCACCACGGACACGAACACATCCACGTTGAGCGTGAAGAGGACGTTGTCGTCAGAGACCAAGAAGTCAGCATGAGTGCTCCACGCTACACCGAAGAGCGCCGCTCTGCCCGCCCTGCCGGCCCACCCAACACCATCACCATCCCATGCCACCATATCCGCATTGGCGATCTCCTCATCCTCCAGGGACGCCCATGCCAGGTCATCCGCATCACCACCTCTGCTCAGACCGGTCAGCACCGCTACCTCGGTGTGGATCTCTTCAGCAAGCAGCTTCACGAGGAGTCCTCCTTCGTCAGCAACCCAAGCCCATCCGTGGTCGTTCAGAACATGATCGGTCCTGTCTTCAAGCAGTACCGCGTGTTGGACATCCGCGAGGATGGTCGTGTCGTCGCCATGACCGAGACTGGTGATGTCAAGCAGGGTCTTCCCGTCCTCGATCAGAGCGGCCTCCTCAGCCGTCTTGCGGACTCCTTCAACAACGGCCGTGGTAGCGTCCGCGTTCTTGTCATCTCTGATGAGGGTCGCGAGCTTGCGGTCGACTACAAGGTCGTCCACGGTAGCCGCTTGTAGATATGAACAGGTACGTGGTGCTGTTGTCCCGTCGGTTGTGAGCTTGCTGACCTTTACCAGTAGTCAACAATGACACATGATTGTATGCATCGTACAATATGGGAACGAAAAACATGATGTCGGTCGATTGAGTTGGTCCAAAGCCGGCTTGATGCAACCGGCATCGGAAACATGAGAGCTCTCAGCTGCATCTGGACACGGCGTCTTGACATGCTTGGATGCTATGAGACCATGGCATGAAGGTTGGGATAGGGTAGAACGGTCAGATTGTTGATAGTGTATCGAAATTGTAATGTCCTCAGTAACGCACCTCTCAGATCTTCTCATGACCGCATCGCTGAAGACTTCCGGCCTGGGCCCGGGGACCCCTTCACTTTAGTGACGTCCTCTTCTGGCCTGCGCTTTCCATTTCCATCTAGCGTGTCGGCGAATAAGAAGCTCTCCAACGGCGCGCCTTCGAGCCAGGCGGGGTAATGGGTAGACTTCTATGCGGTACCAAGATGAGGACGAAACAATAGCCGCGGTCGTTGCCAAACTGTAAGTAGACGCCAGTCTCTTCGTCCTCGATCTCTCTCGTGCCCCATCACCATCCACAGAGACAAACATCCGCCATACCATCTCACCGCCATGGGCTCGATCGAACAAGGAGAAGACCTCTCCATTCCCTCCCTCCCACCATTCCCTTCCGACATTCCATCCGCGCCTCTCCTCCGCATCAACCTTAACCGCCTCCTCGCCTCCGACCCAGAAGAAATATCCCGCCTCTTCTCCGCCTGCCGCGACCTCGGATTCTTCTACCTCGACCTCCGCTCCGCCTCATCCGGCGACATATCCGGCCACACCCTTCTCGACTCAACTGATGATCTCTTCCGCCTGGGCGAGCAAGTCTTCGCTCTACCAGTGGACGAGAAACAGCAATACGACCTCATGGATCAGAATTCATACTACGGCTACAAAGGTCTTGGACAAGGCGTCATCGATGCCAAAGGTACACGCGACCGGAATGAGTTTTGGAATATTTCCAAAGATGATATTCTTGGTCTTAGCGAGCCGATTGTTAACCCGGAGATTCTGAAGCGGAAGGAGAGTCGGGAATTGTTGAAGACGTTTATTGAGCAGAGTCATGGTATCGTGAGACTGGTCTTGCAGCTGTTGGATGCTTCGCTTGGCTTACCGGCTGGCAAACTGGAAAGTCTCCATCGTCTGCAAGCGAATAGTGGAGATCAAGTCCGATGGGTACGCTCGCCGCCGAAAGAAGAGGCGATGGATGCGCAGCAGGCGGCGTTGGGCGAGCATACGGACTTTGGAAGTGTGACGGTTCTGTTCAATCGATTGGGAGGATTGCAGGTGCTGCCGCCGGGGGAGAATGAGTGGAGGTTTGTGAGGCCGTTGAAGGGGCATTGTGTGGTGAATTTGGGGGATGCGATGGTGAAGTTTAGTGGTGGGGTGTTGAGGAGTAATGTGAGTTCCTTCCCCTTTCATGTTGTCTGATGATGGTATGAGCGTGCTGATTGTGCTGTTTTAGATTCATCGTGTTGTTAATCCACCTGGCGAACAGGCGAGGTCGACACGTTATAGTCTGGTGTATTTCAGTAGGCCGGAGGATGATGTGCTACTGCAAGTCTTGGACGGTAGTAAGATGATTGATGAGGAGCGAAGAACGGAGGGTAGTGGTAAGGACGATGAAGTCATTACGGCAAAGGAATGGATTCTGAGGAGAGCGTTGGGCAGACGAGCTGGTGGAGACTGGAATAAGAGTGGTGGAACTGATACGGAGCGGTTGGAGAGGGTTGGTGGGATGAGGGTGAAGGCATGATTGCGAATGGAGAGTTGGATGCTGCAAAAGTCTCAGGAGCGTTCGAGCAGAAGTGATCCGGAACTCCTGTACGGTTCAGAGTGTACCCGCTGTACGGCTATACAACGTCGCAAGTCGGTGTTATTCGGTCATGACCTCGTGACCTCTTCCGTCCGGAGGTGGTTTGCGCAGCCACGATCCAGGAGTTTGCATATCGTACGCCGAACCTGTGACGGTAAGAGAACGCTTTGAAACTGCGTTACCAAGTGCCCATGTTTCCGATGTCACCCAAATCGTCATGAGATTCAGCGTCATTGTCAATGTAGCATGAAATTCGGCACGTGGAAATCTTCGATTCCGTAGTACGACACCTCGAGAACTTTCGTCGACGGCATTTCGGCACTTCCACTTCATATTCCCTATGACAGCAACTTGGTCGCGTGATGAAGTAAGCGGTGCCCGAGTAATGTCAACCGTGCCGGCATCTGTATCTTTCACCTTTAGCCGACGCAAGACGGTGCGGCACTCGCACTACGCCGATTGACAGCGGGTGGCTTCGCATAACGAGCAGGGGATGACCTTGGAAGTCGTATCCATGGCGTCTGGCACTCGGCTACAATCTTGGTGTCGACATTGCCGAACGCGAGTGAATGCACCATGGCCAGTCTGATGATGTCCGTGCCAAGGGAGACAGTGAAGACATCGTTCGCCCAGGCCCCGGGAGTTCCAGTGATAGCGAGATGATGCGTCGAGGATTGTCGAGATTCCTGACAGGGATTCATGCAGCCTGGGCCTCGGGGTCAGCAGCCCAGCCCAGCCCAGTAGTGTCTGCACAAGGCAAATCGTCGTAAGCCGAACATGTCCACTCCTCGGCGCATGAGGCTCGCAGCTGGGAATGGAATCGTCGAGATGACCTCTGGTCATCTCAGAATCGCGATCACGCCAGTGATGAGCCTTGCTTTCCTGTCCTCTGCTGTGCCTCTGGTTGTAGAACGGAACGGACAAGGTGAGACATGCCAGGGGAGCGGAAGATTTTTGGCTTTCTCGCCTCGGTGGTAGCCCAAACTCTGGCAGCACGATCTGCCACCAACGACGTCAGGTTGGAGGCCATCTCCTTCGGCTTGGCTACATCTGCCCAGTGATGGGACAGATCGCGCGCATTGCATTAGACTCCTCACGCCCCGACACTGCGGCATTGACTTTTGGTGTCCAGAGGAACGGAACGGACAGGAGGACTTTCAGATCTCTCAATCATCAGAGTCAGAGTTGTTGTAGTCATCGCCGTCGTCGAGCAGACCAGTCTTGTGTTACCATCTTTATATCATTGCACGTTGGGTACCCATGTGACGTACCGTATCCATCAGCACAACCCTGGTCCAGAAATACCAGCCCACGAGAGACACACCAACCACGCTACCGTACCACTCCTCCTCCTCCTCAACTTTTACCACACCACCACCACGACGACCATCTCGACATCTTCCTCCGCCACCTTCCTCTCCACCCTCTCTCCGCGCTGGCCGCTCTCCGCGCATTCACCCGTTGACTGCGCGCTATCTACTACCCGCGCACCGCCCGCGAACACCCACGCTGGGCCAAACTTTGGGAAACACTTTTCGAAGCCCAACATTAGCAGCGAATATCCCTGCTTCACCGCATTACGACAGGTAAGCTAGTCTCCTTCCTTTCGCTTCGCTGGCTCTTGCTGTCCCTGCTGTTGTCGACCGCATGTTCATCCCGTTGAGGAGAAGACACCGCGATGTCGGATGCGACCTTGACTTGTGTCTGAACCTACTCGACGAGCTACCCACCTCACCTTGACGCCGCCCTTGCCGACCACGGTCGCCATGGACGGAACGAAGAGAAGATCGACGCTGACTGGTGTTGGCGGGGAGCAGAAAGTAACGACCTACATCGCCCGACCGCGGACAACACCGCTGGCCATCCACCTCCCGCGCGTGAAACCCATCGCCGAGGTCACCATGTCCTACAATCACCGTCCACTGTCGCCGGGTGGCAGGCGTATCGCCAATCCCAATCGCTTATCCGACAATTCGCTGGACCCTAATTATTACACTTCACGACACAGCACCTACGCCTCGCCGAGAGCCAGCACTGGTGTGATTCCGATCTCCACGCAGACATTCATCAACGTACCGCCTCCACAGGCCGCCCGACCGGTCTCGACATACGACTCATACTCCGGCCGACCGCGACGCTCCTCACTTGTCGACGGTCAGCGTGGAACCACTACCACCACCACTCATCTGCCGTCCCGCACCCGACCAAATATCGTCCAAACCGAGGTCATCCGCCCGGCGAGTCCTGTGAAGACTTCACGAGAAAAGGACTACTACATCACACCTGCGATTTCTCAAGAGCCTGCGCGAACGGTGACCCACAAAAAACTCTACAGTGTGGACGACAACGGTGCGAGGCTGGTCGCCGACGTGAACCTGCCTGTGCCCGCCGGTGGAGAGAGAAATCACAAGCGGAGAAACAGTGTGGACCGTAGTGGTTATCGCTCGAGTGGTGTGTCGGAAAGAGAGCGTGATCGAGGACGACGAGGATACCACGCCAATGGCACAAGCAACAAGCCAAGAGACACGAGCATTGACGACGAAGACGCATACTCCTACACAGACCCTGCAAGCATGTATCGTGATACTGAGCCAAGATGGAGAGAACCCCGCCTAAGGCGCGGCAGCGTGGATCGCAATGGCGGCACTTCTAGGGAACGCCCCGTGAGTGTCCTCGATCCCACCTTCGGCATTCGGCCTGCTGCCAAGGAAGTCGGTCCACCTCCAAGCACGCGAGGATGGGACAAGATCAATGACAATTTGGGCCGCACGAGAAGCGTTAGGGACGAGCCTCGACAGGTCGCGCAATCGCCGACCCGCGGAAGAGGCTATGCGGACCCCGTGTATCTGGACCCAAAGGCAGGATATCACGCACCAGCGCGAGCAACCTCGAGCGACCGGCGTACTACTGTGCATCAATACGATTACAGCGGAGCAGATGATCGGGAATCGAGACGGGAGAGGAGACCTAGTGTGACAAGAGACGCTCGTCTGGATCAGAGTGTGGAGCGGCGAGGCTTTGGCATCAGGCCGGAGGTGAGACACCAGCGGCCCGAGAGTCAGGTCCGATACGCAGGGGACGGCAGAGGCAGCGACGAACCTTTCGAAGCCCAGAAATACCGGGACTCTGGCTATGGCGATCCACATCGGAGGGATACTGCTCCGGAGTTGTATCCTCATGATATGCGGAGACTAGAACAAGAGAAGAAGGATCGAGAGCTTGCGGGCAGGGTACAAGCTGATGAGCGAGATCGACATCGCGAGAGGGATCTTCAAAGAGAGGTCCGCGAGAAAGAATCTCGACGACGCGATGAGGATCGAGGCCATGATCGCGACCAGGATCGAAAGAAGGATCGTGAAGTGGATCAAGATCGGGAAAGGGAAAGGGAACGAGCTCGGCAGATGGAGCCTCCCGCTGAGCGAGACCGCGATCGACATCGTCGGGACACTGATCGCGACCGAGATCATGCTCGAAAGGAGAACAGCCCACGGCAGAGCACTGAGCAGATCTCGAAGCCCAGTTTATCGCAAGCAGCGACTGGCGGTCTAGCGGGAGCCGCTGCTGCCTTTGGGCTGACAGGTCTCTTGAACAAGGTGGCCGACAAGCGAGACAAGGACAAGGACCGTGACCGAGATGACCCAGATCGAGACCGTGATCGCAACGAAAAGGACAGAGAGCGAGGAGAGCGTCGCGATAAAGATGGACGAAGCGAGCGCCGCGAAAAGGAAGAGCGAAGTGACCGACGCAATGGAGATGATCGCCGCAACGGTGAGGAGCGAGACTTCCCTCCGCGAGAACGGCGGTCAGGCAAGGCCGCTAGCGACGAAGAGCTCCGCGAACGTGAATCCGAGCGTGACCGATATCGCGATCCGGATCGTAGCCTCGGATTTGCATTTGAGAATGCTGGCGAGCCGCCGAGGAGTGCTCCACCGGTCAGCAATCCGGACTGGAAACCCGATAATATGAAGGAAGACAGGTCGGAGAAGTCGTTTCCACCCCAAGAACGTAGCTTCGATAACGGGCTAGAAACGCAACCTCCGGAACGAGTGCCTGACAGAGGGCAGCGAGACCACCAGCGCGAGCAGGAAAACAAGCCGGCTGAGGTTCCTGCTTCGACGATTGACGCCGACGAAGACTACCGTCGTCGTATGGAGCAAGTTCAGCGAGAGCTGGGTGTCTCGAGAGACCACGGCCGTGGCTCTGATGACCAACGCGGCTCTGATTCGGATCCTGATAGGGCACGGAGACGTCGCGAACGAGAGCAGCGTCACAGAGCTCGTGAAAGTCGTGGCTCGCCTTCGACTGCAGCTGTTGCGAACTCCATGTTTAACGAGACCCCTCCGCCGTCAGCTTTGCGGAATAGCTTTGACAGAGACGACCAATCGACAGTCACTGCTAGCAGCACTGTCACATCCTCCCTACCGTCCGAACTCCGCAGGAGGCCGAGCATTCTGGACATGCCGATGATGGATGAGCCGTTCCAGATCATCGATAACAGCGAGAGCTCGAAGCGTGAGAACCGAGTTCGCATCGTTGACCCACCCACGGAAGAAGAAGAGAGGAGACCGAAAGGGATCTTGAAAAAGCCTACGGCGAAGTTTCCTGAGAATTCGGATAACATACGTGAGGGCGTGGCGCCATTGAAAGACGTGAGTTGTGTTTGATACATTGATGGCGGATGCAAACTGACTCTTCTTGCTAGGCCACCAAGAAAGGAATCCCACCCGGTGCCCGCTGGACAAAGATTGACCGTCGCCTCGTCAACCCGGAAGCTCTTGAAGCCGCACAGGAACGATTTGAAGAACGACTCGACTGTGTGATTGTGCTGAGAGTCTTGACCAAGGAAGAGATTCAGAAGCTCGCTGATCGAACAGCGAGCATCAGAGGTAGGCATTTCCTTTCGTTTCCATTTCTCCACATACCCGATGATCCTTTCGAGGCATCGTCCGAAGTAGTGTCTTCCGACGAAGCGGCTCCAAGGACTGATCATCCTATTCGAAAAGAACGCAACGCAGCTTCCGTCCAATCCTTAGCGCACGAAGCGCCGGTCGCAACGTTTTCATCGTCCTCGAGATCACGAGCCAAGACTCTGGCCACTGCACTGCTTTGAGCCTTGACACGCTTCTGCACCGCTGCCGAGTTGCTCAGTTGCTTTGGACTTTGAACTGCGCAAGCTCTTTGCTCGAGAACACCTGCCATCTCTCTTGCACATACTATCAAGGGCTTCTCCACAAGCTTCGACCGCTAATACTCATCCTCATCAGACTCCCGCCATGAAGAAGACCGCGCCGAACGCAAGTCCTCCCGCCGCACCCGCGACCGCCGTGATCGAGACGAGTACGAAGACCCCAACTCCGAGGATGAGTTCAAAGCGAAGACACCCAAGATGCTGGAAGGTCCATCAACTGGCGGAAGCGCGGCGAGTACAGTCGGAGGAGCGAGTGATGCGGACTTCCGAGAGAGGAGGAGGGAGCGGGATAGGGAACGTGAGAGGGAGAGAGAGCCGGAATATGCGCTGCCCGGCTCGATGCCTGGAGGATGGGACCGGGACCGGGAGAGGAGTAAGAGGGACGATGGGTATTGAGGGGTGGGTGCATTGTTACGAAAGCTTAGCGCTGTGGTAATCAATCATGAGGTTTTCTGACAGTGATTTTGGACATTCGGCCTCCATTTGCAGTGTCTCAGATCACGCATGAAGAACGCTGATGGAACCGTACAGATGACAGACTATGGCAGTAGAAGGCCGAGAGATGTTCAGCTCCGAACATCGCTTTGGTGGATGCTTGCCTGCAAGCCGGATCCTCGAAGATACCGCATCAATTGGAAGGCCGCATTGTCTGCAACTCGCCGCTGTCTTGCTTGCCGTACATAAGGTGCTCTGAGACATGATGCGCCGGCGCAGATGCAATGCAGGTCTCAAAAACAGTCGTCTGTTTGCTCTTTCGAGCAGGCTGCGACATTTTGAATGCTTGGTTCATCGACCAGGCGTTTGTGCATAAGGAGTGTTGAAACTACCTTGGTCGTGCTAACCGACATTCACTCAGCAATTCACGCAATACTAGTTACGCATTCCGCCGTCCCGTGTTTGCGCCCAAAACCACTCGCGAGCCCTCATACTCTCTCCGGAGCATCCACATCCTGCAACATGGCCGCCGCGATGTCCTGGAGTGGCGAGAAAGTCCTCGGAATCATCAACCCAGCGACCGATACCTTCACTTGTGTCGGCTATGCTCCTTCGAAGAACCGGCGCTGCCAGAACGCGATCGCTGTTGCCAATCGTCATGAAGTGCAGAAACGGATACGAGCGCTGCCGAAGCACTTTGGCAACTCCGTCGGTCTCCGCCACGAGCTGTCGGTCATTGCGTCAAAGGCGCTGTGCAAGCACGATCATCAAGAACAGACCGGCGATATGGCTGAGCAGTGGTCCGATGTCATTGCGCGGACGTTGCAGAGACAGAAAGGCGGACTGAATGGCGCACTTCAGCAAGGCGAAGAGACTGTTTTCCTCCAGCAGCCCGACAAGAAATTGATCAACACCAGGAATCCGGACATCCCATCGTTGATGAAGTCGGAGCCTCGCGAGAGGACTTGGACTACCAATAAGTCGCAGCGCAATGTGAAGCAGAAAAACGAAGGAACGATGGCGACTGCCCGGTTCAAGCGCGAGCAGGAGGCGGCGCAAAAAGTACGCAGAGAGGCGAGGTACCAAGCCTTGAAGCGGACTGAGGATCAAGCATTCAAACGATTAAAAGAAGCGAGCAGCCGAGCAGATGAAGCCCGCAAACGGGCGGATGACGTGAACAGACGACTGTGTGAAGTGGGCGAACGAGCGGATGACGCGAATATGCGGTTACGGGTGGTATGCGAACGCTTAGATGAGGTCAACAGTCGAGCTGAGCAGGAAAAGGCCGAGAAGCGCGATCAAGTCCTCCATCGTGAAGCCGAGGAGGCTCGTCGTGAAGCTCGAAGTGCGAAGCCCGAAACGCCAGAAGAGGATCGCCGCGAAGCCGAGCAACGGAAAGCGGAGCGCCGCGAAGCTGGGCAACAGATAGAGGAGCACCGCGAGGCTGAGCAACAAGAAGAGCCGCGAGAATTGGAAGAAGCGGCGGCCACAGATCGCACCCCAACCGAGCCCGAAGGAGAATCAATCTGCAACGACGCATGGGCTATCAGCTGGACCAGATACGAGCGAGCATGGTCGAAGCTATCCCGCGTCAACAACACCACACTCGACGAACCCATACGCTCCATTCCTTGGCCAGTCAAAGGTGGCACGTTGAAGGAGGTGACCGAGGCAAACGTCCAGGAATTCTTCTACCATGCCCCTAAGAATATTACGGACTGGAGTGGTAGCTTCCTTCAAATGTTGCGCCTGCAGCTGAAGCGTTGGCATCCGGATCGAGTGGCGAGAGCGCTGCCACTAGCTCAGCGATCGGACGACGTTGTTGCTAAAATGGATCTCGTGGTGGCTTTCATCGAGGAGATGGTCAAGGACGAGGAGGAGTGAATCGGAGCCAGAGCAAACCCTGCGGGAGGGGTATCGACTTCATTTGTCACCACCGCCACCACCACCACCGCGTGTGAACTGCAACCACCGTTCCTCTACGGACCACAGAACAACATGTTACGATCACAGTCTCCGTTTCCTCACCAGCGACCTCCGCCGGTCCACAAGGCGTCTGGTCGACCCGCTGTCTGAGTCCCCAACTTCAGCACGCCCTGAAATACTCCTCCACCGCTTCACCCGCACGATACGACCAGTCCCAAGCTCCACGAAAAGAGAATGCAGTCATAGCAGCAAAGCACCTCTGAGCAATGTCTAGAGTCAGCGAGATGGGGGAAATAAGCATCCGGGACTTCGATGTACTCTGAGTCCGTGAAAATGCGCAGCACAATCCCGGATAGCGGTGAGAAGGACCATAAAAGACATCTTGAATACAGGCCCTTGCTTTCAAGCTTGAGCGTTGCCAATACTATGATTAGCCAGACGAGACGGTCATTCCTCGCTGCCTACAACAGGCCAAGCACGGAAGCCTGGTCACGGTGCGCTCATTCTCAGCTTGTGATGTCCACTCACACAACACGTCCGATATGCCTAGATTTTCCTTGAAGCAAAAGTTAGGCGCTCGGATTTTGTGCGGTATTTGTGCAAAATCGCAGGGCAAGGTAAGTCATCAAGGTTTCATCCTTGTTCGCACATCTTATTTACCTTTGAGCGATCCAATGACCAGGACACCAGGTGAGGCTCGGTTAACTCGACTTAGGTCAAGGGTTCGTGGCGCGCGGGAGGCGTTCGCATCGGTAAAGTAGGCGCTCCGTCCCCTGACTGTTTCAATGACCTCGTTGACCGAGAACAGATCATTACCTCTGCTGCGAAGATTGTGAACGTCCTCTGAGTATGCCGAAACGACAGCCTCTTCGATGCGCTCACGCGATGTACCAGGGAGTCCCGAATACCGGGATAGAGCTACGGTGAACCCGGCTGGTCCTTCGACTTGACCGACCCTCGTCGAGCTGCGCCTCCCCGTCCCGACGAAGTCGCAGCGCTAGCCTTTCCTCATCGGAGCACCTGGACACTTATCGCGAGACTATGAAATGGATCGCCTGTCCTCGGTCACGGACAGACATTCCTCAAGTTACGGTATCCTTGAAAGCAGTGTGATCTTCTCGCTACAACGAGTACGTGCCAATGTGGTGCACAAAATTATGGCTGGCTGCCGCCAGCTTATCGTACACTCTTCTCGAAGCGGCGCCGGTTGCTGAACCGTGTGAGCATCGGCAAAGCCTACCAGAAGGATGGACGAAGCATCAACGTGTCGAGCCGAACGCGGTACACGATGTTCAAATCGCCCTCACCATGGGAAACCTTGACAAGGCTGAAGACTGCGTGATGGACGTGTCAGATCCCGACTCACTCAATTATGGCAAACACTGGACTGCTCAACAAGTGCAAGACTTTTTCCGCCCCACCGACGAGACCATCGATGCCGTACGTCAGTGGATCGAAGAGACCATCGCGAGGGACATTGATCACACCTTGCACAAGGGACATCTTCGGTTCATGGCGACGACTTCTGAATTGGAGAGCTTGCTGGAGACCGAATACCACTACCACCACCACGATTTGGTTCGGCGCGGCGTGCCGGCAACCGACATCTATCACGTACCGGAGCATGTTCGTAGACACCTGGACTACATCACTCCAGGCACAGTTTTGCCGAAAGTGAACAAAAGAAGTCCGAGCAACGAAGAGCCAGGAGAAGCGTCAATTCCGCCCATCCAAGAGCGTGATCTGCTCAGCGCCCGCGATATACCATGCAACGTCACAGGAATGTCGCCTCAATGCATCAAAAAGCTATACGGCATCCCAGACACTCCGCCAAAAGCAGTTGCAGGTTACGAGCACGCCATATACTCGACCGGCAATGACCCCTGGGATCAGCTCAGTCTGGACACCTTCTTCAGTACTCAGACCAATATCCCGAAAGGCACTCATCCGAAGTCATACAATATTGCTGGCGCACCTGAACCTGAGGCCGAATACAGAGGTTACGTTGAAGAGACGAACATCGATTTGGACGTGACGTATCCGCTGTTATACCCTGCGGAGATTGTGTTGTTGAACGAGGGTCCGAAGGAATATCAAACAAATAATGCCGGATACATGAACCTGATGCTCGACGCCCTGGATGGTAAGTATTCCTCATCCAAGCCATGCGATATGTGCTAACATCTACAGCATCGTATTGCACCTACACCGCGTATGGTGAGACCGGCGATTACCCTGGACTAGGCGGCGAGGTCAAGAATAAGGACTGCGGAACCATCAACCCGCCTAAAGTCATTGCATCTTCTTGGGATGCCACTGAAGACTACATTCCCTTGTAAGTCGGGTGTCGAGAAATGTTTCGAGACGCTGCACAAGCGCTAACACTCCTTCGCAGAGCCTATCAGCGTCGTCAGTGCAACGAATTCATGAAGCTCACTTTGCAAGGCGTATCGTTCATCTACGCGGTCGGCGACTGGGGTATAGCGAACGGTGGTCACACATGCTATGGTCCGAAGGGAGACATGTGGGGTGTACCTTGGCCCGCGAACTGCCCTTATGTGACCGGAGTTGGAGGAACTCAGATCAAGGACGGTGCGGACCCAACGGATCCAGACTCTTCTCCAGAGGAGGCGTTGGACGGTCGCAACCCCCAGACATTGTGGCAATCGTCTGGCGGCATTTCCGCAGTTTACGATCGACCATCATGGCAGTCGACAGCCGTGGGGGGATACCTGGACAATACCAAAATCGATGCGCTAGGTTTCGCTGCACTTGCACCCGATCTTCCCATGCCACAAGCGCTCAACACCACGATCCATCAGATCTACCAGACGGGAGTCAAAAGTGGAGAGTATGGCCACTACTCCACGTTGGGCCGCGGCGTTCCAGACATCTCCGCCCTTGGGGACCATGTCTACGTCCGAGGCAATGGACACACTCTGGGCACGACTGGAGGCACTTCGGCTGCGGTTCATGTGGTGGCCTCGATGATCTCTCGCATCAATCTGGAGAGGATGTACGTGGGCAAAGGTCCCGTTGGCTTTCTCAATCCAACGCTGTACAAGTACGCGGACAAATTCATCCGTGACATCACGGATGGACGACCCAATGGTAATTGTGATCAGCCTGGTTTCCCGGTTGCCAAGGGATGGGATCCGGTCACTGGGCTTGGGGTGCTCAAGTACAAAGAGGCACTGGAATTTTTCCTCAGCCTTCCATAGGTGTTGATTCGGTGTTCCACGTATCTCTGGTGAATATGTAGCTCGAATATGGCTTAGCATTTCCCGACCCTCTTCCGTGAGTAGTGTACCGGCCCGAGCCCACCCAGCAAGCATTTCTGATCTAGATCTCCGTATACGATATGACATCGTCCCAGTCTGGTTCGAAGTTGATCCTTGCGCATTTGGCTCTCTCAACTTGGTCGTGGCTTGCATGAACGAGCGGCATACACTATCGGCAACTTTGCTTGTGGTCATTTCTCGCGCGGTGGATCGCGAAATTATCCTGGTCTTCAGCCTGCTTCAGAAGAACCGAAGCCGTGGTATAGTCGACCTTCTTTGGTTGCCGTCACAGCTGTTCAATTACCTGATCCACCTCCGGCAGGAAGCAATGCTCCTAAGATTGTAGCTGAGACCGTGACCGAGTGCTTGACCACGAAACTGAATGTTCGCAATCATGACTGCATACAAGTTGAGCGACATGTACGGCGACATGTAAGGCGACCTGCACAGAGACATGGTCGGGACATGGTCGCTTGCCTGTTTGGCTATAGAGGCCAGTCAGCCGTCGGAGTATGCCCATCCTCTCGCCTAGTTCTTTCAACGGCGGCCAGACCGTCGAGAGCAGCACCCGCCGGAGTCGACTCTTGGATCTCTTGGTCCTTATGTCTTACGCGGCGGATGAAACATGAGAGCAAGGCGGTCGAGCTGCAGGCAATCTACATCGAGGTGAGCTGTGAGTCTAGAGCTGAGAGATACCTTACCTATGCAAGAAGATATAACGCAGACTTCACCCATATATAGTATACTACTAGTCTGAACCTTATCCTGACTTCACCCTGGAGGACCGAGCCATACCAAGGACTATTTGCAAGTAACTTCGAGAAGCTTGCTTGGAACTTCGATACGCTTGTTTGATTTGCTAGAGAGCTACAGGGGGGAGCTATCCGCAGCAGTTACATGAGAGAATTGAACAGCGTTCATCAGTGCATCCATCAATTCACATCGATATAGAACTATCAGCGAGCGACATATATCAAATTCCAACCGCTTGCGCTCCATCCGACCATCGCTTACTTCGGCCCTAAAGCTCGATGCATCGTGTTGCCATTACCAAGTGCAGGTTGTTGAAGCACTCATTGTCTCGTCCGGTACTGGGAACGTTGGGTTCAGCGCCTTGCGCCTGCGTAAACAACGCGTCTTGTTCGTCGAGTTGGTGTCGGCCTTGCAAGAAGGAGTGAGATACTGCAGCTTCGATATTAGTCGCGGTCCCAGCTCCATAGTCTTCGGTGACCGACCTTCAGTTCTTTATTTTCTCCACTGGAATGTTGGCGCTGTCCGCGGCGGGTGGGTAGTAGTGAGAGGTGGGCTCGTAGTCCCACTCGCCTCTCTTCTCCACTGGAATGTTGGCGCTGTCCGCGGCGGGTGGGTAGTAGTGAGGGGTGGGCTCGTAGTCCCACTCGCCTCTCTTCTCCACTGGAATGTTGGCGCTGTCCGCGGCGGGTGGGTAGTAGTGAGGGGTGGGCTCGTAGTCCCATTCGCCTCTCTTCTCCACTGGAATGTTGGCGCTGTCCGCGGCGGGTGGGTAGTAGTGAGGGGTGGGCTCGTAGTCCCACTCGCCTCTCTTCTCCACTGGAATGTTGACGTTCTCCGCCGCGCGCGCATACCGGTCACCGCGCACTCCAGCCTGGGGAAGGGCGTGGACGATGCCAGTAGCAAGGACAGACGCCAAGGCAATGATGGTGGATGAGTGCATGATGAAAGAAGTTTTTTTTTGGCTGATCAGAAGATATGTTCGGTGGGATGTGCTTGGAAGAAGAAAAGCGGTTCGGACTGCGTGGCGAGCGGCTTTTATGTTGGTTCTGCGCACCGTTGACCTGGGCATTCATGGCGATCGTCTCGGTTGATACTCGATGGCAGCTCCATGTCTTGTCTTGTCTTCGATCTCAACGATTGAGACTAGCGATTCCGAAGTTGGAATGAAATTCCGCTCCTGGCACCGGGAGATTGGTTTCCGTATCGAAGTTGTCACTGAAGTGCAAGCTGCCGTCAAGACGTGCTTCCTGAAAGTGGCGATATCGCTACTAACGATATGCGCTTCTCACGCTTGCAGGGTGTAAGCTGGAGTCTATCGCGTACATGGTCCTTTCCGTTGTTTGAAGCGAAAATGTCGTTATGCGCGATTTCTTGCTCAGTCTGACGCACTTGCTCCACGAGGCAATGTATGCAAAGGCATTTCTCCCCTGGACCCCCTGGTGCCTCGTAATGACCCATCGATGACCGTCTTTCACGCATGTCAGGGGTTGGGCAATAGGCTGGGCGGTGAGTCCGAGAGCGAATGAGCTAGCGATCCTACTGGATCGAGGAATGTAGGCGGTTATAACTCTGTCGCTTATAACTCTGTCGCTTATAACTCTGTCGCTTCTTCTTCGATGTTTCAACGAACGACATATACTTTGCACTCTGCGGACTATCGCCCCGTGAGCGGGCACTTGTCGAAAGTCATTGAAACAAGAAGGATATACTATTCGTGATGCCGTGCGGTCCAAAAGTGGCGTCATCGTTTCTTCCTCTACGATAATCTGTGACAGATGCTTGTCGCGAAGTTCGCGCCGATAACGGAGCATGGATGAACTAGTTCTCTAAATCCTTGTCTTCGGTGCTACCATCCAAATCGCGTTAGGAGCAGCGAGATTCAACTTTGCGAGAACAACGTCGGGCGTTTGCGATCGAGAATGCGATCGAGAATACAGGTGGGAGTTCAAAGATCTCATCGCATGCGAAAGAGCGAGTTTCGGTCCTATTCGGCCACCCCTGTCAAGTTGTTCCGACGAAATGTCGAGCCATTCCCGATCGAACGTACAGCTATGGATCCAGAATCTGGGTGGCTACGGGAGTCTACCGTGGCGACTACTTTCGTCACAGGAGCGTCCACGCGCGGAGGGTGCGTACTTACACAGGCGACTCGTATCCGTTCCTTCCTCCCTTTCGAAGCAGTAACATCGATCTCATGCTCTCTCGAGGCCGGGCCGCAACGTGTGCAATGATGTCCACATACGACACAGAATCGCAAGACTCGTCGATCGCCCATATCGAAAAGGAATGTCTACTCGACGAGCTGAACTACCCACAACACTCACAACACCGGTCGTCGTCGAAGTCTCGCCAATGGCTCTATGTACTTGGAGCCATGATTGCCACGAACGTTCTCTCGATCTTCGCAACGCTCAAGTTGGACGAGATACGACTACACTCCAGCCTCTCACCAGACTTGGAAGAAAGTACGAACATCGCTTTCGTGACCTGTCTCTGACCATACTAACGCAAGACTTCCCCCAGGTCTCTATGCATATCCAGGCCTGGACCGCTCTTTCTCGCTCGTCGAATTCAGCGAGCGTTCTGGCAACGCTACGAGCCGTTGGACATCACCTCCAAGTCCTGCAGTCGACCGCGCCTGGGTTGATCTTGGCGTCCGCGACGGAGGGTTTTTGTTGCCGGCACGTACAGGAAAGAAGGTGGGACTGAGCATGAAAGAGCACTTGTACGATGGACCAGGGACGTTCGACAAAGATCCTGACGAGGAAGGGTTTTTCGTGCTCATCCAGGGCTTTCACGACATCCACTGTCTGGTAAGCACGGCTCAAACGCTATGACTTATCCAACGCGACTCATGATATGCACAGAATGAATTACGAAAGGCGTTGTATTTCAACAAGCCTTACTACAAGCAATACGAGGACGACACGAAGGTCACTGAGCCAAACCGGCGAAGCCATATCAATCATTGCCTTGACAATGTCCGCGAAAGATTGATGTGCACGGCGGATATCGGCCTGATTCCCTCTGTCTACACTGGTCCTCATTCGGAAGCGATCAAATTCGCCAACCAGCACAAATGTCACAACTACAATGCTTTGCTTGAATGGAAACAGCAATGGGAGGCCAAACACCCGGCGTTTGTGCATGCAGGCAGCAAGCACGAGCTTCTGCCTGTTCGGCCTCCTCCTGACGCGATTTTCCACGATCCGAGTACATTGAGCTAGATGAGAGAATGGTTCGACTGGTATATAAGTACCCCTTCACCACGCCGATGATTGGCAGCCAAACAAATATTTCGCGTTGAGTCACATTCGTGCCGCCAGAAATCGAAGAGCAGGACATACAACAGTGCTCACCACTTGTCACCCGCATGCCTACTGGGGTTGATCGAACGGGAAGCTGGTTGTTCACCCATCATCCATGTACAGTCGCATAAATTCTGGCACGAGTTTCATCGTCCCTATAGAACACCTCCGGGCGATGCCTTTACTTGATTCATTCATGAGCTCTCGATGAACTCGGCCAAGTTCCTCTCTCCTCGTTGGCATCATAACATCTTCATGTCCTTCATCGTCCATTGCATACAACGCATCAACAGCCCTTGAAATCTGGGGCGTACTCAAGCGAGCTCTCAAGTTGCATTCATGTCTTCTTGCCTCTCGGTGGAAGCAGCAAAGCCAGCTTCTCTCTGGTTTACATCTGCTGGTCCTCCGCTCCTACAGAGAGGTCCCAGAACGCGAGTAAGAGACAGGACCACGGTGTGCCTTTCCACGACAGACGAGGTGGGCAGCTTGGACATCCTCAAGACCACGGTACAACAATACAATGCAGTGGACGAGGGCAACATGTAGAAATGCAGGCAACGCCTGTTCTGAGAAGACCTCTTTCGAACGAAAGTCGAACCGCGAGCAGGAATTGAATTCAGCTCGATCCAGCCTGAAGATCGCTTGAAGGGCAGGAACCAGACCCTTCTGTTTGCTCAATGTCCAGTACCAAAGGGCCTCAAGCTCCTGCGCAAAGCGTTGTCCAGGGGGAATGACATGATTACAACACGGTTGTTTCAACTTCCCAGGTACCTCTCGTAACACTAGGCCGCGCTGCGAGAGGTAGTTCCTCCTCGCCGGCAGAAGAACGCAATCGGCCCGGCCGCAGCCACACCGAGTGACAGACCTTGGAAGCCATTGTCCATCGAGACAAGGCTGACACCCAGGCCACATCCTCTCAAGCCGAGTGAGCAAGTCGATGATCCCCAAATGCGCAAGGCCTGGAGTATCTTCAAGCGCTTGACGTCGAAATAGACAGTGCCAAGGCCACACTTGTCGTCTCTCGGTCGTGAATCTGCATCCCTCCACGACTTTTCAGCGGCCGAAGATCTGTGTCTGGAGAACAAAACTGACCTTTCCCTCACTTGTGAACACAAGACACACAACGAGGATGCAGTTCGCCTGGAAAGGCAGGAAGGGCAAAAATCAAAAACATACAACACTACGGATTCCCCAATTGTCACCAACTTGAGTACTAGTGTAGCGATTAGATGGTTATCAATGGCTGATCGGACGGGAAGCCGATTTTTCATCTATCTGTGGTCGTATGTATCGTTGGATCACTTTGGCGAGATATAATGCTTCAGCAAGACCTCGCCGACCATTCGCACAACTTCCCACGACCCTCAAGTGAGGCACGATCCGGCCACTCGCCGCAATGATGGCGACCGGAGCAACATTCTCGATCGAGCAGCACCCTCCGTCGAACATATGCGCAGTAGACCGCCAAGATTGTTTGGCGACGAAGAGCGTGGAAGCGAAGCCATCTCATCGTGTAATATCTAGCCGCTTCGGGGCAAACCCCTCACCCAGGCCTTTCACGACCGCCGACCCATCAAGGGCAATGCTCGCCTGGCAGGTTCGTGGAGTACAATGTCTCGCGCGGCGGATTCAGGTACGATATGCACCGCGGAGGTGCTTCGGGGCCGCGTCGGCATGTCCAGGATTTCCCACACGAGCACCTCAATGCCCCGGTCTTCGCTACTCTTAGCGGTCTCGGCAAAGCGAAACAGCATGTCCCATCTCTCCGAGTACTCATCTTACTGCATATTTTCCGCCAGATCGGATGGACGCCCACGTGTCTGAAGAACGCCATGTGTCGATGGTGCGTACAGGCGGGCGATGCATGTGTCCAAGAAGAAGCGAGGCACTAGCAGGGGAGGGTTCGGCCTCTAAACATCACCATTGCGGCCGTGAAGGGATCTCTCATTGCTCATCGTGGCAACGACCTGAGATCGAACATGTGGCATTGCTTGTTCCATGGCCGAGGGGCGCACCAAGCTACCAAGCCGGAACATATGGCTCTTAGCTGTCTCGATGGATACTAGAGCGTCCGAACGAAGGCGATTTTGTACGACCATGGCGTCTGTTGGACGATTGGCCTCGAGTATAACAAGCGGAGGAAGGAAGCGAGTGTTGAAGTATCCAAAGTCCTCTACTGTGTGCTATTTTCGAGCGGATCCAGAGAAACCCACTTCTTCCGTCAGTTCGTGCCTTCACAAGCAGAACGTACTTGGAATACTGACCGATGCTGGACAGACACGACATCCCATCCCAATAACTCGACCCTCGACGCAGCAATCATGCCGTCGATCAAGACTCTAGCCTTGGTTCTGTTGCAAAGCCTCGTGGCATCATCAACCCCGATACTCCAGTCCAGAGCGTCGT
This sequence comes from Zymoseptoria tritici IPO323, assembly GCF_000219625.1. NCBI lineage: Eukaryota > Fungi > Ascomycota > Dothideomycetes > Mycosphaerellales > Mycosphaerellaceae > Zymoseptoria > Zymoseptoria tritici. The sequence continues at coordinate 1,699,839 of NC_018216.1, read as the reverse complement.
CCAACGACTCTACGTGCGGCGGATCATGGTCCGGGCCAAGACTCACCCTCGGCGAAGTCATGGAAAACTGGATCAAGGTCTGGCAAGGCGACCACTCGGATGAGCTCGTGTCCCGCACAATGGTCCCAAACGTCAGCTTGATCACCGACTATCGCCTCGAGCAGAACATTCCCAACGAGCCCACCGTCATGGTACGCGTGGATGTCCACGACTCTCAGGCGTTGCTCAAGTGGATGCTGGACGTGGGCGACGGCGCGAGCTTCATCTACAGCTTGATCTTTGCGGATCCAGAGGGGAAGAAGTTGGTCGCGAGGTGGACACTGCTTTCGACTCTGACAGCCGACACACCGTGAGTGCATACCTCTCCATGAAGACCGATGTCATTGAATGTCTGCTGATGTGTTGTTGCTATTAGTGTGAAGAACAAAGGAGATGAGGTCAGGATGAACGGAACGGACATCATCGAGGTCGATGATTGCTCGGGTCGAATTGCGCAGATCTTGACGTCGCAGGATATCTTCACTTATGCGTATCAGATGGGCATTGACGTCGCCACCACGGACTTGGTGTCGAGGTAATGCGAAATGGTCGTCGAAAGGACTGTGTAGATTGGGTGGTTTCGGGAATCGCAAACCAGCAGCAGTGGACGTGTATAGGCATTAGCACAATGAGGAATGAAGAGATACCCACATGCCCGTGTCGACACATTTTGGTTGGCACTGCCGTCTCATGTATGGCGGTCGTACATGACCACATTTCGACGAATTCCCCAGATCCAGATGTCTCCCAACCCGTGCGGTGATCCAGATCGGAATGAACAGGTCATTTCTCTGTACTTGTACGTGCTTCAGAGGAGGTTTTCTTGATGTTCGTATCTCTTGGGACGATGCCGTCTCGCCTTGGAGCTGAGTCGAGTGCTTCGTTCATCGTCCTCGTCTCCATACTGCGAGCAGCAGCCGCATTCCGACTGCTCGGCGACCGCAGTTCAGATGGCTGTCCTCTTCGTTTCTCTTTCAGTCGGATTCGCGACGTACGGTCGAAGTGCGCCTTCCGGTACTCCAATCCACGGTTCGAATGAAGTCCTCGGGCTGGGAGTGTGGCTCAAAGGCCGGACCATGGCGCCGCAACTGTCGCATTTTGCAAAATGCAGACCATTCGCTCGACCGGCAGACCAGTAGACCAGACCAAGAATCCATTTGACGTGTTCTCATGACGAGGCCAGGCAAGCCGGGTCGATCCAGGAGCTCCCCACCACGCTAATGCGCGGACGGGAGGAGCCGGGAGGAACAATTGGCGGAGAGACAAGCAAGGTGCCGGCAGCAGTCAGCACCGTGAGGGACGAGTCCACTTCTCCCCAGCCTCCACCACACTTCACTGGTCACTTCACGTCTCACGTCTGGTAGAGTCCCAGATAGTCGGAGGCTGGGAGACGACCCCTCTGTCGCAGCCCGATTCCGTACCTGCGCACAATCGGAGAGGTAGAACTAATCCTCTTTCTCTCCACGCTTCAGTACCTCTCCCCTTGCAAGGTAGGCATCAGCAACCGTAGCCACATCACTCTGCAGAGATCACGGCGCAGCTCCAGTTCGCATCCATTCCACCAAGACATACGCGCAAGACATCCTGGTCTTTCGATCTATTCGTCTATTGCGACACTGTGTGACCAGAGACAGGCCAGCGACGTCAATCTCCAATCGATACTAAACGAAGCATCAATCAAGACACTTCACTAAAGTCTAAGACCAACAAACGTCCGGTCTCACTCACAGAACGCAAGACACAATTTACGACACCTCGCGCTCGCGGCTCCTCCCTTCCTCCAACTCAAGTGACCTCCCCTCCGCGCCCCCACTTTCGGCGGCGCAAACCAACTTCACCACCGCATGATCCTCCCCACCAACATGACCACCTCGCGCCAACACTACCTCGACTCGCATCCAAGCCTGAACGCCTCAATGGACGACTTTGAAGCGCGCGAATTCTCGCCCACGATCCCGGACATGCCATCGCAACATTCTGGCTTCCGCAGCAATCACGCCTCCGAATACAGCGAAGCAAGTTCAAGGCGGTCGTATTCACCGCCGGCGTGGAGGAAAGCGGGAAGTGGCTGGTTTCAAAATCATCAGACGTTGGAGCCAAGAGGGATGGCGTATGGGAGTAAAGATTGCAGTCCGGTATATCACAGCGCGGATGAGGAGGGCGATGGAGATTTGAGGAAGGCCAGGCGCATTCCCTTGCCGGAGTCGCCGATCAAGGGACAGAGTCCTAGGACGAGTCCGGAGCCCGTGGTCGAATGTGAGGGAAATGTTGACGAACAAGAAGGTGCAAGTACACTAAGAGAGGAGGACGATGTTGATGAGGAGCTCGAGTCGCCGACTGCGCGCACGCCGACGCAGAACAACTGTGAGTGAAGGCGCGTGTCTCCTACCTTGAGAGGAGTAATACTGATACAGCGAAGACATCAGGTTCTCAACATCACTAGATGTGGTCCAACGAACGGAGCCCATTGAAGCTATGGTCCACAGCATCCGGCGCGCAACACATCATGTTACGAAATCCTCCTACAATACTCTCTTCTACGTCCTCTCCACTCTTTTCCTCTACTGGACAGTTACTTCCCTCATCTCCACTCCCCAAAATGGCCCCATGCCCGACCTAGTCAAAGTCGCCGGCCTCGCAAAATCCTTCGAGCCGGTCATCTACTACTCGGAGCACGGCCACGCGCAGATTGAGCAATTACAAGAAACTGGCGTTGCAGTCTGGGATCTCGGCGAGTCTGTCCGCAGCACAAACATGACTTCTGCGCCTCTCATCGTCCATCAACTCGACGACCTCTCCGACAGCTTGAAAACCCTCGCCATCGAACTCACCCGCTTCTTCGCAGGAGTGGACGCGGATGTCGATTCCATCCTCCTCGTCATGGAATGGGCTCAGCGCGAACTGACCTCCATCTCATCCGAACCACCCTCCACAATCGGCTCCGTCTGGTCCAATGCGCACACAGCTTTAACCCGCATCGGCCTACTCTCCGACTCTCCTCTCGCACAGACCTTGTTGGGACAGACCTACCAACAACGCACCAAGGCGACGCTCGAGCGCACCTTTCACGAGTTCCTGGGCGTGCTAGAAGAAAGCATCAACAACGAACTCGCCTACTCCATCCAACTGTTCCAACTCTTCGAAGCGATCGACAAGCAATTCCTCAACCTCCAACGCACCGTCATCCGCGAACAAGACGCTCAGGAGAGGATGGAAAACGACTTCCTTTCCTCACTGTGGACGAAAGTCATCGGCGTCAATGCATCGAAACTGCGCAAATACGAGAAGAACAAGGAGCTCCTGCATTCCGTTCGGGATCGAACCGTTAGCAACAAGCACGTGCTTGTAAACCACAATCAACGCTTGCTCCAGTTGAAGAGCAACCTGGAAATTCTGCGCAGGAGATTGGTGAGTCCCATGGTAAGGGCGAGCAATTCGAGTACCTTGTCTGTGGACGATCAGATTCGGGGTTTGGATGGGACGTATCAGGAATTGAAGTCGAGTCGGGATGCGCAGAAGAGGAAGATGATGGAGTTGGTTTATGGAGCTGGAAGCCGGCGGGTGGTGTTGCCGAGTGGAGCGGAGAGGGGGATTGAGGGTGGGCAATGAGTTGATGGGAATGGCGTACTTGGGCTTGGATACAGACTTGGGACTGGATGCTGTTTGGACCGGCGCTGAGGGATTGGAATGGATACGGGATGGATGACTGATATGATGGGTTTGGGAAGGACGATTTGGTATGATTGCTTGTTTGCTTGGAACGATGCTTGATGCTTGAATGAGATGGTTGATGCGATGAAGCATTAACCGCTGGAGAAATGCCCAATACACCCATCTATACCAATCGAACGAATGTGTAGACACTACCGTGGCACCTCACTGTCTGCTCCATCATGCCTCCTGCGTCCCGCACAGCATCTCCTCCTTTGACATTGCATCGGGTTCTTGCATCGGACTATTCCCGTCGGGATCACTTCCATCCATAGATCGGAAACGATCTAGCTCATTTAACCGTGCTTGGCAGCATCTTGGCAGCGTCTCGCGGATTGAGGCTGTGCAAAAGAGGAGTGCGCTCCTAGCTTCCGGTCCGCGGACACGAGCTCCCGTGCTCCACGATCGTCATTATGTCAACCCTAAATCCCACGTGCATCGTCACTGGTCGTCGCTGAGAGGCTGCACGTTTGTTTGGTCTCGTGTCAGGCAAAGCCAGGTTTTTCTTTCGCTGGCACAACGAACGTCCTCTTGGCTGCGCTGCGCCTTTCTCACCTTGACCCCGACCCCTCCCCCGTCCGGAGTCTTTCCCATCTCACTCGCTTCCACAGCTTCGACGCATCACCGAAACCTCCTGTGTCCTGCTGTACCACTCGACACGCCGGTACGATTCGACCGAAACCACCCAAGCTCGACCAAGCCCTTCGAGACCCGGGCCTTGTTCTGCTTTGTGCCCAAGTGCCACGCCCATTCCTCCTCCTTCATCCAACTACAAGCTTACCTACACCTCCCCCCTGGTCACCATGAGTGAGTTCCGCCGTCCTTTTCCCATCCTGTCCTCCTCATATCACCTCCTCCTTGTCCCGCCTGGCTGTGCACCTTGGCGCCTCACATTCCCCGACTAGCCAACCCTTCATCTCCCATCTCATCACACTTCCCAAGACACGATCTGTGCAAGCGCCACATACGGACGAAGCCTTGGCATCAATAGTCCATTGCCTCAGCCCGTCGCCGCCTTCGCGCAAACTTATTTGTACACTGGCGCGAGCCGCATCGTACGGCGTCACGACCACGCTATCAGCCATCCGTGTCTTTGTTCTTTCTTCTCCGAAGATCGTCGTCGATCGAGCATCTTCCTACCTCACCTGACCTACCTCCTCACCTCCACCTTACTGATGCGACCATCTTGAATCCAAACAGACAGCATCAAACGCGAATTCTCCAAACACGCCCGTAGCGGCTCCACCTCCAACAACACCGACAACGACAACATGGCTCCCAATGGTCGCGCAACCGGTGGCACCTCCGAGCACACCCCTCTCCTCTCCAGCGCCTCCGACGCAGCGCATACAGTCAAAGCAAAGAGCAAGCAGATGTCCGAGGACAGTCGGTGGTATGTGCGCATGCCGGCCAACTTTGTGCGCCTGACCTGGTTGACGCTGGCGAGCAACTACGTCAACGTCTTCCTGGTATTCGTGCCGGCGGGAATTGTGCTCGGTGCGATGGACAGCAACCCGACGGCGATTTTCGTGGTCAACTTCTTGGCCATTGTGCCGTTGGCGGCGTTGTTGAGCTTCGCGACGGAGGAGTTGAGTGTGAAGCTGGGACAGACGATTGGAGGGTTGATGAATGCGACGTTTGGAAATGCGGTCGAGTTGATTGTGAGTTTCGACGGATGATAAACCATAAACCTACGACACGGCGCTAACAAAACAACCCAAGGTCTCCATCGTGGCCCTCCAAAAGGGTGAAATCCGCATCGTCCAAGCCAGCATGCTCGGCTCCATCCTCTCCAACATCCTTCTCGTGCTGGGCTGCTGCTTCATCGCGTCAGGAGTACGCCGCACGGAATCCTCCTTCAACGAAACCGTCGCCTCCACCATGTCCTCCCTCATGGCCGTGGCCGCGACCTGCCTCATCATCCCCGCGACCATGTATGCCGCGCTCTCCAAGTCCAAGGCCGACTCTGTCGAGAACATCCTCGTCCTCTCCCGCGGCACCGCCATCATCATGCTGGTGCTGTACATCCTCTACCTCGTCTTCCAGCTCAAGACCCACGCTTCGCTCTTCGATGCTGAGGCTCAAGACGGCGAGGACGGCGAGGGTTCCGAGCCGGAAATCCTCGGCCCTGTTGCGGCGGGCATTGCCCTGGTCCTCGTCACGATCCTCGTCGCGGTGTGCGCGGAATACCTCGTTGGCTCAATCGACTCCATCGTCGCCTCTTCCGGCGTATCCAAGACATTCATCGGTCTGATCCTCCTCCCCATCGTCGGCAACGCCGCCGAACACGTCACCGCAGTCGTGGTCGCCTACAAGGACAAGATGGACCTGGCGATCGGCGTGGCCATCGGATCTTCCATGCAAATCGCCCTCTTCGTCACCCCATTCCTCGTCATCCTCGGCTGGGCGATGGGTCAGGAGATGACGTTGCACTTCAAGGGATTCGAGACGGTGGTGTTCTTCTTGAGTGTGCTGGTGGTGAATTACCTCATTCAGGACGGCAAGAGCAACTATCTCGAGGGATGTATGTGTTTGGGATTGTATATTGTAATTGCGTTGGCGTTTTGGGTCTACCCGGAAGATGCGGGTGATATTGGAGGATTGGTTGGTGGATTTTTTCCTTGAGTGGTATTGGGACATGGATGTGAAGATTTGAGCAAGGGAGAAGGGAATAGATTGGGAAACGTAGGGAGGCGGAAGGAGAAGAAAAGCGTGGGATATCAGCTGAGCGCTATGGCGCGGCGTTCGCAGGCGTTTTGAGATGAAAGAAACAGAACCAGACGAAATGCAAACAGTATGCTAAGGAGTCGAAGAAACCGCTTTGTCGATCGACTGTTTTACACCACACTGCTCTCATCTCTTTTTCAGACCTCGCCCGGGAGAGTTCTTATCGTTCCTCCTGATTGAAGCACCTCTCGCATCCAGATGGCAGTCGGGAATGAAGACCGCTCGGGCGCCCGAAGTTGCTCGGCGGTGAGGACCACGGCCATAAGGAAGGCAGACCCAGCACTCACCGGCCGGATGATTGTGCCGCAGAGGTCGTACGAAAACTCTGCAGAGAATTTTAGTGTGCCTTGACCGATGAACGAAGACTTCTCGACGATGATGAGAAGAGCAAGTTGGCTGCGATCATGAGAGATGGCAAGCAAAAGGAGCAGTAAGATTACTTTCAGCAGCAGCATCCGTGGGATGGACCGTCCACCTCGGAATTCGATCAATCAACTATTCATCGATACAGAAGCATGAAGCCAAGGATTCACGACGTACAAATACCAACCTCTTCAACCCTATCTTGGAAAAACACTCCACAGCAAGCTCACTGCAAAAGATAAGAAACCCAGTGGTGCCTCCAAACCTACGAACTCCATTCCTCCATCGAGGTCCAGACGTACTCGGCCTTAAGAATCAAACAAGTCCTCCGCTCCTACTCCTGACCGAAGCAGATCGCCTCGCCGGAATTCTCCTGATACAAACCCGCCTCTAGGACGAGTCCTGGAGGTCCAGGTCAATGTAAGCTCGACTTCGAGGACCCGTTGATACCTGCCGAGAGAGGGCATCGATTGGCTTTCCAACAAGTAAGCGCAATGCCTGCATACAGAACCAAGTCTGGACTCCAGTCTGATACGATCATGGACTCGTTCGGGCACCCGTCGACTCATCCTTTCCTCCAGTTCCTTTTCAACACTGCGAAACGACAAGGCTCCATTAAAGGAAAAGGAACACCCCAACGACAAGACAATCATGCAGATCTCCCAGCTCGCCTTCGTTCTCCTCTCCATCGCCTCGACTGCCTTTGCCGACGGCGTACGTCCCACTCTTTCATCCTTATTCACATCTCGTTTACTAAAACTATATCCAGGTATGCGGCGTGAATTTCACAAGCGATCCTCCCGGAGAGAAGTCCGGCGATTGCCTCTACGGATATGACATCCACGGCTGGGCCATCTTTGTGCCCTGCGCTAAAGTATGTTAACATGATAGTTCAGTGCGACGCATGTGCACTTCGCTAACGGTTCAAAGGACTCGCCATGCTCGGTGCACGGCAAGCCATGCCACTTGGACGCCAAGAGGAACATCCACCAAGCACTCTGCCTTAACCAGAAGGAAGAACCTTACCCGGATAAGATTTGATCTTTCTGCTCGTCTCGCAAACGTGATGGAGAGAACTTTGCGAGGTTGTTCGACGATTTTGGAAGAATGTGGGTACGAACGCGGCGACGTCGCTAATGGATGATGGGCTTGCGGAGCTGGAGAGTTGCGTTGGTCTCTGAGCAATTCGGTATTTCCGACTCCTACTCTTTAATAATTTGGCTTTGCTAGTAATCGGGGTGTTTTTCTGCAGTTTTAGCATAGGAAGTAGCGCAAATGCTAACAAAGTGTAAACCCCTGTCCGAACATATGTCGGCAGTTGTCTGCTCTATTAGAAAGTTATATTAGCTTAAGCATGTTAGTGCTATGCTCCGAAGGATCTAGCTACTTCTTCCCTGTTCTCCTTAAGCTATAGTCCCTTACCCCTTAGAAAACGGTAAGAAGGAAGCGCTATTAAGATAAGGGACCGCAAGAACTATATAGATCTCCTAGCTCGCTATAGTTATTATCTACTTCGAGGGTTCTATAAGTTCTTCTACTATAGTCTATTTACGGCGCGGCGCCGTAATCGACTAATTATAACGACGACCTGCCTTAGTAAGGTAACACTTAAGCAAGAAAGTTAAATTAAGCTAATTATAGTATCTCTATTAGAATATAATGCCTTGTTCCGCTAGATAAACGACGAACCCTAGATCGAGCTATTTACCGCTATTTCCCAAACGATTATAATGCTCTAATACGATGCTAAGATCTTCTGCGATACTTGCTCCTAGGACCCGCGAGTTGCGACTAGCCGGATTAGTCCTTATATACTACACTTATAATCGAGAGCTCTCTTAGCGAGGTTGCCGGTCGAAATAGAGCTATCCGGAATAACTAGCGGATATAAATACCTCTTCTATCTCTACTTCTAACTATTTCTTTCTGCAAACAAACATACAACTAAACAATCGTATAACTAAGATAAAATACAACGAACACGACGAACACTATGTAGATCTCTTAGGTCTCTATTCTTATCCTCTCTATAGTTTCGACCGTCTTCGCCTCTAGCGTACGTTAACCTTGCTTACCTTTACCTACCCGTCTTCGAATTGCACTTACCTATACCTATACTAATAATAATTACTCTTCTAGAGCTATAAAGACCTTAGCCGCCTACCTGCTATCTACGATTTTAGAGGTAGCTATCTATTCCTGTACGCTAGCGTAAGTACCTTACGGTCGAAGAGGATATTTTAATACTAACGGTGTAGCCGTATATAGGATTCGCCCTACGAACACCGCAACGATCCGTATAATATAGATTTAAGGAACTACAAGCAGGCTGTATGCAAGGGACAGAAGAGGGGATAAGGGAAGTGTCGGCGTCGATAAGATACGGTAAAGGAGAACACTTGTTTGTTTGTACTCTTTCTGCGTTGCTGAGGGAAGGAAGGAAAGTCGGAGGTGAGATGGTTGTGGTATCTCTGTACATGAATGCGCTCGGAATAAGAATCCGTCTCCACTCTGTTCCGCCTACCACGTGCCAGTGAGTGGGGGGCAGATCTTCGGCCCCCAAACATCCAATCCTGCACATTACTCGCAAACACTCTGACCCATCCCTCGACGCGACTCATAGATGACCCCAGCTCGTCCACAACAACGATGAACGAGCCTCCTCCCCCGCCTTCCACCTCCGCTCCTCATCAGCCCACCTACGCGCCCTACCCTGCTCCCTCTCCCACGATCTACGCCGCGACCGCCGCCGCCGCACTCACAAGCAGCACCCACTCCCCGACTCAAAATGCCTCGGCGAACCGAAAACGTCGGGCCACGGGCGAGCCGGGAAGTCGAGGAGTTGCCAACTTGACACCCGATCAGTTGGCGAAGAAGAGAGCCAATGATCGCGAGGCGCAAAGGGCGATAAGGGAGAGGACGAAGAATACGATTGAGGGATTGGAGGGACGGATACGGGAGTTGGAAGCTCAGCAGCCATACCAGGAATTGATGAAAGTTGTGAGGGAGAGGGATGAGGCCAGGAGGGAGTGTGAGGAGTTGAGGAGACGGCTGGGAGCCGTGGCGGGGATTGTGGGAGGGTCGAGTGGTGGGTTGGGGGATTTGCGGAGTCCGCTTCCGCCGGTTCATGAGGCTGTGGGTGCGCCAGCGTATGGACAGCAGCAGCAACAGCTACAACATCAGCAAGGACCGCAGCAACCGCCTCAACAGCAGCAGCAGCAGCAGCAGCACCATCAGTCGCAACATCTCCACCCCGACCTGCGCTCGCCGCATTCCAATCACAGCCCGACCTCTGCACCAGCATCTGCAGCACCAGTTTCTCCATACGCCAACGAAGAGGCTGCGATCCGGACATGGTCACAAAGCGCGTCTCACGCCAGCAATAATCCTCATTATCCCACTCCCAGCGAAAACGACTACGACACGCTGCAACAACGTCCTACGCCCTCCTCCCACTCACCCTACGAACCCGCCAATGGAGAACGCCACAACTTGAACTTCCTCCTCGAGTCCTCTACCCAACAGCAACAACAGCACCAACCATCCCATTCCCCTCACAATGCCCAGCCGTACCCGTCCCCTCAGACCGACCTTCATCCTCCGATCCACGCCCGCTTTCCCCTCAACGGGCCACCAACCTGCCCACTCGACTCCCTCCTCCTCGACTTCGCCCACAAACGGCGCCAACGTATCCATTCCGGCGCCACCCTTCCCTCCGCCGCTGGTCCGCCCGGGGTTCTCTTCTCTGCAACCCACGATTTCACAAGCCTCCAGTCCGACCAGCCGATCACATCCATGCTCATCGACGTCCTCTCGAAATTTCCTGACGTGGCACGCTTGCCCGAACGCATCGCCGTGCTGTACGTCATGTTCGTCGTCAGTCGTTGGCAGATATGCGGTGATCGCGAGAGCTGGGACGCCCTGCCGGAGTGGGCCAGGTGTGTGGAGGAGCAGGTGGGCAGAAAACATGCGGCATTTGTGGACTATTTACCTTGGCCGCATATGCGACGCCATCTCTCACATCCCACCTCTCCGGTCGACTTTACAGATTTCTTTGTGCCGTACACCTGCACTTTGTCGCTCAACTGGCCGCACGGAGACGAGACTGTTTTGACGCGTACGCCTGGTCGACCTCGCGCTTCTAGACGCATGTCGGGTGAAAATGCGCGCCGATCAACGTCATCTTCCTCGCCGACTGGGAGGCCGGCTGATCAGGCTGGAGATGGAGCTGGTGGTCTTGAAGAAGGAGAGGCGACGTTGAGTATCAACCCGGCTTTCATGGAGCACTTGAGAGATTTGAGGAATTGGAGTTTGGGAAGTCGGTTCCGCAACACGTTTCCGTTCTTGTGTGATGGAAGTGTGAGGATTGAGGATCATTGAGTTTACTCCGCGTTGGGTATCATGTGACGAATATGTTTGTTTCAAGCGAGGCGTTGGTGGCGTCTGGGTACGAACGATGGTCTGGAGGATGCTGCTTCTAGGTATGCATGGCGATGGATAGGTGATGGATGACAGCATGTAAGAATCGCAAATCAGACGCAGAATGTCGGTGGTGTTATGATTCCGTTGATCCACGTGGCTGAATCGAGTCGTCTCCTTGTCTTCTCTGCGCTCCTCCGCAGGATATGAAGACTTGAGGCATAGTATCAAAGACATGACAACTCCATGCCTCCTCCACATCCCGGATTGCCCCCGCAATGAAATACCGCCCATGACGTTAGTCCGTCCAAATCGGGAAGGTGGTCGGACTTAGCACGTTAAACCCACGTGGATTTGTGACCGCATATTTATCCAATGCTACAGTTTCTTCCTCTTACTCTCATCTACCACTTTCTCACCTACACAATTCCCTCACGCACCACAGACCACAATCATAATGTCTGAGCTCTCCGTCCAAAGCAAGTTCGACCCCAAGGACATGGAGGTATGTACATCCGTGACAATCCGGGTGATGAGTGCAACAGCAAGCTGACAGCACACTCTAGTTCCGCCACTTGGGCCCCTCCGGTCTCAAAGTCTCCGTCTTCTCCCTCGGAGGCTGGCTCACGTACGGAGGTACCCAGAAGGGCAACGATGTCAAGGAGTGCATGCAAGCTGCTTGGGTAAGCTCGACTTTGTGTCCAATGTGGATGGCGACGCAGTGAGAAACCCGGCTGACAGGGTGCTTCCTTTGCAGGACCACGGAATCAACTTCTTCGACACCGCCGAGGTGTACGCCAATGGAGAGTGTGAGATCCACATGGGTCAAGCCCTGAAAGAGTTGAACTGGCCGAGGGATGAATACGTTCTGAGCACCAAGGTGTTCTTTGGCACTGGTACGCACAACATCGTGGAGAGGGACGTGAGGTATAAAAGAGCTCGAAGTTGACATGAGAGCACAGGACGCAAGGAGCCAAACACTCGTGGTCTCAGCCGCAAGCACGTGGTTGAGGGCCTCAAGGACTGCCTGAGGAGACTTCAGCAGCCATATGTCGACATCGTGTTGGCTCATCGTCCGGATGTTGTGAGTGGAACATCTTGAGACACCATGAGTCTTGGATCGGAGACTGATGCTTTGTAGGGCACTCCCATGAAGGAGATTGTCGAGGGCTTCACACAGGTCATCCGCAACCTCAACCTTGTAAGCTCCCGATGAATAGCGATCAGAAGGCTTTTCATCAACTGACGCATTGTTCTAGGCATACTACTGGGGCACATCGGAGTGGAGCGCCGTGCAGATCCAAGAGGCAACCCAGATCGCTGAGCGCTACAACCTCATCGCACCCATTGCCGAGCAGCCTCAATATAACGGTACTTAAAGCGCCATATACCGCTCCTATGCATACTGATCAATGTCTTAGCTTTCCACCGCGAGCGTTTCGAGGTCGAGTTCGCTCCTTTGTACGAACAATTCCAGTACGGAACCACCATCTGGTCGCCGCTTGCTTCCGGCCTCCTGACCGGAAAGTACAATGACGGAATTCCTGAGGACTCCCGCTTCGCTACCAACAAGGCCTTCTTCGAAGATACCGTCAAGTCGCTGCAGTCTCCCGAGGGCCAAGCCAAGATCGCCAAGGTCCGCAAGCTGACCGAAGTGGCGGAGAAGCTGGACGCCAACGTAGCCCAGCTGTCGCTCGCGTGGGCGGCAAAAAACCCGAACGTCAGCACAGTGATCTTGGGTGCCACGAAGGTCTCTCAGATTGAGGATAACTGCAAGGCACTCAAGCTGCTGCCCAAGTTGACGCCAGAGATCATGGAGGAGATTGAGAAGATTCTGGACAACAAGCCGAAGGAGCCGAACAGCTTTGGACGGAAGAGGTGAGCGGTGTCTTCTTTACGAGGGTGCATGTGGTGGACTTTGAAGACGCTGGCTCACGGCTGTGTAGGATTACTCCTTACAAGCCGAAGAAGACGAAGAGTAGACTGTAGACCAAAAGTACATGTCTTTCACTACTCAGTGGGTCGAAGCATCGTCACATGTCGCAGCTGCCTAATGCTGTCAAGCGGAAAACTGACTCAGCAACTGCTGCCTTTGTTTGCGAGATGACTTGCTTTCTCTTCCACTTCATCATCATCCAAACACTCACTTTCGTTCAAGGAACCCTGGAAACTACAATGCACGGCGTTTGGGCCAGCAAGGATCGCACACGATAAACACAATTGACCGTACTCCACGGGGAGCTATCTTCTTCTCTTGGTAAAGGCACTGCGCCTTCTCCCAAGCTGGCCAAAATCAGCGAATCTTATCTAGATTCGGCGACGAAGCAACAACGAGTCACACTCCCACGTGAGGTGACGGAAGACATTCGGCAGCTCATCGTCGAGTACCCGGCTGTCGCTGGCTTGACCCAGAGATAGGTGTACTTCAATCTCCTACCGGAATTAATCGATCGTGAGCTCGGCGCATCATCACCGTCATCTCTCCTTCAATATCTTTTCCAATCAAGCATTGACAAACGCAGCTTGGAGCTACTTCAGCATCTTCACCCATAACAAACTTCACCAACTACAACAAGACCGCTGATCACGAACAAACGCGGAGTCACTGGAGGCAGCATCGCGCACCACGCTCGGTCACATCAGATACAGCACGAATACAAACAGCGCACCATACCCCCGCGCACTGCTAAGCGGAGCAAAACTCAGGTTGCAAAACACGACGTCTGACGCACAGGACAACGTGAGGCAGCGAGCAAATATCCGTGGTCTTCACTAGCTACAGTCACCATCGACTTGTAACAGCGAGACTTCATATTCTCACTGCCACCTTCATCATAGCACACCTTTCACCATGGCGGACATCGTGGACCAGATCATTCTTGCGCAGAGCGCACAAGAGTCCATCACCGAGCGCATCGAACGAACATGCATGCGCAAGCTCTGCATGAGCACTTCACTCTCCGCCAACTTGCACAAGTGCCACCAGCAAAATCAGTCGCCGCTTTACTCCGTCCTCCCAAAAGAGCTTCGCGACATCATCTTCGAGTATGCCACTGCTCAGGAAGAAGACACCTCCAGGGCCTACAAGACGACCGACTTTTGGTGTCGACCCGGTAACACTGCGCCCCTGATCGTGCACACCAACCTCCTTCTCACCTGCCGTCGGGCTTATCTCGAGTCAAATGCGCTGCCTTTCAAGAACTTCACTGTGCTATTCTACTTCCACCCGCGGCGTGGACCACCGCGGAAGCCACATGGGCTCTCATTCTCGCTGAGCAGGCGCGCTGCGTCACCCGAGGTCTTCCAACGCATCGACACCGTCGTCTTGCACACCCAGATGTACGTCGGGGAAAATGAGACGTTCTCGAAAGACGGCGGAGTAATCCCTGACATGCTCTGCGCCATTAGTCCTCGCTCTCTGCGCATCGTCATCAAACACACTGATTGGTGGAACTGGGAGGACAGCGCTCCGCTACGATTCAAGACGCAATGGTTGCAGCGTTTGCTTGACGCCCATTATTGCGCTGACCTGGAGATCTTTACCCTCGAACTCGAGACACTGGACCGGAACAAGAACGATCTGAAGATAATCGTCGACGAACTGCTCACGATACGCTCGACGCCCCGCCACCGTTCTTCAGAACCCCCTTCCTCGCCTATGACCCAGCTCACAATCGATCCGACCTGTTCACCAGCTGTCTCTCACTGGACCGGCCCAGCTGATATTGACGAGCGCGACTATAATCCTTACAAAGGTTTGACTACCCTCGACTACCGCGTCGAAGTCCTTACCTGGAAACCTTGCTCTGTACCCACTTCTTCCACTACCACTCCGGCCACCTTGTCTACACCCCCCACCCGCTCCTACAGGTGGTTCGCCCGTTCTCGAGCCGTTGCCGCCGCCGCCGCCGTCGCCGCCCATGACCCACGCTCCTTCCGTGGTCGGTACTCCGTCGCGAGACAATTGGATCTGGCAACGAGGGATTTCAAAGCAGCAGACATGATGCTCGAGGGTATCCGGACCCGTCACGCGGATGTTCGACGGGCGCGAATGGAGATGAAGGCCAGGAGAAAGCTGTGGAGAATCGGCGTGGCAAACACGGAGAGAAAAGTCTTGACAAACCGATGGGCGGCCGAAGCGAGTTTGCTGGAGTTCGGTGATGAGGAGATCGATGTTGAGGACGGCGGAGAAGACGACGATGGAGGGGAAGAGGACGAAAGTGATGAGGAGTCGAGCAACAGCGGTCGGGCCGGCGGAGATTCGGATGATGAGGACATGGATGATGACGAGGATGACGAGGATGATGAGGACGATGAGGATGATGGGGATGATGAGGACTACGAAGATCTTGAGGATGTGTACATGTTCGATGCGCGTGGAGGCGACGAGAGCAGTGAGGTGGAAGACTGAGACGTGGCTAGGTGAATTTCAAAGAGCACCACGATTCAGTGGCGCGAGTTAGATGTCGTTCGACACATCTGCCTCCGCCACAGACACGCGGGCGTTTGGCATGCAAGGACCACTCGCGGCATCTGGATGCGACCAGGAGACCTTTTCTTGCAATAGACTGTTCCGTCAGTGGAGCAATGCGGTTTCACTCCACGCCCGACGATGTATAATAGTTAAGATCAGAAACATTCCATTCAATCGTCATGAAAAGACGACGGCGGCAGTAGTATCATCGCAAGTTCGCTAAGAAGTGTCGTTCACACATAAAATCATAATGCCCCATCAACATCCGCCTTCACCACTCTCCACTACAACTTCGCCTCAATCGCCTTGATACACTCAGGAAACTCCTTCCAGTTGTACATCGTCGTCGCCGTCTTGGTCTGCTCCTTCAACGTCTCGGCCATCTGCTTTTCCTTCTCCGCTCCCTCTTCCAGCTTGTAAATCCCGACATACCCGATACACGGAATTCCCGCGCGCATCGCCGCCGTGGCACCGGACTTGGAGTCCTCAACCGTCAACACCTCCTCAGGCTTGACGCCGAGTTCTTTGCAGGCGTGCAAGTAGATGGCGGGGTCGGGTTTACTCGACGGCGGGGAGAGCGAGGTCGCAGCAGAGTACACGTGTTCGTCGGTGAAAAATCGCATCAAATTCGTCCTCTTCAAACTCGCCACCACTCTCGGTTTCGCCGACGTGCTCACCACACTCATCGGGTACCCCTGCGCCTTCGCCCACTCCAACTGCTCCGTCACGCCGGGACACTCCTCGCACTTTTCGCTCAACTTCTTCGTCACGCGGCCGAGTTCCATGTCGACGTACTGGTCCACGTCTTCCGCGGACATGGAGAAGTTGTGTTTCTTTTGGAGACCGATGAGCATGTTGCGGAAATTGTTGCCGACGAAATCCTCGAGCAGGGCGTCGGTGTCGTAGCGGGCGTCGAGGCCGTATTTTTCCATGATTTCATTGGTCAGATCCGCGCAGGCTTCGAAGGCAAGGCGCTCGGATTGGCAGAGGGTGTTGTCGCAGTCGAGGAGGATGTATTTGACCTAGTTTGGAAGTTAGTTGGGAGCTAAGTACGTCATTGGGGGAGGGTTGAAGGGAGAAGTCGGAGGGAGTGGGAGATTAGGGATTGAGGGGTGGACAGGAAGGTGGTGGCAATGTCGACGCCATTGGAGGACGAGGAATGCTTACTTTGGCCATTTTTGCGGTGTTGTGGTGGGAGGATATGGTGTGTGGTTTTTGAGGCTTGTAGATCTCGCAGTGGGGTCCGCTGGTTGGGTGTGCTTGGTAGTGCGAAGATTGTTTGTGTGTGGAAGATGTAGTTGTTGGTCGGAGAGTGGAAGAGGAGTAGTCGATCCAAGAGAGCAGTATGGAATAATGTCAGGAAGAGGAAGAAGAAGAAGGGAGATGTTGAAGTTGGAAGCTAAGGACAGAGTCATGATGATCCTCTGCCGGATCCACGTGTTGCAAAGGTGGATCCGCTCCCCCTCCTTCCGATCTGCACACCTCCGCAAAATTCAAAACCTGCAGCGATGATGCACAATTTGCTGCGGGATCGAATATTCACGCGAAAATGGAGAGACATCAGATGGTACTCTCCCGCGGTCAATGGACGCCTCTTCCTACAGTATGCCATCTGCACGCGCTGGCCATGCCTGTCTGTCTTGTCTCCACATGGCGCGGGACTGTCTTCGGGATGTCATGCAAAACCGAGCACACAGCCGATATCGACCGCGAAACCCTCCGAATCCTCCTTATCTCTCAGCACTGATATCACTCCCATCAAATCTTGGTAGAGGGCTGGCAATGGAAGCCGGCCAAAGCCAAAAAGTGCCTCATCGTCGTCGGGCTTGTCACCTTCTCCTCTCACACACATCAATCAACTCACCGCCATGGTTTGTGTTTCGCTGGTCGGTACCATCGTATTAATGCTTGCATTGCTGCGACGTCCCGTATGCTGTGTCCGGTAACCCAGCCGATGAGCGGTGACTGCCCGACGAGACGTGTCAAATGCCATACACATCGAGTGTCTCACCGGCGCTTCACGGAGGTCCCACCTGTCGCGCGGGGATGTTTGCTGAGAGTGTGTTCCATTGAAACAGCGCATGTTTCGATATTGAATGTCCAATGGGTTGGATGTTGTATGCGGGGTTGGTATATTGCTCCGGTCTGGACTCATGTACCATAGCGGAGCCCCCAGACGGCGGAGAAGTCTGGAGAGGGAGGAGATCAAGCGTGAAAGCGGAGCCTTTTGCGGAGGAAGGCGCTGAAAGAGGTTCGAAGATACCGAAGCGCTTGGTATTCACTGAAGGTGAGAGATGAGCTCGGAATAGACTACAAGTCCATGTTCCTTCCTCTCCAAGTTCTTCCGTAATCTGTACAGTGCCAGGGCAGCTCTGTCGTACCTGCTTCCGAATCGCACTGTACTTGACATGGTCCAGCTCACAAGAACTACCGCCGGCAATCACGAGCAATCTGTGCTGCTGATTGCAATGCGACAACTACACGTGCAGGGCTTGACAGTCAGTTTTCGCCTGTCATCAACATCGACAATTGATCATGGGCGCCATCTTCACGTGTCGGTGAGCGATATCCCATTCCTCTCTAGCCTGGGGCTCCACATCGTTGCCGTAGCCCCGCGCGCTCTGCGGCTTTCCTGCACTCCACTCTCCACCTTCGTCATCCGCGCCATCTTTCACCCCCTCAGCATCAGGCTTCAGGAAACGGCGCCTACCGAAGAGCACTTCATGGCAACACCAACGTCAGCACACCGGTTGGCCGGAGAAGCGCAATCCTGGACTTCACATCTTCCAACCTCGGGCGATCGCGGAGAAAGCAAGGTATCCCTCCAAGATGAGCGATCCTGCAGTGGTCAACATGACGCCCACCACCTCATCCCCCCGCGCCTCACTACTTGGTCTCTCAGTAGAGCTCAGGCACCTAATCTACCAACAAGTCTTCCTCCTTCCCATCGACCATCAAGTCAGCAGTTCCTGGAAACTCACCTTTGACCTCGAAAAACGTCGCTCCCAGCTGCTTCCAGACCTCAACCCCACCCGCCTCTCAATCCCATGGCTGAACCTCTCCCTCACCAGCCGGACCCTAGCTTCCGACCTCCGCTCCCTGATGAGCTCGCCCAGCTACGCCGCTGATGAAGAGCTACACACCTACACTCTCGACCTAGAAGGAGAGGGCGAAGGTCTCATGCTCGGTTGCCGTCTCGGACCCACGACTTGGGTGTCTCTGCCGTGTCCTCCTCAGGATGTCAGGATCCTCGACGTGCGGTATGATACCAACACCGGCCTGCAAACCCACGGCGACGCCGGACCGAGCCGGCTTACGACTGCGCTATTTCAGACGCTGAATCTGCTCATTCATTGTGGGCCGAGACTGGATTTCGGACGCGTCTTGCCGGAGCCGATGAGGATTCATGAGTTGAAGATCGAGATGGCGAGGAAGGGGGGTGTGCGGCCGGCGCGCGGGGAAGGTGGGGAGGTGAATCCGTGGGAGAAGCGGGCGACGGACCCGGAGATGATGTTGTATGCGTTTGGGAGTCTGGTGGGGATGTATGTGAGGACAGGCGTGTGGAAGGGCGTGGTAGATAAGGTGAGGATGAGAGGTGGTGGCAAGACTTTGTCGTGGGATCCGGAGGATGTGGAAGGGGAGGGGATTCCGCCGGAGTGGAAGGGGTATGGGTTTGAGTGGGGCTTGGAGGCGTATCAGAGGTAGTTAGATCAGCATGGTCGGTGTCTGCGGGTTCCGTCCGAGGCCGGGACATCTCTGGCGAATGCGTTTCGTCCATGTCGACGATCCAGAGTGATGAGTCGAGGTCGAACTGAAGAATGTAGCCTCACCTCAATTCTCTCCCTTCATCCCCACTTCGCGGCAGCATTCGGAATCAGCCTCCTCGCCAACGCACACTCCCCCTCTACACCCTTCCTCCTCGCCTCCCTCACCTCCACACTCCCCTCCATCGTGCGATTCACCTTCCTCTTCCCATCACCATACACCACCGTGAAATCCGGCAGTACCTCTCCCGGGTGCACCACCTCTCCGGCCGTGATCTTGCAGAACTTCCCCAACACTGCTCCCTCTGCGATTGTGACTCTCCCTTCGATGACACTCCCTTCTCCGATGTTCGCGCCAGTTATGTGGGTGGCGGGTCCGATTGTTACGTTGTCGCCGATTGTTGTCGGGTTTGAGGACGAGGCGGATATGACGGACATTTCGGCGAGGGTGCAGTTGCGTCCAAGGGTTATAGGGCCGGTGGTGGAGGTTGTAATGGAGTATGGGTGTAGGATGGTGTTTTCGCCGAGGGTGACGGGGTGGGTTCCGGTGAGGACGGCGAGGGGTGAGATGGTGGTTGTCGGGTGGAGGGTTGTGGGCGGTTTGGGGGCCTCGGCGGTGGGAGGACGTTTGCTGGACATGGCAGGCGGTTGTGGATGGAGGTGCGGTTGTCCGTAGTGTCTGATGAGTTGTAGTTGGAGGTAAGAACTACATCGTCGTACTTCGAACGAGATCGGCGCTTTCGAGATACGACGGGAGATCGGCAGATCCTCGAGCCGGACAATGATGCCCTGTAGTCCTTCGCGCTAGCACGCATCATCACGTGACTGAGAGCAGAGGTCCCTCCTCTTCGATCTCACTTCACCCTAAATCTTCCCTCCTCAGCACCGCGACCAAGAGAGCACAATCTTGCCCGACATGAATCTGACGAGGCTCATCTTCGATCTCCGTTCCAAGATGGGCAATGCTTACCACGTCGACCGTGTTTCCTGGGCAGTGTTCGTGGTATGCCGGGGGCTGAGGTGAGACGAATCTCCGCGCCGAAAGATCCCTGGAATAATGTGGCCGGGCTGGGTATATCAGCCTGTGATGACCTGATGAGCGTTCGACCGCATTGTCCGACTGTATCCGCAGCAAGCATCGGTGTCTGTTCGTCGTGCAGGACGACCGTGCAAGTGCACGCTCGATTGCAACACAGCGGAGATGGCATCAATCGCATGAGTACGCAGACGACACAGCCTGTGTTGCACACGGCGTCGGTACTTGTTTACGAGCCGAGTTTCAAACTGGCGTGCAGCTGCCGGTGAAGCTACCAAGAGTCACGACTCACGGCGTTTGGTGCATGGACCAATACCAGATTGCAGTCATCTCACGCCAACGATAGACCCCAACCAGCCAGGACTTCGATGTGGCCAGAGGGAGTCCAACACACCCAGGTCGAGTCCACGTCACGATGGGTCGTGCCGGCCTGGAAGTCGTCGATCAGCGCGTGTCTCGCGCAGGGATGCAAAGCCTCCATTCGGCAGTGCAAGTCTTCATCACCGGCAGTTCCGACAGAATATCTGCCTACACAACGTCTGAATCTGCGACACGTCGGAGACTTGACATTGAAAACAGATAATGAGCTGACGACGGACCCGACCGCAGAACGGTAAAGGTTTCCTGCCACGTGGTTTTGCTGATCCAGAACCAATACGATACAGTGATCACTCCACGAACTCCGACGCGCCAGGAGGCTACCCTGACCATGGGGAGGACTGAACAGCGGCCCAGCCCAGGCAAACCTTGACCAAAGCCCGGATCGTGCGCGGTGCACACAGCGCGCAACCCTGGTGACGTGATGCTAGCTGATGAGCCTAATGTAAAGGAGAAAATGCTCTGTGCTCGTCTGTCATCGTCGCGTCCGACCTAACACCTCCATCCTCTCGACTGACCAGCGGCAGTCACGGCTACAATCGTCAACTCCGCGAAATTGGACACGCCGCAGGAACCTCGTACAACCGATTGGGCAGTGCAAATTTTGGGTTTGAGACGAGTTGCGACATATAGCGAGAATGAGCACGGCCTACCTCTTGACCAGCCTCGTCCGAATTCACGACTTTGCAGCCTTTCAGACAGCAAACATCTAGGACGCCGTACACAATTATCATCACGACAGACACCATTCGCGTCGAAATCTGCTCAGCGAGCGCCCACACACGCATCAGTCCTGCTCAGCCATGGGTTGGAAATTGAAGGGCGGGAAAGCGCCAACGCCCAATAAGCCTTCCAATGGAGATGCCGCATCAGTCCACGGGCGCAAAGTGTCTCTCGAGAACCGACCTTTCGACGAAGACATTGGCGATCAATTTAAGAAGAATGTGCATCGACCGCCGAAAGGTGTCCAGAACTGGTTCGATGCCTGGCCGTCTGATGGAGAGGACGAAGAGGAGGATGATGATGACAGCGATGATGATTATGCGAAAAAGGGAAGGGGGAAGGGCGGAATGGATACTGTTCGCAAAATCGCGCCGGCCTCCGTGCCGACCCTTCCCCAGGTCGACAGTCCCAAGAACACATTGAAGCCGGCCTCGGTCTACGCACCTCGTAGGTCGCCTTTGGACGGCGTTTACGAAGATCGTGGTCGGCCGGCGCGGCCACAACACATCGGTCACACCGCCGGACAGAGGCGAGTGGTGCAGCTGCCTAGACCGCGCAGTGTGGATAGTGTCCGTTCCATCGCGGCGAGCGAACGCTCAAAACACCTCTCACCAATGAAAGCGCGATTCGACTCTCCAGACATCGACCACGTTACGCTTCGAGAAAGAGCCAGGTCAGCGCTCTCCGATTACAGCATCGATGCAAGCTTGCCGGATATCCGTGCCAGCCTCATGGTCGATGATCACTGTTCTGTTATTCTGGGATCTGCTTCGACGGTGGATCTCTCGAGGTTGCCGTCCATTAAACCGCTGCAAGTGGCGACTTCCCCCATATCGACGAATTCTCCAATCTTGAAGCCCAGCTACAGCCTGGACAACTTCTCCTGGTCTTCGAGCGCCTTCAGTGAGCTTCAGCATGAGCAGTTGAGTCCGGACCAGTCTCTCGGATCGCCTGATGGAACGGCTCTAGCATCTTCGGACGAGATCGGGCCTAGGGAGATTGCGCGTAAATTTTCCCACGATGCGGGCTCTCTCCGTGAAATGCGACATGCACGAGCCTCATCGCGGCTGCCGATCCTGTCTACAACCGGCCCTGTCAATGTTGTGATATGCAACGATGCGGTGTCAAACCCAATCAGAAAGACGAGCGTGTCAACTGCTCCAACCCCCGAGTCTGGTCATGTGGTCGTGGTCACCGATGAGGAGATGGCGCTTCTGAAGACCATGAGGCAGAAGACCTCAATGGTACCAAGTCCCTCCTGGAGCGAGACTATTGGAAAGTTCCCCGCTCCGGCTGAACAGTCGCCTGTCACACCGCCGATGAGAACGCCGCCCTTGCCGCGGAAAAACAAGAATCGTTATTCGAGTCGCAAAGACAGCGCAATGCCATCTGCCAAACAGTCTCCAAATGTCCAAGTCGAGGCCTGCCGCGAGTCCGAGGCGCAGAACAAGACAAAGACCGAGGAATGCTCACACGGCGAGAGCTACCTGGACTCCGAATCCTCAGCCTCTTCAGTCGTCAGCGTGGATGAGACTCGGAGCATAACGCCAGTGCGTCCCACGTTCCTAGAGTCCCGCTCACCACCGGCGAAAGATTGCGACGATCCTTTACGCGCAAGCGCGCAGAGGATATCAGAAGCACGCAAGCGAGCCTCAACCTGGCAACCAGAAGTAAACGACGAGTCAAATCATCCACCCGGCCCCGCAAAGCCTCAAACAATCAGCCCCGAAGCACAACGACGACTGGAAACGTTCATCGCCACCAAAGGAGCGCCGCCTCCCCTGAACGTATGGATCAAGGCCACCACCATGCGACGAGAAAACACTCTTGTACCACCCGTGACCGACGCCCAGGAAATGCCCATGCCTCGCGTAACTCCCAGAGCTTCGCACAATATGCAACAGGTCTCACCACCACGCCTTCAGACCCCTCACCGCGAACCCACACTACCTACGCCTAACCTCGGCGCCCAAGGTCACTCCACCCCAAACCTCCTCGCGCAAGACCCTCCTCCTCGTCGTCGAGACCCGATGACACGCTTCAGCAAGGTCCCCATGCCAAATCCTCTAAAATCGCACCCCATCGAACCCTCCCTTCCTGCCGCCTCCCTGCACTCCCGCAAATCCTCGCGCTCCACCCAAGCCCCCGAAGTCATCTCCGCCACCGTCCGCCGGCTTCCCTGGGACACTGGCCCGGTCATCCCTCTTTCCTCCGTTACCACCAGCGGCAACATGTCTAACGCCTCCCAATCTACCCTCTCCTCCTACGATACGTGCGAGCAATTCCCATCCGAAGTTCCCGCGTATAGCTCCCACGGCACGAACGACTGGACGGACACGACCGATCCTCGCCGGTCAAAGTCGCGCGGCCGGAGACTGACTCGACGCCCGGGAGAGCAGGGTGGCAAACCGGACGGCGGTGGCATACTGCGAACGGTAGAAGTGGGCGTGAAGAAGACGGAAGGACGAAGAAGGGGACTGTCGGCTGCGGACGATGGCGGATTAGCGCCGGGACTGGATCCTTGGCATGTGCTTGCGGGAAGAGCGCCCGCGGTTCGGGCGAGCAAAAGTCATGGTGGGGGTTTGAGTGGGATTTATCAGCAGCAGGGAAAGGGGACGAGGGCTTGAGGGGTGGGAGGTTGCGAAAGGAGGGTTTCAGAGGTTGGGTGATGAGCCATGGGAATTGAGCACCGGAAAGTGGGCATTGCGATGTGAGAGGCTGCAGGAGCCCTTCGTTGGAGATAGATGGCGAGGAGAAGGATGATATTCGCCTCGGTGCATATTGTGTGTCTCATTGCACAATGTATTTTATGGCTGAAGAATTCCAACGGCTGCGCGTATATTGTATCGATATATGAGGCCTCTTCTTCCCATCCCCTCGATCGACCTCGCCAATTCTCGGAAGAAGTTGAACATGCCATTCGATATGCCTCCCTGATCTCAAATGCATCCATCTCCTTCGCAGCGGTACACCACTGAGATATCAGAAGCATTTACTCCCACCAACACTACAATATGTACTACAGCAGTCGTTGTTTTCGGCGCACGTATCTAGGGATGGTGGATCAGCAAAGCAGATTCCAGGTTGTTTTCAAGATGGTAAACTCCAAAAGGAAAAATTTCAGGAACACTTACACCCATTCGGAAGGCAAGACCAACATTTGCGCACGCCGAATTCTTCGTGGCACATGGGTTGATCGGCTGGACAAAACCCACCTCCATCTTCGCATCGATCTAAAGAGTCGTTCCACCATGAGTGATTCTGGCTTTTCGCGTCGTCTCACGAAGAACCTACGGCGACATTTGCTGGCAGACCCTTCGAGAACGCAGGTCAGTCGGTTGCAGCATCCGATGTGGGCTTTATTTGCGCCGCAGATGGCTGGGGCGGAAATTTAGTCAGGTCAAGACGGTCTTTCATTTGGGGGAGAGAAAGAGTGTGTGGGAGAGCGGACGTACTTCCATCTCCGTAACAGGGGGTCCTGCTGGCTGCGATGGTGCCGAGAGCGAGCAAGAGCAGAGATTGCGTGGGGAATCGCATTCTTGCGAGAGGGAGCTGGAAGAACTGCAGTGGGCGTTGAAAGAGCAAAGAGTACGAGCACGAGGACACAGTTCTGTGGTCGATGCACTGTTTTGCGGCGTATTGGGCAAAGGTTATGTGAAAGAAGTCGTAGGTATCGGATACGGGTCAGAGATCAGCCGTGGAGATAACGAAGGGAGCTATTATCTGCTTTGGGTTCAAATTCGCGATGGAGAGGGAAGGTTCTCTAGCGCTAGGACGATGCGTTCTTCCGGCACAGAGGACGCCTTAAGCCTCATGATAATGCCGACGCTGGCAAGATGTGGAGGCGATGCATGCTGACCGGAATTGGCCTGGTACAGAGTGAATGGGCGCGTTCTTGTCCTCCTTCGTGGGTAGGGTGGATATGATGTCTAGATCTGTGAGCAGGACGAAGAACGTGGTGGACAGGCAAGATTGCGCGAGATCAGACTTGATGCTCATCGTGAGTAGTAGCACTGTCGAGACAGCTTATGCCGAATCCTCGTCGTCTTCGAATTCCATACAGCGTGTTGGCACATCGGAGTGGACACCCCCATGTGGCCTCCAGGGGCCAAGTCCAGGGTAATTACGGTCGTCGATTAGACTTAGGCCAATCCAGTGCCCGGAATACCCCCTTGAAGGCGACAAGGGGGTGTCCACTCCGATGTGCCTACCCGCTGTACCTTCGTTAGCTTCCCTGATGTTTTTGCGCCAGGTTTTCCTGGGAGGAACGAGGTCGGGTTCTGGAGACGGCGCTGCAGCGGCTGCACAACCGCTGAACTCCCGAGCCAATGCAGCATCGAGACCTTATCGATGCCTTACTGTGGAGAGGTCATCTATGCCGTCTCCAACCACGAGTGAAGTTTTCGTAAGCACGAGACGCTTCGCTCATCCGTGCCTGGTCCTGGCGCTCGTCCTGGCGTATGTAGATTGCGGTGCAGCCCGGAGTTGTAGAGCTCTCGCAGTAGCTATGCCTCATCTCTGCACGTTATGCGGATCGATAGCCAAACTTTTGCGAGTGGTCATGCTCCTGCGGTTCAATCTGTCATCTTTGTTCGCCGAACGATCTCTGCTATACTTCTTGCAGCGGGTTGCACATCGGTGTAAGCATCCCCTGTGTCGCGCTATTCAACGCGAGGTAAATCGCACCAATGGGCAACGGTCGATTCGAGTGCAATGTATACGCCCTGATGACTGCCCGGGGTAGCTCCATGCTAACCTCACCCGCCGTACGGGCTCGCGAAAAGCGGGCAACAATTCGACACACGTGCGCCGCGCAGCGCCGAAAGATTCCAAGATTGACTTTTGCGTCGTTGGGCACACGTTTGATGTCATCGAGCGTATGATCGAGTAGGCGGGGAATCGGTCGTCTGTTCAGGAGGAAGAAGGAGGAAGCAATAGATGGCGATGTTGAAAAGCGCAAGAAGGCATGACTAAGCCAAGGTAGATCGAAGGTCGTGCTTCTGTTCACAAGTCGCCGCTCTCCGACACATTGCACGCCCCGTATCAATCAAAACTGACCCGGATGCACCGGAATGTGGGCGTTGCGACATGACAGGCTGCAGGAGCCCGTGGGTGGAGATAGATGGCGATGAGAAGGATGACTGTGCATTGTCTCCATCAGCCAAGCCCCCTTCTTCCCACTTCCCCTCTCCACATCGCCAAACCTCGAAAGAAGCTGGAAATGACATTCGATAGGCAGCACCAAACACTTTCCTCCTAACTCTCAAAACGCATCTATCTCCAGTATTTGCGGTGCACCTCCAAAGCTCTATCAATCAGAAGCATCTGAACACAACAATACCACACGCGTGCACAAGCACAAACACACAGTCCTGTGATCAATGCACTGTTTTGCGGCATGCTGGGCAAAGACGAGGCGAAAGAAGTCGTAGGTATCGAATTCGGTTCAGAGGTATACCGTAGATGCAACGGAGCTATACTGGCAGTGAGGCGGTGGTGCACCGCGATGTGGTCACCTGATACTGGTGGCATGGAGGGCGCAATTTTGCTAGAGAGACGGAAAAAGGAGTCTGGCACGTGGACTGTGAATCATGGCATATATTTCAATGCGGTGAATTCGTGACTCTCACTGAGATTCTAAAAGCTTCGTGAATGCGGATTTCCGACTGGATCATCATCCCTCTTTGCACCTCCTTTCATTGGTACCTCAGCCATCCCATCACCACCTCAGATTCCTAAACATCTTCACAGGTCGAATAGTGGGTGCGTATGTCGCCGTCAAGAGCACAGTGGTGGTGGTGGCCTCCGTAATCGTCTGGCTCACCGTAGGCGTCGTAGTGATGAGCGTTGTGGAGACCGTGACGGGCGTCTGAATACAGGCGCATGCGGATTTGATCACGGATCCGGCGCGATTGGTGAACTGAGCTAGCTGGGCGGCGGCGGCGAAAGGGGGTTTTGGGGTGGGGGAGCGTTTGGAGTAGCCGTCCGACACGGTGACATTAGCGACGATGTCTGTTAATGTGATTGTGGCCACTTCGACGTCAACGATTCGGCGGTGATGGTGATGGTCTGGATTTAGTCAAATGGGCCCTTTAGGCAAGGAAATTGTACAGGAGCCTTGCTGAACCGAAGTGTCGACTGTTGTCGTTGCGGTGACGGTTTGAACGATAGTTGTTCTGGTAGCGGCTGGGTTGGTGATGGTGCTGGTGACGACAGCGAGCGGGTATTTTGAAGAGCAGTAGGACTGAACGCCGGGGACTTTGAAGAGTGGCTTGAGGGCAACGTAGGGCAGTTTGGAGCAACATCCTGGTGACTGATAAGTCGCTGCTGCAGGGGTGGCCAGAATATTCGTCAGCAGCAGCCATGAGAGCGCTGTCATCGCTGAGAGCATCTTGATCGGAGAGAAGCCGAAAGTTGATCTGGCTGTTGCTTATCGCTGTGCAGCGTGGCGAGACCTCTTGAGATATACCTCCTAGACGCGAGCCTCGGGGGACGCCTGATGCACACCCCGCCTGCATGGTTGGATTTGTGGCTGGCTGAGATCCTCAGAACTCGACGCTGGAGGTCGACTGCCCGTGTTCTAGGCCTCCCGTGAAGTCTCGAAGCGTTGGATCACGACTGCCAGCTGGCAACGTAGCCACAACGATCCCGTCGGAGTAGCATCTCAAGCATGTTCGAACTGCCACTCGCTATTGTGCAGCAAGAGCGAGCTCATGTAGCGTAGTGAGCGTCTTGATCTCGCTTCCACTACAACTCAGATGCCGTTTGACTTCTGGTGGCGTCTATTCTCTCAGCTGAGGTCGCCTGCAAGAACTTTAGTCCATATCTCGGTCAGCCGCATATCCGTGCGAAGTCGGCGCCAGATACGCGAGTATTTGCGATGCCTTCTCAGCTCCTTGATGCGGCAGTCATACGTATACCTGGTGAGATCCGATCCCCATGATAGGACGATGTGAACGCTGTGGACTGTGTAGCCACTGTAGTGCAGTGTAGTGGAAAGAAAGACGGAGCGGTCTTGCGGCGCGCTAGGTAAGCTTCCAGGTTGTGCCCTGATGAGTAATCAAGGCCAAGGATCACCTCAGGATCCATTCACTTGTTCCGGTTCATTGGCAGCCACCATCGTCCTGTTGTTCACCTCGATATCTCATAGCCACGGCCTTCGACGCTGGACTCGATTGCCAGCCTTGACTCGCCAGCCCACCATTGGATGCTGCACAAGCCCATCGTCCGACTGCACGCTTGATGGCTTCGTGCTCTTCCATAATCGCCACACAGTACACGCGAAGTCTGCCCTAGCCTTGGCCTCGCGTATGCTCCTAGCTCGCCCGCAAAGTTGACTGTGGCTGGCTGAACCTCAGGTCTCGACTCCGATGGAGCTGGCTGAGCGTATATCAGCTGCACGCTCGGGCTCAGCTTCGATCTCGCAGCTTTTAGCCAGCCAAATGAAAGGCTAATGACATTCGAGGGGAAAGTGTAAGTCACGCATTGTCGTCCAAACACTTAGGGACAGTACAATCCGACAGTACAATTTCTACCACCAAAACCTCGACTTTCTCCAGCCTTCGCATTGGAGCCTGCGGCGCCCAAATAGTTTTGCTAACCTTTTAAACGAGCCTATGCCTTACGCGCTCGGGTAGAACTCTCGTACGCCCGTCGCTGTCCTCGCAAGCTCGGGCTCCTTAGTACTTACTTCCCTCGTTGCGTCCGCTCGTTACCTCGCGAAGTCCGCAACTTCGGCTCGCTTGTCCGAAATCAGTCTAGGATCCACGCAGACAGGACAGGTTATGCGCCTGCGGATTTTGAGATCGTACTGCGGGATTGTACTGTCCCTGGTGTTTGGCATTGTCGTCAACACACGCGAACTCGTCTCGTCCAGGGTGATGCGTTCACCAATCTCGACGCGACCGCAGTCGATTGACGCTTGAGCGTAACACCGAGCGGGGCAAAGATTGGTCGTTTGTTTGAGAGGAAGAAGGAGGAAGCAAAGCGACGGGATGTTGAACGCGCAAAAAGGCATGACTAAGCACATCCCGGACTTTCCTGTTGCAGAACGAGGCAATCGTTACCTTACGTCAGCAGCCGATGAGCTAGAAAATTAGTGAAAGTCGAAATCAAAGGTCGTGCTTCGATTATTTCTCCGACATCGTTGCCGCTCTTCTACACCGCACGCACCGAAGCACTGAGAGCGGACTCAGCTGATCCCGCGCGATTCAGCGCGATCGCTTGTACGACGTCCGCACGAGCCAGACAAGCTCGTGGCATCGTAGAAGCAATGTCCGAGCAAGTTCAAGCATCGTGTTTGACCTGGAATCTAGGCCAACAATGACGCAGAATTCGGGGCCGCGGAAACAGGAACCAATGTCTAGATCGTGGTCCTTTTCTCCGACCTCACTTCCTCCTATCAATTTCTGTATGGCGACCACCACAAGCCTCATTGCTATCAGCCAGGGGCCTCCGACATCATGCCAGACGAGGCGGATCCGGCTCCAGTCTTTGTCTTCCTGGACCCCGTGAATAAGCCATCCACTGGCAAGTCTGCAAAATTCCGGACCAATGTTCGGTCCCACGTTACACTCCGGCAACATCGGGTCCGGAGGCTGCAGGAGAAATTCGCAAGCGCAACGTCGGGGTCACAGGGGAGAGGAGATCAGGCTATCATACGACTGGATGAGAAGACTCCTCAAGACGCAGCAGCGAAAGGAACAGACCTCTTCAAGCTCGAACAAACCCGTCCCATTGTCACGACATCCGCCGACCTCACCAACGCATCAATCGCGGCCCTCCGCACCGGCTCTCTGGCTTTCAGATTATACATCCTCAACGAACCATCCAACGACATCGGCGACATTCTCAATGATGTAGAGATCGACGCCATCTCCGTCATTGTAAGCACACAGCCCTGCCGCCTCTTCAATGCGTACAGGCAGTCACTCACCGCATCCTGCGAACTATACAGAACAGCTACATTCAAGACTCTCTTTCGCAAGCCCGCGTCTGGGAAGCTGAACACCCCGTCATCGTTCCCGGCACAGCCGAGAAGTTCCTTCCGCATCAAATATTCGAAGACCCGGCACTCGTCGTCTCGGTCATGCTACTTGGACTGGCGACCATCCTCCTCGATCGACCTGGACCACAAACGCCGATGGCTCGTCGAAGTATGCTCCGCCTCCGTGGCCATGTTATGCGGAGTATAAATTCCGCGCTGGACGATTCGAGCCGAGTGGTAAAGGACGAGGTGCTGGTTGCGGTGATATTGCTCGCGAGAAGCGATGCGATATACGGTTCGAGAGAAGCTGGACTAAGCGAGAGCTGCCCGGTGCATATGACAGGCGTGATGGATATGGTGAATATGAGAGGAGGACTAAGCGAACTAGGGTTTGACGGAGTGGTTGAGGCTTTTGGTGAGTGGAACCCCCTTTCTTCGAACATTTGCCTGTGCAGGAATTTGCGCAGGCAATGTCAATTAGACCTCAATTCGAACTGGCTGACCGTGCTCGTGAACAGTTCTATGGCAAGACGTCAATATCGCAGAAATGACCGGAGGAAAAACGTACAGTCACCTCGTAAAGGACCGGAATGCCGCATGTGACACAGAGTCCACAAAACGAAGCCGAATCGCAAGTGACGGAGCTGGCGTTTGAGCTGATGGCGCCGCGTATGCTGAACACGAGTACGGCGAAGCCTAATGTTTGGTGAGCCAGCTAGCGAGACTTTTACAGGCCGTGGCCATACTTGGCTGTAGCCCTCCGCCTTTCGGGGTGTCTCCACTGCACGCTCTGACCTCGGCCACCTGGACGGAAACCTTGGCCATGATGAGTTCGATGCTGCTCATCTCGATTCGGAACAAGCTCCCGAGGAATTTCCGTCAGCTAAATCGGATTGCTCGAATGCATGGATTCTCCAACTCACTGGCGAGAGGATCGTGCGTCGGACACATCAATTCAATCACAAAGGAAGTCGACCCATCACGTCGTCCCACGATCCAGTATATCTGCAAGCCTGTCCGATTTCAGCTCAAGAACCCAGTTGCCGCCGACTTCAGCTGTTGTTGAGGATGAGGAAGAAGAAGCTGCAAGCGTTTGATATTCTCTGTCCGAGTAGAACCATCATTTTCCGCGCAAAATTGAAAGCATTGGGATAAAGACATCGACAGTTAACAACATCAGTACAACGGTCGAGCAAAACGTCTTGTGGGGGTTAGTGAGATTGAATTCCTCGATTTCTATTCGATCTATGAAAAGCTTTCCGCCTATGTTTGTACATACTGGCTTTGCTCATCCTTGATCACAAATTTCTCAACTCGCTGATTACTCGCCATTGACCATGGTCCTCTATTATCTTTGCGACTTATCAATTTTAACAGTTCTTCTGTCATTCGTCCGCTTACCTTCTAGAAGACCGACGGGAGCTCGAAGAATGGTGGCGACGGGAAGGGTGATCACGCTCGCAGCGACGCTCCTCTTCACGCTCCAACCACCTAGAAGAGCCGACCAACGGGCTAGGTCCGGCCGAAGACCTCTCAGAGTAGAGGTCCGATCCGAGATCCGAGTAGTTGGTGTTGCCAGAGGTCGAGGCACGACTAGATCCCCAGCGGGAGGAAGACGCGGACGAGGAGGGGGTCGTCCCGTAGCCTAAGCCGGATCCGCTGTTCCGCTGTAGCCAGAGTACCCAGTGGCGGTAGTCGGACGGGTGCTTGGATAGCTGCTTCCTCCGTAACTGCCACCGTAGGGGACCGAGCTCCCGTCAGACTGGCAATCGGTGTAGCGAGCTCCAGAAGAGCGTTCGGAGTAGATGGAGGGGAGTCGAGCGGCAGGCTGCGGAGTGTACCCATACGGATCTCTGTTCGGCTGCGCCCTGTCGAAGTACGACGGACGACGATCAGGAAGAGTTCCGTAGGCCATTGAAGGCGAGCGGTCGCGGGTGGGGCCATAGGCAGTAGAGGGACGGCGAGCGGACTCAGAGGGGTAGCCAGCGGTGTGTGGATACATACCTTCGTTGAGGAGCGAGCCGGACATGCCTGAGCGGGATGGAGTGGAGTCGTAGAGGTTGGAATAACCGTAGCCCGGGACGTACCCGGAAGGGTATCCGGAAGGGTAGCCGTAGCCTGACATCTTGGAGATCGCTGGAGTGTTGGTCGGAGGAGATTTCAGGACCGGCCTAAGGTGTGGTTTGATCGGTGGTTTGATCGGGGTGGGTTGTTTGACCAGCTGTGTTGCAGGAGTCGAACGGAGTGCGTGAGAATGCTACTGTTAGTAGTCTTCTCAAGTGTTCTGGCTGATGGGAAAGCTGATGATCTTTTGGATTTGGGCCGGCGAGAGAGTCTGATTAATAGAGAGTGCATAGTCGACTTTTGACTCGAGTCAATGTGCCCAAGACAAGGACCCGCACTGCGTGCATGGTCCAAATTGAGGAGCGAGAGAAAGGCCTTGTTTCGAGCTGATGTGCTGAAAACAAAGACCGCTTTGAGGTCTGACGATGCAGCAGAACCGAATAATCTTGTGAGGTACTGTTGCACTGCGGATGGGAAGAATGGTCCATTGTCCATTGTCATCGGACAAAGCAAGAATGAATGACGGTGCATCTAAGCCGTACGAACAAACCGCTGTGGTATTGATGCCGATCCAATCAACGAGACATTCGGCCAAAGACTCTTATGCGAATGCGCCATCATTCCGTCGAACTGTCACTGCAACCCGACCTGGGGCAGATGCATTTGGAGGTGGCAATCAGAGCCTCGGATGATTTGTGCGGGAGACGACGAGACTTCTTTGTTGCCACGGAATCCGTCATCGCGCGGAGAGGAGGTCTGGTTGTAAGCCTTGCGACGAAAGTGGGCCGGGAGAAGTGCGCAATGGTGTATCAAGTCCAGGCTCCCATCTGACGCCTGATGATCATACAGTGTATGTACAAGCCTGGGGCATATCGAACTGCCACGGAAGTGTTCATCGAGCTCGTGAGTCGCTCTGGTCTGCATTGTCATCCTCCTCTCCAATCAGTCTTTCCCCTTCATCGACATCACTCAGGTCATCATCGTCTTTCTTTCCAAGTTCGTCATAAGTATCAGCTCCAACCTCCTCAGCTGCCTCAGTCTTCCGCAGCTGCTCGATCTCGTGATCACCGTCCATCGAATTCCAGCGGTCTTGATACACGCAGTCACTTCCTCTCGGCTCCTCCTGTTCCGCCTCCTGTTGGGGTAACAAAGCTGCGTCGTCGTGAGATGCCGACTCTTGCTTCTCTGTACGGAACCCGTGAACGGCCTTTCCATTGATCCATTTCCCGAAGTTCGTGCAGGGCCTGTCGACAACCAACTCCAGAACATGCGCCTGGCAGACCGCGATGAGGACGCTGACCAGAAGGAGGATGAGATAAATGAGCACATTCAAGATCGCCGAAGTCTGATAGACATCTTCGAACGGCCCGTCTGTGAATCTCGAGCACATCCCGTTGTAGAGGCGATTTTTCAATGGCAAAGATACAAGACTGTTCACAAGCAGATGAGAAAGATACAACATGAAGCTGATCTTCCCCATGTATTGGATAACGCGGAGCTCCAACACCCTTCGTGCCGGAGCCAGGTGGCAACAGCTAGTGACGACGCAGATGGCACCCCATCCTTGCCAGAGGCGACCTTCACTCCCGTTGGCGCGATATCCACTGGGCAGAGGGACATACTGTGTCCAGCTATACCCGGGCCTTGTGAAGTCCTCCGAAGAGCTTTTGTAACTCATCAACACAAGTCCAGTCACCAACACAGCCACCCACACGCGAGTCTGCAGAGTAGTTATGCGCTTTGACAGATTCGCACAGCCGTCTGCCTGGCGTACGTAGTCTGCAAGAGCAAGGCCGACTCCAAAAAGCCAATAGTTCCAGAATGTATCCAAGAAGGCGTACGTGGACACGAATATGATGATGCACATCCTTCGTCGGTAGTCTTGAACTGTGCTCAAGGCCAGGATGAACGCAAACACAAACATGGAGCCGCTAAATTCGAAGGGTATAGTCCACATGGGATAGTTGATGGGTGGATTGGAGAACAACGGTATGATGTAATCCGTCTTGAATGGAGAGGCCCAGGGCAGGATGTGTGTAAAGACCGCGAGTAACTCCTCCGAAGTCGGCCCTCCAGGTGGCTTCATGATCCACGCCTCGAGCACGTAGATGCAAATCATGACGAAGCAGGGAAGATACAGTCGAAACCATCGTCGCACAATGGATGAACTGAGCGAGCGAGACAGCTCTTCCAGGCGATTCGTCCGTGCCAGTTCGATTGGCCGCCAAGACAGGACGAAGCCCGACAAAATGAAGAATATGGAGACCTGCGCGTTGCCGGAGGATGTGAATAAGCGGAGGATTGGCAGTCTCCAGAAGCCCCAGAACCTCGTTCCTTCCTCGTAGTAATAGACGTAATCGGGATTGTAGTCTTTCAACACCCTCGCGCCGAACGGAGCATCAGAGAACACGGACAGCCACTCCAGATGGTAGTGATTCATCACCACAAGGAAAGCTGCCACTCCGCGAAGGCCATCGAGCCAAGCAGTTTCTCGCAAGGCTGGACGTTGAGAAGACTCTGTCGTCCGCGAGGCAGGCCTCTTGATCCATTCGGGCCTCTTGATCCATTCTGGCCTCTTGATCCATTCGGGTATCTTGACCCAGTCCGGTATCCGCTGGAGTGTTTCCGATGACATTCCTGGGAATTGGTGGTCATCCGTTTGGTCGGCGAGGTGGCACTGCGTGGATGTTATCTCCTATCTGAGGTGCTGTTCAGCCGCACGTGCGATTGGCGGTCTTGCAGCATGATCCTGGCGATCATCATCTGGCGCACGTGGCTGCCAATACCATGACTCCGCCTCTAGCGAAAGAGATTGGACAAGTCCGTGGCGACTTGAGTCGAACAGTCGACTGGTCTTGTCGACTGGTCTTCTTTGTCGCGACGTTTTGGCCAAGTCGACGATGAGGGTGGATGATGAGGTGTTCGGGAGAAGAAAGACCAAGTGAATTTAGACTCTGACGTCTTGCAGGGCGCTGCGGGGAGAGCTTCCAAGTAAATCCCCGAAATTTATCCCAGCTCTCAACAACATCTTCGACCTTCGTGCTCCTACGCTCGATATCCTAGTACTAACCGCAGAACCTTCGACACACAAGTGCGATCCACGCTCGCTCTCACTTTCACCGCCGCCACCACCCCAAATGCTCGCTCGAAACACCTGAAACCGACTCCCCGTCACCTGGAAGCCCAGCTAAACTCAACGCCGCAACCATGCCAGGCAAGAAAGTCAAGAGCAAGAATGCGGCCAACGCTCTCGTATACGACATTTTCCTCTGGGTCTTCACCGTCGTTGTCGATCTCTTCTTCCGAGAGATCCACCCTCGCAGTTCATGGAGAATTCCCAAAAAAGGACCCGTGATCTTCGTGGCGGCGCCGCACGCCAATCAATTTATCGATCCTCTCATATTGATGCGCGTGGTGCGTCAAGATGCGCATCGACGGATCGCGTTCTTGATAGCGGAAAAGAGCATGCGAAGGAAGTTCATCGGGTGGGGAGCTTCGTTGGTGGGATCCGTGCCCGTGGGAAGAGCGTTGGATTTGAAGAAACCGGCCAAGGGCAAGATCTGGCTACCAAAACCTGAGGAGGATCCAACATTGATCAAGGGTTCAGGTGTGGACTTCCAGAGTGGAGAGTACATGCCCGGAGGATTACTGGTCTTGCCCAGTGTGAACAACGTTGCTGCGAATGCGGAGATCGCTTCGATCGAGTCCGCAGATGAGCTCAGACTGAAGAAGCCATTCAAAGGAGATACGGCGCTCAAGCAACTGACTGGGAAAGTATCGGACAAGGACACGGAATTCAAGGACTTTGAGGGCATCAAATTCAGTGTCGCACCCCACGTCGACCAGGCAGATGTATACGACTCTGTCTTTGAAAGGCTACACAGTGGAGGATGTATAGGAATATTTCCTGAAGGCGGAAGCCATGACCGGACGGAATTGTTACCTTTGAAGGCTGGACTGGCCATCATGGCACTTGGAGCGCTCGCCGAGGACCCTGACTGCGGTGTCACAATCGTTCCCGTCGGAATGAACTATTTCCATGCTCACAAGTTCCGCTCACGAGCTGTGATTGAGTTCGGCGCACCCATCGAAATCGAGCCAGATTTGGTCGAACAATACAAAAATGGCAGCAAAAGAGACGCGGTGGGCAAAGTCCTGTCGAACGTCTACGATGCTCTGTCCACCGTCACTGTGCAAGCTCCGGATTATGACACTCTGATGTTGATCCAAGCTGTCAGAAGACTATACAATCCCAAAGGAAAGAAGCTGCCCTTACCATTCATCGTCGAGCTTAATCGGAGACTGATCAAAGGCTATCAAACGTACAAGGACGAACCAAGAGTTGTTCAACTCCGCAAGGAAGTTCTTGACTACAATAGGGCCTTGTTCAGGTTGAACATTAGAGATCACCAGGTTTCTTACGCCAAGTTCTCCTGGTACAAAGTCATCTTCATCTTATTCTACCGACTGGCAAAGCTATTGATCTTGACCGCGGCGTCACTTCCGGGTGTTGTACTGTTTGCACCTGTCTTCATCCTTGGCAAGCTTATCTCAATCAGAAAAGCAAAAGAAGCATTGGCTGCATCCACAGTCAAAGTCAAGGCTCGAGACGTCATGGCGACATGGAAGATTCTGGTCTCTCTGGCTCTGGCTCCCGCTCTGGACATCTTCTATACCATCGTCATTGTCTACTGGACATGGAGCAACAGAATACGAGGTCTCGTGCCAGACTTTGTCCCTCTCTGGTCGGTCGTCATCTTCGGCGTGATCTTCTTTCCATCCGTCTGCTTCGCCGCTCTCCGGTTTGGTGAGATCGGCATGGACATTGCGAAGTCCCTCCGACCGCTCGTCCTCTCCATCAACCCCACCTCAAGCAATACCCTCGTCCGCCTACGCGCCAAACGCGAGGAACTCACTCAAAAGATCAACGACATAATCAACGTGCTCGGACCAGAGTTGTTTCCTGACTTCGACCACCAACGCATCCTCACCGATCCCGAACATCCTCTCCACTCACCCGACCGCTCCCGACCTGGTACACCGTCCCATCGCCGTGAAGGCAGCGAAAGCGACGGCTTCAAATTCACACCCAGCAGCCCTATCTCCCCTCTCGCCGCCGGCAACAACAGCGCCGCAGCCCTTACCGCTTCCCTCCCTCGCAACGAAAGTTTCCACAACATCGGCCGCATTGGTCTCTTCGCCACCCGACCTGGGACTCCCAATCGCAGTCGCAGTCGAAGCCGCGCGAGTAGCAACGACTACAAGCAGCGACCCAATCTCAAACTCACGTCCATTGACAACTCGAATGGTGGCGCAAAAGCGAACTTGGAGGAGGTCAGCAAGAATTTGCACGAGGCGATGAGAGAGCGTGGACGGAGGAGGAAGAGTAAAGACGGTGCCGGATTCCACCTTGAAGGAGACAGTGCAGGGGAGAGCGAAGAGGATGATGGAGTAGAGGTGAAGAAAGTGGTCTGATGGGATGCATCGGTACAGATTAACGATTGTGATTGCATTAGCGTTTCTCACGAGAATATGAAGTCGAGTTTCAGAAGTTCTTGTTCATACCACACTGCGAACAATTGGCGAATGACTTTGCACCGTCTTTTCGGACTATAGCAAAGCTGTCCTTGTCTTCGATCGAAGGATTTTGCGCCCGATTTCGTATCTTCCTTCGTATGCAGAACCACTTTAAGCGATAATGGTGCCACATTTCCGCAGCATGCGCGATAGGTCCTAGCGTCCTACTGCAAGGTCGGCTGGGGAGAAGCGGACAGGATGCTCTCGGCGTTCAGGCCCCATGCGGTCTCAGTCATCGGTGGTGATGGAGGGCATTGTCTTGTTTGGGGTGGCGTCATGCGACTTGCTTTGTCGTTTTACGAATATGAGCACTTTGCCACGCGACAGTGTCAATGGTCATTGAGCGAATGGTAGTAATTGTAGTGACTCGATTCTATTATTGCTCTGCTATAGACATCTTCGTCGCGGACAGAGCTTTGCTACAGTCAGGCCAGCCATGCATAGATCGAAAGGTGATTCCGTGCGATGGTCGTAAGGACGTTCGCTTATTAGTGAGAACTTCCATCACCGGAAGTGTCATTCGAGTCATGAAGCGAGGCCGATGCTCACTTCGTGAGTAACGACGAGTGATCATGATGAATTTCCTGGAATCTCAACGGAATCCTTGTTGTACATCTCATGCACAATTGCCAATGTTCCCCACAGTAGGACGTCGTAGGAGTGCCGGGTTGCATTGATCGACTTGATCGACCATTGGTCGCCTTACTTGGAAGGTGGAATGAGAAGTGATGTTGCACTGCTATGCCGCCGAGCGATCTATCACGTTCGGCTGCAGATTTCTCCGTCGGCCGAGGGATGAAGTGCGATGTACATCATCCAGCTGATGAACTCTTCGGCTAATTTACGAGGTATCCGAGATCGGCACGGGCGGATCCTGACTTCGGCAGGCCCCCAACGAAGGAGTGACATCCTCAAGCGCTGATATTCGGTCGAACAGCTGCCAAGGTGGGAGACCGCATGGTTCCAGCGGCATAAGTGGGATCTGTGCTTGGTATGCGGTCCTTTAAAGGATGCGTCGCCGAGTGAAAGAGACCGCGGGGCCCTCCGGGTAGAGAGAGCTGTGATCTCGCAGGTGTGCCGAGCCGAAAGGTACCGGTTTAGGTTTTCCAACGACGCTTACTCTTTTAGGTAGTTGTGCGTGGGTCCCCCGCCCGGCTTGCGCTAATGATCGAGAGGCGCAGGAAGGATTCGTACTTCCTCGCTGAGATGGGTGATATCGGAACAGCTCAGAGCGAAAAGCCTGAGGCGTCGCTCGATGGCACGGCCGGAGAGGACTCCATTCCCCTTCTGGTAGAAGTGCGGTGTCAATCCGAATTATACAACGCTCGGAAGCATTAATGATTCGTGATCATGTTTGGTGAGAAGCTCGCCCGCAGTAGCCGGCGGCAACCTGGACGTGCTCATCGTCGAGGACTTGGTGTGCGGCCGAGCAGCTCGATCGCTTGAGCGCGGATGTGCGGGCGGTTGCAACGAGCAGCAACCACGGACAGTGGGCAGCGCACGTCAAGAAGGCCTGATGAGGAGGCAGAGCTGCTCGAAGACTGGACACCTGTAGGATTGCCAGAAGGTTGGAGTACTGCTTTCGAAAGCTCGACGATTGCTTGAAAGTCGGCTTCGAAGGCATCGAGCGATGTAGGCTCGACAATGTTGTCCGATGCCAAAACCTGACAAGACAGGTGGTTGGCCTTCAGGACTCTGCATCGAGCAATATCCGCTTCGTTCATCCCTTTCATGTGAACGCCGAGAAAGGCAGTGAAGGCTTGTTCCCATCGCTCCAGCCAGCGTCGACATTCTTTGCGTTCGTCCGAATGAATTGGGGAACTAGGCGGCGTATTCCTCGCTGGATTCTTCCATGCTCTAGATAGCTTAGATGAGCAGTGCAGTAGTGTTGCTTGAGCCTGACCGAGACTTGTAATTTGGTTAATCGTTGGCATAGGCAGCTCTCTGGACGCACTTGATGGCATGACAGGATATGCCTTTCTCGTCGACGCGGTCGGAGAAGGAGTCGTAAATGGGTCCAAGTATGATGTTTGTAGTTTTGACAATCTGACTCCCGAGGTGTAGTGATCTCTCGTGGCGGTTGGCATCTTCTAGAATGACGAGGGCGAAGCAGGACTGATTCGGAAGATGCTCGTGCTGTTCGGTGAAGTCCGTGCAAGCATCAGGGGAGCTTCGCGCGTAGGCTGGAGGCGGCGGCGAGCCCTTTAATACATACCATTCGCTCCATGCCGCTTCGGGCGGACGCTGCGCTCGCGCTACGGGCCAATCATTGCGGCATGGAAGAAGACTCAAGCAGCTGCTCAGCTGTGGGTTGGGGGCTTCTAGGCCACGTGGTGAGCGCGCGACAGGCAAAGCTTAAAGACGCCTCTCTCGTCTCGCAAAACCTAATTCAAGAGCGTTGCAGAAGCCCCGGTGCCACATTTGTGTACAACTTGCTGTGTTGGACTGTACCTTTGTACCGGATCGGAATGCTGCGCGAGACTGCAACTCTTTTCATAGATGCCTGCGCAGAAGTAAGCTCGTGTTGGCCATGCCTTGACAAAGAAAGACGTCTGATCAAGACTGACGAAAGCGAGCAAGGGGATGGCGCAACCAAGTTCCGCATCAAGGTTCCGCCGAGAAATACGAGGTCGCCGATGAGGGCTTCGGGACGAAGGTGACGAGATTGTCCGTAGGATTTGCAGTCAGCGATCCTGCAGGATGCACCGCGGTGGCCTGTACTCCGGATCGCGAAGGAATCGCTTGCGGGAGCTTAGAGTTTGCGCGGCACGCATTGGCATCAGCCTTGTGAGAATTGTCATCACAAATGCTACATAATTAGCCAGGTTATGAAAGGTGTCACAGCCCAGCGCTCTAGACAATACCGTCAGCAATGTTTTCGTCTTCCAGCGCAAGTCATGCCCAGTAAGGACGGCATTACCGAAGCCCCATATGGTTGGACTTTGTCAGTGTGCAGTGGCTCTCGGGCCTTGTC
Source organism: Zymoseptoria tritici IPO323 (assembly GCF_000219625.1). Lineage (NCBI taxonomy): Eukaryota > Fungi > Ascomycota > Dothideomycetes > Mycosphaerellales > Mycosphaerellaceae > Zymoseptoria > Zymoseptoria tritici. The sequence continues at coordinate 1,658,604 of NC_018216.1, read as the reverse complement.
ACAGACAGGCAATGTCTTTGTGCGCGGTACGCACTGATAGTAGTGATGCATTACCACTTGCTCAGCTGCGCCGTACCTGCAGGCGTGAACTACCTCTCAGTCCCAGCTCCTAGACGGAGTGCAGAGTCAGACACAGATAGTGTGCATCGCCGTGGAAGGACACTGTAGCCGAAGGATTGTAGACCGCGCGAGGAACATGCCGCCCCGCAGATGCCGCTGTACCTCTCTGGGTAGTCGCATACAGCATGACGAATCGATGACTGCGCATGCCGCTCTCATCATGACATCGCTGGGGTTGGACGGCTCAGCTCCGCTCGTCACGCGAGATCGCGGTGATTGATGCACATGCCGTTAGACATGCAGTGATAGTCTGCGTGAAGTGGTCGCGTGGCTTGACGTCCGTTGCTGTGAGCACCGAACAGAGCCTGCCACTTGTCGTTTCCCCAGGTCTGTGGCTTCGGACGGAGGCGAAAGTGCAGGCCCAACATCCAGGCAGGCGGTCGAAGCACCGGTCAGGAAGTGCATCGCAGCAACGCAGGCCGTCCGCAGCCGTGCCGATGTCTTGTTTTCCGCGTGACGAGCGCAGCTGTGGCGGCGGTGACGATGGCGGAAGTGACAGTCACGGTCGCGAGATGGAGGTTGATGCCTTGAGACATCGCCCTCCCGTCGTTGTAATGAGCCGCGAAGATTGCCGATTGAGGTTGATATGATATGATGATGGACAGAGAAGAGAAGGGACAATGAACTTGGTTAGAAGAGCCGCGACGTGCAGAAGACATCAAGGACCCCTGCTTGTAATTTCTACATGCCGAAGCATTCCCTGCGCGATGATCACCTTCATGCTTGTTACTATGGATGTCTATTGCTGTTGTCTTCTCACACGCCAGCAAGTGACATCAAACCGCAGTATGGCTGTACGAGGTATCGACGACTGCTTCTTCGAGGTGTCGAGGTGCGAGGGTCGCTGACGACACCCCACATTCATCCCGGCCGAGGCATGTGAAATCGACTTCGGTTGCTCCGAGGCATCGTTCTCACAGGACAAGGACAACGGATTGTGAGTTTGGGTATTCGTACAGTCAACTTCCTCACACCTCTCATTCTCCACCTCTCCCATCCCATACAGCTCTTCCATCACATCGAATCCATCTGAAAACAATCGCAAACATGGCCAACCAAGCTGGAACCAACCAAGCCGCGCAGAACCGTGTCGCTCAAGTCGGCTCGCACATGCAACCCTCCGGCAGACCATCTCTCCTCGAGAAGCACCCCGACGACATCGTAGTCACATCATGTCTGCGCACCGCCATCACCAAGGGAGGTCGCGGAGGCTTCAAGGACACCGCCGGCGCTGATCTCCTCACCGGTGCCTTTAAAGCCCTCATCGAGCGCTCTGGCATCGACCCAAACCTCGTTCAAGATATCGCTGTGGGCAACGTACTTGCACCAGGTAAGCTTGGAAATGGCATTCATGTTGAATAGGAAATATGCTGATACCATCAGGCGGCGGCGCCACCGAGTTCCGCGCAGCTGCTTTGGCCGCAGGCTTCCCAGACAGCACTGCTGTCCACTCCCTGAACCGACAATGCAGCTCCGGGCTGCAAGCATGCGTCGAGGTCGCCAATGCAATCAAGGCCGGCATGATCGAGGTCGGCATCGGTGCCGGAGTCGAGAGCATGAGCACACAGTACGGCCCAACCGCTGTGACCGAATTCAGCGACAACCTCCAGGCACACCCCAAGGCAGCCGAGTGCCAAGTGCCCATGGGCCAGTTGAGCGAGCAGATGGCAAAAGACAAGGCTATTGCTCGGAAAGATCAGGATCAATTTGCGGCCGAGAGCTATCGAAGGGCCGGCGAGGCGCAAAAGAAGGGACTTTTCGACGAGGAGATTGCACCTCTGAAGGTGAAGTGGACAGATCCCAAGACTGAGGAGGAGAAGGAGATCACTGTTGCGAGGGATGACGGCGTGCGCGAGGTCACTGCTGAGTCTCTCGGCAAGATCAAGGCTGCTTTCTCCAAGACCGGCTCCATCCACGCTGGTAACGCATCTCAAATCTCCGACGGTGCTGCTGCTGTTCTTCTCATGAAGCGCAGCACCGCTGAGCGCCTCGGACAACAAGTCTTGGGCAAGTACGTCACGGCATCAGTCATCGGTGTACCGCCACTTCTCATGGGAATTGGACCATGGAAGGCAATCCCAGTGGCTTTGGAGAAGGCTGGCATCACCAAGGACGATGTCGACGTTTTCGAGGTCAACGAGGCTTTCGCTTCGCAATGTCTGTGGTGCGCCAACGAGCTTGGTCTGGACATGAGCAAGGTCAACCCGCTTGGTGGTGCGATCGCCTTTGGCCACCCACTGGGCTGTACCGGTGCTCGACAGGTGAGCACATTGCTCTACCAGCTCAGGAGGACGAAGAAGCAGATCGGTGTAACTTCCATGTGCGTGGGAACTGGTATGGGTATGGCTGCTGTTTGGGTAGCAGAGTAGAGGGCGCAAAGACAGCACGGGCATGTATTTTATTGGGTTCGCGGGTCATGCATTGATATAGCTCATTGAGAACACAGTATCTGCGAGCGCAGACAGAGTCACGAAAATGCCTTCGATCTTGTTTGTTGTCCGAACACTCCTCAAAAGGCTTATGATGTCTGCAGCAAAGACTTCATCTTCTTCACCTCTTCTCCGTTGACCGAATCACTGTCAACGCCAACGATCGCAGACGAATGCAAGTACCGCACTCCACCGACCTTTTTTATGCTCTCGATGTTTCCAGACCTCACGCCTCCACCAGCAATAACCGTAACTCTCCCATCAGCCTTTTCAACAAGTTCTCTCAAACCCTCAACGCCTTCCTCGGCACTCGCCCTACCACCGGAGCTCAAAATCGCCCTACAGCCCGTCAAAACCACATTTTCAAGGCCCTTCATCAGATCCGCGACTTCATCAAACGCTCGATGAAAGGTACAAGGCTTCGGACTCGCATGCCGAACCAACTCAGCCGTCCTCTCCACGTCAATACCACGCCCGTCCTCCTTCAGCATCCCAAACACGAACCCATCAGCGCCGAGTGTCTCGAACTCTCGAATTTGAGCTTTCATCTCCTCGAACTCAACGTTCGAGTAGCAGAAATTCCCACCGCGAGGCCGGATCATGACGAAGATGGGGATTGTTTGGACGGTTGCTTTGATATGAGGGAGCCATAATGGTGGAGGTGTGGTTCCTCCTAGGTGTTGGTTTGCGCAGAGTTCGATCCTGTCGGCGCCGGCTGAGGCGGCGAGGAGGGCGCTGGAGGGGGAGAAGCAGGCAATTTCGAGGCGAGGCATTCGGGTGGTCTATAATGGGATGGCAATATCCGACTTTCACTCGAGGCGGGCTAATCGAGAGGCGACTCTTGTCGGATGCTACGGCAGCATCTGGTCAGCTTGATCGTGAAGTAGAACTGGCAACTTGATGGTGTTGAGGCGATGTTGACGGTGTCAGGCGAAGGCGCCGGACTTCGATACCTTTCTGAGGTATTGGCTAATCTGCTGACTGTGCAAGACAGAAATTCGACTGACGGGATGTGATTATTTGCCCGCAGCTGCAAAGAAACATTAGAGGACGTCATGTTGGACGATGGACGTCGGGACGACAATGACTTTCTTGCATCCTATGAAGATTCTGACTCCTCGTGACCACTACTGGCCTCTACATCATCTTACCGCTTCCTTGACACCTAAGGACTTAGAACATCGGCCGCCTCAAAATGCCATGCTACTCGTTGATCCACACCGCAGAGTCGCAGATCGCTTCCACGCCTTGCTTGAACCCGTCGGTAGAGTTCGTGATGTGTTCTCCGAAACATTGAAACGGGAAATCGTCTCCCGGCGAACCATTGCGCCAGCAAACTGTGTTGCACGGCGCGATATCTCCTCGAGCGATGGATGTTGCGTTGAGAGTGTTCTGTGCAACGGCCAGGCCGATGCACTCGTCGAGGCTCTTCGCTTGCTGGTTGATCTGTACGAAAGATCGTGTTTCGGCGATTCGACCTTTGAACGAGTACCCACAAGCCTTGTGGAAAAGTAGAGGCGCTGCACCTCCACTTCCTTGGACAGCGTAGATGGTGTCGTTCGAAGAGGGGCAGTCGCGATAGACTGTTTGAGACGGGCCGGCAACGATGGTCGAAGTCGAAATGTTCACGGACTGAAGGGTAGCCGAAGGCGCGGAGTCCGTTCTACCGCTCGTGGTGCTGGTCGTTGAGCTGATCGGTGTTGTTGACGTCGAGCTGGCAGTGCTGTTGCGCGATCCGAGAGCACCTCCTACACCACCACCAACAGCTCCGGCCACGATTACAAGCAGCACAACTGCGATCAGACTGTACATGAGGCGGCGGCTGAAGCTGCAGCCGCAATATCGCCGCTCTCTTCGTCGTTCTGCTCTTGACCGTGTGCTCCCCTCAGTTCTTCTCGCCGATTCGTCGACGTCTTGGCTCCACCAAAAATCACCTGGTCCCCTTCTTTCGTGCGGGCCCTTTCCGATTCCTGTCGCCCATTCCTTGTCTGGGCTCCAATGGTGGTGGCTATCGTGGGCCAAGATCTTTTCCTCCGCTTTGTGGACGACTTCAGGGGCATCGTGTCGAACGACCTCTGGATCGATTGCATGGCTCCGAGCGACCTCGAGCTCAGAGTAACGCATCGTTCAGTTCGGCGCTGCAAACTTGGCTGGAAGACGCCGTAGATGTAAAGAAAAAAGCTATGCGAACGGCGAAGTCGTTCTACGTATACAACGAGTAAGACTAACCATGGAACACGAAATAGAAGAAAATACTTCAGAGTGGGACGGGCGGCCTACACGAAAAGCACGACAAGGCCGGCGAATGCTCATCAATCGCTGTGGCCTCTCTTCTCGACCCGTCCTGAACCCAGCCTTTTGCACTCTGAAGGGCCCAAGAGTGCGCTTACGACAGCCATAGCTATGTTATTGGCGGTATAGACGCCGTGACTGCAGCTCCAGGATCCTTGTCGATACGTCGCGCCACCGCAAAAGCAGTCTGGGAATGGAGGTCGCTTACGAGCGATATGGCTGGTACCGTTGTATCAACCCGCAGCGCGACTCCATCAAGGCGCGAGACATGATCTTCCGGTCGAGAGCGACCCAGCTTGTGCTACGGACGATCAGGCTGGAGGACCTTGTGATAACATACTGGCAGCGGAAGTCTTGCCGTGGTGATCCTTTAGCCTTGTTTTGCTGAACTGGGCAGGATGAGTCCGGACGGGAGCGATTGTGCTTTTGTGCTTGCCTGAGGCATCACTGCTGAGTCATTTCCTCTAGTGTCAAATCGGACTGTTTTCCTAGGTCAGGTTCCGTCTTCCAACCTCCGACTTCGAAGATCACCGCAGCACTCAAATCGCCGGCCATCATGCTCCTTATCAGGTGTAGCGCCTGCGATGTGCCGCCAACAAACCTCACGGAGAAAAGAGCCGCAAGTTGATTCCGCGGCCGAGCCCTAGGTCGTCGACGACGTCAACATCAACAGAAGCGCCCCAAACGCACCATTTCTTTGACTGGCGGGGAAACGGCAGCGCCTTCCACGCCCATCCTTCCTCTCTGAGAACTTGCATTGAGGCGATCCGGGACTCGGATTCGTCCTATCCTGTCTTCCGGTCCAAAAGCTTCCGGCAATTCCGCCAAAAACACTTCCACCTACGCATTCCACGTGCCGCCGTCTTATTCCCAAGGCCCGAATCGATAAACCTTCCCGCCATGTCTCTGCCCATCTGAATCCCCTCGCGCAGTCTGCGCTTACTTCCAACATGGCTGTCACTGATGAGCAGTGCATCAACAAGGTAATATGGCATTCGGTGCCGATGATGCCGTCGGCGATTTCACCACTTCCGCACGCTGTCTCAGTGTGCCCCTCCGATAACCAAGCGCCTAGCCTGTGAGTGTCTGAGGAGCGCCAGCATTGCCAAAGCAGCAATCCTTTGTTCATGTGGACGATGGCCATGGCGATGCTTGGAGCACGACGTGTTGCTCAGTGGACAAGGGCGTGAAAGCCATGCACCGCGAAGCACGGAATGGGACTCCGATCCCCATCCGCGTGAGATTTCGCCGTTTGGCAGACACGCAAACGTGGACACGCAGGTACGGAAATGTCAACCACGCCGCCGTGGCGCTAATAACCAACCAGCGCCAGCAATCCAACCTCACACGTGCGGCAAGCTCCTTTCAATATTATGTCTCTCTTTGTCTCAGAACACAAAGCTGTACTACCATGGCTAGAGTTGCTAGAGCATCAAGTCCTGGCGAGACGGCGCGAGTGAAATATATTGGACTGGGTTGTATATGGACGCCTCGAATGCCACCGTTGACACCGTTCATCCCCGTTCAATCTTCCATCTTTCTTCGAACGCGACAAGCACGTGGCTCAGATGCTCGCCCTCGTTCCTCTTCTCGCCGCTTCGGCGCAGGCATTCTTCATCCTCACCCAGCCCGTCTTGCTCACAACTCGACTGGACCCGTGAGTCTCCTTCTCCTGGTTCCGTGTTAGACATACGCTGATCTCTTGCCGTTTAGAATCGTCAACCCTGGGGGGATCTCCGGCCATGTCCACTCTATCGCGGGCGGCTCCAACTTCGACAAGTCCATGACCAATGCCACATCTCATGCGTCGACGTGTACCACAGCATCCATCACCGCCGACAAGTCTAATTACTGGATCCCTCAGCTTTACTACTACAACCCAAACACCACAGGTTTCCAGGCCATCCCAGTGTCTGTTGTGAATACAGTACGTCAAGCTTGCTCGCGCGAATGGGCAAATCTAACAGATGTGCAGTACTACCTACCTCGTCATGGCAAGAACGATGTTGTTCGCGCTTTCCCCGATGGTCTGCGCATGATATCGGGCAATCCATCCCGCCGCGGCTTCAATGGTAACAACATCGAAGACAATGCCATCAGCTTTGTCTGCCTCGACTATGCCGGTGGACACCAAGGCGACCCGGAGTGGGCTCAAAGGAATTCTTTCTTCAACCACAACTGCCCAAATGGTATGCGCGCTCAGATCAACTTCCCTAACTGCTGGGATGGAGTAAACCTTGACTCGCCCGACCACAAATCGCACATGGCATGGCCGGCCAATGGTGACAGTAATGGTAACGGTGATTGCCCGGCCAGCCACCCTGTCAAGGTCGTGGAGCTCTTCTACGAGTTCATTTTCGACGTCCAGAACTTCCCCTTCAACGCCCCTGGCACTCCCACCTGGGTCTTCGCCAATGGTGATACGACGGGCTACGGTCTTCATGCAGATTTCCTGAACGGCTGGCCGACATTGGTCAATGGGTCCAACGTGCTCCAGCGGGCGATCGACGAATGCAACCAGGACAATGGCGTCGGAGGCAATCTCCAAGACTGCCCGCCTTTCGCTGGTCTGATCAACAGTGCTCAGGCAGCAAGCTGCCACCCCCAGAACCTCCTTGTATCCGAGGACGTCGGCTGGGGACATGAGATCCCCTTGCTACCCGGAAACAACCCCATCTGGATCGGCAACGGCACAAAGCCATCGAGAGCCAACTACACCGAAGGCAACACCACTTACACCGACTTCAAGTCCATCATGCCCGCTGGGTGGAAGGCTGTGGGCTGCATTGCCGAGTCGACGTCCGGACGTGCTCTCTCCGACTATTCTTTCACCTCGCCCAACATGACTCTTGCCAACTGCGCGACTGCTTGCGCTGCACGGGGCTATCCCCTCGCCGGAGCTGAGTACGGTTCCGAGTGCTACTGCGACTACAAGATGCAGAATGGCGCATCCAACACGACGCTGCTCACGGGCGACAAGTGTGGCATGCAGTGTTCCGGTAACTCGTTCGAGAATTGCGGCGGCTCGCGAACGCTGAGTCTATCTGTGAACAACCTTGTTTTCCCCGACCCAGCCGACAACTCAACGACTTCGACGACTTCGGCGACTTCTGTTGCTTCAACCTCAACCTCTTCGGTGTCCACGACCACTGTGGCCACTGCAACCTCTTCGACTCCTTCGACCTCTTCGAACCCAGCCGTGTTTGCCGGTGTGGACGGCTGGTACAAGAAGACGCAGAACTGCGTGACAGACTCTGCTGGCAAGAGGGCGTTGACAGGCTTCTACATTTCGAACAGTCAAATGACTCCTGCTGCGTGCATGTCGGCGTGCGGTGCTCGAGGTTACACCTTTGCTGGTACCGAGTGGTCAAGGTGAGATTGCTGCACCACTTCGATGGTCGACCACCGCTAATGTTATCTCAGGGAGTGCTACTGTGGCTCATCTGTCGACCCTTCGTCCAGTGATGCGAACGCTACCGATTGGTAAGTCATTTGCGTCGTTCAATTCGGTTCCTTACTGAATGTCAACCAGCAATTTGCCCTGTACGGGCCAGTCGTCCGAATCCTGCGGAGGCTCTGCTCGGATGAACCTCTACTACTTCAACGCGACAGCCGTGACAGGGGTGTCCAACCTGCCGCAGAAGTGGACCGCCACAGGCTGCTGGAACAGCGGAGCTTCAAGCGGAAAGGCATTCTCCGGTCCACTGATCGCCAACGACACAATGACGAACGACGTGTGTATGCTTGAGTGCCAGAGCAGAGGCTACGCGCTTGCTGGCATCGAATACGGAAGAGAATGCCGATGCGCCCAGGCTTTTGCTCCAGGATCCGTTCAGGCCGCCGCTACAGACTGCAATTTTGCCTGCGCTGGCTCGCCGTTCCAGGTCTGTGGTGCTGGCTCACGCATGACCACTTTCAAGTACACAGGTGCGCTGGTCGCACCTCCTTCTCCCAACAACACCAACATCAAGGTCGCTGGCTGGACTGATCGCGGCTGCTACTCCGAGGCCACTTCCGGCCGAGCCCTTACCCGCTACTCGTTCTCTGGATCAGACATGACTGTTCCAAAGTGTCTCGCGGCATGCGGAGCGCGCGGCTGGAAATATGGCGGAGTTGAGTACGGCCAGGAATGCTACTGCGGCGACACTTTTGCCAGCGGCGCGGCGCCCACTTCTACCGGCTGCTCGATGGTTTGCGCCGGCGACAACATGACTCTTTGTGGCGGATCGAGCCAACTCAACGTGTTCGAAGCCACCGGCGCCGTCGCTTCAGCTCTTGATGTCAAGGCTGCTACAACTTCCAAAGTTGCGACAACATCCTCAGAGACTGCGACAACATCCTCAAAGACTGCAACCACGACAACGACTCGAGCTTCCTCAACGTCCAGCAAGAGCACCTCTTCTTCCAGCTCTGTAGAGCCAGTAGTCGCAGCCGATGCTTTTGCGGACTTGCAGGCCGCTACCACATCAAAGGCTGCGACTACAACGAAAGCGGCGACCACGACCGCTCGTACTATCACGACTACGACTCGCGCCACCACGTCGTCGACAACCCGAGCGTCTACCACTACTCTGTCATGCCCATCTAACGTACCATTCACCATATCGGCCAACGGTGTTGCCGGAGCTCTCGTCAATGCATCTTCGAACTCGCTCAATGTGTTCCAACTTGCCAGGTCCAACGTGACGCTGCCCCTTCGTCTGGACAGCTCCTGCAATGTCATTGCCACCGCAAGCGGAACGAGCATGATCGCTTCCACTTCATCTCCCTACCAGATCTCCTTCACGGGATCGAGCCAAGCCTCCCAACGAGCCGTGTGCAATATCGTGCGTGCGACTCAGAATGGAAGGAGTTTCCAGGAGCTGCAGTGCACATTCGGTGCTGATGCGGCAAGGAGCTTTGCCGCGGATGGCCAGGGCTATCTGTATTCGAGGACTAGCGGTTCTAACACCGCTGTACGACTGGAGGTCACGTACCAGTCCGCCACGACATCGAATCCGCGGATGAGGCGGCGTCATTCTGGAATTGCGTGAGCAGATCACTGGGTTCGGAGTTACGGAGTTCTCTAAAGGAAGCGCATTTGAATCGGATCATGACTTGAACGATATTAGAATAAATAGAATAATGGCAGCATGACGAACTGTTCAGACAACCTTAGCTCCATTCACGTTCACGGCGTTATATCCACACGCTCTTCCGCTACTGTGATGTCGTCTGTCGAAATGTTAGAGCCTCTGTTCCGACATCCCTTGGTGTTTGTCAAAATCGCAGCATTGTTTCTGGGATTGGTATGTTATGAACGTGTACTACGGGTAGGACTAATACTGAGAACGTCTATCTGGCAGCCAGCCAGGTTGCCAGGCTGCCAGGTAAGGTAGCCCAGCCATTGAGTTCGGTCCTTTGACGAGCATCAACCACCCCTTTTCTTCATTGCCGACATCTCAGCTCTGTTGATAAGCTTGTATCTGCACGATCAGCCCCTTCTATTTGATGCGCTTGAACCGGGCTGGGCGACAAGGTACGCTTTCGTACTACGCAGAAGCAACATGACTCCAGAAGAAGCGGGAAGGCTGGAGAAGCAGCTTCGGCGCTACAACACTGCGTTCGATGACAATGTAGACCAATACTGTCCGGCTCTCGTACGCACCAAGAAGGGTACAGTGGCGAAGCGCCAGCCGCAAGTGCGAAATATGGGAACAGACTACTGGAAAGGACAATGCTCATCTCGCGGTCTCCGAACCACAGGGAAGATCGAAGACCTCAAGGATCTGATCCGCGGTCGTGATCGAAGCAAAGACGTCACGATCAAGCAGGAAATCGACAACATCCAGCAGACTCTGGACGCCTACCGTAAGCAGAAGGAGAAGGAAGATTTCGAGCGGTGGTGGAAAGACCCATCCGTCAGACTCGAGCTGAAAATTGATTCCGACGCGGAGCGCGCGCTAACAGAGCTGCTTGAAAAGGAGCCTGCAGTGCGAAGCTCATGCTTGGTCATCCAGACAAGATCAAACGCTCTCAAGTATTGGGCCGAGCAATACAAGCTTGCTTGTCAGATTGTAGAGCCTCCTGAGAGTATGCTGCAAAGCTCGTACGGCTTCTGGGGTCATTGGACTGTCATTGGTAGGCCGGACCTCGTACAGCAGCAGGTGGAGAAGCTGTCGCAGCAATGCAACGCCGAGAAGAAGGAGGCCAAAGCCAGGTTCGATCGAGCCGATAAACAAGAAAGGATCAGAGCTGCTCAAGCTGAAGAACAGAAGCGACAGCAGCTGCGCGCAAGACGAGCTGTGCTGCTACGAGAAGCGGCGGAACTCGCTGATTGGGACATCACAGGGTCGTGGACCGTCGAGTGCGATGTCTTGGCGACGCACATGAGCGAAGTACCTGCCGAGCTTACAATGAACATTTTTCGGGATGACTTCCGCTTGAGGGATCCGCGGGATCTGAATGGCAGGAACGCAGACGATGAGTACGAGCACCGATACGATTTCGAAGACGAGGACGAGGCCGAGAACGAGAATGCCGATGGAAGTTCTGACGATGAAGAGAAGACCATGGACGAGCCTCAGATGCCAAGATACTGCGCTGAGTTCAACTTCGACATCGTAGAAGGTGTCATGCGGATCTACCCTTCAGTAGAAGCTAGGAGGTCACCATCCGCCTTCGAGGTCAAGCGTCAGCCATCATTCAAGTACATCTGGAGAGGTCGGGAGACCGGAGAGTCACAGATACACGTGAACTCAGATGAGACTGTGTACGGCATTGTCTTCAAGGACGGTGGAACCAGCTTCCACGCCACATTCGGGGGCGATTCCATTAAGCCAGTTGAGCTGATTGGTACAAAGGTCGTACATGGCCGTGGGCAGGACAAAAGTAGCCGAGAGAAATGGCTGGATCTGTCTGAGAGTGCGTGGAACAGGGAGTGCGTTGGCCGCTGGCATTTATTGCAAGCAGATACTATGACTGCTGCTACCGACGCAGGTCTAACGGACCGACAGGGTAGCACATTGATGTCCTCGGTCTTGTTCCCATGCTTGCGAGCTGGGCACATGTCTTGCGCACAAACTCCAGCTTTTATCGCCGAAACCAGCTTGCCAGCTCGATTTCAACAGGAGACTTTCCCGTTTTCTTCCACTGCCTGTCCCTTTTCTGGCCCAAACGCTTCCGCCTCGCAGCTCTGTACCACATGAACCACGCCCCGAACAGAATACCAGTCATCGGCACAGCAATAACGCAGAAGATCCAGAAACTGTTCGTGCCGTCAGCATTGGAAATGGACTGGAAGACGTCGGCAAGGCTTCACCTCTGGGCCACTCTCAGCACTTTTCTCCCGGCTTTGCCTCCCTCGAGCTCGAAAAATGGCATACTGAAGATGGAGCTGATTCCCGTGGCCGGGAGAAAGATCAGGGTCAGGACAGCGATGGCTTTCATCGCATTCGAGTCGTCTTGCATAATGCGGCTGTCTTGTTGCGTCACGAGATTGAACGAAAGACTGATAACGTTGGCCATTCGCTTTTCCAAACTTCGCAGTCGTAGTTGCGTGGAGCGAAAAGCATTCTGTCTGTACATCAGAGAGGATAGCACCGCGGTCTGCAGTCTTGTAGGTGGAGATAGTGCATGTCGTTGGACTTGCGAGATGTGGACCAGCATTGTCTCAAGTGTACAAAGAGACGCTTCCACGGCTTCGTTCAGATACGTGCAATGCTTGGAGATATTGTGTAAACCGGTGAAGTCGACAGCTTCAGTTTCATGTCTACCATTTGGTACTTTCTTGTTGTCCTTCGTTCGACGACCAGCTCGTCGAAGTGTCCACTGTTCTTTGCCGCGAAAGACGTCAGCTAGTCCCCAGGCAAGGTCATCGATGTGGTTGTAGAGGTCCTCTTCGACGATGATGAAGAGTAAGAATGGCTCATTAATCACATCTCTCCATGCTGGATTGGCGAGGAGGCGCTGAAAGCGCTCGATGAGACTTCTGATTGCGCCGAAGAGAAGAAGTGTGACGCACTTCGAGCCGTCGGAGCGAGTCCGAACATGCAGATGAGTCGAGGAGATGCGCCAGCTGGAGTCCGCCTGGCTAATATCCTCCGGTCCGTTGTCTGAGGAGGTTTGAACAAAGTAAGGATCCTTCCTCATGTCGACGATAGTCGGCTCCCCTGTCTCCGGGTGTGCTTGGATGATGTTCAAATCCTTGTAGAGAGAATGCGACCAAGCGACATGCACCTCGGGATCGGTGACGCTTTCCTGAGCGCCGAAAGAATGTGCTACGGATTGTATGCGTTCCGCAAGGGCAGCGCTGGGTATTGAATAGTGGAGGAAGAGCGACTTGAGTGCTTGCAGCTCGGCTATACTTGTGGCGTCCATGGGAGCTGCGACAACACGCAGAGCTGTGGAGTTGAACGTCTGGTCTCGGTTGATAAGTGTGTTGACGGCGCCTTGTGTGCTGATTGAGACTTCGCTCGGGTGCACATTTGCGTCGTTGTACCATTCGAACACGCGCAGCGGAAGTGCGTCCGTGGTGACCGGATGGACCAAAGGCTCAAAGTAGGCATCCCATCGGCTCTCATCCTCGCAGAAGGCCGACATGATCTGCTGGAGTCTGGCTAATTCTGGAAAGCATCGACCATCGGGCAGTAGTTGGCATGCTTGATGCTGTCCCAAGTTTCCAGAGAATTGTGCAGATCCAAAAATCCCACCGGGCGAAAGCGACCCTTCCAGTACCTCGTACGGCTGAAAAGGGTTTGTGAGATGCAGAAGTGCGTGCATAGCGCCACCCACCGCTTCCACCCGATTAAGCGCCAATCATCCCTGCTCGTGGTAAGCGAAGACGAAAATAGACTTTGAGGCTATCGTTATTGTCTTCGAAGTGAATGCGTGGGATGACCATCGAACTTGGCTACGTATGTCATTGGCAACAACATCGTAACAAGTGGTCAATTGATTGCAATGCCTCCGACTCTCGGCATCTAATTCTCCACAAATGCTCGTGGAACATAAAAGTCAACCATCCGCCGCATTGGTCTGTCGAACTAGCTTTCTCGGCTTCTTCCTCTCGACTGGCGGAGTCGCGGTAGCATCACTGTTCGCCTGCGCAGAAACCCTCCTCGAAGGCGGAATCGGCTTCTTCCTGGGAGCAGGTGCTGGCGTGGCAGTCGATTGAGCTGGCTTTCGCACTGGCTTCTTCGCGACGGGCTGCGACGTCTTCTTTGCAGGAGCAGCAGCTTGCTCGGATGGCTGACTTGCAGGCATCGGCGTCGGCTTCTTCTTGACAGGCGCCAGCGCTCCGCCCGACGTCGCAGCACTCGACGCCTTCCTCGCGACTGGCGCAGGCTTCTTCTTCGGCTGCGTCCTCCTAATTGCGGCCGCCGAAGACTCTTCTTCTTCGACCACAAACTTTGCGTCCGCCGGCTCCGCTCCATTGACATTCGCGCCTTCGACATCCTGCGGACAGGAGCTCATCACTACCACAACGTCTCTTTCGGCCTTCAAACGTACGAACTCACCGGGCTTTCCATCGGCCCTCTCCAGCCTCATCGTGCCATCGTTGTCCCACCTTACATCCATGAACAAATTGAGCGGAGCGGGGACGGAGTTGACGGTGACCTCTGCTCCGATCGCCTTCGCGCCTTTCAGTCCAGCACGTTCGTTCAACTCCTTGAGCGCCAGCACTAAGTTCTCAGCGCAAGATCCGTGACTTTCCCAATTCTCAACTCCAAGGTCTCGATATCTCATTGGATCACAGGCTGGTATGAGGGTATCGTGTCTCTTCGCCGTAGTCGTGTCCTCAATCAACGTCAGAACGGGATCTCGGAGGTTCGTCAAAAACATATCGTTGACTTGAGGTAGAAGGTGGGACGTGCTGGAGCGAGTGTGCGTGAGGGAGAGAAATTCCATCGCAGGAGCGTGAGCGGCGTTTGCAGCATTCCAGGCGGAGTAGCCAGCGTAGAGGGAAGATGTGTAGCCAGAGCCCGTCGCCGCGGCCATTCCGACGGCACCGACAGGCGTTTTCGAGAAGTCTTGAAGTTGTTGCAGATAAGACTTGGACTTGTCTCTCTCGTGCTGCGATCTTGTTAGCACCAGCACCTCGCGCCTTGAATTCCTCTGCGAAGGCGACCAAAACTCACAAATCCTGCAAACTGTGTCACTGTGTCTGTTGCCTGCTTTGGAATATAGGATGAGAAGCCTTTGCCAGCCGTGAAATATGAGCCCCACGTATTTGAATTCTTCTCCGTCTCGGCCTGGTTGGCTTTGGCTTCTCCGCCCTTCTTTTGTCCGAACCCAAGAGAGGGCACGCTCGGGACATAGCTTGTAGGAACATAAGAGCTCCATCCAGACCTTTTCTGCTCTGCAGTGGCCTCAGCTTCGCCGGCTTGAGCCAGGCCCTCTCGTGTAGCCTGCTCGGCCTCTTCTTGACTGGGAAGATCATTGTTGCCCTTCTTCTTCTTTGATCCAGGTGCAGGAGTCTTTTGCGGCGGTGCGGTCGGCTGTGCTTCTACTTTCTGAGGCTTTGCTTCTTTGTCGCCGTTCCCTCCTGAGGTCGTCGCCGAATCCTTCGTTTCGGGTTTAGGTAGTGCAAAGGCCCACAGGTCTACGACTTGAGTTCCCGCGGAATTGATGATCTTGATAGTCTTGCCCGCAGGTACGAATGTTGCGGTACCATTGCGAGCTGGAATGACTTGGAGCTCCATGACTGTCAGCTGGCGAATCTGAACGGCGTCTTTGGCTTCGGTCGCGCAACAAGTTGAGATGCTCAGTGATCTTCGAGAAAGGAAATGTGATGTGCAATGTACGAGCAAGCTTGGAACTGTGACAGCATGGACTCACTGTGGTCGACACCTCAAACCCGGGTTCCGACTGTCTCCTCCACATTCAGGAAGCTGCCTGCCAACTATTTTCGTGTTTCATCCACTACAGGGATCGTGTGACCATGCATTCCGGACGGAATTTCATCATGCTGCATGAATGAAAAGGGCGGACCGCAAGTCTTGATTGGAAATGATTATAACGCAACTGCACGTACGTGCTACACGAGACGTCGTTGTACTTGGACTTTGCGGGTTGACTTGGGACAGGTCCTCCGCACGCTGATCGACAGTCGAGCCGGTGGGATCTAGCACGGTCGCATGTCATTGTGCGGGAGACAATGATGCATCTCTTTTCGAGCCATGGATTTCAATGCACAATTCCGGACGGAACCGACTCCACAGATGTCGATGTCGACAGCTTTGAGCCATTGATGGCCTGGCGACGCGATTGCGGTGTCAACTGTCGGCAAGGTCAAAGACTGCTTTTAGTGCGCCGATTCTGTCGCGCTGCAAGTATGGAGTCGAAGGGACGGCCGGCCGGTCCAGGTCCCGCATTGTAGGTCTCGAATTCTCGTGCGCGTAATCCACGACTTCGTGTCCGCTCGTCCAAAAGGCCTTGATAGCGGGTCAAGTTCTCGGCGTGCCGGGCGGCTGACACTCTAGAAGAGCACATGAGGTCGACCTGGGCCGAGTGCATTAGGAAGCGGCGATGACGAGAAGGAGAAGGACGATTGAGAGCAACTAGGACGAAGGACAAAATTATTGTGTTGTGGGAAGAAGTCGCGATTTTAGCTTCAACGCGGCAGAACGTCGGGCAAGACCTGGCCGACCGGGATGCAAAACGACACCTTACCATCACCACGCAAGACAACATCAGCTTCAATCCGGCTGAATGCAGTCGCGATCAAAGATGGACCAGTTTGTTCTTTTTGGAGACAGGTGAGAAGTGCCAGACCAAGCCATGATCGGCCCATGAATGACACTTCCCGTAGTATCACACAACAGGCCTGTTGTCAAGACCTGGGCTTCGCGTTCGCAGCTGCTTTAGCAGACACCTACATTCGAACCTTGGACGTTGTCAATCGTGGCCTCTCGGGGTACAACTCGCGACAAGCACTACAGATTGTTCCTCGAGCCCTTCCGAGTCCGTCGCAAGCTCGAGTACGCTTTCTCGCCATCTTCTTTGGAGCCAACGACGCCCGACTGCCAGACACACCGGGAGGCCCACAGCAACATGTTCCTCTGGACGAATACACAGCCAACTTGAAGTCCATCGTGAATCATCCGGTGGTCCTCGCTCACGAAGGAGTCAAACTCATCCTCATCACTCCACCGCCAGTCGACGAAAGGATGTGTCTCGCGAACGATAAAGCAAACGATCCGAGCTATCCGGATGTCATCAAACGGAAGGCAGACATCACAGCGAAGTACGCCGCAGCTGTCAGAGACATCGGTCGAGAAGAAGGCATCAAAGTCATCGACTTCTGGAGCGCGCTGATTCTTCACTCCGGTGGCTCGGTGGAAGACGCCGTACCTACTGGATCCATGGAGCTGCCTCGCAACGTGAAACTGCAAGCCTTTCTTCGCGACGGCTTGCATTTGAGCCCGGCTGGATACAGGGTGCTGTTCGATGAGCTCATGAGTCTGATAGGCCAGGAATATCCTGAAGAAATGCCGGACAAGCTCCCCTTCGTACTCCCTCGCTGGGATGACGAGAAGGCTTGGAGAGCTTAAGCGACGAGACGGCAAGCCAGCACAGTCGCGACTGCCGTGCGCGAAATGCAGAAGCCCAAAATCAGCCTGCAAGAGCTCGGTTCGTCGGAGGACGCAACTTTCAAGTCAACAGACCACTCAGACAGTATCTCATCTGATCACTCAAGCGACCTCGGCTACAAGTGTAATGCAAGCCTCTTTATGAAAGCCTCGCGGAAAGCTCTGACGTGATCAAGTCTTGCAACCAATTCCAACGAGAAGTGTCATGCGATGCTCCGCCACACTATATGGGAGAAGCTGAAGGCATGCATGTGCCGTTCAATTATCCACAAGACCACCAATATCTCGAGAAGGAGTAAACCATCATCGCTTTTTAACTGGTCGACGCCATTTATTGCAGCGTCTGCTTTCGGCTAGTTTGGGGTTTCCCCGCCCCCTGAAGTATTCAACGGCGGCGAAAACCCTTCCATGCTCTGGTGGCGTCGACTTGACAAAGCGGAAGCAATCTCCGGTCGGCCTGGGCGATTTCATCTGCCTACCGTACCTATAGGCATCTTCCATTCTATTGCGACTTGAGTCTAGAAGTGCCCCACGCGAGACAATTCACACCCTTCCACGCGGTGGATCTGCACGTTGGGTGCCCTATGGAGTCGTGTACCGAAGTACCCTCACGCGAGCAGAACGTGTGTGGTGCGCGAAGCACTTCTATATAGAGATGCGTGCCGTGCCTATTCTCCGAGAGGCCTTGCTCTCGATCCTCGCTATCCTCACTACTATCGTAGGTGGAATCCTCCTGTACGTTCGAGATGCATTTCAGTCAATGGCTTCTGCCTCTTCTCGCTGCAAGCAGCACCAATGCCCAGATTTTCGTCCCTCAGGCTGTTCAGCAGCTGCAACAACAAGCCTTGAGCACGTTCTCAAAGTGAGCGAGGGCCTCTCTTGAGATGTTGAATGATTAACTGACATCAGACAGCTACACCAATTACAATGGACCTAGCACTTCAGCCTTGAATGCTCTGCGACCCAACACGCAGTCTCAGATGCAGGTTCAGTCCCAATCGATCTCAGCTGCGGCCGCCTCCTGCGACTTCTGGATGGAGAGCATTGGTCATAGAGGAGTCGCTGCTTTCAATTCGAATCCATCTGGATATCAGGTGTTTCGAAACGTCAAGACCTTCGGTCCGTTCATTGCTGGATTTATCTACTCTACAGCATGCTGACCTGATGGGATAGGTGCAAAGGGAGATGGAGTCACTGATGACACTGCTGCTATCAATGCTGCGATCATTAGTGGCAGTCGTTGCGCGCCGGGCTCCTGCGGCTCGACAACCACGACTCCAGCTGTCGTGTACTTTCCGGCCGGCACATACGTAGTCTCGGCATCGATTATTCAGTACTACTATACGAATCTGATTGGAAACCCGCTGCCCGGTTGCATGCCAGTCATCAAGGCCAGTCCACGGTTTTCCGGAGGATTGGGAGTCATCGACAGCAACCCGTGCGTTTTATACCCTACGCTGACTTGCCGCTCAAAGGAGCGTTCATGAGCGCTTGCTAACCTTTGTGCCCTTTACTTAGATACCAAGCTGGCGGCGCTTTAGGCTATGGGTAAGATCGTGCCCAATGTTCTGAGCCACTTCTCCTTTACTGACATTCTCCTCAGCGCCACCAACGTCTTCTGGAGACAGATCCGCAATCTCGTCATCGATATGACAGCCGTGCCTGCATCGAGCGCGATCACTGGTCTTCACTGGCCAAGCTCGCAAGCCACATCCCTTCAGAACCTCGTCTTCAAGATGAGCAGTGCATCCGGTACTCAGCACCAGGGGATATTCTGCGAGTCGGGCAGCGGAGGCTTCATGAACGATCTGATCTTTTACGGCGGACGCTACGGCGCGAACTGGGGCAACCAACAGTAAGTCTGAAGTATGCCGACATCGCATCAAGTGATTGGCTGGCTTTTTAGTTCTCAGCTCGAAGCTGCCAGGGAAGGTGCTAATATCTATGCCTTTGTCTTCAGATTCACCACAAGAAATCTCACCTTCTACAACGCCCAGACAGCCATTAACCAGATCTGGGATTGGGGTTGGACCTACCAGAACATCAACATCAACAACTGCTCGATTGGTCTTGACATGTCCGGGTTGGACACGAATGGGGCTCAGACTGTCGGCTCCGTAACATTCATCGACTCGACTATCACCAATACTGCTATCGGCATCAAGACTGCGCGCAGCTCGAGCTCGCAGCCCAATGCAGGTGGTAGCCTTGTTGTGGAGAACGTAAGGCTGAGCAATGTCCGCACCGCTATACAAGGCCCAGGTGGAGCGTTGGTGGGTGCGGTTTCGAGCATTGCTGGTTTCTTGCAAGGAAACTCTTACACCCCAACTGGACCAAACAAAGCTCAAGGATCTTTCACGCCCAACAGCAGACCTTCTAGTCTCTTACAATCGGACGGAAAGTGAGTTCAAATTTGTCTGCAGATCATTGGTCGAAACTTACCCTTACAATCAAAAAGATACTACCAGAGAAGCAAGCCGCAGTACGAGCGCCTTTCAACATCCTCGTTCCTCAGTGCTCGCTCCGTGGGAGCCACAGGCAATGGACGCACAGATGACACCACAGCTCTTCAGAACGCAATCAACAGTGCCAAGTCACAGGGCAAAGTCTTGTACCTCGACCACGGCGATTACCTTGTGTCCAAGACCATCTACATCCCGGCAGGATCCAAGATCGTGGGCGAAGTCTTTCCAGTCATCCTGTCCACGGGAAGCTTCTTCAACAACGTTTCCAACCCGCAGCCTGTGGTGAAAATCGGTAACACGGGCGAAAGCGGAAGCATCGAATGGTCGGACGCAATTGTCAGCACGCAAGGCAAACAGGTTGGCGCCATCTTGATCCAATACAACCTGGTCGCTCCTGCAGGTACTCCAAGCGGTCTGTGGGATGTTCACACTCGGATAGGAGGCTTTGCCGGTAGCAACCTCTCCCTCGCAAACTGCCCGAAGACGCCGGGTACCACAGCATCGGTCTCAGCCATAAACGCAAACTGCATCTCAGGCTATTTGCAGCTTCACATCAATCGCAATTCAACGGGGCTCTACCTTGAGAACGTCTGGCTCTGGACCGCCGATCATGATGTTGAGGACAATGCTTTACGACAGATCACCATCTACACCGGGCGAGGCCTTCTCGACCAGAGCACCAACGGCCCGGTGTGGATGGTGGGCACAGGTGTAGAGCACAACCAACGCTACCAATACCAGTTCGGCGGCGCGAACAACGTCTACGCCGGACAGATACAGACTGAGACGGCCTACTATCAAGCAAACCCTAACGCCAGACTCCCATTCCCAGTCGTCACCGTCCTTAACGACCCGCAGTACCCATCAAACGACTTCATTACGGACGGAGACAAGTCGAACATTCCCGCTGCAAATGGCTGGGGTCTGCGAGTCGCCAACTCCGGCAACATCTTCATCTATGGCGCGGGAGAGTACTCCTTCTTCAATAACTATAGCACTTCGTGCTCGGACCAGGGCAGTGGAGCGGTCTGCCAGTCTCGGATTACTTCGATCGAGAACTCGAAGGTCAATATCTACAATCACAATACTGTAGGCACTCGATTCCCGTTGTCGTTGAATGGTGTCAATCAGATCAGGTGGTCGGATAATCAGAATGGATTCATCCAGACGGAGGCGTTGTTCAGGAATTAGGGAGAAACATGGCACATGGAAGACCGAGGCGGCATTCGACCACTCTGCAGAACAGCTTCTAAGTACATATATTTGTAGCAAAGTATCAATGAAATTTCATGACCAGTCTTCGCGGTCGGGTTTCAGGTGATGAAAGGCGTCTCGTAAAGTGATGTCAACCATAGCCGCCAAGACCTGAAATCTTCAATCTTTTGCGCTTCGTTCGTGGTGTAGCTCCAGTCCAACGTCAACACGCCCGTGTCATCAACATTGTCGCAATCCATCCCAAATTCCATCTCGTGAGTCTATTCCTGCCATGTGACGCACCATCGCACGGATGAGGTCGTTTTGAGGGTGACATGGGTCGGACAATCCGACTGCACACGAGTCCCTCCATTCAGAGCTCGTCCGCATAATATTTGGCCTGCATCTCGAATCCATAGCTATCTGGCTCGCTCTCTGGACTCCAGACGCTCTTGACAGGCAACATTGGGTCTGCCAGACCATTCCGCAGTGCCAGCGCAGATCGGGCATCTGACGACTCCTTTGCGATGTTCAAGCCCTTCAGGGAATCCTCTGCCAATCTCGCCATGGAGGAAGAGTACGCCCGCACTCTAGCTTTGCCATCAGGAATGACTTGGAGTCCGTTGGAATGAATGCTCCCGCTGCAAGTCCTTGCGTTCGATTCGTCGCTCTCGTGGGCTCGTTCTGCATCTCCGGCTTCTTCGGATTTAGAATGATCCGTCTCGCACTCTTCAACGGTAACCTGCATGGACGGCGAGCCTTTGGAATCCTTGCGGCTTAGTGTAAGATCTTTCTGAACGTCCTCTCCAGCGTCGGTCAGAGCTTTGCCAGCGCTTCCAGTCCGAGAAATTCGTGGTCGACACGTCGCAGATTCAAGGTTGACCCCTTCCCGATAAGCCATCGCATGATCATGGTTGTGATCGGCCGTGCGCTCGATATGC
The DNA here is from genome assembly GCF_000219625.1 of Zymoseptoria tritici IPO323. NCBI lineage: Eukaryota > Fungi > Ascomycota > Dothideomycetes > Mycosphaerellales > Mycosphaerellaceae > Zymoseptoria > Zymoseptoria tritici. The sequence goes on along the minus strand of NC_018216.1, from coordinate 1,636,591 downwards.
AGTGCGTCCGTTGAGGCCATGTCGATTTATGAGGGAAAGTAGCTCGGATCACCTGCGATTCTCGTTTGCTCCATGGACTGTCAAAGGTCGAGGATGACTCCAGAGACTCGCGTCTGGATGATCTCATGCCGGAGTACCCCTGCCATTACCGACATTGAACCGGAGCGCTGTCTAGCAAGTTGGGCATGACGATGTGGTTCCTTGACCAGCTCCGAAGCGACGACCCGTTGACCATCGCTTGAAGGTCCTTTGTGACCGATGCGTCCGCTACCCGTCTCTCAGGCCGGTGAACGAGCTGAGCTGATTGAACACCATCTCAGCAGGAATGCCAATCGACCATCAGCAAGTTTTACTCAAAACGCATTCGAGATACCGCCCTCGATAGCCATATGACCCGTGGACGAATGGATACAACAACAGTGCTCAGAAACGAGCAGTCATGTCGAACAGACGTGAGCATTACTCGAATCAGAAGACTCAGGACATACTGCTAGCTCTCCATCTAAGAGCTCCTATGATCGCTAGCTCAGGTACGGTGGATCATGACGCTCCAAGATCTCATCCCTGCATAGCACTCCACGTGGCCGTACGGCCGATACGCGATGCACTTCACCTCGTACCACATCTAATGGGATTGTAGCTCTACCTAGCAAGACTCCTGGAAGTATCACGAGAGTAGCAGAGAAATTATACGCGGTCATGTGAACCAAAACATTTTGACACACAGCTCCACACATGCATCGGTGCATGAACCATTCCTTGCGAGACTAAATGCTAACATATCTGACAGCCTAGTCACGAATTACTTCCCGAAGTTCTTCTCCAACATCGGAAATACATCGTTAAACCCGTCCGCAATTTTAGCAATCGTGAATCCCACTCCCTGCGGGCCGGCATCGTTCAACGCTTCGACCGACCTCACGGCATACGCGCCCACTTCCAGCACTGTGCCACCCACATATTCAGGCTTGGTGATGAGATCGATCATCACATCCGCTACCTGGCTCGTGGTGACCCAGGCGTCTTGACTGTCATCCACCCAGTCCAGTCTTTTCGAGGGCCAAAGAGGAGTCTTGACGATTCCTGGAGCCACAGCTGTGATGCGAATGTTCTTTGCGGGTTCGAGCAGCGCCATGGAGCGAGTGAAGGCAGAGATGGCGTGCTTCGAAGCGCAGTATCTGTGTTGCACGCATATCAATAGACGAGCTTACTGGCAGCGATGAGATGCGTTTGTACAATGGCACCGGCAACAGAGTCATCTGCGCCGCAATTGATGAGATCAAGCACACGGATCCGGACCCGAGTCCTTGACGCATGAAATAGTCGATTGCCAGTTGCGTGGCTCGGATTGGGTGGTTGATGTTTATGTCAAAAACCTTGAATGACGATGAATCGATCGTATCCTTGCCAGTATTGAACTCCCAGAAGCTGGACCATTTCTGAGGATAGGATCAGCAAACATGTCCATCAGGGCCACATCACCAAGACGTACAGGCTCGAACAAGCCAGCTCCAGGCACAACGATATCCAAGCGGCCGAACACCTCCATCGTCTTATTAAAAGCGGCTTGCAACTGCTTCCACTCGCCGACATCCGTCTCGACAAAGATGACTCGTCCTTCTTTCCACTCCGCGACCACATCTTTCGCTTCCGGACGAAGAGCAAGGTCGGCGATGGTCACGTTGCAGCCTGCTTTCAGGAGCTTGCGGGTGAGCTCGAGGCAGATTCCCGAACCACCGCCAGTCACGAGAGCAGCTCTGTCCTGAAGCGTGAGAGCCATTATCTCCTTCGGCGTCGGCGAATACGGGAAACAGAGGGGAGGAACGCGAGTCCGCAAGGTGGCACTGCAGAGAATGGGATTCGACTGTGTTACCTTCCAGGTCAAAGTACATATACCTCTTCCTTCCTTCCCCTCACCCGAATATTCCTCTCTCCTTCGCAGCCACTACCGCATCTCAGCTGAGCACCCTCTCCCCGAGCAGCACAGTACTTTCGCGGACAAGAGGTGGGGTCACGCAGCTCACAGGTTCTATACCTGCAGTAGCTTCGTCCCTGGCGGGTTTGACTTTGAGAGACGTGCGGGGTGCAGGGATTAGCTCGGGTGTGTGGGTGAATGTCAGTGGATGACTGTCGCCATGTGCGATTCACAATGCCATCTGCATTGAGATTAATGTTGCCGCTTTTTGCAGAACATTGAGCGCAGAGGTGATCTGACGCGAGAAGAAAATTGCTGACAACAACGACAGTCCGAGTCTGGACTCAAGATATCTGATGATCAGGAGATCTAATCCTTGTAAGGAATACAGCTGCCATGTTGGCACCTTCCTGATCGAGTTCTTCCAACACTCGAGACCTTTACCAACGCTGCATCAGACCTCCATCGATCGGATCCGCTACTGTCTACCACGAACCAAGGCAATAGGTTCAGCGTTGCACACGACAGACTCGAGTCACACCTCTCCCGGACGGAAACCATAGTGAAGACATCCAAGACCTCTACACCGCATCCTCCTCACCGGGAGTCCCTCGCAAACATGAATTTCCTCACCTTCTCGACAACATTCGCTATCCTCTTCGTCGCGACTCTGGCGGGGCCAATTTTCGCCGTATGTTCACCTCATGCTGTCCTTAGCGAGCCGGCGTCCTAACATCTTTTACAGGCTCAAGATTCAGGCGGATGCACGGGTGTACGTCTCGCAGATTGTCGAGTTCAAAGAGCCGTGCTTTTGACTAACATCTGCTGCAGGGACTGAGCACATGCCCCTGGCCGAATCACCCATCCGTGCACGAAGTCGGACAAGAACCCGCCCTTTGTCTATGCCACACGTTGACAAGAACTCCCGGACCGATGCAACGAGAAGCGAATCGGGACCTCAAGATGTCGCAGAGTGATGGACTTGGTTGCGAGATGACTCGACTGGAAGCGTGGTAACAGAGGAGCGGTTGATGTGGAAGCGATCGAGCGTGCAAGGGAATTTTGAGAACGAACACAGAACAGCGTGAACGATGTGGGGCAATCATTCTTTCGACCTTGTGAGCAAGGAATGGAATCAGCGGAGGAGAGGCAGCAGCTTGGTGTAAACATTACAGTCAGGTATATTTCAATCCATCTTCTGCAGCAACTCGCCAGAGCCATTAAGATGGCACAGCTCCCTTCTGCCCACAACAATTGATCTTCCTCGCGCAAAGAATTCGGAGATTCCACAACGAGTCAGCGGCCGTGAAACGCACGCAACGGCCGTAAGAAAAAGCGACATAGGAAAAAAACAACCACCCAGTATCCGCGCTGATAGCGACACACCTTACTTATGCGAATGCGAATGCCTCCCATGCTTTCCACTCCTCGACAACGATCCGACGTCATGTTTTCCTGTTCAAAAAACGTTAGCAAATCCGCGGCGTGAGAACCATCCACATGTCGACTTACCATCACAACAAGCCCTCACATTCTCCAACCGATCCGCCTCCCTCTCCTGCCGTTCAATCACAGCCCTCAAATCCTCCGCACTATCCGCAGCGACACTCGCATCATATATCGCCGCCGGATCCGCAGGCGTGCGACTCGAGGATCGTCCGAATCGACTCGCAACGGAGCTGAAGCGACCTCTTGAGCTGCCGTGCACCGTACCTCTCTGTTCGGCGCTTGTCGGGTGCAGCGAAGGAATCGTGTCGCCGAGGCGGGACGATTGCTGAGACGTCGCGCCTGCTCGTTGATTGAGAGAGTTGGCGACCTCGCCGCGTTTCACGGGACTGGCGCCGCGGGTCGTGCGGCTGTTGTAGCTGCTTAGACTGGTGCGAGACTGACGGGACTGGCTACGACCCGTGACACGAGAGATGCTTTGTCGAAGCGACCTGCCAGCGGGAGGGTTGAACTCCTCTAGGTCATCTTGAGTCATGCCGTCGACATTCTGGTTTTGCTGGCCTTCTGTGCGGAGGAGAAGGTAAGACAATGAGTTGAACCACGTCTCGTGGCGTTGACCTGTTGGTGCTGTGAAGAGTATTTCACGACCAGGAGTGATGACCACGATGGTCTTGCGGTGCAGGCCGGGTGGATATGCGTTGTCGTCTGTGATCACGCGAACGGCGTCGATGGCGACGCTCTTGGCTTTGAGCATGTTCTTACCGGCTGTGCTGGGGTCTTGTTCGCTCCAGTAGAGGGTCCTGGTGTACGGGTGAATCCAGAAGAATCTCCTGTGGCGTGTTGTAGATGCTTCGCTGCGGCCTGCTTTACGGGTGTACTTCCAGAGGTACTCTCCAATCATCGTCTGCGTGATGGCTTGAATCATTCTCGGGTCGGTGGAAGGTTCGACATCGTTCGGGTACAAGATGTGGCCGCGAGTAATGTTGAAGCGTTCATCCAGCTCAGAGGCGAACGATGACACAGATGTCCTACGCGACATGCGGCTTGTGCCTGACGGCGACTGTGGTGGCCTGAACGACTTCATACCTGCAGGTCGTGGTGTTGTACCGTCGCGAGATGCGGGCGTCTTTGGTCGCTTGAACGCAGATGCAGGCATAGTAGGGGGACCCATAGCGCCGAATGAAGGACCTGGAACAGGCGTGCCGGGAGCCTGTTGAGAGGCTGCCGCGATCTTCTGGTTGTGGTCTGGCGGAAGAGGAGGAGCTCCGACCAGCACTCTTTCACGAGTACTGCCAGCACTAGTGGGACGCGCGGGCGTCGCAAGGGTAGGAGCCTCATACATGGTCCGGCCGTGTTCGCTGAAGCGAGTCTTGGTGGGAGATTCTGGAATGGTTGGAACGACTGCGGTAGGCGGAGCTTTCCAAACTCTCAGTGGCGAGACTCCAAAGTCTCTTGTAGACGGTCGTACCACGACAGCTTTCTTGTTCTTAATCATGCTGTCGATGTCTTGGCCGGACACATTCGTCTGAGAACCCTGTTCGAGCACAGCAGCACGAGATAGAATGGGAGGCTCAGGTGTCGCAATGGACATGTTGCGCTCGGATGCCGGCATGGCCTCTGAGCTCCGCCTAGATCTCAGACCATGAGCTGGACCAGTCATGCCGAAGAAGCCGACACCAGGAGGTGCAACTTGGGTCCCAGGGATGACACCCGTAGCTTCCTCATGATCGAAGCCATCTGATCCAGTATGAGTGTAGGGAAAGTCTTTAGTCTGGGAGCCGAAGTGGACGACGTTCGCATTCATGATCCCATCTGATCCAGTATGAATGTATGGGAAGTCTTTAGTTTGGGAGCCAAGATGAGTGACATTCGCATTCGTGATCCCATCTGATCCAGTATGAATGTATGGAAAGTCTTTAGTTTGGGAGCCGAAATGAGTGACATTGGCTTCATTAGGTACTGTACCAATAGAAGCGTACGGGAAGTCCCTGGTTTGGAAACTGGAGTCAGATACACTGGCTCTGTGAACTTGAGTCGCTGTTCCGATGGCGCCGGGTGAAAAGCCTTTGGTCCCGTCGGCTTCGATGCTTTCGGCTGCTGTTCCAGTGTGGGCGTAAGGGAAATCTCTGGTCTGGAAGCCGGATTGGGCATATGGAAAATCTCTTGTCTGGAAGCCGGACTGGGCATATGGAAACTCTCTGGTCTGGAACCCGGATTGAGCATACGGGAAATCTCTCGTCTGGAAGCCTGAATGGGAGACGTCGGCTCGAGGGGCGTTCTTCCCGGCTCGAGGAGTGTCTTCACCAACCGCCGGCTCATAGTCCTGCGAATCGATGCTTGACATGGACAGAGCTGGGCGGATCGTCTTATGTTCGCCCGTTCCGCTGGTGACGTCTCTGGCAGCGCCAGGGTGAATCTCTTCTGGATTCTCCTTACCACTGCCAATGACACGACTGACGCCAAAGCCAGCCAGTGCACCACCAACCATGTCGACAGCACGATCCCTGACTGACTGCGGCTCAGGTTGTACTTCGGCTGCTGCTGCGAAAACTGGCTTCGACTCAGGCTCCCATGGATCGGTCATCATGCCAGAGTCGACCATTGCAGGCCTGGCAACATTGAGCTCACGTTGCGATGGCAGATCGACCTGCTCGTTATCAAGTCCGTCGGCTGCTCTTGAAGGGGTATCTGGGTCGACGCTGTAATGCCTCGAAGTACCAGGAGTCGATTGAGCCAGGTCGTCATCGGTCGAGCGTATTGACGCCGGAGTACCTTCGAGACTGTCCTCGTCCAGAGCATCCAGTTCGTCGCCCAGACTTTGCATGCCCTGTGGCGGGGGAGTATCGAAAGTTGATGAGGGACTGTTGTTACCTGGCGAATCTACGGCGATGTCACTGACACGTCCGGATCTCCTGACACCTCGCAGGTTTCGGATCTTGTACTTGGCATGCTGGGCTTGCACGGGCGTGTGAATGATCTCGGTATCGTCGTCACCAGAAGCTGAAGCAGTTGACATGTAGGAAGCTCTGTCGCCTGGCTTGGATGAAAGCGTGCCGACGGGACGCATCATCCCACGAGATGCATCTTCGGTTTCTGTCAGTTCGCCTTCTGTATCGTCACCGAAATCTTCATTGCCGGTCGCGAAGGCTTCGCTTTCGGTCGTCGTCTCGCGTTCGTTCGCCGTCTCGAAAGCATCCGATGTGTCGGCATCGGACCGGCTCAAGAAAGCTGCACCAGTCGCACCAGCCATCGCGCCGCCGGCCAGAAGCCCACCAGACCTGGTTTTGCTTGGAGTGTTCTCCCCTTCGTAATCGTCCCAATCCGGCTCATCGCCCATGATCTCTGTCGTGCTTGATCGAGCAGCGCCAAGACGGCCAAGGTTGCCAGACTTCTTCAATTTGACACCTTCAGCCTCGTTCTTGCGCCTCTTTGCGATGTTCGCAGCGCCTGTGGAATCACGCCTGTTCTCCAAGTCGTCGCGAGCATCCTGCAGCATGCGCTTGAGCTCAATTTTCTCGGTCTTCTCGCGGTGTATGTTGTTCTTCAAGTTCTGGATCATGCGATGCGCGTGATTGAGACTGGACTTCAGTGTCTCAGATTCGAGCATGCCATGACGCGCTGGAGTCCCCTTGATGGGTGAAGTGGGCTCGCTGGGGTAGACGTCTTCGTCAGACCTTGTGTTCTCTTCCGCAGAGACAAAGTCCGTGTCGGATTGCTGTACGCCGGGACCCATGCGATACGATACAGCCTTTGCGAGCTCGGTATTCTGCGATGTCAATTCTGCAATCTTTCGTTGCATCCTCTCTTTGTCGGTCTCGAACGAATTGAGATCTCGACGCAGACCGTGTAAATCAGATTCTTGCACCTTTTTCGCCATTGCATGGTCCTCGCTGAGCTTATCGTGAGACACTCGTAGGTCATCCAATTCTCGCTCAGTGGCCGCCTTCTCGGACTGCATCGCCTTGATCGCTTGTGCGAGTCGGTTCTCCTTGTCCATGGTCTCCTTCAGCGTGCCCTCCGTATCTTGTAGCCTTGTCTCCAGATTCCAATTTTCGTCCTTGTACTTCTGCTCGCTCTCGTCCATATGTCTGATTCGCTGGACCAGGCCAGTGACTTCCGACTCCAGTTGTGCTCTGGCGGATACTGTCTCCCTGAGCGTTTCGTCCTTCTCTGCTAGCGCAGCCTGCAACTGTCTGACTTGAGCGAGCAAGGAGGTACTAATCTCGGTTGCAAATTCAATATCATGTACACGATTGCTGGGCTGGTTACGCTGACGTCTGGATGGAGCAGTCATCTTTGTGGGTGACTCGCGGCCGGAACCAGATATGACCGATGCGCCTGGATTCGTGTCGGGATTGTTCTCGCTGACCATTCTCGAACGGGGGAGAAATGCTCGCGCAGATTCGCGCCCAATTTCATTGTACTCGCGCTCCAGCTCGGTCAGCTTGCCTCGCAGATCCTCCGGTACCTGATCATCCTGTTGTATCTGCTCCACCTCCTTCAACTTTGACGCCAAATCTCTGCGTTGTTGTACCAAAGTCTGACCCAATCTTGATGCATCTTGAATACGCGCGTCGGTCGCCTTGAGATGAGCTTCGAGCGCTTGTTTGGCGGACGCGGGCGAGCTTGTGGAGTAGACCGAGAACTGCTCATTATCAAATGGCGCAAACCGCATTGCTCCAGGTTGTGAAAGGGAAGGCGAGTTGGTGAATGGATCTGCTTGGCCATTGGTCGGCACCGCTCCGGGCGGCGGATTTGCTGCTGTCGCCATCTTGTGGCGGTAGGGTTGTGATGTATGATTAGGAGAAGAATGAAATCTGTCGAAAGAAGGTCCTGTCTCTGGCGACTATACGCAGTGGTGGTGTCTCGGGAGTCCGCAGCTCTGTGGTTCGGTCCAGGTGTGCAGGTCTCACAATTCGAAACAATAGACCCTCGCGTTCCTGGAATTGGGAAAACGAATGAGCCTCTCGAGTATCCGGGAGAAAGAAGAGAAGAGGAGAGGTCGGACGGCAGACGATAGGCGCTTGCTGCGATGTCATGCAATGCGAATGCATGCAATGCGGAACGTGTAGCAGGATTTCCGAGTCCACTCCTCCACGTGGTGGTCGTTCGCGCCGTGGTCAGCCTCTCTACAGCGGAGTGTGTGCGGCCATTCCAGTCGGCACTGATGTGCGTATGATTCCAGGACGGTGAAGACAAAAGAGAGAATGGGAGAGGGGTTGTTGCTGCGAAAGGTGCTGTGCCGAGACAAAGATGTGCGCACGCGTCAGAGCACAACGGCCGGCTGTGCGTGGGAGTGGAGAGTTTGACGACTCTTGGACCCGGATGTCAACAAACACCAGTTATTATTGGACCCGGACTTGGGATCTTTCAATGCGTGATGTCGTTGGATGGGTATATTCAGACACGTGAAAGAAGACGAAACATGAGACGAACGACTTCAGGAGAATATTGCGACATGTCCTCGTCTGCGAACCCAACGGTGAACTCGCCTTCGACTCATGGCAAAACAGAAGAGTTCGCTGGTCTGCACATGAAACGCTCCGTCTCATAACATTCAAATCTGGAGTAGCGCTCCGCCACAGTTTGTCAGCACGTCAGCCACTTTCGAGATGGAATTGTGAGAGCTTTGCCATAGATCTTCAAAGACAGTGAACATTTCTTTTCCTCATCATACCACTGCCATCTTTTCACAAACATGGCCGACGTAGCAGCGCCCGTGTTCAAGAAGCGCACCAACAAAGCCAACCTCCGGAAACGACCCGCGACTGCTCCACCAGAAGACCAATCCGCCTCTGAATCCGACTACACCGACGATGAAGGTGGCGTGCGAGTGAAGCGACGGAAGAGAGAAGGAGTAACGACCAGTAATACAGGGCCACGACGGGCGCAAGATCTCAGCAAATCGACCGCTTTCGCAGCAGATCGCACGACTACCCTCAGCGCGAATGATGATGCGACAAAAGCCTCGAATTGGTATACAGATGCCGCTTTGGCCGCGAAAGACGCTGGCGCAAATGCGAAGCAGGGAAAAGATGCTGCAGAGACGGCAGCAGAAAGAGAACAGGGCACATACCAAGGCACAGCACAATACTCGACCTTCATCTCCAAGAATCCCGACGCCCGCCAAATGGGGCCCGTGAAAGCGCCCACGAACGTCCGCACGATTACAGTCACCGATTTTGCGCCGGATGTTTGCAAAGACTACAAACAGACCGGATTCTGCGGCTTCGGCGACAGCTGTAAATTCCTGCATGCCCGTGAGGATTACAAGCAAGGCTGGCAATTGGACAAGGAATGGGAGAGTGTCGGCAGCAAAAAGAAGAAAGCTGGCGCAGATGGCAAGGGAGGTGACGATGACATGGACGAGGAGGAGAAGATGTTGGAGAAGATCCCGTTCGCATGTGTGATATGCAAAGAGGGGTATAAGAATCCGGTGGTGACAAAGTGCGGGCATTATTTCTGCGAGAAGTGTGCGATGGGGAGGTATATGAAGGAGAAGAAAAAAAGCTGTGCAGCGTGTGGGGCAGACACGAATGGGAGCTTTGGCGTGGCGAGGAAGTTGAAAGACTTGTTGGAGAAGAAGAAGAAGAGGAAGAAGGAGAGGAAGGCGAAGATGAGGGAGGCCGGAGAGGCGGTCAGTGAGGATGAGGATTGACGTGACGACCGAGTATGAAGCCTACAACACTCCCAGCAATTCGAAATCAGATACGGTCGCTCTCCGTATGGATCATTGTATGAAACTCGGAGCCGACCGGCCTCGTCTGCTGTTCCGAATGGAGCTGCAGCGTTGAACTGCCATATACGAGGATCCGCCGGTCACACGGCGTTGGTTTTTGCTCAGATGCACCGCTCAATGCTACGCGATCTTTGGGTCCTTCGGCATTGAGGCAGCAGCACCTCGACACGGTCATCTTCACGATCCCATAGTGCACAGAGTCTTCAGTCGTAGCCAATGACTTGCACTTGCCAACTGCGTCTTCGGAGCAAAGTAGACGAAACTTGTCAGTAGAACATGTACAATGGGAACTCCACTCCCCAGACATGACCATGTACAAGCAGACTGCCGCATTGACGTGAAACAGCAGATCCGATGTCCGATCTGTCGTTCATCGCACTAAGGTTTAGACGTGCGATCGTGGTCTGAGATCTCACGCTTGGAGATCGCGAAGGTAGGGTAGACCCTGGATCCCGATCCCTGTCCGTCAAAGCGAGAAAGTTGCTCTCGGCATTGTGGTACGATAGTCGTTGGTGACGAGCATTGCCACTTCCTCTCCTACACTACACACCTCACCACGCTCTTTACGCCAGCAACGACGTGAGGAATAATTAATACGACGATACGACGCGAGAACGATACGAACAATGTCTGTCCAACGCCCTTCGGCTCCGGCGCAATCAACACGACGATACGAAGCGGAGAAAGTGCGGCGCACGGAACACCATGAAGCGGATGTCGTGGTCGTCGGCGCTGGCATCTTTGGCTGTGCGATCGCATGGTCGTTAGGCAATCAGGGAAGAAGCGTTATACTCCTGGAGAAGTCATTGAAGGAACCGGATCGAATCGTCGGCGAACTGCTACAGCCAGGAGGCGTGCAAGCACTAGAAAAGCTAGGACTGCGCGATTGTTTGGAGGAAATCGATGCGATCAAGGTGTTTGGATATGATGTGATTTACCATGGAGAGGAAGTACGGATTCCATATCCTGCGGACGCGAGTGCGGAGGTGTCAGACGAGAAGAGCCGGACAGACGAGATGCGCGGAATGAAGAGAAAGAGGCCAGAGGGACGATCCTTTCACCATGGACGATTCATCCGCCGACTACGAGAAAAGGCCATGTCGAATCCCAATGTCACAGTCATTGAAGCGACCGCGACAGACCTCATCCGAAGCGACTACTCCGGCCAAGTCCTGGGCGTGGAAGCGACCGTTTCTGGCGAGCAAGACTCCTTCTTCGGCGGCCTCACCCTCATTGCGGACGGCTACGCCAGCAAATTCCGCAAACAGTTCCGCACCGATGCGCCTGTCGCCAAATCAAAGTTCTGGGCGCTTGAACTGATCGATGCCGACCTCCCAATGCCTCATCACGGTCATGTCATCCTCTCTGATAGCGCTCCAATCCTCCTCTACCAGATCGGCACCCACGAGACCCGCGCACTCATCGACATCCCAGAGAACACACCCTCCGCGTCCCTCGCAGCAGGCGGCGTAAAAGCCCATCTTAAAAATGTCGTCCTCCCAGCTCTCCCAGCCGCCGTGCGTCCTGCCTTCGAAACCGCACTATCGAAAGATCGCCTCCGCTCGATGCCCAATTCTTGGCTCCCACCGACAACGAACATCACCCCAGGCCTCCTCATTCTCGGCGACGCAATGAACATGCGTCACCCTCTCACCGGCGGCGGCATGACAGTCGCCTTCACCGACGTAGTCCTGCTCTCCGAACTGCTCCATCCCTCAAAGGTACCTTCCTTGGAAGATACCACCCTCGTCCTCTCCACCATGCGCACTTTCCACTGGCAACGCAAGAACTTGACGTCGGTCATCAACATCCTCGCTCAAGCGCTCTACTCGCTCTTCGCAGCCGAAGACTCCCAGCTCAAAGCACTGCAGATGGGATGTTTCCAGTACTTCAAGCTGGGAGGCAACTGCGTGGATGGACCGGTGGGTCTACTGGCGGGCATCATCCGCAGGCCGTTTGTGTTGTTCTACCACTTCTTTGCGGTCGCGCTGTATTCGATTTGGCTATACATTACGAGTGGTGGCTTGGGCAAGGCGCCATTGAGGGCTGTGGGAAGTGTCGGAGTTTTCTGGAAGGCTTGTGTGGTTATCTTTCCGTACATCTTTGCGGAGTTGAGGACGTGACGAGGTGGAGGGACGAGATGAGAGCTTGTTCTCGTGCGTTCGAAGCGTGTTTACGGTATAGGACGACTATGTACATATCTAGATGGTGGTAATGGACGATTTCTGATCACATCCCTCGTAGCACCAATACTGTACTTGCTGCAGCTTTCATACGGCAAACTAGATGTACTGACAGCCAGCTGTCACGGAGTTCATACCCCTCAAGTTCATGCAGTCGTAGCTCAATGCATGCACCTCAAGCTCTGCTCCGTATCTGATCGCTTGCGGGTGGCATGTACCCGTACGTGCGCAGCTCTCCCTCATCAACCGGAAAATTCCCAATGTGCGTGCTGTCGGTAGTCGCACAATCCATGACGTTGAGATGTTCGTCAGGTTGTGGGTCGTTCAATCGCGATGGGAGTGTACATGGGTTTGGAGGGAGATGGATGGGAGTCTGGGCTGTGGATTGCTGTATCGAAATGGATGTGGAGGGTGGTTATGTCATGACTTCCATGGCGATGAAGCTTCGACATACATCTGGGTTTGGATGGATGTGACATGGCCTGAGGACAGCTTTCCGTGATCTGCGGCATATAATGGACGTTCACAACACGGTGCAACGCAACGATCGGCCCGGAGTGTATTATGTGAGAACGCCTTGAGGCTTGAGCGTTGGCGGCTTCCAGGAATCAAGCGTTGCTGGCTCAGAAAGGTCGGCATGGCTTTAATGGGACTGCTTTTGGAAGCGTTGCCGATAGCCTAGGTACAAAGCGCACTGTGCAAGCGAAGAAGGCAGCATAGAAAGGCAACGACAGATGCGACAGGGACCCTCAGGCAAAGAGATCAAAAGGTATTGACATTTTGAAAAAATTAACATTATACATCTCTCATCATCGTACAAATGATCGACGTGTTTGTGTTCCTTCATCTTTCCATGGACATCGTTGCTCCGATTGCAGAGCCAGGGGGTATCAGGATATCAGACCACAACCTCTTACAAGAAAGCGGCGAAGATGGCGCCACCGATGGCAGCGACACCAGCGGCAGCCTTGGCGGCGGAACCAGTGTAAGAGGCAGGGGTGGAAGTGGCGCCAGCTGGGGCGGACATGGTAGCGGTACCGTCCATGGAGCTGTTGCCGCCGGAAGCGGGAGAGGTGGCCTCTGCGGGCTTCATGACAGCTGGGTAGGCGTCGCAGGTGGCGTTGGGGGAGATAGGGCAGTCCTCAGCCTGGCAAATGGCCTGGAGCTCGGGCTCGGCCTTGGGGAGGACAGCGGCCGCTGGTGCGCAGCGGTAGTTGAAGGTGTCGGTGAGGGCTTTGCCAACAGCAGTGACATCGTCCTCGGTCACGCCGAAGGAGGCGGCGGAGAGACCGACCTGCTGGATGAAGTACTCGTTCTCGTCGGCGGTCAGAGCCATGAAGCGATGGACCTCGGCCATGCCGGTGTCGCCCATGTAGGCTGGGAATCCCATGTTGCCGTACTCGGAGCAGCCGAGGAGAGCACCGAAGTACTGGTACAAGTGGGTGAGGAGACGATACTGGCGAGAGTTCTCGTCGTTGGCGGGCTTGTTCTCCATGAGGGGAGCGGCACCGCCACCGTCGAGGAAGTTGACGGAAGCAGCCTCTCCGTTGCGGTTGGTCGAGGCGAGACCGCCGCTGAAGTATGGGACAAGGTTGACGGGGCGGCCCTCGTAGGTCGCGTTGGGGTTCAAGATACCGGGGACGGCATTCATGTTGGGCTGGGTGTAGTTGCCAATGACGGCAGTGTTGACGAGGAGAGTCAACAGAGTGTACTGGTTGGTGGCATTGTTCTCCTTGAGGAGAGCTGTGGAAGACCGTTAGTCAATCGATCGAATGCAGTCGCGAGCGAGACGTCAACGTACCAGTGGTGTAGTAGTCGCAGATGGGGGTATCAGCTGGGCGCTGAGCAGCGACGAGGGAAGCCGCCGCAGCAGCGATGATGGCCTTGGAGAACATGTTGACGGTTTACTTTTGTGGATCGAAAAGGTAAATGATTGTTGGGTGGAGAGGAAAGAGAAAGACTGAGCGCCGGAGGTCCAAGCATGGTCTATATAACCATCCCTTTGTTTGAACCAGGTCATCGGCGACCCAAACAGAGTTCGCTCCTCCCGCAGGCGTTGTTGTCCGTGCAATGATGGACGGCAATGCGGCTTGGCTTGAGCTAGACTCACGCCAACCGCTCGCTGGTGATTTCTCATGATGGCCAGATGAGGCCTGATGTTCCTTGCAAGCAGCGACTCAGAGACGACGAGCGACAAGCGCTAGAACGCTTAAGGACACGGCTCAGCGTTTCTCCCTGGTCAGCACGTTCCAACGCCCATCGCGGGAGGAGCAAAAGTCCAAGGACTGTCCAATGGCGCGGCGAGGGTTGTTTCTGACCGGGTCAGCGACATTCCGAGTCTTGGAGGAATGCAGGCATTGGTCTCTTTGTTGCTACGGATGCTTGCATCCCGGATCGATAGCTGCCAGTTTAGGCAAATTATCTGCTGCAGCTTCTCAACATGACTGGCACGGCCACGCGTCGGAGATGGCGACCAGCGCAGGTACAGCAATTCAAAGCACTCTAGCTTTCGTCCACAACGCTCCTGCTTGGTCGGTTGCGAAGGTTCCAGCGCGGAGGTCGTGGGAGGGCTTGAAGTGAGGTGGAATGTGGCCAATCACCGACGGGGTAATCCTTGTGTGCGAACGCCCAATCAACGATGTCCGATTTGTAACTTGGGTCAAGCAAGCAACGGGCCGTCATGCATACCCAATCAGAAATGCGGGGACCCATGCTATCCCCCCAGTCTCGACAGATTCGGAGATTCGCCCATCCGTTCGGTTGGCAAAGTTTGGGCCACGACGCAGGTGGTATGAGGCGCCTGGGCCTGGATTCAGCTTGGCATGTTGATGAGGGAACTTGGGAGAATCGTGTCCGCCCGGGAAGCCCTAGCTGGTGTTTCAATAATCGACGTCATGATATCAGCCGTGGACCGCCGCCAGCTTGGCCAGCTTGGGTCGTGTGAGCTGGTTGGCATTCCACATTTCGAGGTGTTGTCCAAAAAGGTCCTTGGTATGTTGCGAAATTGGTATGAGTGATATAAGTTTCGGACTGGTTGCCGGTGCTTTCATTTGCTTCAGGTACCCCGAGCGCAGATCTGGGTGTATGCCCCTATAGATCAGAGTCTTGGCCCACCGATCCTCATCATCATTAATCTTGAGGCGTGGGAGACAGAGTTTCGATAGAGTGCCAAAGATTTCTCCGCTGGAAGTGCGCTTGTCCGACATGAGCTAGACCGGGTGCTGGCTATGTGTCCGCAGGATGCCCAGAGAAGGTGCTTGACCAACCCAAATTGACCACGTCTTGCCCAACAAGCCCGCGGAGGAACAAGAAGCAGGTCGCCTTTGCTTGATTGCGTGGCACTGTGGCAGAGCTCTTGTGGGTGTGGCAATGTCGCCGCATCGAGACGCATGTCCACGGGACTCCGCGGTACAAAGCATGATGTTGACAAGTATCGAAGACAAGAGGGCCATGGCAATGCTTGTCTGTTTCAATGGCCTGCAATATGGCCTCGAACCACGACCGGGATCAGGGTGGAGATCACACTGCTCATCGCAGAGGCAGGGCGGCAGCAAGATCACGCCTTTGAAACATGCTGAGTTCACCTGCTTCAAATTGCATTGAGGAAGCGCAGTGATCTGATCCGAAGTCCTGGAGAATGATGGTCCGTCATTTTCGAATGAATGGAGTTTGTGCCAACCAGCACCCGTCGGCGTCATATTCTGGAGCTGGTACGTTTCCAAGGCTGTGCTGGCTCAAGATCGATGGTGTCGACCTCGACGTTGCAGAAAGACGACAACAAACCTTGCACGCCGTTCACCCCGGATCCAGTGCCGATTGCGAGTTGGAAATCCTGCCTCTTCATCGCCTTCGCAGCGGTCTGCTCTGCGATGTGCAGTGTCCTCCACGAGGATAATCTCAACACCAGTGCATGCAGAAGCTTCCGTGGACGTCCAAGGTTCAGCCCAGGCCTTGAAGCCAGGCGTGCCAGGTAGAAGGCAATTCATCAAGGCATTTCATGCAGCTGCTGGCCTGCAGGTATGTGGCCATTCAAAGGTATTTGTCCAGCTGCAGATTGAAATGTGAATGTTCCCGATGTCATCTTCAATCATTTCCGCCAAGACTCGCGACAGCGTCTCAGCTCGTGCGAAGACTTGGCCGGCACATCACATCATCCACCGAATGTCGACGCTGTTGTTGAAGGCCACGATGAGGATCGAGAAGAATGTGACGGAACGATGGAAAAGAGCTGCAAGAGATGGGCAGCCGCGAAAGACGTGCGCGTCTGCAGTTCTTTTGCAATACAGCGATACGGAACGGCCCATTGCTTGGCTTGGACTTCACTCTGAGAATGTTTACTTTTAGCGCGAGTGTCGACACCACACACGATATTCCCATCGACTGTTTGTTGGAACTGAGTGTGATTGAGTCTCGTGGACAGAGCTAGTCTGCGAAAAGCCCCACCGCGACACGTTGCCAAACTTACAATCGAAAATGTCTCAGCTCCCTCAGAATGAGATCAATCCTACCTCACCATAGCCAGCCAACAGCATCGAGCATTAATTTCTTACCCCTGGCCGGTCTGCGTCGTATTGCCGTCCCGTAACCATTTCTTCCTCCCGCCCGCTCAATAGAAGGGAATCTTGAAAACCCAACAAAATTCATCCGCCTCCCTCACAGCCTTACTAACCGTCACCTCCAGACTTCCATTCCCAAGCAGCCTCGTCGGCACGACCGAACCACTCGCCTTCCCACCAACTACTTCCACTTGATCCCCCTCCACCCACGGCACGGGACTATCCAACAACAATGTCCCATTCGGCGGATACAACGCTAAAATATAAAACGCATCCGGCGTCTGCGTAAATCGCACCGCCTCCCCTTCTTGCGGCGTCACAAACCAATACGTCGTGTTGAAAATCGCTTCCGCATGGTCTTTGATCCACTTCCCGGCGGCACGAAGGTTATCCTGCTCAATCTGCACAATCGTGCCGTTGGCCGTCGGTCCGACATCGAGTAGGAGGTTTCCATTTTTCGACACAATGTCCACCAAGCTGGTGACGATACCTTGCGGCGTGAGGTACGCTTCGTCGGGTGTGGCGCGATTATAGCCGTACGAGAACGGGTCCATGCCGAGATTACTCTCCCACTTGCGGACTTGGACGGCATTGTAGCGGGCGTATTCGGGGGTGTCGAAGTCGCCGGGGAGACCGCAGCGATTGTTGAGTACGACTTGTTCGCCACGGGAGGCGGCGGCGTTGAAGTAGGAGGCTGCGAACTCGGCGGTCAAATTTGGGCCTCCTATGTCGCACCACATTATCTCTGTGCCCATGCTGGCGAGGATGTTCATTTCGGGGAGGATGAGGTCGTGGACATAGTCTTTGACGGGGATGTAGCCGGTGTATGGGAGAGTTTGGTTGGTGAAGGGATTGGTGGCGTTACCGCCGGGCCAGGCGGAGAAGCCGATGGATTTGTAGTCGGGATGAAACCATTCCGGAAGGCTGAAGTAGGTTGCTTTGTGCAGATGTGGTTGGTGTTCGGTGGCGGCGTCGAAAATTTCTTGGAGGAGATTCTTGTGTGGGAATTGGGCGACGGAGTTGCGAGCGGAGACATTGCCCGTGTCGAAAATGGCGAAGCCGTCGTGGTGTTTGGAGACTTGCACGAAGTATTGAGCGCCCGAATCGGCGAAGAGGTCGACCCATTCTTTAGGGTCAAAGGCCGAGGCGGTGAAATTTTGGATGAAGTCGTCGTAGACTACGTCTGGGCCATAGGTGGCGAGGTGGTAGTCGTACCAGTCTCCGGCTTTGCTGTTTTTGCCTTGATTTAGGTACCACCAGTACCATTCTGCGTACATCTCTGAGGGGAGTGTTAGTGTTGTTAAAATGACCGTTTTGAGTTCAAGATCTCACCCTTCTTGCCAACATTTCCCCAGCCTGGCACTGAGTACACTCCCCAATGGATAAAGATTCCAAATTTGCCATTCGTGAACCAAGGCGGACTTTCGTGTGCATAAATACTCTCATACGTAGCCTCGTATTGCCCAATGCCATAAGTAGCATTGAATGTCAGGCTCGCTTGCACGCCATTGCCGTTGATCTCAACTGTCGCAGGACCGGTAGTCCCTTGTTCCGTGCCAGCGGTGTTGACAACACCGACCTGGACAATAGCTTGGTCGCCTGGTCGAAGCCGATTGATGATCCCTGGAACCACGGTCTTCAAGCCAGGCGAGGACACTGTGACCTTGACACTGTGTTTCTCCAACACCCACTCTTGCCCAACATTGTCAACGCGGACTTCGACAATTTGAGTCTTGTTAGTTCCCTCCATCCACATCTGGGTCGTGCGAGCAAGCTGTATATCTAGATCAACTCCAGTCCCGTTTGCAGTGACTAGTGATAAGGCAAAGATGTGCAGCCTCGTTCTCGCAGCCGCTCCCCCAGGGTCACTGGACGAACCGGCAGTCACATTGGGCAGTGTCAGGCTGACCAGATCCTTGGTCGAATCAAGCCGATTAATTGACTGGAAGATCATGGAGCGATTGTAGTTGATGCTGCTGTTGGTGAGGTGATATGGGAAGATAATATCGCCGCCGAACGGGTATGGAAACTGCGAGGTGTGAGCGTTGTTTTTGTCGAATATGACTATGACTCCATACATCCCAGTACGGATCGACCAATATCGAGCCACTTGAGGTCGTGCCATCGGCGTATGTTGCGTTGATGAAGCCAGTCGCTACAGCTCTCTCCGCTGCAACAAGCATGTGCACGCTGAAATATCTTCCCTTTGGTGGCGTGATGGTCTGACCTTGCGCGAGCACATTGTCGTTCCCGCACTTCTGATACTGTGGGAACTTGTAGTTCACGCCAGAGTAGATGAGGTTGGCTTCCGGTAGGAATTGAGCTGGATATCCAGAGTGAACGCCGTCATAGTCGGCATCTCCTGGAGTCATAGCAAAGGCACGGTTGTTCATCTCGCTGGAGAGATCGATGGCGATGGAGCTGGCGCCGCCGCTGCCGACTGCATTGTCGTCTGCATTTTTTGGGTTGACGACAAGACCGCCTTGCGCGATGGCCCAAGGCACGAAGCCGAATGCAATGAGAGTCGACCACATCGTGTTGAGCGCTTGAGAAGAGAGTGGAAATCATGAAAGAGACTTGCCTGGCCGACGGATATTCTTTCAACACGACTCTGGCTAGATTGACACTGCTCGTCCGTGGCCGATGCGGCTGGTCCATGTTCACTGCTCGGGTCAACTCATTCCCCGCACGAGAACGAGGAGAATGCTGGACAGACGCGGACAAGGTGGTATGGTTGGGTTGTATTGGCCAATGCCGTGAGCCTGTCCCTGTCCGCAAGCTGCTGTAAAGTCCCGTGACCATCGCGACATTGTGACATGGGAGTCAATGAGGTGGTCTCGACGAAGGTGATATCATTGTGGAAGAGGAGGGAAGATCGTGAACGATCCAATGTCGACGTTGTCGTGAATGTGGCTGATGCTTGTGGCTGAAACTCGGCGGAAACGGAACAAGGCGGGACAGCTTGGCTTTTGGTTCTCGACTTCACTGCAGCAGCATCATTCCATACATCCCGGTCTTGATTGTGTGCACTGCCTCTATCCATTGTTCCTGCATTGTTCCTTCTCACCACCACCAACCCGATCTCTACCCTAAGCCCCATCCGATCTCACCCGCATCCTCTATTGAGCACATACATTACCCATGGCTGGCCGATTCGTGAGAGCGTCGAAATATCGTAAGCTGTTCCCAACTGCCCCTCTATGCTCGGAAAATCTCCTGACAATACATCTTCAGGGCACGTCTTCGGCCAATCGACTCGGCGAGAGCAATGCTACGATAACCTCCGCATCTCCAAAAATGCCTGGGACACGAATCTGATCAAGGCCAATCCCAAATACCTCTCCGTCAATTGGGAAGCCGGTGGAGGAGGCGCATTCGCCGTGATACCCCTGGAAGAGCGAGGAAAGCTGCCGGAGTTGTTGCCTTTGTTCCGTGGACATACCGCCGTCGTGTTGGATACCGATTGGAGTCCATTTGACGATTCAATCCTCGCTTCGGCTTCGGACGATGGCAAGGTCTTCTTGTGGCAGGTGCCGGACAACTTCACCTTGCGTACGGACGCAGAGGAGCCGGAGGATGTCAAGCCGGTAGGCAAGCTGAGCGGCCACTCAAGGTGAGAGGACTTTGAGGAAGAGTGCTCGGCTGGACAAGACTAACAACACCGCAGAAAGGTTGGCCATGTGCTCTTCAATCCCGCCGCCGAGAACGTCCTTGCGTCCTCGTCCGGCGACTATACGATCAAGATCTGGGATCTGGAAGATGGCAAGTCAAAATTGACTTTGAAAGGAAATGACATATTCACATCACTCTCATGGAGCGCCAATGGCAACATGCTGGTAACTACATCGCGCGACAAGAAGCTGCGATTCTGGGATGTCCGTCAGGAGAAGCCGGCGCATGAGGTACCTGGACATGGAGGTGCCAAGAACAGCAGAGTGGTGTGGTTGGGAGATCATGACCGTGTGGCCACGACAGGATTCTCGAAGATGAGCGAGCGACAACTAGGATTGTGGGATCTTCGGAACCCAGAAAAGCCCGTCGGCGGTGACTTCGAGCCTCTGGACTCAGGCTCCGGCATTAGTATGCCATTCTGGGACGACGGCTGCCAAATGCTCTACCTCGCAGGCAAGGGCGATGGCAACATTCGCTACTACGAATACCAAAACGACAAGTTCGAGTATCTCTCCGAGTACCGATCACCGGACCCACAACGCGGAATTGCCTTCATTCCGAAGCGCGGAGTGAGCACTCACGACAACGAGGTCATGCGAGCTTTCAAGACAGTCGGAGACGCCTACATCGAACCTATATCATTCGTCGTGCCACGGCGAGCCGAAACGTTTCAGGAAGACATCTACCCGCCCACTGTTGGAACCACTCCAGCCGCTACCAGCGGAGAGTGGTTCGGTGGAAAGACCGGTCTACCTCCTAAATTCTCCCTGGAGGATTTGTACGACGGCAACGAGCCACAAATGATGGCCGCGCCGAAAGCAACCGCCACTTCATCAGCACCCGCTCCAGCTCCCGCAGCCGCCACTGCAATTTCTGCCCCTCGATCTCAACCCGAGCCCACCGCGACGAAACCCGACCCGACACCAGCACCTACACAATCCGCACCAGCGCACCGCGAAATGCCCAAAGTCGGCGCCAATAAACAAAGCATGGAGTCGGCCGCTTCGAAATTCGCCGACAACGAGGAAGATCCAGGGCACGTCAGTGATGCCAGCTCTTTTGAAGAGATTCAAAAACCCGTTGTGCGACCGTCCGTCATGGCTGCGCGGCAGGAATTCGAGGCAAAGTCGGAGCCACCGAAAGCTTCTCCTGTCTCCGCTTCCGAGCCCAAGAGCTTGGCGAAAGATACCTTCACCGGCGAGGGCCTCTCTGCTGTATCTGGCGTGCCTGCACCGGAAGTGAGGGAGAAGGTCCAGGCCGAAGAGGCGAAAACTGCACCGGCTACTGCAACGGCTGCGACGAACAGCAGGCCGAGTACGGCGACCTCCACACCTCCATCTGCAAGCGCCGCTGCAGGTGGACTGAAAGATGTGCTAATGGAGATCCGCTCGATGTTGCAATCTCAAGGCCAACAAATCAAGGATCTGACCGACGAAGTCGCGCAGTTGAAGGCCAAGGTTTCGGAGTAGGTCTCCGGATCACATCAGCCTCAGCAGAGCGACGGACATGGAGGTGACGGAGGACGACTTGTGAGGGCGCGCACACTGCCTGAACGTACGAGTGGAGATGACGATCGTATTGAGGTGTTGCCGGATATGCCGAGGGGCTTGCTTGGGCATGCGAGGGGCGGGAGTGTGGGAAAGAGCGGAAGTGTGTTTGAGGGTGTTCCGCCGGGCGAATTGGGGATGCTGGTGCCTAGTGTTGCGAGGAGACTTGCACGACGACCGGGAACGCAGGAGTTGAGACGTGGAGGCGGTGGGAGTCTGTTTTGAGAGATTGTGCGAGGGAGACAATTGTCGCGGTGGTTACGAAAGGGATTGGCGTGCGCCGAACGATTCAAGAACGAAATGATTGAGATTACGAAAGGGGTTGGCGTGCGCCGAACGATTCAAGAACGAAATGATTGAGATTACGACGGAGTGAGTCGTGAACTCTCGAAACGAATGCATTGGACATGCGAGCTAGGACATCGAATTAGCGACGGGATTTGCATCTTGTCTTGACGATGCACTACTCGTGCCGCATTGGTATGCGTGATGATGTTTTCTCTCGGTGAGGCACAGCTGGCGAGGCCCACGTGCAATCAAGACGTCGATGTCCTCGCGGGGAGTTTCTGGCTTCTTACAAGTGCGAGGGGACGGCAGGATCAGCGCTCGAGTCGGACAGGTATTCTGGATCAGTGCGTCGCGTGTTGGGACGAGGACAGCGCAGATGCTCGGCTCGCACATCCATGCCGATGACCACACATCCATCGTTACGAATCGACACAGCGGTATTACTCGGGCGTATCTCATCTAGAAGATGCATCGCTTCACAGAGTCGTCTCGCGTTGCCGTTTGCCCATCCTGCTCAGTGTCGAGTGTCACTCAATGCGAAATGTGTCTATTTCGGAGTACGACGCGAATTGCTACCTCTTCCGAGCAGAGATGATGAGACATGCGGATCATGAAGAGAAAGCAAGCGCCAGGAAGTTCGTCGGGTATAAGCTCTGCTCACAACGCTCATCCTTGAAGAGCCCATGCGATGTTCACCCCAGAGCTTCGACATCTCGATCGTCTTCTTCTCAGGCGCAGATTTCAGCGGCCGTCTCGTCCACGCTCCGGCTCGCCTCAAAAGAGCGTTCAAGCCTCGGAGGAGCCAAAGAAAATCATCCCGACCAAACATGGCGCAATTCGTAAGTCTTCGGGCCCCTTGGAGCCCGCTCTCAACCTCTCACACTCGGCCTCAGACAATCGAAGACTTTGGCACTCAGCTCATCTTCTCGTATCGACTCCGCGCCGTTCTATTCCTCAGCATCGTAGCTCTTGCGATCTACCAGTATCGGACGGCCCAAATCAGAGAGGTCCTGGGATTTGTGTCCGCATGTGGTGATGGCAATCTTGGTCTGGCTGCCTGACTTTTGGGCTCGAGGTATCCTTTCGACCTGAGTGTGGCCATGGAGGATATGGTCGGCGGTCCTGTATGGTACTAGACAGCTCTTACTATGTCGTCCATATCTGTTGTATTACCTTAAAACTTGTAACATCGATGAGGTGTGGTCTCCAGATCGCCAACCCCGCTGACGAAGTGGGACAACGCACTGCAAGCCAAGGCTTGTCTCGACCGTGAGGCAAGTCGTACAGCTCGCTCTCCAATCGCACGAGTTCACATGTTCCCAATGTATACACCATGGCCGCGGAAAGAACAGACGGCCCTGCCGAGGGCGGAGATGGTGGTGGTGGAGGAGGACTCTTTGACCTGGAGAAGGAACTCAGTTGCTCGGTAGGTCAAAGTCCAAGTCCGGCTTCGACCTCACTTCATCCCATCTCAACCCATGCTAGCAGCACACTCCTCTACTTTACTGACACATCCGATGATGCCAGATCTGTACTGATATTCTCCATCTTCCCCTTACCCTACTCGACTGCCTGCATACCTTCTGCGGCCCGTGTCTGAAAGAGTGGTTCGCCTGGCAAGCCACCGCCGCTCGCGCCTCGTCCACCTCAAGCCGGAACAAGAAGATCTACACCTGTCCATCATGTCGCGACGCTGTTCGAGGTACGAAAGCCGACTGGCGGCTCGCGACTCTACTTGAAGGTTTCTTGAAAGCAAATCCGGGCAAGGGAAAGAGTGCTGAGGAGAAAGAGGAGCTGGGCAGAGGATATGTGCCAGGAGAGGACATTTTGGTGCCAGTGGAGGTTAGGAGAAGGGAGGAAGGAGAGAGCGAGGACGAAGCACTTGTTGAGAGGGTGAGAGAGGCGAGTCTAGCCAACGTCGAGAGTTCGGACACAGCAAGACGGAGAGCGAGGGAACGGAGGAGGGCGGAGCGGGCACAGCACTCACATGAGGGGCCAGAGAGGAGGTCACAAGAGCAGGAGGTGGATGTTGCGAGACATATCGAGCATCAGCCCTCGTTGAGGAATCTACTGGGCTCGGACACGACGAGCTTGGATGTGCAGCAGGAGATTTTGGCTTCGATTTATGCGGAGGGATTGCTGGATGGGGTGGATATTGACAATTTGACGAGCGTACAGGAGGAAGAGCTGACGGAGAGGATTGCAGAGGCGTACAGACGGAGGCAGCGAATGCGGGAGAGGTCGAGGAATCGGCAGGTGGAGGACGAACCTGAATCTCTGCGCGGAGGAGGGCAAAGGCATCATGAACGTCCAACGACAGCGGTGAATGTAACGAGAGCGGGAGAATCTGGATCATCAAGACCAACAGATCGTTCGAGAAGGAGTGATAGTTCTCCGCAGCAACACACCCAGACACGCACCACGAGACCTCCCATTTCCCGACCGCATCTCTTCGACCAGACTCGGCCGGATCCAGCTGCGAGGAGACATCGCAGATCTGCGAGCTCAACGGATCAGCGTAGTGAGCCGAGTAGCAGTGGTACGAGTGACGTTGTGACATCAGCTGCTCGGTCTGCCACAGACCTATCATCGAGCAGACGTACGGCTGATCCCGATCGGCCTCGCCCACGGGCTGTGTCGACCAACGCTCGCAGTGCAACTGATCCGAGTATGCGTGCCAGTACCGAGCGAGTGCGGAATGATACTGGGGTTGGACTCCATCCTGCCTCGGCGAACAACTCTCCAAGATCGAGAGCGTTTGATCGAACGCACGTGGAGCTGCTGCCATCACAGCAGACACATCACCGTTCACGGTCGAACGAAGGCACAGTGTCGAGCGATACAGCCGTACAACCTCCTATGACCACAAGTCCGACCTCGACACCCACCGCCAACACCTCCGGCGTCCACACAGCTCCGACACACGCCGCCTCTGCCACCCTGGCGGCTCCAATGCCCGAGCTACCTCCATCAGTCTCATGCACCCGCTGCTCTCGCCCAGATATCGAGCAGCAACTCCACTACACCTGCACCCAATGCCCAGCGTCCCTTGATCCTGATGCTCCCAGGTCTAATCTTCCTTTCACTCTCTGTCTGCAATGCTACCGTTCCGGCGCCGGCTGCCACCACTGGTTTGGCTTCGGGTTCGCTGCCCAACATCGCTGGTCCCGCTCCAACACACGCTCCAACGACAGACCGCACATTCTCGCTCCGCAAAAGTGGCTACCCGCGACATCATCCCTCCCCAACGTCGTCAAACTCGCACTTGAGCGGTCTAATTTGAAGAGCAGAAGAGCAGCTCTCGACCGGGTTGAAGGAAAAGCTGATGAGCCGACCTTACTGACTGGTGCATTTTGCGAGATATGCCACATCTTTTCGAATACCACCTACTGGTACTGCCAAATCTGCGCCGACGGCTCCTGGGGCTACTGCCACGCCTGCGTTGTCCGCGGAAACCACTGCACGCACCCTCTCCTCCCTCTCGCGCACATTTCCGCCTTACCGCCATCCCTTCGGGCAGCGGATCCGAATACACGGCAATTCGTCGCGGTGCCGCATCTGAAGGAGCATAGTTGGGTGTTCCTGCCGGTGGGCGTGAGCTGTGATGGGTGTGACAATATCCTGCTACCATCCAAAGAGCCGGGTAGGGAGGAGTGGTTCCATTGTTATGCATGTAATGGAGGGGACTATGATCTTTGCTGGGAGTGCTACCACGACCGGACAGCTACCTCAAATCAAGGGCGCGGTAGGCGAGGGCAGTGGGATTTGAGTTGGAGACGCTGTGAACGTGGACACAGGATGGTCATCCTCGGAACCCAATCCGTCGATCTCGGTGGTCCGGCCCCGCAAGGTTGGACGCGGCTTGTACGCCACGAAATGGTCGGTGGATGGCGATTGAAGGACGACGAGCTCACTGCTTCCACCGCGGTGAAGGATCGGGCAGGAGTCCCGCCTGATGGAGGCGCTGGATATCGCTATCTAGCGCTGTACGCCCGCTTCCCGGATGAAGGCGTGGGGGACGAATTGACGTTTCCGAGGAACGCGGAGATTCGCGAGGCGGAGGATTTGACCGATGAGTGGAGTATAGGCGTTTTTGCTGGGAAGGTGAGGTTGTTTCCGAGGAATCATTGTCGGCGGATTTGAGGTGCTGGCGAGAGGCAGGAGGGACGGTGTGCGTGGAATGCGCTGGGCTGATCACGGGCCACAAGCGTACGATAGATGCATGGTGCTTGGGCATCGGCAGGCTCATGACGAAGCCAGCGACGACGCACACGATGAAGACGATGATTACGATGAAGACGAAGACGGCAAACACAACAGAAACGATGAAGACAATGAACACGAGATACATCTCATATGCTCTTTTACGATATGCTCACTCACCGCGAAGGGAGTACCAAGTAGAAGCCGAAAGCCCAGAGACGAGCCAATCTTAGGTTCGAGACCGATGGGCACTGTCCTGAGCAGCGTGCAGGCTGTTCGAATCCTTGTCGGGAGCCGCACAGCCTCGCGGGGGCATTGGACTACCGTGAATGAGGCATGATTCGCAACGTGGGAGGGCGCTGTCGAGGTAGTGTTCCCTCCTGAGAAGCGTTAGCCAGCTTACGTATCCCGCAGAGATGGCCCAAGTTCACGGACCGAAGGAACGGCCTGTACTTCCACAACTCAGCGGGTGTGAAATAATGCCGATCCCCTCGAATCCAGAAGACCAGCTCAGATGGTAGGCAGCCATCGTCGCTCAGTGGGCTTGGTGTCGCAGAAACGACCAGTTCGCTCGGGTGTTCTGTACCCTACCGCAAACACAGCCCTCGCAACCTGTACTCCGCTATGTGTTTGAAGGTTTTCCGCCCGTTGACAGCGCGAGTCGCTTCATTGAAGTCGTTGGAGCGCTCTTCATTCCCATGGTCCCGTTCTTTCATGGACTTTTGGGATACACGCATGGACATTCAGTGGGCGTGGGTCACCGCAGGGCTCAGATCGGACAGCGCTTTTCTCATGGCGCCTCCGTTCCTTGCAAGCCAGGAACCTACCTCATCGCTCGCGTATAGCAGGCCATCGAACCCGAACCGGAAGAACATACAAGGGCCGTCCAGAACACCATGGCGTATGTATACATCGAAGGGAATCTTCCGACCAGCCCGTACTCCATCAGAATATACGCCGCGGCCTGTTCGCTCGGAGCGGTTACGATCAATAAGATGTTTTGCGGGAGTGAAGCGTAGAGCTGTGGTGATGTCTCGATAAGAAGAATAAGATCCATGAGTATGGAGAGGAAAGGGTAGGCGTAGTCGATGGCGATAATATAGGAGAGCGTAAGCGGAGAACCCTATTGACAACTCGATAAGAAAAGTGAATGTTGAATGAATGGCGAGCGGAGTAGAAGCAGAGTCGATATAAGTTAGACCGGGAGCGAACCGGAGAATGCTACTAATATCTCTAACATCTCTATATTATATACTTCTCTTAGTAGTAGAGCGAGGAGTAGGGGAGATGTTCGATACAAGCAAGACGGAGAACGAAGCCGAGAATCGTAGTAAACGTCTCGACGATAGAATAGAGTTCCATGCCTATAATGTAGACGACGAGGGCGTAGTCGGTAGAAGTAATATAGAGAGCTAAGTAGAGAAGTGTTATATAGCCTACAGACAGTAGGTACATAGATACCGTAGTAGTCTTCTACCTATATCTGGATTCGAGACTTTCGAGTAATAGAACATTACAACTCACTTAACGACTCGAGATATATTTAAAAGTTTCTCGTTTTGATTTTGCTACTCGATAATAGCTACTCGCTATTGCCTCGACGACGTCGACGATATTCACCCCTTATTATATGTCTCGGCGTCGACATTCACTCCCCTCGACAAATGTCTCGGCGTGCTCGGCGCCGCCGAAAATCACCCCCTAGGCGCCGTGAAAAGAAGGGTACATCGCTAGCACTGCCGGATGTTGGGTATCATAATCATGTGTGAAAAGTCATGTCGTCGTGTGCTTCTTCGGTATCATGCCTCGCAAGCAAGGCCATTCTCGCAGGATCTCCTGATCTCATCTCGTGCCCACATCCTCAAATACTCATGCCTCTCGCGGTACGCTCCAAGCGAACGTATTCGAGGCTTGGCAACTCGAGTTCCTTGACCTGGCGGTCGTAGTCGGCGACCATAGGCTTCATCGTCGCAAACCAAGCCATGAAGTCCGTGATCGCGGCCTTCCACTGTGGCTCACGGATGAGCTCGGCGGAGTAGCGCTCAAGCAAGATACCCTGCCCTCGGAGGCGAGGCATCGAGACGGTCTTGATGTCCACCAGCTCGGCTTCGTAGCTGCCGATGTAGATGTCCCAAGCGCGCTCGTCAAAGGCTGCGACGGCGGAGTCTTTGAATGACTTATTGAAGGAAGAAGCGGCCGAGTCATTGCGGCTGCGTGTGGAGATGGTGGAGATTTGACGGGTGAGGGCGTGCGGATCAGGGACGGCAGGCGGAGCCATGGACGAGGTTGGCGAGATCATCTCTGGGGTGGAGCAAGTCTGGCTGTCGAGAGGAGTGAAGGGTGGAGACTCCATGCCCATGATCTGCTGCTGCTGAGGAGGTATGCCGTCGAAGGATTTCTTGTTATCGTGAGAGTCGTTGTAGTTTGGGAAGTTGGAGTGGCCGAGACTGGCGATGACAGGCGAGTACATCGGCGGAGTGTCGGCATTGGCGGCACCTGGGGCGGTGGAAGGGGAGAGGTCCGAGACACGGCGAGAGAGGGAATTGACGAACGTCTTGTCTGGGTAGCCGCGGGTGATGCACTCAGCTTCAAGAACCTTGATGCGGTCAAGAGCGGTGTTGACGGCGGCACCGGAGAGCTGCCAGTCTTTGGCGGTGGTGCGCAGGATGTCAGGAAGATGCTCCATGATGTCGTGTGGAAGCTGCCACTTGGGAACGTGGGTGTGGTCGTAGGAGAAGTTGTCCAGGCCATAGTCCTCGCCCGGAGTGCGGTCTTTGGCGAGATCGGTGCGCAGGTAGTGGCGGTAGGACTTCTTGTTCTTGGCCCAGGAAGGACGGCGGTTCATGGGTTGGTTCTGAGTCGACATGATGACGGTGGTGATGAGTGGTGGAATGGTGGTAGCAAAGATAGGTTGTTGTAGGGAGTAGAAGATGAAGATTGGAGTCGAGGTTGATGTTGAAGTTCAAGATCAAATCCGAGAGCAACTTGGTGAAGTGCTTGGTAGCTCGCCTTGGCGGTGATGTTTTTCTTAGTCGGTGGCTTGTGTCGTTTGAAGGTGCGCGTGACGTTGCAGAGAGTGAAGGACAGTCGTCGTGAAGCAGATTGAGAGAGTGTGTCGTGTTGGTGAGGTATGTGGTATGGAAGTCCAACACTGGCAAGAAAGGGAGGACTCAAGAGGAGAGCGCAATGCCGGGTGGAGAAGGCGTGGTGGTTGGTGTTCGTGAAGTCGTGGAAAGTGACGACGGGAAGACGGATGTCTCTTTCGATGCGGGATCGACGGGTAACAAAAGGATCAACCCGGTCTTGTTGCACCGTTCCTGCCGCGCACGAAGCTGAAGTGCCGGAACCGAACGGGACGATGCGCAAGAGCGTCAGTCACACTTGCTGGCTGCTGCCAATTCTGGGGATTGCTTGGCCGTGGATCTGTCGAAAACTCCGTCTCCGTCTAGCGCCAATCCATCCAATTAGCGGCTGGCTGAGGTGAATGCTGGGCTGGACGATGATCTCGTCTCGTGCTGGTGGTGAGGTGGGGTTTGTCCGTGAAGGAGAATTGCGGGGATGCGATATGCAGAGACAATTGCGATGAGCGACGACTTCCGAAAAAGAGAGTTTGTACGTACTGTACAAGCCACTGTCTTGCTGACGACTAGGCAGGCAATGCCAGGCATCCTACCCTGTTTGAGAGAAAAAGGTTGTGCTGACAGGTACAAGGAACATGCGACAACAAAGAAACGTGTGCTTGTAAGGCGCATCGGTACCATGAATGCGGGTACCTCAAGCCATGATGCTTGCGGACCGACTCGTTCTCCTGAGGCAGTGCGATATTACTCCCGAATCGACCACGGTATATCGGGGTATGCAAGAGTCTCATATCCTAATCTTTCCGACTCTCACGTGAGGCATATGCGGAACACCTGCACCACCTGCCAAGCTACTGCATATCTGCCATGTAACGCCGACATTACTCCAGCCTGAACAAAGAAAGTGTTAGCAGATAACGTGTGAACAGATGATACGCCAGCTGATCTGCTTGCAGACCAAACATGCCACATGGCTAGCGTAACTGGCGAACGCATCTCTGCCTGACACGGGAAATACGTACCTCTCGATGATGTGAAGTCCCGATTGCGTTTCAATGATCTTCGACACCTCCCCTGGTTGGAGGGCGAATGATGCCTGTTCGAACTCGGCTTGCATGTCACCTTTGCCGAAGAAGCCACTGTAGGGGAGGACAACCGTCAGCGTTGCGAAACCATCCACTCCTCGCACCAACCTTCGGAGTGAAGACCGTGCGGGCAATCGAGATGGTATACTCACAGATCACCGCGCTTACGTGCGGAACTACAATCGCTCTCGGTGACCGCAAGATCACCGAGACTCGTCTCACCATTCTTGATCTTGCTCTCGTACCCACGAATGATGTTGCTGGCGTCATCCTTGGACCGGGTGATGTCGGCTTCACGCCACGAGGAAGGCCGCCGCGATCCCTTGTGCTTCACCAGGAGGTGCGCACATCGGATCTTGCCCTCGAGGTTGGCTTGCGCGGCCCCGTCCGGGCGGAGGTTGGCAGTGTGATACTGTCCCATGTAGTGCTTCAGCGTCTCGCTGTCGGTGCCCGCTGGCGGCTCCCACCGTGACTCCTTGTTGCTGGGGTTGAAGTAGTACGGCAGGTTCTTGCTGTTGGAATGGCGGACCTCCCATCCGGCGGGCAATCCAGTGGCCTGCGTTGTGAGAGATGAATGATCAGTTTTCGATCCAATTCCGCCCGGTTTCACATGACAGTGCTGCCAGCTGGATCGTGTGCACGTGTTGTAGGGAGGGGACCGAAGTAGTGGCACTCACCATGATGAAATCTGGGGAAATTCCGTTTGAAAGGTAAGGTACCGTACTCTGCAATCGTGAGTGGTCAGGATTGAGGACCTTCCTATCGTGAGATTGCTGCCCAGGGCTTACTTGGAACGTGCTGTAGATTTGCGGTAGTACAGTGGTCCTTTGGTGGATGTTTGTCAATCCGTTCGTTGTATTTCTGCGAGGATTCAGGAACAGTCTTCAGTTGCAAGGGAGAAGACGGGAGCCCCGCCTCGAAAGTTGCACGTGCCACCCGACTCTCACATCCGCATTTAGTCTTTCGGCGGGCACGGCACGGACGGAGCGATCCCGCAACTCTGCAGCTCGATATGCACCTTCAAATCCACGTCCGTCGTCTTCTTTCTCTCTCCCTCACACCGACATCCCAGACATTGTTCTGTACCACGCCCGCCACCCAGCATGGCCGAGTACGAGACAAACAACTCGGCTACGGCTGAGAACACGACAGAAGACTCGAAGAAGATCACGTTCCGCTTCTGTCGCGAGTGGTGAGCTCCGTCGCATATGCACATATCGTGTAGCACCTCGACGAATACGACTGACGCAATTCCTCACACCACAGCTCCAACATGCTCTACCCGAAGGAAGATCGCGACAACTCCTCCCTTATGTTCGCCTGCCGCACGTGCCAGTTCAGCGAACCCGCCACCGCCAGTTGCATCTGGCGCAACTCACTGAAGGAGGATGTACAAGAGACCGCAGGCAACGTCTTGGACGTGGCGGAGGATCCAACGGTGGGTAACAGCGAGCTCATCGATTCAATCATGGAGGATGCTCCATCACAAAGAGAACACGCCTCGCAACAAGAGATGGAAGCCCGCGACGTCGTGCCGGACTTTTGCACCATGTGTGGGCAGGAGATTCTTTGCGGAATATGCGAGGAGCCATACGATGGCGGCATCGCACTCGAAGTGGATGATCCCGACGCCGGCACGACGAGCGAGCAGCGAGAAGCGCGGATTGACGCGGAGAAGCGTGAGAGGGCGTTGTCAGGCTCGGGTCCGAGATTGACGACGTTCTCGAGATAGCAGGCGGGAGGCAAGAGGAGGAAATACCCTGCACTTCCCATACAATCCTTCACACTGCATTCGACTACGCGTGCTTTTGGCTTGTTTGTTTTGGGTTTGCGATCTGTCAAAGCGATAAAGTGCTGACGGATGGGTTCTTGAACAGCTCCCCCACTCCGACATCATGTGCAAAATGTGCCGTGGCCGCGACGCCGTGTTCTTCCAGAGCCAACAGCGCACCGCCGAGACTGGAATGGTATGTTGGATATTGCAATCATCATATATTCTCCACTAACGTTCAACCAGGCCCTCTTCTACGTATGCTGCAACCCCGAGTGCAAGCACGTGTGGTCGACCTTGGACGAGAAGAAGTAGAACCGCCGCTTTGAAAAGTCGATTGAAACACAAGAAGAAGAGGACATCGAAGTTCCAGACGACGACAACGAAAATGCAACATGCGAGAGCTCGCCCAACAAAAGCTCGCCCAACAAAAGCTCGCCCAACAAAAAGGGTCTCACGGTCAATACGCAGAATGGCAATACGATCAGCCGACGTCGACAACCTCTGTTCACTCCGAAGCAGATCCCGGAGCGGCGCCTTGAGCAATTTCAGGAGAACATGGGTGACGGCGCGACTTGGGGAGAGCACGAACGTGAGGTCCTGGCGAAGAAAGGTTCAACCGATTCGGCCATTCCGGGAACTTACAGCTCGCCGTACTGATGTCTCCTCTTGTCACTGTATTTGCGTCTCACGAAGGAAATGTATGATGCTTGCTGCGATTCAAGCACGTTGTATTGAATGGCAAACCAGGAAATGCCGTTAGCAGTACGAAGAAAATGAAAAGGTTCAGAATTGAGCTGTGTCTTGAGTCGTCCTTCTTGTGAACTCCGTCGCTATGCCGTAATTCATTCATGTTTTGTACATTGAACCATGCCGCACTGTCCACTCAGCAGAGACCAGTGGTCCTCCTCCGACCTCCGCGAATTCGATGTCCAACTCTGCTCTTTCAACGCGGTGTCCCATCACAAGTCCATCCTCCACCTCATTCCTCCTCCACCTTCCCATCCACATTTCTCTCTCCATTCCCCTCATGCTCCCTCTATCCTCCTCTCACAAATGCATCGGCGCCAAACTCAAAATCTTACTCCACCTCATATTCCTCAACTCCTGGCCCACAATCCCATTCAATCTCGACCCAATCGGTTCCCCTCCCTTGTTAATCAACACGCACGCATTATCCTCGAACCCGACGACACTTCCGTCCGCTCGCTGGTACTTTTTCTTCGTCCGCACGACGACGGCGTGTCGGATGTCGCCGCGGCGAACTTTGTTGGCGGCGCTGACGGAGACGGAGCCGCCGCCGCCGGACTCGGGACCGAAGTTTCGTTGTTTTTGGACGACTACTATTATTCTGTCGCCTGGAAGGGGGAAGGGGGGTTAGTGGGTGTGGTGGAGGAGAGAGGTGGTGGGATAGGGTGGAAAAGTACCGATTCGTGCGTGGCGTTTCATTTTGAGGACTTTGACGCATTCGGCTATGGCGGCGCCGGAGTTGTCGATTACGTTGACCATGGTCTGGTGTGAGAGGGAGGAGTCAGCATAATGTTTAGGTATAGGCATGTGGTTCGAGGATCGTGGGACTTTTGCGCCGCAGTCGATGGAATGGGCAGTGAGGTGGATAGGGTACCTTTAGTTGGATCATCGTGAGGGAAAGAAGGAGCCCGTTGTCGACTCCTTCACTGTGATACGGCGGAAGAGGAGCGAGGTGGAATTGTGAGGTATAGCAAAGGATAGGACATTCAATTCATCGAGATGAACTTCGGACATGCACCTCAAGGACTGCCGACGGGAAGCTTAATTCTGCTGACTGATGAATGCGGCAATGGAACGGACATGGATCGGAATTGACTGGGGTTCGCGGAGACGCGAGACTAGAGAGAGTTCAAGCGCGGAAGTGGCTGGGAATTTGGCGTCGAGCGTCGAGTCGAGTCTTGCGGAGGAGGCAGAGAGAGAGTCCACCCTCTTTCTATTGTCGTGCACTTTCTTCCACAATACGAGACATAATTCATACACATCCTTCACGCACGCGCTTCTAGACAAAAGTCACACGTCGTGTTTGCTGAACTCTGTCTTCTTTCTTCCTCCTCTCTTATACCATCCCGAAGCTGCGACGTTCCGATATGTACCACTTCACCAGACACTACCTTTGAACGTCCCGCCGAATCCCCCGAACCAATACAGGACAAGCAGACTGGAATGCGGTCGTGAGAAGAATACGCCGATTGTTCAGCCTCGTGGCATTTCCTTGGACTCCTCCCCTCCACTTCTACAAGACGACGGATCAACAGGACATGAGAGAGGATCAGGAGAGCGATATTTGAGTGAAGAGATCCGGTTCGATACAGCGCGCTGGTCGTCTCCCTCAAGACCGCCGCAAGCCAGTCTTTACACCCATACACCCACCTCCTCTCGCGACACAATGCCTGCGCCAGCCGCAGATTTGGCCGAGGCCTTGAAGAAAAAGGGCGGCCTCACTCTTACTCAGCTCGCCGACTACGACGACATACTCACCGATGCGCTGGTCGATCGCGTAAGTTCAAGCATCATTCTAATTCATTTACCGCACTTCCCGACTAACATTCAACGCTCCAGGTATACTTCTGGTCAACGATCCGCAAACTCCGAGCAAATTACCATCCCTGCCGCGGCGTGCTCGAAGAGGACGTTTGCAAGACGATACAGCAGCATGTCATCATCAATAAGGATCCGAACACTGCACAGGCGAAACTGCTACAGTTGACCGGCATTGCGAAGTACCTCAAGAGCTTGAAGTCGACGGATGAGAAGGAACACTTCCAGCGTCATCTCAAGAAATATGTCAACATGTACCTGTCAGACTGTCCGTTCGAAGTTGGCACCACCACGCGATATACCATCACAACCGCCGAAGCCGCGATCATCGCACGCAAGCCCATACGCAAGGGCGAGTCGATCAAATACCTCATCGGAATTCAGGTGGAAATGACGGTGGAGGAGGAGAAGGATCTGTCGAGTCGAAATGATTTCAGCGTGGTCATGTCCAGTCGGCGCAAGCGGCCTTCCCTCTTCCTCGGACCTGCACGTTTTGCAAACCACGACTGCGACTCGAATGCGAAGCTGACAACCACCGGTCCTCATGGACTTCACATTGTGGCTTGCAAGGCGATTGCGCTGGGAGAGGAGATCACGGTTACTTATGGCGAGGACTATTTTGGCGACGACAATTGCGAATGTCTATGCGGGACGTGTGAGAGACTGCAACGAAATGGATGGGATCCAAAAGGTCCGATATTACGGCATAACGATGACGACGACAGCAGTGAAGAAGAGGAGGACGAGAAGGTCTCGCCGGGCAAACGGAAAGCAGGGCCGAGCGCGGCTGGCAAGCGAAAACGCGAGGACGACGATAATGATAATGCATCACGAAAAGCGCCGCGGATGGGAGAGGCTACGCTCGAGGAGAGGGAGGCTGAGATGGAGCGGAATCGGCAAGGGTTGATCCGCGGAAAGAGGGCGAAGAAAGGCAAGAAAGCGGCTGCGCGGGATGATTTTGCGAGCGACGACAATGAAATGACGCTTGACAGAGTTCTGCGCTTGCTGGGAATGGTCGCTGACCGACAGGATCGGGAGAGACGAGGCGAGTCCTTGGAGAGCCGACGAGCGTCTGCTCCAGTCAGACGTCTTGATCTGAGTGAGAACGACAATGCACCACCATCACGAGGTCTTGAGGGCTGGAAGGTGGTCAAAGGCAACAGTGGGCTGGCCAGAGGTCCTCTGAACGACAACGCGAAGGGCAAAGGCAGAGTCCATGAGGAGAGTGATGAGATGGAACGGACGTCGACTTCGAGCAAGTCAAAACTCCCTGCGATCAACAAGCAGCCGCATCTCACGAGTCTGCGGAATGTCATCAACGCGAACGAGACTTCGTCAGATCCATACAGCGTGCCAGTATCGCCTGCGCCGGACGAGGGCGGCAGCACGAAACGAGGACGAGGTCGTCCACGGAAATTTCCCGCGCTCGATGACGAAGACATCAGCTCACCGTCCTCTTCTGGAGCCACCGACGCGTCTTCCTACACGTCCACCGCTTCCAGTGCCACGTCTGTGGAAACATTTTCTGCCGGAACCATCGCTCAAAACATCTGCGATATGTACACGGCTGAACCCGAAATGGATTGCGACTCACCCCAGGTCCAAATCACCGTCACCGCAACCGCAGAACCCACTTCTACCCGCACAACGCGCAGCACCACCATCGCTCAAGTCAAGGCCGAAGCAACCGAGCTCCTCTCCCCCGAAAAGCCCCAAATCCGCCGCAAATCCCCTCGCTCTAATCCCAACTCCACCGATCCAGTCCTCTCCATCGAAAAGCCCACGACCGACGACGCCTCCTCCGAAACGACCGTCGATGGCGAGCGTCGCGGCGAGCCCCGCACTCCCGGCGACTATACTCTCTGCAAAGCCCTACTCACAACGACCTATCACCGCTGGGTCGAATGCCGCAATTGCGACGAACACTTCGTGCAAGCCGAAGCTTTCCTCACCCGCATCGCGTGCCCGCGCTGCGAACGTCACTCGAAGTTGTACGGCTACTACTGGCCGAAAACGGACAAAGATGGAAGGAACGATCGCGAGGAGAGAGTGTTGGATCATCGGACTATTCATCGGTTTATTGATCCGGAGGAGGAGAGGAGTGAGAGGAAGGGAAGAAAGACGCTGGTGGAGGTGTTGAAGGAGAGGGAGGAGAGTGAGAAGGCGAGGAGGAGCAGTGAGGAGATGGAGGCTGAGGGGATGGTCAAAGGAAGAGGTGGGCGGATGAGGAGGAGTCGGAGGACGATGTGATGGGGAGGTGCAAGTGCTGCGCCTTTCCTCGAGGTTGGTGGTAGATGGATAGAGTACTACAGTAGGAGAGATGGACGCGTGCTGAGGCGGAGGAGAGAGAGCTCTTCTTGGTTCGTCTCGGCCGTGAGGACCCTCGATATCAATGAAGTAACCAGACATTGTGACAATACAATACTTGAGCACCGTCTGTTTGAGCACAGGCTGTTTGGGAACAACCGACACATTGATCGTACATAATTTGACAGTGCCAGCGATAAGACAGAGAACATCCGTACCGCAGCCAACGGACAGGTAGCCTTGAGGCCTTGAGCGAAGCTAGGATCACGGTGTTGAAAGAGACACCGCCATGCCGTTGGAAGGATTCGAGCTCAGTGTCTGGACCCTCGCCGATGTCATGTACTGCACTTCAAATGACTCTATATGAGTCTTATCACCGCTTCCTCGAACACTTTTGTTTCGACCTTCGATTTGGCAATGCAGATATCGTTCGACCTGACTTGTGTCAATGCGAACGATTGGCAGCTTGTAAGACAGCCATCTCCGTTCGCTTAACGTGAGCAAGCAAGACCATCATACACAGCTCCCAAATCTGGTCAACACAATGGCAGCAATCCACGCCAAACAACAGCGCGAGCAAAGACTCGCATCCCTCAACCTCCGATATCCACTCTGGCTCTTCGACATCGATGATCCTCGCTGGCCTCGTCGACTCGACTCCCTACTTCCCAACTCCTACCCTGCGAGACTCACCGGCTGCTGTCTCCGTTTACAGACCGGTGGATGTCGCTCTCGTCACGTGTTGATGCCTTATTTTTGCCTGATCCTCAAGCTTCACCTACCGGTCTGAAGAAAATTCGCACAGAACGGTTAAATGCTAGTTATCAGAACACCAAGTCTACTACACTACGTACATATAGTAATATTATTTACGGAGGTGATAGAGCGTGCAATCGCGATGCTAACGGTACTAAAATTATTAATGCGCAGCGTTAGGAAGGTAGTCAAACAATTCGAATCCAAAGCCGACTCGGCTTTACTAAGCCTGGCTAGCTTTAGTAAGGATACACCTAAAATAAGACAACATCGCTACGAGATGCCGATACAACAAGGAGGGTCGTAAGGGTCGTATAAAGCGGATTAGTATAGGGCATTAGGTCGAGTTCCTTCGTGTTCGACTAGCGTAGCCTGCTAGGGTACGGCGGCGGCGAGGTCGACCTCTCGGATTTTCGATTTATCTGCACCGTCGCATGCGCGTAGATCTAAGGATTCTAGAACTGTCTTTATTGTATTTATAGCGTGTCTTGTTCGTGTTGTGTGCTAGTTTTAGTTAAATCCAACAATTTACTTGGGATTTTTGTTTCTGTTATTACGCGAATGACGTAATAACAGAAACAAGTAACCTACAGAAGTTTCTGTATATAGTAGGAGTTTCTTGCTTAGCAAACTCCCGCCCTCCCGCTCTCCTCGCGTCTTGTTTTGTTCGATTTCTTCTATTATTTTACTATTAACTTCGACTTACCTAAGTTAGGTCTGCCGACACTACCTATCCGACTATCGACAACGACTGCGCAACGCCTAAGCTAGGCTACGAGCGCAACATAGCGACCTAACAAGAAGAGAACGCTCTTATAGGCGGCATATCAGACTTGTCTTTACTACTATTAAGCGTAGGTCTCCTAGGCCCGGGCGATCTAACATTCGAGGATAAAGAGCAGACGATTACGTAGGGCATAGCGGGCTTAATAAGTAATCCTCTGGATCTGCCCTCCGATATAGGGAACATATAGGAAGCGAGGTCTAGATACTAGCGGCGCAAGGCTCGTAAGAAGCTGCAACAACAATAAAGCGACTAGTAAGAGGAGTAGGAAGAGCAGTAGTAGCAGGGTCGACAGTAGCAGGGTCGACAGTAGTAGGGTCGACAGCAATAGCAACGAGATAAGTAGGAGTCCTCGTTATTATTATTATCCTTAGAGTCCGAAAGCTCCGACTCGGACACTAAGTCGGACGATAAGGACAACTTCGAAGTGTTGCGCCCCTAGTACAACAACGACAACACCGACGAAGTCTAGCGTTAAGCAAGGCGCACGCCCCTCGAGAAGTTTCGCGAGATTATAACTACTATCGGCCGTACGTATATAACGACGCCTGCGTTTATTTAGCGCTAGTTTGGCAAGCCTAACACTAAGACATACAAGCGCCGTCTTGGCCAAATCTAGAACGTTCTTCTAGACGAACGCTTAACAAGTGGTCGAGATATCCGGCGAGAGCTAAAGAGGCTAATAAAGAAGACCTACTTCGGCTAGTACGACTCTAAGAACTCTATAAAGGATAACTATTCTCTGTCGGCTATAGAGCGTGTAGTTCAGGAGTATGCACCGACATAGACTAAGCTCATCCGCGGATTACTAGCCAACAGACGAGTCCCACAAGACAAGCTTACGGCCGAACAGTATGTGCTTTATACTAGCTAGAAGAGTTAGTAGCGCGAGCGCAAGCGTTTGATAGTAATAACTGCTATCGCTACCTACTCGATCGCCCTGCGAGGATCCGACTAGTTCGCAAAGACGATAGGTGTGTATCTGTACACGTCTAGAGTTAAGCGTCGTATTGTCGATGTCTTTGCTGGCCTCGGTCTGTCGGAAGGGTATCGAACGGTCCAGAAGGTAGTTAAAGATAACGCAGTCGAGCACATAGCGGCTGTAGTCGCCCTCGCGAGGTCGAAGCAGTCTTATGGCTACTGTGACAACATTGTGCGTAGGAAGAATAAGAGGGCTGTCTAGACCTACGACACCGACACCGAGCACAACGCTATAACTAGCAACTATGTCGCCGAGTGCCTTAAGATCCCCGAGGGAGGTCTGACAACTAACATGCTCCGTACCGAGGTGCCGCTAAATCCGCGAGGCATCTTCCGCAATATGTTCTATAACAAGCACAAACTAAAGACTGCATTGCATTTCGCTGATCAGGCATTAAACATTAGCCTTAGCGAGCAGTTAAAGGAGGTGTTCGAAGGATTCTAATTCCCGTAACAGCTGTAGCATAGGCTTAACCTCCGCAAGGGCATACTAAGCGAGCGCATCCTATAGCTAGCTATCTACGAGCTAACTCCTCGTCCACAAAAGGTGCTGCCTAGGGCGTTAAGCATAAATAATGAATCGTTAATTTAAGGCATAACCCTGGTCCTCGGCGACATCTACATTCGAAACTAGGGTTTTAAAGAAGATGAGTTTGATCCTCCTACAACTTAAGCTCCTGCGTAGACTACCGACTAACAGTAGCGTCCAACTTAGACCGCTATCGAGCAGGACCGGCTATAACAGTAGCGTCTAACTTAGACCGAATAAGGTAGTATTAAGCCATACTTTATCTGCGGCGTATGCGATGTACCGCGAGATCGAAGATAGGTTGTAGCGGGTGCCGGTAGCCAGTTATTCTGCAAGTAGTGCGACGACGACACTGTTAGCTAAGATCCGAGGACGGAGTAGAAGTAGTGCGACCTTA
The DNA here is from genome assembly GCF_000219625.1 of Zymoseptoria tritici IPO323. Taxonomy (NCBI): domain Eukaryota; kingdom Fungi; phylum Ascomycota; class Dothideomycetes; order Mycosphaerellales; family Mycosphaerellaceae; genus Zymoseptoria; species Zymoseptoria tritici. Next base: position 1,595,784 of record NC_018216.1, on the reverse strand, counting down.
GTTACGACACAACGCTTAACAAGTTCTAATAGGAGAATGGACGAGACCGAGACGTGTGCATCGACTGCGACCCTCTATTCTTTACCTACATCTAATATAACAAATAGAGACCGGAGAGGTTTCAGACAACCGAGGGCTCTTCGTTCTGTACTTAGTATAAGACCGGGTCTGTTAGCAACGATCTAGCAACCGAGTTCAAATAGTGCGAGCGTGGACACGAGGTAGTCCGTGCCAAATTCATGCACGAGGCTTAGCCGAGAGAGCGCCGCAATTTGTGCTACGACTGCATACCGCTTAAAGAAAACGAGCTTCCGCAACAGCAGCTAGATAATCAGAGCTTGCAACAACCTAGCGGTCCATCTGGCAGTCTATCTAGCGGCTCGGATCTTTTATACTTCAACTGTAGGACATGTAGCTATCCAAGAGCGACCTAATTTAAGGGTAAGCTCGGGGATAGGGAGTGCATATAGTGCGAGGAGAAAATGACTAATCGTGATATCGATGTCGAATAGAAGTGGTGCAAGCATACTACCGCTAATAAACTACTCGGTTACAACACCCCTCGCGACTGTTTCTTCCCCGGAAAGGATGTGTCCAAGCCTAAGCAGCTTATATGTTGTGACTGCGTGCCGCCTTCAGCACTATCGACAGCGGCACCACCGACAGCGGCACTACCGACAGCAGTACCGCCGACAGTAGTAGCGCCGACAGCAGCACCGCCGACAACACGGCAGACACAGGCTTTATCCAGCAAGCGTCTAGCACCAGCACCGGCACACACCGAAGAGACTGTTAAAGAGACTACTAAAGAGGTCGATACTAATCAACGCCCTGTCGATCCTACCTTTTACAACCGACTGCACCTTATATAGGGTAACTACATAACTAAAGCGCGCATCGAAGGCATTTAGTCCGAGTGTGTTAAGTGCATTCGCTCCTGGGATCGCAAAGACAAGATCGTGCTAGTACTAGCTTGGTTTTACATCGGTATGAATGCCACCTACACCCTAATGCGGACGCACTGGGCCCTTAACAGCTCGAACGAACAGCTTGCTGGTGTAGTGGGGAATATCGCACTGTCACGTGTGGTCTGTATCTAGCTTTAGCTTCGTATGCAGGTCGGGGGATCATAAAGACATCGACCTCCGGAAGGACCTTAGACACGCATACGAGGCCTAATAGTACAGAGCTCTTAATACTACCTCCTTTGCCCCCCTACCTTTTACTCTAATTGTACAGTTTACCGCCCTTTTTGCCCCCTATGCTACTCTATACGTCCGTACTACTACTATCCGCGGGAGATCGGAACCTTTGGAAGTTCCCCCCTTACATTTTAGTAGACGATGTAAGACTCCTTCCTTCGCGAAAGCGGAGAAGGAGGATATACAAAGGGTAGGCAGCAGTACGGAAGTGCGGAGCAGCTACAACCTCGACAATAGCGCCGGTCGCCTTTCGAGTACTTACGACGCATACGACGAATACCCTCCCTCGAAGAAAGGATTACGATATACCTCTGCCCCTTAGCTAGGGCAGTAGGCTTAAGTACCTAAGTTTAAAGTCCAAGTTCAAAATACAAAGTACCTTAATGTATAAATCGCTGTGTGCACATTGCTAGATCTACTACCGAATACACCCTAAATATACGAACACACGAACATATACACACATTCCCTATACCCTACCGAGCTGCACACCCTACGCCGAGCAGCTCGTCGATATAGCCTAAGAAGGAGAAGGAAGAAACAGAGGGAGCAAAAGAGTACTTAAAAAAGGGATACTAACATCGCATAGAGGCTCGGTATAAAGCGCTCTCGCACTAATGTATGCAACCGCGCTACCGGACTCGGATGCACGCCCTCAAAGCGCGACGCTATAGCGGAGAGCATATCGACCACAATAGGCGCGATTTAGGGTGAAAAGAAGCCTCCTAGGCCCAAAATCGTACTGCTATAGCTTTTCCTACACCCGACTACCTGCCGGTGAAGGTAAGCGAGACGAGCGGCGACCGCACCTGCCGAGGCAGGTACACCAGGCGTGCGGTAAAACCCATTCGTGAAGAAAAGAAAGAGAAACAGGGTGGAAAAAGAGCCCTTAAGTACCTAGAAAACTTCACCGGTCGCAGTAAAAGTCATAATGGACATAATAGACATCGGAGATTATCGCTCCTACACCTGCACGAGCGACCACGCTACCGAGCTTAGCTGCACGCCTTTAAAACGCGACACTGCTACGGAGATAATATCGACTCTAGCGGATGCAAAATGGGGTAAAAACAAGCCTCCTAGGGCCAAAATCGTACTGCTATAGCTTTTCCTATGCCCGACTACCTGCCGAGGCAGGTAGGCTAGGCGTGTAGCACAGCCTATGCGTAGCGTTCGTAAAGAAAAGAAAGAGAAACAGGGTAGAAAAAGAGCCCTTAAGTACCTAGAAAACTTTACCGACCGCCGTAGTAGCTATAATAGACATACTGGACATTAGAGAATACTCGGTTACGTAAGCCGTCCCGTGCTCTCGATAGAATAGCCATAAGAAACGAGACTGACCAGCTATTATAGCGTAGGCGTCGCGAATACCCTGAGAAACGTCGCCCTATCGCACTAATCGTCCGACTGCTCCTTGGTGTTGCTTTCCGAGGCAATAGCAGATAATATCGCTACGAACCTAGCACTAGAACTAGGGAGCATATACGCCCTGCCTAGATCTACCGACACTAGGTTCTCGGTACGAGAATGCAATATGTGGTTCTCGGCTCTAGCTGGCTAGAATAGTCTAAGAGGTGCGACCTTTCGAGGATGCGATGTTTCCCAGACTAAATTAGGAAGAGGGTCTAGTAAACAAATAATACCGAGCTACAGACCCTAGACGCATCCCTAGTCCTTATTTCCCTACCCTAGACTCTTCTATACCGCACGAGAAGCGATCCCGCCTTATTCTCGAGTTTCTGGATACTTAGCCGTCCTACGTGCCCGGAGCGTACGATTACACCCTGCCTACACTAAGGAGACTATCGAATATAGCCCTAGACTATGTGTAAACAGCATAATCAGCTGTAGTGCACTACTAGCAGCAACAATGTTTCCTAGACTAATAGTCTAGCAAACCCTTAAGAGCTTTAAATGTCCTACTCCCGCAGCCCTAGTATCGACGACGACTTGCTAACCTTTTCCTATACTCCTTCCGAACACACATCTGCACTCCTTACTTCCTATTTCCCTATTTGCGACACCAAGCTGCATATCGCTATTACGATGTCTCCTAATAACACTCTTAACAACGGCCCGGACGGACCCTCCCGTCGTAGCTATCTTAATACTCCCTCGGAGATTCTCCGCAATACCCTAAGCACTAGCGAGGCTTCCGGAACTAATAGCCCTATCTGGGCACCTTCTGATGCTCGCGCCTTCCGCGATAGCAATAGGATTCTATTAGCTCGCTTTGCGACTAATTCGACTGAAGGGTCGACTGATAAGGCTCTCCCTTAAGCCGAAGGGATTGCTGCTGCAGCGACCTATAGTACAGTTCCCGCTCCCTAGCCTACTAATATAAACATCGCAGATCTTGTTACTGCCCTTACCGCGGCTACTCGTAATAATAGAGCCCCTGCTTACCGTAGTCGCGTACCCTTCCCTAGAGAGCCTAGTACTCTATCCTTCGACAGCAAGGATGCCTCGACTTTCTTCCAGACTATAGCCGACTTCTTTAATTCGTACTTTAAAGGATTACGCACTCCTAATAGGGAAAGGATCCGACTTGCTGCTCGACACTTGGTGCCGGATGTTCGAGCTTAGCTCGAGAGTCTTTTAGGCTTTAACGGCGAAAACTACGAAGCTTTTAAGGAAGAGGCTCTTTCCTACTATTAGTGCTATAATAGCTAGGTATATAAGTATAGCCTCCCTTTCCTCGAGGAGCTGTGCGCAAAGGAAAGAGTCTGGGATGTCTCCGGACAGAAGGATGACCTACGTTAGTACGTTATAACGTTTAAAGCGGTCTCGAAAAGGATACCTCTTAAACAGTGCAACGAAGTCGCTCGATACTACCTCTTCCTTAAAGGCTTGCCCTCCGAGGTAGGACAGGAAATTATGAACAAGCTCGAAGTAGACGTCTCGAACCTAGCCTCCTATACTTAGCTTCCTCTATTATACGATGCGACACTTAAGTACGTTATAAGCCGCATAGCTTACTAGGAGTTGTACAGCAAGGGCAAGAGCCAGGTTACTAGCTAGCTTGTTAACTAGACTAAGAAGAGGTATCCGTGACACGGGTGAGTCGATAGAACGTGTAATCGGTATCAGATTGTTAATACACTCTAAAGAAAGAAGAAGGAAGGTCGAGAGAAGCTCGACCTCCGAACAAAAGGGAAGGGCAGCTGCTCGTGAAGCTGCTAACCAAGCATGCTCAGGTATACCCAGGGCAGTACTCCGACTGCACCCCGTGACACATCCCCCTCTTAAAACCGTGTATCGTCTCGATACACTGAAACCAGCGTCCGCAATGCCTCAAGCGGCAACCAAATCAAATCAAATGCCTCAAGCGGCATGCTCCAAAACTTTCCTTGCTCCAAACAAACTTTTCCTTCTATGACAGCGAGGCGCACAAGGCGTACAAGATGCGCACCACCAACGGTGAGGTTTTTAACAGAGCTGACTAGGTGATGTCGCAAGAGGTCTCTCGGAGACACCGACACGGCGAACCGCTGGGTCTCACGGAGACACACCAAGCTCGTCAATCAAGTCTCCTGTCCTTAGCGGGCTACAGACCAACAGCGTAACCGAGTCCCTCTATGTTCTCTAAGCCCGGCGTAACCCATCCTTGCGGCGGTGTATAGTTCTTAGGTCTGTCCGCACTGGGGTTTAGCCAGTGGAAGTCCGCAATTAACTCTTAACAATGTTCCAAGTCCTCGGGTTTGAAAACTTCTGTCAAATCTCCTCCCTTCTATCGTAGGGTATAGTATATGTTCTTCCATCGGCCCTTGCGCCGCGATGATACTACCTCCTTAACCTCCTATTCCTATTCCCCGTCGATAAGGTCGGGCGGTGGTGTGACGTTGTCGCGGTGTTGTGTGCCGTAGGGATCGTCGGCGACCGGTCGGAGAAGATTAGTATAAAAAACATCGTAGATCTGCGTTTGAAGGGCACCAAGATCGAGCTGGTAGACATTAGTGAACAATACCTTTCTTACCTTGAATAGGCCGGCCTTCTTGTCGGCTAATTTCTTTGTTGCGCGTTTGGTGTAAATGTTGCGCGTGTCGAGCCAGACTCGATCCCCTGCCCGGTAGGTGCGAGCAACCTAGTGATTATTGTGCCTCTCGCGGCGAGCTTAGGTAGCGACTAGGGTAGTCTTGCAATGGTCGTAGATGGATTAAAGTTCTTTGGCGAAGCGGTCTGCGTTGGCTTGATTAATTCTTTGTGCGGCTATGGGTAGCGGCTTGGCGTCTACGTAACGAACTTGGATCTCGGGATTGCGACCAAGTGTTGCGAAGAAGGGCGAAACTCTAGTAGCCGCCTTCGCGTTGTTAAGAGCGAACTCGGCAGTCTATAGCTATCGAGCCTAGTCGTTCTGGGTGTAGTTGACATAAGCGCGGAGGTATTGTTCCATAAGCTGATTCGAATTCTCGCTCTGACTATCGGTCTGGGGGTGCTATGTAGTACTGAAGTGTTACTTGGTGCCGAGAAGTTCACTTAGGCGCCTGTAGAAGGGATCGAGGAACTGCGTGCCCCTGTCTGAGACAGCGTAGCGGAAGACGCCTTGTTAGCTAACTATATGTCGAAGGACCGCCTTAGCAGTCGTTTCTAGGGTCATGTCGGCTACCGGAATAAGGTAGCGTCGTTTGGTGAGCTGGTCCGTAACCACGAGGATGTTGTTGTAGACCGGTCTATTGCTGTCAAGGGCGCTGTCTGGCAGTTGGACGACATAGTCTAGGGCGATGGAATCATACGCTGCTAACGGCACCGGTAGCTGACGGAGCTGTCCCTAATAGGCTTCCCTTAAGGCCTTAGTTCGCTTGTAGGTCTAGTAGTTGCGCGTGAAGCGTTCGCAATCTTCATAGAGTCCTGGCTAGTAGTAGTCTCGCGCGACGAGATTATATGTGCGGTCTCGGCCAGGGTGTCCGGCCAATAGTGCGTCGTGGTAGTAGCGGAAGACTTTAGTGCGAAGATCTTCATCCTTAGGAACGTAGACTCTGTCTTTGATTATGATTATTCTTCCTTGCTTGCGGCAGTCCCCGAGGGAGATGCGCGCGTTGAGCGCAGGTGGCAGACGTGAGAGACCGTCGTCGAGAGCGGCCGAAATGGCCTGTGCGAGGTCGTCGTTAGCGTACGCTTTCTGAATTATCTCGTTAATAGAGAGGTCCTCATCCTCGAGAAAGCGCATAGCGCACTGTCGTTAGCGCAAAGCTCTATGCTCCTCCTCGCGCGCCCGGGCGGCGGCTAGCTCGGGTAACAGCTGCTCCGTCTTTAGGAGCGAGACATTGCGGTTATCGCGGTCGGCTGTTTTGTCCATGTCTTGGGAGCGCCTAGTTAGGGCGTCGACCTTGCCGTTTAGTTTGCCGGCACGGTATTTAATCTAGAAGTCAAACTCTGCGAGGAACTTAGACCAGCGAGCCTAACGGCGGTTGAGTTGCTTCGTTAACATAAAGTATTCCAAGCTCCGGTAGTCGGAGAGAACACGCGTATAACCGGCGACCAGTTCAGGGCGCCATTCCTCGAAGGCCTTAACGATAGCCATAAGTTCCTTATCGTAAATCTCGTAATTGCACTCAGCTAGTAACATCTTCTTGCTAAAGAACGCGATAGGGTAGAGGACGTCGTTCTCGTCGTATTGTGAGAGCACTCCTGCCGAGACAGTGTCGGAAGAGTCGCATTCGAGAACACAGGGCTTTTCCGGGTTGTAGTACGCGAGGACTGGGGCGGTAGTAAAGGCCACCTTTAAGGCTTCGAACGTAGACTGGCAGTCGGCTGTCCAGACGAATGCGGTCTTCTTCTTAGTACTATCGATATTCTTCGCTCCTTGCCCTTTAGAAAGAGCCGTAAGGGGTCGTGCGATAGTGGAATAGTTATGTACGAATCGCCTATAGAAGTTAGAAAGGCTAAGAAAGGCCTATACATCCTTCAAGCAGAGGGGAGTCTCCTAGCTAGTAATAGCTTCAACTTTGCGAGGATCTATCTTCAATCTATAGGTTGTAATGATGATGCCTAAGTAGACCACCTCTGAGACGAAGAACTTGCACTTGTCAATGTCGAGGGGCAGGTCGGCGTCCTATAGACGCTAAAGAACTTTGCGCACGTGCTTAACATGCTCGCTATACGAGTTGCTGTAGATGATTAGGTCGTTAATCCATGCCGACGCGAAATCGTCGAGGTATTCGCCCAGGGTGCGGTTAATATAAGCTTGAAACTGGGAAGGGGCATTGGCGAGCCCGAACGGTACAACCAAGTACTCGTATGTGCTATATCGAGAGGTAAAGGCAGTCTTCCACTTATCGCCCTCTCGGATTCGTAGACGGTTAAAGGCGGTAACGATGTCCAGGACGGTAAAGATCTTAGCCTTGCCTATGCGGAGCAAGGTTTCCCGAATGTAAGGTAGCGGATACCTGTTCTTAATCGTAATAGCATTAACGGCGCGGTAGTTAATGCAAACGCGGATGCCGCCATCGCCCTTTTTAATTAAGAGCACCGGCGAACTACAGGGAGACTTGCTTTCCCGAATAACACCCTTTTTAATAAGGTCGTTAATATGCTTGCGTACTACAGCTAGCTCCCTCTCCCCTATTAGATATGGTTTCCGGAAGGGGATCTTCGATCTAGGCTCGAAGTCGATTCTAAGGTCGCTATCTGCTCTGTGCGGCGGTAGTAAATTGGGCAACGACTCGGCGGCTTGTCGATCGAACAGGTGCTTATAGTCCTTAAACTCGCCAGGGACGTCCTAGGTATAGTCCTTGTCGGGCTTGCCCTTTATGTATTTCTTAAAGTCGGAAGGACTGAGTTTGCATATTCGAAGTGCCCTGTCGACCTCCCTACAGGTTTGGTAGACCTTATTAGGAAGGCAGTCCTATACAAAGAAGCCTTCTTCGCCCCTCTGCATCGCCTCGTAAGCCTCGCTACTCGACGCTTAAGAGACGGAAATGGATTCGAGCTTGATGTCGCGTCGCGAATCCGGTTGTAAATAGTCGGCGTCTTCAGCCGTGGAATTGTAGTAACGGATGTAAGGAGCACTAGCTAGGGAATCGCGTGTAATGTGGCCCGCGCAACAAGGTCGGTCGAAGGTAATTGTGCCCTCTAACTAGTCTATTTGAGGATTGTGCTTGCGGAGCTAGGGGCCTCTAAGGACGAGATCGTACTCGAGTTGCGTAACGAAGCAAGGAAGCTCCTCCTTATGTCTATTAAGGTTTAGTTCTACGCTCGTCCATTTGGTAATTAGCGTACCCTTGCTACTATCAGTATATTCGACGCCTAGCGGCTTCTTAAGGGTCTTTTTTCCTATCTTCGCTACAAAGGCCGGACTGACGCAGCATACATCGGCGCCGCTGTCCATGTGGATGCGGATCTTCTGATTTCCTACTAGTCCTTCGAACACAATGTGATCCGAGATTTCTACTGGCAACGCCGCGCGAAACGCTGTCGCTGAAAGGTGTACTGACGAATTGGCGAGCTCTGGTGGCGGCTCGTTGAGCTCTACTACGGCCCAACGGAAGCGAGGCTCTTCCTCGTCTTCCTCCTCTTCGTCGTCATCGTCGGATGAATTAACATCGCCGCCTATGTCTTGGGCCTTGCGAATTGCCCTACGTTAGGCTTTCTTAGCCGCACGGCGAGTACGGCGGTTAGGACTAGTTAGGGAGGGGGCCTTGTATGGAACAGCCCTCCTGCTAGTGTACTCGCGAAAGCTAGTCTCCTTATGCGGGTCTGGCGGACGTGGTGGTACTGGTAATGAAGTGCCCGCTTCTAAGCTACTTAGGTGCGGGCGTAAGCATTTCCCGAATCGGCCTCAGCGGGGACAGTAGTGTTGTCCAACTCGGCTAGCTGGGTAGTCGAGGCGTTCTGCCGAGTCTTAGTGTTAGTATTGCCGCGCTCTATGCGGTGCTTAAAGAGTGGGCAGTTAGCGCTGCCGCGGTTGTGTCCTTCGGTCTTGCATACGAAGCATCCATTCGCTTTAGAGAGACGGTCCATCTCGGACTAAGTTATAGGCTTGTAGGACCGGCCGATCTTAGACTAGTCGTAGGCCTTAGTCATGCCATAGTTCATGCTGCTGAGGAGACTACGCTCCGGCTGGGACTTGTCCTTAGCCTTGTTGCGGGCGCGACTACCGCCTCTATTGCCGTTGCTGGCAGCGGAGGGCTCGTTCGCCTTCTGGCGGCTCAGGTCGATGTTAATGCGGCGTAGGTAGGCCTTAATCTCCTCGGCGGTGTTAAAAGACCGCCTAATCAAGTACTAGCCAAAGCGGCTACTCTCTACCGCGCGTGTCAAGTAGTAAGCCTCCTGTTCGGGGCTTTGATTAACATACATTATACACTCGTCGAACTCGGACAGGAAGTCGTCGAGATCTCCGTCTCTAGCTAACTTAAGGCTCTAAAACTTGCTCTGCATGTAAGAGTCTTCGTAGTGCTTGCTATAGAACACCGTAAGCAATTCCAGCACCTCGGCGACAGACTTAAAGCCCGAGGTGTTCACTCGCGGCTGGAGTTTCTTCTAGGCTGGACTACTAGTCTGAGCTACGCAAGCGTCGATACAATGCTCTATGTTAGTGTAGTGTCCTGACTTATACTAGAAATGCTTGTTAATCTTTTGTTTCTACTTAGTAAACAGCATTGTATCCTTGTCCTTGTCTCTATGCCACTTGTCCGGCTTCTTAAACATAACCTTCTTGTGCTTGTGTGCGGTGCCGAATTCTGACAGCACGGAAGCCACCGGCGAGGGAGCGCGCTGTAGTTGCTAGTTCTTAGTGTGGATAGGTACGCGGTACGGTGTGCGTCCGCGGAACTCGGGTTGTAGGATGACATTCGAAGAGGCTCGGGGGGGCCCCAGAGGGGTGGCCGCAGGGGTAGTCACCTGCTGTGGTGTGGGAGTAACGTCGCGATCTTGGTCGTCGTCGTGGCTGTTAAGGAGGTTGTCGAGCTCATCGTCTTCATCATCGGACGACAAGTCATCCGCCTTCGCGCGGATCTGCGGGGTGTTGATTGTAGCACGCATCTTCTCGACACGGGCCTTTATGTTCGGGGTCTTAGTTTCCAGAAGCTTGTCGAAGTGAGCACGAGTTATCTTGTACTCGGCGTGGAAGTGGTCGACGAAGGCCTTAACTTCAGATTCGAGCCCTAAAATCTGCTCCTAGAGCTCCTCTTCGCGCTAAGCAGATTCTTGTTCGCGTTGAATAGAGTTAGCGAGCTGCTCCGCCGTCGACTCGTTCTTGCGCTTCTATGTGGCAATGTCCCTCTGAATCCCCTCGATGAACGCCTTAATCTTGCCGGCGCGGGCCTCGTGCTTGTTAACCTTGTTAGTTAGAGAGCCGTTATACTTTGTAAGCTCCTTAATCTTGCGCTCCAAATCCGCGTTCGCATTACGAATACGGTTAAGCATTAGCTTCGCTCGAAAGAGCACGTCGTAGAAACGACCTCGACCTCCTATAGTGTATTTAGTATAGAAGTCCTCGGGATCGGCAAACTCGAACTAAGAGCGCTCGTACTTCCTCCTAGGGCGCCCCTTAGCATCGGTAACACCTTCTACGAATGGAATGAAGTCCACAAGGTCGAAGGGACTAGTGTGTTGTCCTAATGCGTTGCGCATTTCCTTCGAAGGTAGGGGTAGCTCGGAGAGAGAGTCTTCGTTGTCCTCCTCCTTAGCATTGCCCTTATGCTCGTATTGTTTACGAATCATCTTGTCCAGGTCGTCTTCATCCTCGATTTTAGTTACCTCCTGCTGTTCGGGAGGGCGGGCGCGCATAGCGGACTTCGCACGATGCGTACTCGGGGCGCGAGGGTGCTGATTACCCTGCATAGTGTTCTGGGACATGGTGTTCTAAGAGGACGCCGTGGCGTACGAGGCTTGAGTCTCGAATTGAGACTGTGACTAGGCGGGACGTTGTACCGCGGGCTGCTAGGACTAGTTGCGCATGTTCGTAGTAGACATTTGATCGAGGAAGGCTCTGGACCTGGATCGTTTCTAGGGTCTAGCGCGGGAGTTGGACTTGGACTTGGACTTGGGCTGCTTTTGGGCCTGGAGTAACTCGTTCTTGGTCGATTCGTCGATCTGAAGTTCTTAGATAGTCGACGAGTTGAATTCGTACTCGGACTAGGTTGGTGTCTTGTTTGCGTAGGCGCGTACTTCGTCGTCGCCGGTCATGAAGAAGAAGAGAGAGGTTGTACCTACGCTGAATAGGCGCGTATACTTACTTTCTCGTGTTTGCGGGTTTGCGGGTAGAATCAAGCTGCGGCGACCAGGCTGGTTAGCGGGTCGGGGCAGGTTTAAAGCGAGAGTATATGATGACACGGGTGAGTCGATAGAACGTGTAATCGGTATTAGATTGTCAATACACTCTAAAGAAAGAAGAAGGAAGGTCGAGAGAAGCTCGACCTCCGAACAAAAGGGAAGGGCAGCTACTCGTGAAGCTGCTGACCAAGCATGCTCAGGTGTACCCAGGGCAGTACTCCGACTGCACCCCGTGACAATCCGAAGCTAGATGCATCGAACGATGGAGTCTGGTCGTTACGCGTACCAAAAGAGAAGCTGCCGGACATAGAGGACCTGTCTGAAAAGCTTTCTAAGATGACTATTGCTAAGATTAAGCGTGCGAGAGCTAAGAGAAGTGCACGTGTAGCTGTTAATCTACCTAGAGACTTTCCGAAGTCTTACATAGCTACGCTGCATACTAATAACACCCCTGATTCTCCCGAGTACTACTCGTACAATGTCGCTAGACCTAGACTAGTGCCCTATTAGTTGTCTAGCAGCTCGAACCCCTTCTACTAGGAAGCTTCTAGGTATATATGCTTTTATTGCTTTAAACCCGGTTATAATGTTTACGAATGCAAGTATATAAACTACCTCCTAAGTGCGGGCTAGACACACCGCGACAGTAAAAAGAAGTAGTATATCGGACGAGAAGGTAATGTTAACAGACGAAAGGTGCAGTTTAGGAACTAGCCGGATTAGCCTAAGCTCCGGATAATAGCTCCCGCTATCGAGAAAGCATAGGGAAGGGCTATTACCTAGCCTGCCGATGCGAATATCGAGGATGCTAAGAAGTACTAGCCAGCTTATAAACTACCTACAGCTGCCTTTGCTCCTCGGACACATATACCGAGTACACCTCTTAACCCGGCACTTGTTCCTAGCCCTGTTCTACCGACCTTAAAACCTGTACCCTCGTTACTAGCTTAACCTAGTTACCTAGGCTAAGGCTTAGGTTCCCCTATAGGACCCGTACTAGCAACGAACATAAATAGAAACTAGTGCAACATCGTCGCTAGAAGTACGGTTCCTAATAATCTAGTGTACATTAATAAGCGAGACCCTCGTGCCCCCTATATAAATTAGATCCGTACTAACTCTCTGTCTGCGAACGCTGCGACTAGGCTAACGAGCACGGCTAAGGGAAAGGAGATAGCCGCTAAGCCGAGCAATAATACTAGTCGTGTTATAAAGCCAAAGAAGATAGTATCTATTAAGATCGATGCCCGCAAGATCCCTAATATAGAAGAGTACATAAAGGTAGTCGAAGAAGGCTCGTAGTCGACATAGGGCACTCTTACTAGTAACAGTGCATTTAACACCGGTAACTAGCCGTAGTCCGCAAACGACAGCCAGACCTAGGACCCTACTAGAAGCATAGATCTAGATCCTACCCCTCCTTCTTAGGGCTTCGTTAACCCCCCGCTGCTAAAGAAAAAGAAGAACTAGAAGCCTGCTGCGACTGGAAAGGGGGCGTAGAGAAGGGACATTTACCTTCGAGAGCGGCTTAACATAGAAAAAGTGCTGCTCGATAGGATACTAGCGCAACCGTCTAATATCCCTGTTAGGGAGCTTCTCGCTGCCTCGCCTGTAGTAGCTAGGGGACTTCTTAAGCGCTGTGCTCGGAACTAAGAAGACTTCGCAATAGCTGCTAAGGAAGCCGGGCTGTCGATTATCGTTAAGGAGGATAACATTGCAGCTACTGCAGCATACTAGTACGATATAGACGAGCCGCTTCGTTCTTACGGGGTGCGAGTCGAGTTTGAACTTAGCAGTGCTACTACTAAGCACATCCTGCCCTCTAGATTTTATGTACGCAATAGGTTCGTAGAAGAGATAGAAGACGATAACCCTACTTTCCTCGGTCCTATAGTTAAGGAGCTATATGTTATAATGCCCCCGAGACTAATGCAGGACCTGTACGAGGACCCTAAGGACGCGAGGTTGTCCTTTAACGACCGAGACTATGTTATTATACCCTCGCCCGTTGTGGAATGCATTATTAGTCCAAAACGACACAGGGAGCGTCGTGCTATGATCGACGAGGGATCTAAAAGGAACATTATAAGCTAGTCTGCGGTAAAGCGAGCGGGTGTTAGCATACGCACCTGCCGGCTAATACAGATAAATACGGTTAGTAGCTGTGCGGATTTCCTGGGTATTGTAGAGCAGGTACCTATTAAGGTTATAGGAGTTCTTACCTACTCGTCGTTTCTTGTTGTACGGACTGCACCTTTCCTTCTCGGCCGACTATAGACTAGACAGATGCGGCTTAGATCTGTAAACTGCGACGACGGGTCCCTCGAGTGCATAATCGCGACACCGGATAGAACAACGATTACCTTTACTAGAGTTAAGGGATACGGAGATAGGTACGGTCCGACCGAGGCATTTTACATAACCAAGCCCGAGGAGTCGGGAAACGAGTAGGCTACCGACACCCCGGTAACGCGGTAGCATTATTTAACTATCCGGAGGATTACTTACAGTCGTCCGGAACGAGACTACTAGTCGAAGTCGACCCGAAACCTTTCCTAGACCCCGGGTCTAGCAAACATTTCCTTAGCACCTAGGATAAAGTAAGGGCTTAGGATAAGTTCCGGACCGTTACCTCGACAAAATACACTATTAATCCCTCGGATACAGTCTAGGAAACCACCTTATAAGCTCGAGTAGCGTCGCTAATTATTAAGTAGGCGGATATTCTCTAGTTAGATTACCTCTAGCGAAAAACAGAATAGGAGGCAGGATCCGCTCCGAATGCATACACTATGTACAAACGCAAGGCGGACAAGATCAGACCCGTTAATAGTAGTATTTACGATACTAGCAGCAAGCCCCCTAGTAGTACTTTCAACTAGCGGCAGAGATGTCTTAAAAATAAGGCCAAACTTACACCGAGTACGCACCCCTAGGACAACAAGTACCTTATCCCTAAGTTTTCCAACATCGAGAAGGGTTCGAGACTTACCCCTAAACGTATAAATAGCTTTAAGACTACGATCGAATTAAAGCCGAAAGAACTCGAGCTTTTTTATGCCTGTCTCTTCCGACAAGAGAAGTCTCTTACTTAGGATTTCTTATATGTCGGTCGCCTAAACGAGGATGTTTCCCTACTAGTAGAGATCCGCACGATTCCGCACAAGGCCTAGCAGTGCAAGAACTTCCCTATCCCCGCAGCCCTCGAGAAGGTGGTAATACAGATAGTTAGTAAGCGAGCCTGCAATAGAGTAATCGAGCTATCCTATAGTGCATACCGGAACCCCTGGTTTATCGTGCAAAAGAAGCTAGACAACCTAAAGCTACTAAAAGCCAAGGACCCTATGCCGGAAGGGGAGCGTGTCCAGGAAAAGAAGGAGGAGAAGAAGTACCGACTTATTAACTTAGCTACAGAAGTAAACTATGTCACGCTAAGGGATGCTAACATGCCACCGGACGCAGACTCCTTTTCCGCAGACTTCGCAGGGTGCACTACTACCTCGCTTATAGACCTCTTCTCTAGATACGACCAAATACCCCTAGCCGAGCACTGTCGGGACCTTACCTCCTTTTACATACTGCTCGGGCTGTTTAGGCACACAGGGATTCCTATAGGCGGAACGAATTCGGTCGCTTAGTTCCAAAGGATTATAACTACTATCCTTTAGGAGCACATAAATCACCGAGCTCGCCCCTTTCTAGACGACATTAGAGTTAAAGGTCTACGTACTACGTACGATGACGAGGAAACCGAGCCTAGCATCCGACGTTGGGTTGCTAAACATGTTACGAACCTTAACGTAGTCCTTGCCGACATTAAGAGAGCCGGACTTACTATATCAGCTCTTAAGTCGCGATAGTTCTCGATAGGGGTACTAATTGTCGGGTACGTTTGTAATGTGCATAGCCGTTACCCTAATAAAGTACGAGTCGTTAAGATCACCGAGTAGCCTGCTCTAGACAACCCTAAGGAGGTTCGAGTATTCCTAGGTGTAGTCGTATACTTCCGCATCTGGATTAAGAAGTATACATAGGTGTTAGCTCCGCTGTACAATCTACTAAAGCCTAATATGTACTAGTGTTAGACTACCGAGCATAACGCATCGATAGAGAAACTAAAGAAGGCTCTCGTTACTACACCGGCTCTTAAGACTATAGACTACGTTTCGGGAGGATAGATCATCCTTGCTATTAATACATCCAGGGATAGGTTCGGAGCAGTCCTTATATAACAAGATGTTAACAACTATAAGACAAGACACCTATCTCGGTATAAAAGCGGCATCTAGAAGCTAAACGAGCGAAAGTTCGATACTAGGAAACTTAAGTGTCTCGGTGTTTTAAAGGCATTAAAAAAGCTAAAGTACTATCTCTACGGTGTTTACTTCCTACTTAAGCTAGATGCGAATACTCTAGTCTATTAGCTAAACCGACTACCGACCGACTTACCTAACGCAGTAATAACAAGGTAGCTTTTATAGATACGACTGTTTGATTTCGATGTAAAGCATATTCCCGGCCGACTACACAGTGCTACAGATGCGCTGTCTCGACGACCGCGTACTTAGTCCGATAACATCGACGAGGAGCATAAGCAGGACTACGAAGAAATAATTAACAGCATGCTATATATAGTATACGCGAATCGTGTCGAGGCCGAAGAGATTACCCCTAATCTAGAAGAGGAACTTGTTCGGAATAGCATTAACAGCTTCCTCTTAGACTTCTACCGCGATGTAACATACTACCTCCTAACCCTTCGACGACCGGTAGGAGTAAACAGGAACAGCTGGTATGCCTTTAAGAAACAGGCATCTCGCTACCTAGTTAGGGAGCGCTGCCTATAGTATTAGAAAAGAATTAACAAGCCGCTATGTAGAGTTATCGATAAGGAGACTAAGCAGAAGTCGATCATCTATATCCTCTATAGGGACCCTACCTCCGGCCACTAAGGGCGTAAAGGGACCTATATAAAGATCGCTTGTCGGTATTACTAGCAGGGCCTATATAAGCAGGTCCGAGATTTCATCGGAAAGTGCCCCAAGTGTCTTCTTCGATTGTCCGGACTAGCGAGTATGTCGGAACTGCACCTAAGATACAACAGCTATGTTAGCAAGTCGTAGTATGTAGACGTCGTTTATATCGATAGCTCCGGAAGCATTATTATAGCTAGGGAGTCTCTCTCTAGATAGCCGGAAGGAAGGATCGTAAATAAGGGGCAGAATTAAGGTATAAGCTCAAGGTAGGTCGCGAAGTTTCTTTTTAAAGACGTCTTTTCACGCACTAGAGCCTATAACCGGATCTTCTTTAATAGAGGGCCTAAGAACTACGGCGATGTGCCTTAACTACTAGCTTAAATAGATACAAACCTTAGTCGTGTGTCCGCCTACTACCCTAAAGCGAACAGTCTAGTCGAGCGTAGACATCCCAATATCCTAGACGTCCTCTTAAAGTGCACGCAGGGCAAGCTAAAGGGCTAGAGATCCTTTTTCCACGTAGCACTATAGGCAGACCGCACTACTGTTCGCAGGTCTACGGGATATACGCCGGCAAGTCTTTTCTATGCATTTAATGTCGTCCTTCCTATTAAGCTACGGTACGACACTTGGAAAACGATTAACTAGAAGATGGTGCGTACGACCGAAGACTTGCTAGCCGCTCGAGTAAGGCAGATCTTCTGCTCTAAGAAGGATGTTAGAGAAGTTACCGCCCTGTAGCGAAGGCTACGAGATGCCTAGAAGGAGTACTAGGATATAAACTATAATGTCGACAACAAGCCGCTTAAGAAGGGGCAGCTCGTACTGTTAAAAAGAGGCGAGCGAAAGTCTACCTACGAGAAGCTGTCCTTTCGATAGAAGGGGCCCTACCGAGTAACAAGTATAAGCCTAGACACCGGTACCTATAAGATTACAGAACTAGACGAGGTAGAGCTCTAAGGCATATAGTCTAGGGACATACTTCGGGTAGTCCCTACAGACTACCTCGAGCATGTTAATAAGCTCGAAGAGCTAACACGCGGCGACTTAAACCCTAAATGGCTTACAAGTGTTAAGAGTAAGGATAAAGAGCCGGCATTACCTTACGGCGACGACCCTACTGCTAAACAGTATAGAGAACCGGCTCCCGGACCTCCGAATATCGTGCAGGGGGTAAGGGAATCCTCGCTGTCCCCGGAAGAACGATTACAGTACCTAAGAATCTAAGTGCGGCTATAATTCGCATTAAAATGTTTCCCAGACTAAGGGTCTGGCAAACATAGCGACGGATGCCCTTAGCTTACTATAGTTGTTTCTTAGACTAGTAGTCTAGCAAAGGCTCTGCTCGCTCTCTCAGGCAAATATTATTATTACCCAAAGAGACACATACATTTCTTTGTGTTAAAGTAAGCTCTTTCGCTTATAACAAGACCCCCGGCACGACCTTATCTCCGTCCTCGCCGCTATCTATCTAATAGACCGACACCGCCAAACTCTTCCGCACTACAATTACTAGCGTATTTACGAAGAACAATTACAAGCAAATTCACGCACATAATCACGAGCGAGCAGCTGTTGTTATTGCCTCCTGCCGGCGGACATCTTTTAAAGGCTAGTACTGCCGGATAGGCCTAGTTGTTTGCCAGACTATTTAGGGAAAGGGGTCTAGTAAACATTTGCGAAGGATAGGACATTGCCTAGGTGTCTCTGCTAGCTACAACTAATCTACTATTGTTTAGAGCGTACTAAACATACGTTCTCTACCCTAAAGGGGAGGGAGTTATAATTTACGAAGCCTAGTTACCCTTTCGGACATTTAGGGGCTAGGCTGCCTTTTTCTGGACAATTATGCACATTCTGCTATAATTACGAGACTGCTAATGCGAAATATTTACTAACATAACAATTACCGACACAATAATTACAGGCCTTTCCTAAGGCCTTTCCTAACAATTACGAGCTCTTCTAACAATTACGAGCACAAGCACGCACACAATTTACGAACTAACAATTACTAACACAGCAATTACCGACACAACAATTACAGGCCTTTCCTGATAATTACGAGCTCTTCTAACAATTACGAGCACGAGCACGTACATAATTTACGAACAAGCAAGGGACCCGCTTTCTGCCTGCTCGCCCTACTTAAAAGCCTTAATCTTCTCTACACCTCCGACTTCCCTACAACATCTACTATATCTTCTTTCTTTCCTATCTCCTTGCACATCCCCTAACGACTCCTTTTCCTCCTAGACGAACCTTATCTGCGTCCTCGCAGACCTTCGACCTAATTAAACACCCTCTACGAGCCCCCCTCGACACACATACCAACCGAGCGCATTAGCGCAAAACAACACACATACTAACTAAGCGCATTAGCGCAAAACAACACACATACTACCCAAGCGCATTAGCGCAAGAACAGCTTCGAAACGATACGAGCGCACCGAGCGCACACAATACACCTTAATAACGAGCGCAACTGCGCATACTACTACCGACATAGACAACATCCTAGCTCGCCTCCGGAGCGCATCCTTAACAAACAATAAAGAAATGCGTATAGCCTTCTCGACTACGTAGAACACTAGGGAGCTAGGAAAACTTAAGAGTCTCCTTAAGAGCATGCCAGACGCGGACCGCGAGCGAGTAGTATTAGACATCGTTAATACCTTGGAATTAGGATTGGAAAAAGCAGCAGAGTTTGTAGTAGGTATGTGGGATTTCGTACAGATAAACCGGGTCCCTATTACCTTAGGAACCGGGAGGATTACTAGACAGGACAGTATTGCAGCTGCTTATCCGAGGCTAGTAGCGGCAGCTACGGATGGCAGGAGGACCCGCAACCGTAAGAAGGGCATTTACGACGCCCTTACAAAAGAATAGGGATAGGACGTAATAGATGCAAACCCGGAACTAAGGCAATACGTGTACAAATCTAAGAACATGGCAAAAGAGATTCGAAAGCTAGCTTCGAAGTACAAGACGTAGTCCGATAAGGGTACGATAGTGGCTATGCTTGTTTCACGAGAATACATTCGTCGGTACAGCCAGGGTGTAGGACAGGGTCATTCGGATCCGAGAGGGACTAAGTACAACAGTCGCCAAACTAGGAGGAATCGATCGCCCTACACAGGAGCAGATTAACATCGTGCGCAACACGTACAACCGGCATATAGATAGTCGTAGGTAGATGGTGCCCTATAAGCCTAAGGGAAAGGAGAAGGAAATTGCGTCTGGATCTAACACTTAGAAGCAGATCGAAGCACCTCCCGCTATAAGCACAAGGTCCAAAACCAAGGAAAAGCCAGCTAATCTCGTTAGTCTTCCTATGCGCGGTACCCCTTCCGAGAGTAGCTCCGGCCGCCCCTAAACGCCCTACTCCGGCAGATCTATTTCTAGCCCTAGTCTCGGAGGGAGTATCTACGCGAGTCCTATTGTTCGCACTACGGGAAGGGCTCGCTTAGTAAGTTAGGCAGTAACTGAAACATAGATCGCTCTCGGCATGCCTATTACGGAACCTACGAACACGACCTGTAATTGTAAGGACGCCTTACCTTAAATCATCGCTACGATTAATAGCCTAAGGAGGCTTCCGCTTTCGCAACGTCTTGCTACCCTAAACTAGCTGTTTCGATACCTGTAGCTGCTATACCCGGATAGTACGAAGCTAAAGGAGGAGTGCACGTTCCTGTGCTACAATTATGCGAGGGACCTGCTTCGATACTTCGGAATTAAGGTAAAGACCGGGAATGTAATAGCAAAGAACAATACGCTCTTTAAACTCACTACCCTTAAGTATAATACGTACAAGCTTAGCTAGCTAAAGACAGGTTCCGAGACGTACAAGATGTGGTTTAAGGATGCTCGTCCGTCTCGACTATCGGACTTCCTTAGGCCGTACCGCTTCGACAATAACGTCCTACGTAGAGAACTCGGCCAGCTTAACTTTAACGGCTTCTTTAACAAGGCTCGCTAAGCGATGTACTTGACGGCCGGTTAGGAGAACGAGTTTAAGAGAAATGGCACGCTTAACATTCCCCTCTTCGCGTAGATCGGATAGGACAAGGCCCTTTGTAAGATTATTAATAAGGAAATAGACATGTACTTGTGGTATTAGCGCGAAATCAATAGCTAGCCTAACTACGGATAGCTTCGCACGATGTGCTACTCTTAGATCTAGCAGCTTATCCGCCAGGACATCTTATACTAGCTGCTATATGTTCTTCTGCGAGGTAACTATAAGCACCGGCTAGTGTCGTACCTATACTACGCTAAAAGTACTAAGAAGGGCGACAACACTACCTTTAAGTATATCGACCTTACGGTTAGCCGCATAGTCGAGGAGAATCGCGGTATTAACTAGATTTAAGGTACGGTCTCCTTAACAGACGAGGGCAAGAAGGACTGTACAGTGCTCGTTAAGAGGATGTACGAGAAGGAGATCTTTTAGGAATAGTACTAGTAGATAAGGGCTAACAACTACGCAGACGGAGCAGTACAGAAGATTAATAATACGGTGCTACCGCAACACTTCCTAGATCGCTATAAGCTTAAGTAGGAACACGTTCCTTGCAAGGCATTTAATATTCGCATTACAGTCCCGCATCTGCTACATAGTGTCGACACTAAGGCCGAGACCGAGCGTCGAACGATTCTTCCCTAGTTCGTAGCTATGCATGTAGATGGTTCTCTCGAATGTGCCGAAGCTAGTAATTAGGAGATGCTGCGCAAAGCTTACATAGACCTAACCGCCCCCGAGAAGATACCCTCCGGGCTTATTAACAAGTACGGCAAGATTCCTTACGCCTTCCCTACGTCTGTGTCTTTGACACTAAACAACTATATCGCTGCTGTACTTGTTGCTTACGAGAAGTAGGAGAGCCCTAGAGTCGTCGTCGAATTAGAGAAGCTTATACGCCTTAATGTTGTCGATCTAAGGGCATAAATTAAGAAGTAGCGAGATGCAACTATAGCTCGAGTAAAGGCAAACTATAAGGATATTAAGTACGCGGAGAGGAATACGTTCGGTAGCCGATCGTACTACAACGCTAAGGACAAGCATCCGACCGACTTCTAGAAGCACTAACCTCTACTAGCTAAAGTCGCGCCTAACGATGTAGACGACAGGGAGCGTAAGCTGCTTAGGCAGGGAGATACGGATATCGCAGTACCCTAGGAAGTCCCCGACTTACTTATCGGCAAGGATAGCAAGCGCGTACCTAGACGCGATATGTAGTAGGAGGATAGTACTTAGCGATAGGTTTATAGCCTTTGCTAGACCTAAAATCCGTATTAGGTCTAGGAAACATTTAGTGCGAACAGGACATAAGGAGCGACTGTTTTCTGCACTAGCGCTTGTTTTAAGGTTCTTTTTTCTTTTTGTTGTTTCTTTTGTTTTGTTTCTTTTGTTTTAGCTGCAATGCATACGATAGACATGCGTAGTAGGTACAAAACCCGAGGATAGGGACAGTCTACGTTAGCAACAAGTTAAAAAGGACGACGCTAGTGCTAGATCTAGAGGGTTTTTACGCTTTAAGCGTGCACAATAGTATAGTTTAGGTTCTTACAGTGTCTGGGTCAGACACTACAGGAGGGGGACGGATGTAGTAGGGAATATCGCACTGTTACGTGTGGTCTGTATCTAGCTTCAGCTTCGTATGTAGGTCGGGGGATTATAAAGACATCGACCTCCGGAAGGACCTTGGACACGCATACGAGGCCTAATAGTACAGAGCTCTTAATACTACCTCCTTTGCCCCCCTACCTTTTACTCTAATTGTACAGTTTACCGCCCTTTTTGCCCCCTATGCTACTCCATACGTCCGCACTGCTACTATCCGCGGGAGATCGGAACCTTTGGAAGTTCCCCCCTCACACTGGCCGAAACCTCCGCGATAACATATTGTAGTTCGGCTTAAAAGGAGTCAGCAACGAGTCGCGCAAGTTCTTCAACATTCTCCATCTCGTCGAGCGCTCGTACAACTCTAGGATTACGGCTATGTTTATCTAGTTGCTGCTCGATCGCCGCCTTCTTAGATACCGCGAAGGGCTTAGCCGAATAGAGTCAGTGTAGGAAGCGGTGCGCAACTTGTCCCCGAGGACATATCTTAACTTGTTATATGAGCTTGGCCAGTTGTCGCTAACGTAGGACGCGTAGACTAACGAGGAGGATCCAGCGTTTACGAACTCTTGTCGATTGGTAAAGGAGGCTGAGCATGTCTTGACTATTCGTAAGGCGGTCCGTACGATGGACATTAGCCAGCTTCGTCGCATGGTGGATTACTTAATTCCATGCTTCACTAGTGCGAAGCAGACCAGCTATAGTCGTTCGATAATCTAGCTCCGCTCGCTGCTCGACGATGCCATCGCTAATAAGGAACTTCAGCATAGCGTCCTTGCAACTAGCGTGGTTAATCAGTCCGGAGTGTATAGCAAAGCAGTTGCATCAGACGAGCTGATCGAAGAGCATAACAGGATCCTCTCCGAAGACTTCGTAAGCAAAGGTAACTCGACTTACGATCCTACAGCAACTATAGTAGCCAAGGGATTAAATATAGTAGCAGCTTAACAAGCGCAGACTCTGATAGAAGGCGGGCTTAGAACCGACCAAACCACCTACCATACTAAGAAGAGTACCGCGATCGAGGTAATAGCGTATGCCAATTAAATCCAGACTAAGGGTTTGGCGAGAAGAAATCTAGCATTACCGGACACGGATGTTAAGGCCCGCGGTCTGTCGGATAACATCTTTGCCATTAGTTATAACATGCTTCCAGCGGCGGTTAAGGCTGCTAACGCTGCTAGCAAAGCAAAGTATGAGAAGTAGACTTGCAACATCTCGGACACGGCCATTAAGGGCACGGATAGGATCGATAGTGCGGATGTACGAGAGACTAGGGATAAGATAGAGGACGACGAGAACGATTACTTCCCGACATTCGAGGAGCTCGCCGTGCTTAACGTAGAGGTTGTGGACCTCTCCGGTATGCAGTGATAGTTAGCAAATTAGCATAGCGGAAGAGCCGTAACTTAGTTTAGAGCAGCGTGGTTTGGAGCAGCGTAGTTTAAAGCAGTGTGGACATAGCGGAAAAGCAGTGTAATTGATTGTCTAGTTAGTTGATTTAAAGCAGCGTTTGTCTTAAGATCGTGATATCGCAGTCCTTTAGAATAAAAGTCGTTGTCGCCAATACCTCCCTTTATCGTGTGTGATATTAGCTAATCTATGTGAGGTTTGGTCGGGATTAGACTTCTTGTTATTACACAAATCATATAATAACAAGAATTAAAGTCCCGGTTCTCGCTTGTTATTGTCGTCGCCGTTGCATTGTTGTTAGCAAAACTTAATAATAACAAGGAAGTAAAGTAAGGGTCTAGACAACTTATATCTTCCGTTTGAGGCCGAGTCGGTTTTTCTCTTCTTCAGCAATAACAATAGTATAAGCAGCAGCAGCAGCACTACTACTATATTGTCCGTCGCTCCTCCTGTCTGGCCGTCTCTTTTCTTCTTCTTTTCGATCTTTATTATTACCGCCGCCGCCATGTCTTGTCTAGGCTTCGGTATCTCGCTCCGCTAGTCTAATTCGTCGGTATGTTGTTTGTTTCCTTCGAGTCGCTTAACGCATGTATGCATTGCTAACATGACCTTAGAGCACTATCTGGCCTTCTGCTCCCGGCTTCGCCCCTTATGCGTGTCGTCCGCTGCCGCGCGACTGCATCGTTAAGAAGACTATTACGAAGAAGAAGCTGCCTTCCGCTGCCGCCGCTCTTAACAACCTTCGCGCGCGAGAGCGCACCTTTAACACACCGCGCCGCGCCCTCCTCCTCCCGGCTCAGCAGCAGCAGCACGACGACGACGATGCCGGCATGCCTCTCTTCTTCTCCCCGGCTCCCTCTCCTTCTCTTTCCTCCTCGCCTCTCTCCTTACGCGAGCTCTCTTAGTCGGTGTCGCCAGCGAGCTACCTTCTGTAAGTCCATCGCTAAACGGATCTCCTTCTACATTTGCTAACTAAAATCGATGCAGCCCTCTCTCCGCCGTCGCCGCCGCTACCGCTACTACTACTACTACGACGACTATGGCCGCAGCGCTAACAACAACAACAACAGGAGGAGGAGGAGGACGGACTAGTCGGCCGGTTGGAAGTAGAGCTGCTAAGGTGTACGTGCTAATAATTAATAGTGCGTACTATAGCAGCCACTCTAATGCGGTTGGCCAGGTCCTGTCGGACTAGAACTCGCGCCGGCGCTCGCATGCCGCGCGGATTAAAGAGACTGCGTTTGGAGAAGATCGTTCGGAGAGGTGTGCTCGTTATGTTAGGCGGGACCGTATTGGGGGATATACCCTATGTAGAGTGTACACCGCGGCTGGACGTGCTCGGTTTGATAAAGGGCTTAGTGTTAGCAAGTGTGCTCGCTGCCGCTTTGGCGGTTACGTATACGAGTAGATAGTAGCAGAAAATCTTGTTCGTTAGCGTTAGTTAATTATGTGCCTCCTGTCCTTGCGATGTCCTTTGCTATGTCCTCTGCTATGTCCTCTGCTATATCTATCTACGGCTACTCGTGCTCGGAGCTTTGACATGCGTCCTAGTAGCCTTAGTTAATTCGCAGAGGTCGTGGCGACATAGTTTCCTAGCGATTCGTCGGACAAGTCTACCGTTACTAAGTCTACCTTCTGCGAAACGAGCAAGGTTTACCTTCTGCAAAATGGCTAAGTCTACCTTCTGCAAAACGACTAAGTCTAGCACCTTCACAAGGTCTTCTTTTGAAGTCCAAAACGATAAAGTCCAAAACGATAAAGTCTAGCTCTGCGCTAGAGCAAAAGACTCCCCTGCCCTTCGGAGGTAGGTTGTAGAAACCGCATAAGTAGTTTACTTTCTCGTAACTAGGGACAGTTGGCGCGCAATGTACATGTCCCTTTTACCAATTGCTTAGTTAACAATTTCTCGGGGGTCTAGTACTACGAGTATCGCGCGGCCGGACAAGACTAGAGCCTAAAGAATAAGGGTTTTTAAGCGGAGATAGGCCAGAACAACAGGTAAATGCTAGACTAATAGAAACAGCCTTGGTTACTCCGCAAGGGAGCGAAACGAGCAGGCTAAGTCCTAATTGGACAGCGGTTAAAGGTAAATCTAGCTCCGGTAAAGGAGCGAAAGCAAGTAAATGACTCTAACAGCAGAAGTTTGGTATAACATCCGACAGCGGCACCTATTTACCTACTAAATAAGCGAAGGTTGCCTACCGCCGCAATAAAGCAACGTAGCTATTGTTTAAACTCGTTTGTGCGCAAAAGTTCCTAAAAGCGAGGCCGGATTATTCAGGCTAACACCAAGCCTAATAAACATGGCTATTTACCCGTCCCAAGGTGAATAAGGTATGTCGATACGATGAACGGGCATTCAAGCGTACGCACTACTACTAAGCTATGCCGCCTTTCCGATAGTAAGTCGGTCGACGATTAGATGCCCGCGTTAAGAAACAATGGTATATAAAGGTGCGACTGTGTGGCGTTGGTAGCGGTGCAGCGGTGGTAAAGGCTAGTAAGGTCAAACGGTTAGGTAACTATGCATTTGTTGCAGCTATTTAATAAGCTGATAAGAGACCGACTCTAAGGGCGGCAATCGACTCCTTTGCTGTCGTCCGGTTCAGTCTGGTCGAATTTAGTCTGGTCGAATTCAGTCCTTCGCAAGAACCCTTAGTCCTTCGCAAGAGCCCTCAGTCCTTCGCAAGAGCCCTCAGTCCTTCGCAAGAGCCCTCAGTCCTTCGCAAGAGCCCTCAGTCCTTCGCAAGAGCCCTCAGTCCTTCGCAAGAGCCCTCAGTCCTTCGTAAGAGCCCTCAGTCCTTCGTAAGAGCCCTTAGTCCTTCGCAAGAGCCCTTAGTCCTTCGCAAGAGCCCTTAGTCCTTCGTAAGAGCCCTCAGTCCTTCGCAAGAGCCCTTAGTCCTTCTACCATAACTATCCTGCTACTACAATCGTTCTTCGACAGTATGCGTAACCTTGCAAGCAGTCTAATCCTTCGTATCCGAGTCTACCTATGTATCTATCTGTCTGGTAGCAGTCCTCCTACGGCTACTTTCTTACTATTGCCCAGGATGTCTTATTCCCTTGCTCTTTGTTCCTTACTACTTGTTCGCAGATTCCCCTTCTTCGGGTCGGCAGAAGATCTAAAGTCCAGTGTAAGAACAGAAAGTCCAGGTGTGATAATAGAAAGTCTAGGTGTAATAACAGAAAGTCTAGGTGTGATAACAGAAAGTTCGGTAGCCTTAGATTTAATCTAACAGCTGTGTTTGCCAGATTTCCGCAGTTGGGTTCGTAGAGTCGCAGTTGTAGAGTGTTTGTATCGCAATGTTAAAAGGATAAGGTTAGGTTAGGCAGGCGTGACGTGTCGGCAAGGGCAGGCTTTACACCTTCCGCTGCTGTTTCGAGCCCTACTATCGCGACTCTTAACGACAAGACATAACGCACATACACACACCCTAACACCCAGAAATAAATACATAACATGCGGCTTACCGGACTCTGGCATAGAATCGCCTAAGCGGAGGCTTTAGAATACGACATTAGACGGATAAAGACACCGAAGGAAAGGGACGAAAGAGAACGATTTATGGGTTCATAGCTTAAATAGAATACACACGCTCTTCGTACACAACACACGTATTAAAACAAACTGGACGCCATCTCTGGTCGACCTGTCTTGCTTTTAAGCATACTAAACTCCGACCACGTCGCTTTGCGACCACACCGCTTTGCGACTACACCGCTTTGCGACCCTATCGCTCTCCGATCGTATTACTCTTCGACCACATCGCTTTTGGACTACATCAATTGCCGCGACGAGCACGACGAGGACGTACTAGACTCTCTTCCACCTCCGAGCTAACCAACTTATCCAAGTTACCGAACTCCGCTTCTATAGCCCTCGCTTCCTGGATTCTGCGTAATAGCGTACGCTCTCGACTACTGCCGCTGCGACGGACAGTCTTATTAGCATTACGCGCGCTAGTGGCAGCTGTGCTCACGGATGGAGTTGCGGATGTAGATGCAGACGCGGTTGCCGTTGCGGATGTAGATGTAGATGCGGATGTTGCAGCAAGCCCTGGAGTGACCATGGTCTCACCTTCGATGCGAGGAATCTAAGTCTTACGCTCTGCCTCTTCGCCAAGCGCCTCTAAAGCCAGGCGAGTACTAGCGGTGCTGGACCCACGACCTCCTGATCCTAATCCTGATCCTGTTCCCGTTCCGGCTCCTATCGCCCTTCCCCGACTACGGCTGCCCTTGCGACCGCGGCCGCCTTTTAGTCGACCTCTACGCCTAGGCCTACGTCCACGGCCGCTAGTATCGTCGTAATCTTTATCGCTATTATCTCTAGCCGTGTTAGCCAACAACGCCTAGCGAAGGAGAGTTGCCTCTAGTGCCGAGTTACCCGCGCGCTTGCTTAAACCGGTCTGTCTCTGCTCGACAGTAGTCTCTAGTTGTGTCGACTCGGAGACTGGCTACTCTCGACGCTCTTTATCAGCTGCCTTCTTAGCATCGGCGGCTGCTTTCTTGCGAGCATTCTCTTCTTTGGTCTAGTAGAACTTAACGTATACCTATAGAGCTACCTTTGTAATCTCCTTGGCTAGCAGATTTAGCGGAATTTCCTGTCTGCGCTCGGGACTGCTATCCGTATGCTACTTCACGAAGTCTGGAGCCAGATCCTTAATGTTATTAACAGACAGTTCCTCACCCTTACCCTCCTTACCCTCACCTCGCTCTTCGAGCGAAGTATAGCGGATGCAGGTGTAGAGCTCCTACATATACTCGTCTTCGATAATTAGACTGTACGGTAAAGGAGCTATTAGGTTAGTAAAGTCGTTCGTCGAATTATATAGGAAGGATGTCCGACAGAAATCCGCGAAGATTTGCTTTAACATTAGCATAAAGACCGCCTACTTGCTATTTGCTCGTAGAGCTGTCTTGCGCTTCGGGACGACTAGTAGCTCTCTGCCTTCCTATTCGATCAACTTTAGCAAATCTGGGTTGTGCATGTCGTAGCACAACGCCATTTCGACGGGCTGGGAATCGTACATCTTCAAGTGCTCCTCGTAGTATTTGTTGGACACTATTCGGAAGTATAGCGGCTTTAGGAGGTACCGACTGTTTAGAGCGCGCCGTACAACCTTCGGCATAGCGTCGCGCCACCCGATCTCCTGCTTCGTCCAGTCCTTCTTCTCGCTTATATCCGTGTCGCTATCGCCGTCCAAGTTGTTACCGTTATTGTCGACATTACCGCCTTGTTAGTCTAGATCTCCTTCGACATCCTCGCCTGGGAGGGTTGTGTTGCGCAGACCGCTCGGCCGGATCGTAGCATGCGGCAGAGCTCGTGCCGGCTCTGTGTCATATAGGACACGCTAACCCTCGCGCTGCACTAAGGAATCGTAGTTAGAACCTTCGGGAATACGACGCTGTATGTCGTTAAGCTAGTATAGGTAGAACCAGACGAAGTAACTATAAAGCGCAGCTGCGCGCACACAGCGACCGGCTTTCTAGTAGACATCGTTAAAGTCCTTGCTAATGGGAACCTTCTACAGGATTACCTACTTAATGTCGCCGACATTGCAGCCGTGGGCTAGAGATAGCGTGCTGTTCATAATCCGGACGATTAAGTTGGGCTTCTTATACTTATCGTATCGCTGGCTCTAGTTAAAGGATGGCACGCGAGATGTGTAGAAGGAGACGACATTAAAGACGTCGAGGCGACCACCTCCTCCCTAGCGATACTTGTTAATTCCTTTAGCGTTGTCTTTAGTTAAGTCGACTAGCTAGGTACGTAAGGACGCCGTTATATTCTTAATAGCACTACGACCATCCTCGAAGTTGAGTGTCTTCTCGATATTCTGCAGCGTTGCCGCGTTCGTCACTAGATCGACTGCGTTCTTTAGCTCGAAGTAAAGCATGCCGTAGTTGTTCAGGCCTATCTGGTCCTTCGGAATCGGCTTGGAGATGTAGCTAATGTTAGTGCGGTCGATACTAGCTTGGATAACCTTAGTTATAAACGCTTTGTCGCCGATTTAGCGGAAACTACCTCGACTTAGGATATACTCCCGCGTGTCTGCGGCATACGTAGCTAAGGCACCGAGCTAAACTGTGTCCTAAGGCACTAAGCCACGCTAGATGTACACCTATAAGAACTCCTTCCGGAAGTTCTTGCCCTATTTCTTAATTAGATAGCACTCGTCGAAAGCGAACATGCCAATACTGTCGCCTTTCTCCTTTATAAACTCTTAGAACTCCTTCGTAGCTATCTGTTTAGGGCTAGCTGCAATCAAACCGAACTTCCTACTGCGCAGCTTTCCGTACAGCTAAGGATTAGCCTTCTTAGACTCGGCGGTAATAAGCATGCACTACACGATATCTAATTTAGCGTTAAGCATCGTGCGCTTAATGTCTGCTTTTTGCTCCTCTCCGATCCGGTTAAGAGGGATAACCTAGATGACTATTATGCCTATAAGGAAGTAGTAGGCTTAGTAGAGCAGACTCTTGCTAGCACTCGTGCCGGCTAGCGCGAGCATATCCTTCTTAGCAAAGACGAGGATGTACCTAGATAAAGGTTAGTAAGCACGCATTATAGATTTTAGGGCTAGGATAGCTATATACAATATATCGACCTAGAAGTCTGTTAGCTAGTATCCTTTCTCCGGATAGAGCAAGTCGAGCACGACTTCGAGCGCATCACGGGTAATACGCTTCTAGAATGGTATACTATAGACGCTGTTGCTAGCATCTGTTACTAAGATCTAAATCTGCTCTACGGTTAATTCCTTAATGTCTACGCAGCGATCCTCGAAGTATTTAGTCTACTCGGCTGTAGGTGCGTTCTTTGCTAGCAATACTAGTCTCGCGATTCTCTACTTCGGCGCTAAACGACTAATTACTAGTCGGCCTAGAATCCTTACCGTTAGGGGTAGGATCTCTTTCTCCTTGCCCTTGCCTGCATCTTTCTTCGCCTTCTTGCCGCTAGCGCGTCTAAGGGTATCTGCTTCCTTGCGGTGCTACTTAGCCGACTTCGACGGTCCTAGCTGTACTATGTCGGGTGTTGTATGCGCTTTGTGTGCGCTTGGTTCTTAGGAGTAGATAGTAGGAAGTAGAAGGTAGGAAGTAGAAGGTTGTAGGTGGACGGTAGGAAGTAGATTACAGAAGTAGAAGACCGGTTGCTAGTGAATTAAAGATCGAGAGCCTAAGGAGGCAAAACAGTAGGGCACAAAAGACGTTTGTCGTTTGCTGTAGGTAAATGTAGGAAGTGTCTAGTCTACACTAGGTAGATAGTTTCTATTATTACGCGATTTGTGTGATAATAGAAAGTCACGACCCGCCAAGAAGATAAGCGACCCGGACTAGACTCTTCTATTCGAACTAGCTAGACTCCGCTGCGGCGTATAGGCTGTAGTTGCAACGATTGCCGGGGTAGATGGAATAAGACTGGCTGCCTACATATGTTGCTGTTGCAAATATTAACACCGACCTAGAGATTCTACTATGTAATGTACGACCAATTCTAAGGTTAACACGAGACTATTATCGTCTCGTTGTAGCGACATTAACACAGCAATATAGCAGCACCGGAAGCGAGTTACATGGAACGCAATGTTTAGCACGACGACAAGGATAGCTATAGCGAAGGTTAATACAACAACGAGCGACAGACTATAGATGCTAATAAAGGCGGGCTAGAGGATGTGATTGTTAAGCGTAGATAGAATGTTAAACACGCTTTAACAAACAATCTCGATGCTATCGACAGCCTGGAGCCGCCGCCGCCGCAGGAGAAGAAGAGGAAGAAGAAGAAGAAGAAGCGGCTCGGATGTAGATGGAACAATTGTAACCGGCTTGATCGATTTATCCTCGCCCCGGACCGACTAGAAGGCTGGCAACGTCCTATTAAAGCGATTTGCGACTTTCTGTTATTACCTAAATCGTGTGATAACAGAAAGTCTTCGATTACGACGCTAGGATATAAAGAAGTTCGATGCGTACGACTACCACGGGCACGCTAACTACCACAGGCAGCCCGCGCACGCTAACTATTACGAAGAAGCATTCCGCTAGGCAGCCCTGAACTGGGACTATGCTACCAGCTCTTAGCCTCCTTCCTCACCACCGCCGTACATCTCGGCCACTAGTTCTTAGCCTCCTTCCTTAACGGCCGCCGCACATCTCGGCCACTAGTTCTCAGCCTCCTTCCTTAACGGCCGCCGCACATCTCGGCTACTAGTTCTCAGCCTCTTTCCTTAACGGCCGCATCATTTAACGCTAATACCCTCGCGGGAAGAAGCCTACCAAGAGGGTCGCTATAGTAGTGGACCTTTGCGACTCGGATTAAGAGCAGATCTGGACTTTTTTAACGACGACGACGACGACTACGACGACGAGGAGGAGGAAAAGGAGAAGGAGAAGGAGGAGAAGGAGGAGAAGGCCGCTGCAGTAGTAGACCTTTGCGACTCGGACTAAGAGCGAATCTGGACTTAGAAGGTTACCCTTACCGGCCTACAAACGCCCTGCCCTAGCATTTCTAGTAACATCCCGGCTTTGCGATTGGTGACTTTCTGTTATTACTAGATTCGTATGATAATAGAAAGTCTTCGGTCGAGTCGCTAGGATAGTTAGTTATCGACTTAGATTTTTTTAGTAGAAGGATTTGGTGCATCGATCGAGGGCTAGATTAACCACTTCCTAACGCCGCATAGACAAGCATGCAATTAGAGTAGATAGAGCGTCTTCTGGCGAGACTCCTCGTGCAATTAGTTTATAGGATAGTAGTGTAGTGTTAGCATAATAAATAGCGACTTTTAGTAGCTATCTAGTACTAGATAGATATCCTTTTTGACACAGCAGTTCCTAATTTACTAAGCCTGCAATTGTGCACGTATAAAAATAAAATCTATCGCGTTGAAATCGCCGTAAAAAACTGTACAGCTAAGGATAGGTTGCACATTAGTGCGAGTGTTAGGTGTTAGGTAGTATTTGCATATATGGCTATCTAGTAACACGGATATGTCCCTTTTGTACAAATATTCCTTAGGCGCTCCGCTGTAGAGTCCAGGCAGCCTATATATAGAGAAGGAAGGTAGTAGTGGTGGAAGGAAGGTGGTATACGGATCCGGTAATTTCAAATAACGTGACGTGGCTGGATTCGGAAGTGGAGCGCACTGAGAAGGAGGCAGACCGGCTGGACGGTTTCCACTTCCGAATACCGAATGCATCTCCACCGTCCTCAAGACCTCTCCCACAACACTTCCGAGACAAGATCAAGCAAACCGAAGTCCCACGCTCAACATACCGCACTGGCACAAGATGTCCTGCAAGCACTCCACTACGATGATCGCTTCGACCTCTCCTCCCTCCAAGCCATCGTGAGCCACAATGGCAGCGAGACAACAATCCCTCTAAGCGAGTGGACCTTCGACCAAGACTCCCCCGGCTATGCCAATCCCTCAACCCTCCTCTGCATCGAGCGCATCCACGACGGCGTACACATCTGGAACCCCAGCATCAATCTCTCCCAGCTCTCCGACTACACCTCTCTACCCACGTACTACGGCGTCGCAACCCTTCTCACTTCCGACTCAGACCTCCTCTCCGCCTCCGGGATGCCCTCAACCGATGATGGGGCGGGGATACAGAGAGCGGAGTTCGAACGACTCGATGCTGGAGGGGACGTGGTGGAGGTGCTGAGAGGGGTTGTGTATCCAGGACGGAGCAGGGGTGGAACAGAGGAGGGACTGGGGCAACATGGGATCAAACTGAATTTGAGCGAGAGGGCGGCGAGTAATCGGAGGTTGGTGGCAGGGACGGCGTTGGAGGGGAAGGGATGGGAAGAGGTGACGGAGTATGTTAGGTGGGAGAGGGGGAGGGCGTTGTTTTGAGAAGGACTTTGAGAGTGGTGTATATTTATCGTCTTGCAAATCGCACCGACGTCTGCTGCTTCAAATATCATTCCTGGGATCTGGATGGCCCCCTGCTCTGTAGCATTCTCTCCCGCTCGGCGAACGCTGGAGATCTATCTGTACGTCACGCACGCTCTATCTCTATTTGGCGATCTCAATCCCTCCAGTAGCGCCTACACAATAGTCAGCTCTCTCTCTCCAAAACTCCTCACCAAACCACCACGAACTTACCAAGCATCTTCTTAATATCCCCATAAATCGCAAACTGCCCCGCCGTCAACCCACCAACCATGAACAGCCTCGTCGGAAGTCCAGCAAACGATCCACGGAACCCCAACTCGCCCGCGATCTTCACCAGTCTCGAAACGGTACCCTCACCGGGTAGACCCTTGGTCTTGTTGATCTTGGACAGCATAGTGTCGGCTGGCTGGGATACAATAGCCGCCGCGAATCCCGCGAGGAGACCGCAGCCGAGGTTGATGCCGGTCTGAGCGGAGTCGGAGAGGGTGGACTTGTCGAGGCGAGCGAAGGCGAGTTCGGAGATTTTTTCAAAGGCGGCGAATTTGGTTACTGTGTAGGGGACTCTGTGCGGGAGGAGAAGGTTCAGCCGAGTCTTTCCTTCTGATACCTCACAATGTAACTCACTGCTTGAAGAGAATCGGTCCAAAGCCACTGTAGAACCCACCAAGGCCTTCCGTCTTGAGAATCTTGGTGAACCCAGTCACGAGGCCTGAAGCGAACGTCTTGTCCGACACGAGTCGAATACGCGTCGCTTCGAGCGGGCAGAGAGCGACTGAGGCGAAGAACTCCGCGCTGGCCGCCGACACGGAGTAGACGGCGAGACGATTTTGACGAGCGGACTCCAGTCCGACGACCTCCACGGACTTCTTCTTGAAGAACTCGTACCCGCCGAATTTGAAGGCTCCCTGGATGAAATAGCCGGAAAAGGTCGCGCCGGCACCGGTCAAGAGTGCGGCGGCGCCTTCATTCTGGATGACTTGGCGAAACCCGCCGATCATGCCGCGGTTGTAGGTGAGAGGGTCGATTTGCATGCGCGTCTTGACGCTAGGAGTATGGAGCTCTTGTTGTCAGAGATCTTATTTCCCGGCATGGAGACTCTTCTTACTCACACATCTACGGGCGTGAATGCGCCATGGGTCACGGAGCAGCCGAGAGCACCGGCGAGGGCAAAGCGAGAGTACAGGTTGATACCCTCGGGAGGTGAGGAGGCCATGTCGACGGAAACAGTGGAAATGGAGAGGCAGGTAGAAGGTGTTGTCCGGAGTGTGGTGCAAATGCCATGACAACTTTTCGTCTTGCATCCTTCGAGTCGCTCGGGCGACGCCGGCGAGACGCTCCGTGCAGATCGGTCGTGTCAGGTTGATCAGCTCATGTCCACAGTCAACTCGCAATCAAGTCTCTGATGATTCGCGACTCATATGTCAGTGGGAGTGACCTCAATGGCACGCGCTCGGAGCGACAGTTGGACTGCACTGTCCTGTTGTACGACCGTGGCCATTGGTGAGGTGAGGTCGAGAGTCTAATCAAGTTTTCATGGGCCGCTCTCAAAGGTTTGATGAGCAGGTGGGGGCGCTTTGATATGTCATCATCAGCCACCACAGCCCAGGGCAGATTGCCGCGAAGGTCTCGAGCTCGTACCTTGACCAAGGATCCCACCACGCGGCCATCCCTTTGACTTTGCCTTTGTGTCATATATCAACATGCCTCGATACCCTGATGGCAGATTTTATTCAGTCTGTGCGGAGTCCCAGTGCCGAGGCTCTAATCTACGAAGACGAAGCCGAAAAGGCTCTGGACAATTACTACGATGAAGTAGAAACCGACCGCATTGCTGGAGATCAGCATCAGCCTGGCACTGAGATACGACCAGCCAATGGTGAAGGCATTTCGCATGTTCTCCCTTCCCCGGTCAAGTCGATCACTCGAGACCAGTCTGAGTTCACGTATCGAGATCTTCGTCTCATGGGACAGTCGGCCACCAACTCTCCTTTAAGAGTCATCGCTTTGATCGACTTTGACGCCTTCTATGCACAATGCGAGACCGTCCGCCTCGAACTACCTGCAGACAAGCCACTGGCAGTCCAACAATGGCGGGCCATTATAGCTCTCAACTATCCGGCCAGGGACCATGGTCTCAAGCGTGGCATGCCAGTCGACGAAGTCAAGCGTCTCTGTCCGAGCATTCACCTGCAACATGTTGCGACTTGGCGAGAGGGCGAAGCGAGCTGGGCGTATCGGTCTGATCAAGACAAGCACATGTCCAATGATAAAGCTGCGCTGGAACCATATCGAATCGAGTCGAGGAAAGCGTTCGCTTTGATCGAGAGCTGTCTGCCTGTCACTTCGACCGTTCTGCTGGAGAAAGCGAGTATCGATGAGATGTACCTGGATCTATCCACGTACGTTCACGACGTGCTTCTGGATCGTTATCCCGAACTTCTCATCTCATCACGGGATACGGAAGGCCAATACCTCCCACTGCCTCCAGCTACCAGTCTCGACTGGCAAGAAGACAACATTCTCGGCGATCAGGCGCAGAGCCTTGACTGGGACGCCGTTGCCATGAATATTGGTGCTGGCGTCATCCGCGAGCTGAGGCACACGGTACACAGCAAGCTCCACTACACAGCTTCGGCAGGCATTGCTTCGAACAAGATGTTGGCGAAGCTCGGCGCCGGCTGTAAGAAGCCGAACAACCAGACTATACTCCGTACGCGCGATGTGCCCGAGTTTCTATCGTCTCTGAAGTACAAGAAGATTCGTGGCCTTGGTGGACAGCTTGGTACGGCCGTAGAGGAAGCTTTCAATGTGACCACGGTCGCCGATCTCCTCCCCGTCTCTCTGAAGCAAATGCAGACACTTCTCGGCGCCGACGAGGGAACATGGATCTACAACGTCATCCGCGGTCGAGAACACAGCGAAGTCAGCACCCGAAAACTACCCCAGAGCATGCTGTCGCAGAAGACATTCACGCCAGCCATTGCCAACATAGAGAAAGCTTCACATTGGCTCCGAATGTTCGCAGCAGAGCTCTACGATCGAGTGGTGGCGCTGGATACTCCTACTCTCCGTCGTCGACCTCGGACGCTGGCTGTGAACCACCATATCAATGGTCGTTTCGGCCCAACTCGCAGCAGGCAAGCCACCATATCCACTGGCAGCACGATGTCTGCAGACTTGATCTATGAGCTTGCCAGCAGCAAACTTCGTGAGATCTCTGCCGAGGCCGTCTCATGGCCATGTGCTGCGCTTGGTGTTGTGTTGTCGAATTTTGTGGAGCTCGATACGCAGAGTCTTTCGATTACGACGTTCTTCAAGCCTGGAGTGCAAGCACACTGTGAGGACTCGATGGACTCGCAAGCGATTACGAACAAGAGACGGGCCTCGTTGAGCCTGATGAGCCCATCAAAGGCGACTAGGAGGGCATCATTGACTGCGCATCAGGAACGACCATCAACCGACTGTGTAGCTGCAGAGTCCTCGATTGCAACTTGCGATGCTCATTATCAGTGCCCGACTTGCAATGCCCATATCGCGGAATTGGACGTTCTGGAGCACCTTGATTGGCATGTCGCTATGGACCTGCAAGGCGAAGGATGATAAGCCATCACGATGGAAATGGTAATGACACTTATTGAGTCAAACCTGGAGCTCGTGCCCCAAGGTCGAGACGATGAGGTTGTATTCCATCTGCAACTATTGCATTCATGCCGATCTGAGAACATGCATGCGTGCGTCGACAGATGCCCTCACGGCCAGCTCGCAAGGTGCTCAAGCCTTCACTACTCGATCAAACCAGATCAGGCCCTCGATGTCCGGCTCCAACTTCAAGCCCATCTTGACCACCAGCCCATTCTCAATCACAAATCTCGCCTCCCAGAATTCTTGGTTTGCGCTCTCGAAAGGTCGGACGAGATTCACAAGGAAAAGTGTCCCATCGCTGAGATGCTCAAATTTCAACCAGAACCCGTTGCAAGACCGATCGCTCATATCAACGAAGAGCTTTCCCTCCTTGACTTCCATTGTCACCCCCCGATACCCAGAGTTCCAGTATTCTCCTGTGTACTTGTCCAGCGACCCCTTGAATGGCTGAGGTTCCTTCAAATCTGAGCAGACCTTCTCGAGGACGTCTTCCCTCTCGTGTGCCGACTTTTTCGCCATTTCATTGTACCCCTTCCACCTGATGGCGTTCCAATCTGGTCGTTCATCCTTTGGAATCTGGAGCAACTCGTCAATGAGCTCCTTCATTACCACCTCACCAACACTCGACGCTTCTTCCGTGTTACCAAAAAGTGCACCTCCGAGTCCGTGTTCCGGCAAGAAGAAGTGCACGCTGGAGAATCCGCCGATGCAGCCGTCATGTCGCACAATTTTCAGTCCGCGGTAGAAGTACGTTTCCCACGCCAAGGCGTACATTTGGAAAGAGGTATGTGGTTCCAGGTCGCCTGCGTCGGCATCGCCATTGCAGATGGTTCGTGGTGTGGTGAGGCCTTTCACGAGCTTGGGCGACAGCGGAGCGGATTGGGATATGAAAGCCTGCAGCCACTTGCAGTAATCGGTCGGCGTGGTGACGATGCAGCCCGCGCCTGCGGCCTCGGGAGTGTTGTCGTACGGGATAGTGCAATGGTGCTCTTTCTCTGCAAACCATTCGTAGCCAACCGCGAGCTCATGGCCCTGACTGGATCGTTGCGCGACTTCAGGATACAAGAAAGTGGACTTCATACCCAAAGAGTCGAAAATCTTCTCTTGCAAGAAGTCCGCAAAGTGCATCCCGCTGAGGACCTCCACCAAATGAGCAGCAACAGTAAACATGATATTACAGTACTGGTACTTGGCTCTAAGACCCGCATTCAGCTCCAGATTTCTCAGATTCCGCGTCACAGACTTGGGCGTGTCGGGCGTTGAAGCGGTCTGGCCGAGATACGATCCATCGTGAGTCGGAAGACCAGTGCGGTGGCTTAGGATGTCTTCGACGGTGATGTTGCGGGTGCAGTCGTCTTGCGACATGACGAAGTCGTCTGGGAGGAGCTTGGAGATTGGCGTGTCCCATTGGACGTGAGGGTAGTTTTCGTCATCGTCGACGAAGAGGCCGACGGAGGCGGCGGTGAGAGATTTGGAACAGGAGGCTATGTCGAAGAGGGTGGAGGGTGTGCATGGGGCGGAAGAGTCGAGGTTTGGTTTGCCGAAGGCTCGCGATGTTGTGGTTCCATTGTGGACGAGGGAGATGGAAAGGGCGGGAATGTGCCATTCATCGATGAGTTTGCTGTTCAATTGTTAGACCTGGGCTCTCGGGAGGGGAATGGTGTACGTGCTTGATGCGAGTGTTGTACTCTGCGGACTCGAAAAGATCTACTGCGGCTTGGGGATTGCTTTTGCCTGCCATTCTGGAGCTCATCGTTGATCCGGCTACTGTTGTTTATTCTGTCTGGAAACTATCTATGAGCAGGCTTCAGAGCCTTTTTGAGTCGCCGTACCAGCGAAGGATCCGGCTGACGAATGAGCCATATCTATGAGTGGCTTCGGCTCATGCATCATACGCCATGTATCGACTCACAATGAGACAAGCAATGGGTGGAGGCCAAGGTTCAAGTCGGTCCCACGATGTGAGGCCATTCAAACATTCCAAGGTATGCCTGAGGCTACAAGAGCTAAGTCATGCTTCGCTTAGTCACGGCTCCGTCGTGCCCGAGGTGGGTGTCTCCGTCTGTCTTCCATTCCACTCGTGCGTCTTCTTCCTTCCATTCCTTCGCACCATGCAGACGAGTAGCTGGGCATGTATGCGATATATTGTCTCTTGGCGATTCACGTCCAGAAGGCTGGATGCCGTGAGGCGCTGGCCATCTTTCGGAGGAGTATACGGATCCGGAGACCTACTCTTACAACTTGAATTGTTATTCACAATCTTCATCACTTTTCGGAGACAATCCTGCATGCCGCAGTAGCATTGCCTATCCGCTCTGCTGAACTTTTTTCACGAAATCTTTGTAGCAAGGACGATACCTGATCATCTCGCCAGTGCAACCGTGGCGAAGGCTGAGAGCTCTGGTCAACCAATGCAAGAAGCACTCTATGCTCAGAACATGCAAACCTGGCGACTGCGACGCCCATGTTTACTCTGGAACACAATGGATGACTTTCGCAGCAGCAGAGCACTCCACGAGTCCAGCGATAGGCAGCATGATGTGCCAATCGTGTGGTGCTCATAACTTCTGCAACAAATCGGAGAAGAGTCTATGGCTAGCCACGAGCACCAGTCCAATCAGACTCTCCAGAGCACCATTGAGAGCACGAGTAGGAGCGATTCGCTCGGATGTATCCAATGACTCAATGGAACACGGCGCACGGGCTGCGCGCATAGAACTACAAGCCTGACCTTGCAAGTTGCTACATTCAGCACACCACCTTACATCCCGAACATCTGCCGGAGCGTGCACGCTGTAGGTTTGGACCTACATGGTCTTCGCATTTCCGCCTGGTATGCCGAGATGCGCTACGTGAAGTCTGATAATAGAGCACACCGCCAGCCGGTGACAGGCATACAAAGTGCTTGAATGTCAACGGATTCGACTCCGGACTTTCCACTGCACAACACGGTCGTTCAAAGCGCTCTACTCAACACCTCATCGAATAATTGCCATAGACGCCCGATCGCAAAATGTGGACTACGCCGCTCTTACTCGTGTACGTATTCTGGCATCTGGAACGTTCTGTGGAATCTCAGCTGACTTCCGAGGCGTTGCTACAGCGGTCTCAGCGACGGCGAAGATGTCTGGCTGGTACTCCGTGATTCCCAAGACGCTGTTTCCTTGGCCAGTAAAGGTATGCACGACGCTCGCCTCCGATTTCGCGGGATGCACAAGCCAAACCTCCGGTGCGCCAATTATGGTGACCAGGAGAGATCCATCGGGTCGTACTGCGAGGTTCTCCGCAAAGTGGCCATCGGGAAATTGGTACACGGTCTTGAAAGCACTGTCTGGCAGGCTCCGAGCCTGAGCAAATTGGTCAGTGGGACGTACAGTTGCAATGGCTTCGGGAACGTACGGCCAGTCCTTCGCTACTCTCTTTTCCGGTATTGACCTTGAAGGGGCTGGCGCAACATGCTGAGGCACAGGTTGGAGAATACAGCGTCAGTGAAGTCAGTGGAAAAGAAGGGAGCTGGTCGATCTGGAGCCTGGACTTTTCCGGTGGCTCCGTGAAAGCAAGCAAGATCACTGCCATTCCTGCCGCAAGTTTTCTCAACGGTCTGACTTCCTTGTCGTCCAAGGGGATTGTCCTGGCCGCCGATTCCGCTCAAGGAGTCGTTTACCGCATCGACACCGTGACCGGGAAATCGAGCGTTGCGATCGACAGTGCCGCGCTGAAGCCGAATGCAAGCGCCACGTACCATCTGGGCGTCAATGGCATCCACGTCCACGGGCCGTACTTGTACTTTGACAATGCAGGACAGTCTCCCCTCCTGGGCCGCTTCACCCTGAGCGCCGACGGCACATCGTCCGAGTCGGCGGAGGTCATCGTCGAGGATCCCACTTTCCCCGTCAACGACAAATATTACGGCTTTGACGATTTCACCTTTGACGGCAGCGGAAATGTGTGGCTGGCGACCAATCCCAGCAAGCAAATTGTGAGGATCTCGCCTGAAGGCGTTGCCACCGTCGAGGCAGGCAGCTTGGACGATACTACGTTGCAAGGATGCACGTCTCTGCAATTTGGCCGCACTGCGAGCGATCGAAATGTGCTGTATGTGAATGTTAACGGAGCTGGAGGCAAGCTGGTGGCGGTCAATACATCGGAGTAGTTGGAGAGCAGGTGGTGCCTTCATCTGGAGAACAACGAACGCCGCGGAACATGCTCCGGATGCAGCAGCGAAGTCAAATGGTATCCTGGCTGGAGCTATCGTAGCAGGCTTCGGAGCGGTGACGCTTGAGCGAAAGAAGAAGTAGTCCAGATCGAGAGGATGAGGTCGAAGATCAAAGCATTGGCGCCGGGAAGAAGCTCGGCAAAGACATACATTGCTATAAACTGCCCGACTGTCACTAATCAGATTTTTACTGATGGCTGGTCAAACGTACAGTAGACGACAGGCCATTGGCCGTCCACAGTTGTGGGCTTGTGATGCACCATCGCACAGAACAACGGCCTCGATATCAGCCAAGCCCTATCCAAATACCGCTGTCCATTCCGGCATGCTGACAAAACCTGATCTTATCCTAGTGCTCTCTCTACGACTGAGGCAGACTCGATCAGGTTGGTGTCCCTCGTATAGAGGATGATGCCAAAGCATGAAGTGGTGTCCGCTCCCTGCGACACTCCCGAACCAATCTTACTTCGACAAAATGCCGACACCTGCCCAAAAAACGAGGCGCCATGGTCATGGGAAGCCAACACTACTTCCCTTGTGCACGAGTAGGGCTATGCAGCATGTTAGCACATCGAAGTTGTCACCGTTCAAGCTATGCCTGGACGTTGATGGCTTGCTACCAGAAAGTCCATCAATTGCGCCTCGGACTACGCCTGAGCCTGCAAGAAAGATTACCACTCCAATGTGCTGACACGCTGTACACCCATGCCAGGTCTCTTGTACGGCAATCAATGGGCTCATCATGTGATATGCTACCTGGAGGTCGATAAGTGCCAGGCATTTCGCACTCTCGCCTCTTATTTCCTTCCTTGACTTTCTCCACCCTACCACCTCGGTCTCCAATGCACACTCTTCCGCTACTTTCACACCACCACCACAAGGCTTCTACCAGCGTGACCCGCACGAAGACAGCCCGCAACTACACTTCTTCACAACGATGTGCTCCAACATGGTCGCAACTTTCGCTCTTCTCGTTTCGGTCGCTCTGGCAAAGTACAAACATGTCTGCGTCTTGAATGGAGCATCCAATGGAGACCACAACAAGCCCTGCCCTAACGAAGTGGGTGTTGATAATCTCACTGCGTAAGTATATGCTCTGCTACCCTCTGCGTGCTCCTTCCACTGCCTCTAGCTTTGAATTGTTGCCAGTCAGCCGGTGGTGCAGATTATGACGAGCTCCACTGCGGAGACAACTTTCCCAACTTCCCCTACGAATATCGCTGGTATTCTTTCTCCAACATCCCATGCCATGTCAGCCTCCAGGAAAACAATGGACAAGAAAATGGCCTCTGGGCGTGCGTCTACAGATAATCTCACGACTTGTGAATACCCTTCTACGCCCGCGGCCCTTGTGTCAACTATTCAACAGCAGCTCACCCTCATGCCCTTGGTCTTCCTCTCTGGTTGCGCCGCATGTCTCGCCCGTGGGACCGCGGAATCGATCTGATCTGGAGTTGCCTAGCTTGGACTATGCGACCTCTGAGCAATGGCAGGGAGTTTGGGAGACGGCGATCGGTTGTGGTCACGAAAATATCTATTGAATCTGGCGACGCAGCGCGAGTAGTTGAGGACGGCGCAGTGCCATTGTGTGACAGCGTGGAGACATGACACTCACAAATCGCTGACGCAGTATTGCATTCCCTCGAAATATCTATTCTTCTCCCGTACATCATTTCCTTTGGCCTTGCAATTGTGGGAATCGAAACGCAGTCGAAGATCATCTCTACCTTACTGCCGCCGTAAGTCCGTCCGTCCGTCCTCGTCGCCGGGAATCTTCTGTGGACGCCATGCTGACCACTGGTGCAAGGAGGCCCATTACGCGTGCATCTTTGTCCCGAAGTTCAACAAAGGCCAATGCTTAAGTGAGTCGCACTTTGTTCGTCATGTCGTTCGGAGGGTTGCGCTAAAATGGCACGCAAGAGTGCCGGCGTCGATGTGTCGTTCAAGGAAGAGCCGAGGGCTCTCTGACAACATGATCGGTCCGCGAATTGGACTTTTCGACATGGCGAGGATATGGAGGCGGTCTTCGCAGATGTCGTGGCTGCACTTGGGCAGATGTGTGCCTATTTTGCTGGCGAATCGAACGGATCGTTGGCAGCCGTGGGAGTCGCGAGGGCACATAACTCAGTTTGATCGGTCGTCGGGCTATACGTCAAAAAGCGAACCTCTGTCTCGTCAACAGCGCCGACGATCAATGCACTGCGAGCCATCCGATAGGAGATGGGCCCAGTGCTTGTTCTGGAGGCAGCAGGCACAGCCGGAGAAGACTTCTCCTGGCACACGATTCGTATACTCTCTCGTAGCGAACCAGGTAAGCCTTTCATGGCCATATCTGGCGTTCCATGACTTCGACTTCGGTCCCGACTTCCGAAGGACCAGGAGTGCTTTCGGTAAATGCTCCAAGCAGGGAAAAGGGGAAGATTGAGTTGGACGGACCCCTGAGTCTTTAGCCGCGCGGTGTCGGGCCTGCGACGAAGCTTGTCAACAAATCCACGTAAAAATGCCTCACTCGACTCGAGGTGGGCGTCGTCGTGGCCTGACTCAGCCTGGTCCCTATTGAACGCATTTGTACTGTAAGAAACGCAATGGACACAGCCAATTTCTGATTGCCAATTTCAAGCACACACCTCAGTAACGCGGAAGTTGCCTTTTCGACTGCACGGCACTATTGAACACCACCGACTATTGTTGCCTGGCCACCAGATTGCGAACTCTACGCGGCCTCCGAATGGACTGCACGAAGTCTGCGAGTGCGCGGCCTCCGAGTAGACTGCACGAATGCCGCACGGCTCAATCGGGCGCGTACGAAGAAGCCCACATTTTCCCCTGGAGCCAGTCATGAACCGCACCTACTCCGGACCGGACCATGGCTTCGCAGAACGATCTGTAAGATCAAGAGCCAAGGCATGTTTTACCGTCGGGCGACGTCGTCCGGCGTAGGGTGACGAAGAAGAGTCTTCCTCTCCAACGGCGCATCGCAACCAACTGCCGCGGCTGCTACGGTTCATCTTCTTCGGAATCCTTCGCGCGAGAAGGATTTAAGCTTATCCTTCCATAGCGCACGTTGCTGCTACTCTAGCGCTGTCGATCGAAAGGGAAAACCCACCTCGTTGATGGACCCCGATCATGTTCTGCGATCAAAGTATTCCATTGCGAACAGAGATTGCCCTATGGCTTGCCAAATTCCACATCGATCCGTCATCATGTAGACCATGAAACAGCTCATCAGTTGGCTGCTCATGCCTATGGCAGATACTGTCGCAAGAAGCTTCTCGGCTTTATCCTTCGTCAGAAGAAGAGTTACTCCACCCCTGAGGTTGCAAGCGGTGCTCGCGCCGGTCTATCTCTGATCTGCATCACTCTTCTTCAACAGATCCGTCTTCCCCTTGCTGGTCACGCCGCTTCTCAACACAGAGAAGTCCTTTGCTCCTATCATGCTTTATGATCAGCATCTTGCCGCCGAATCAACAGGATGCATTGATCCTACGGTACTCTCCGCCTAACAATCACCGCTTCGAGGTTCCGAGAACTCTAAGTCGACGCAACTGCAAGAATAACTCCATTTCTGCCCATGACTCCAAGATAGCAATTCCGTACCTGCATTAGTTGGAAGTCTGCTGCCCCTTCGAGCTACAAGGTTTTGACCATTTGTCTTCTGGCTGAATCTTCTTGCCCGTGCTTTGTCTTCTTTGGGACGCCCTTGGTGGACATGGACTTCTATCGCAGGTCTGTAGGTCCCCCCGCAACACCATGATGATTGTGGCTGACACGCGAAGAAACAC
Source organism: Zymoseptoria tritici IPO323 (assembly GCF_000219625.1). NCBI lineage: Eukaryota > Fungi > Ascomycota > Dothideomycetes > Mycosphaerellales > Mycosphaerellaceae > Zymoseptoria > Zymoseptoria tritici. The sequence continues at coordinate 1,550,810 of NC_018216.1, read as the reverse complement.
AGACATCAGGACCGAGCCTTCGACGGACGAGGTGTGACAGAGCAGTCTTTGCCTCTTCAAGTACGTGAAAGCGACACGCCACACGAGATCCAGAGTATTATGACAAAGCTCTACTGACCACGCCGAGCTGGACGATGCTGTCTAGTGGGATGCATACGGCACTGCACTGCCCGGTGCTCGCCACCCAAGATGTCAAATATACTTCTGTCGAAAGACCATGTGGATCCTAGCGAATTTACACTCTTGTGTGTTCGCCGGATTCGTCCTTCGGCCGCAACCATATTGGACGCCGATCCACACACCAAGGACTTCGGGCGGCGGCGGTCCAGGCCATCTCGGGACTTGGAGCGTGTCGTGAGCATTCAGGGATGTGCATCAACATCCTTATATACTGCGACTTCGTCTTCTTTCCTTGACTGCTTCATCACTTTCGTCGCTCATTCTTTCGCTTGACAGCTCACACTCCTTTGATCGATTCCAGATCACCACACTCATTACACCCCGACCGACTGTGCCCATCATGTACACCAAAGCCGTCGCTGTCGCGTTGACGGCCGCCGTACACTTGGCCTCTGCCTATCCCGCCTCTCCCCCTTCTTACGAGGGTAAAGACACGAGCAAGTACGAGTCCTCCGACAACACCAAGACCGTGACCAAATACTCCGCGGCTTGCATCGCTTCTCTGAGCGTAAGTTTTGCTACATGGCTTCGATCAATTCGGTCGATCGATGATCTGTATCGATGACATGCACTGACATTGCATTGCAGAACGTCGTGCCCGTTACTCAGGTCTCGACCTCCTTGGTCAGCTCTTACACTTCTTCCAGCGAAGGCAGCTCTTCCACCGCTTCGAACTCTGGGAATGGAAGTGTGACCACCCCACCGGGTAGTGATGATCAGTCTTCTCAAGGCTCTTCGCAAGGCTCTTCTGGCTCTGGCTCCGGGAACGGAGTCGGAAGCGGAAGTGCGAATGCCCCATCGGGCAGCGGTGGCCAGACTTCGCAAGGCTCCTCGCAAGGCTCCTCTGGCTCTGGCAACGGAGATGGAAGCGGAAGCGCGAATCTCCCATCGGGCAACGGTGGCCAGTCTTCTCAAGGCTCCTCGCAAGGCTCTTCTGGCTCTGGCAACGGAGATGGAAGTGGAAGCGCGAATCCCCCATCGGGCAGCGGTGGCCAGTCTTCTCAAGGCTCCTCGCAAGGCTCTTCTGGCTCTGGCAACGGAGATGGAAGCGGAAGCGCGAATCTCCCATCGGGCAGCGGTGGCCAGTCTTCTCAAGGCTCCCCTCAAGGCTCCCCTCAAGGCTCCTCCGGCTCTGAAAATGGAAATGGAAACGGAAGCGTGACTACCCCATCTGGTAGCGATGGTCAGTCTCTTCCAGGCTCTTCCGGCTCTGGAAACGGGAATGGAAACGGAAGTGAAAGTGGAAGTGGAAGCGTGACGATGCCACCGGGCAGCGGTGCGACTTCGTCTTCGAGCGCTTCTCAAGGTTCATCTCAAGGCTCATCTCAAGGCTCTGGCTCTGAAGATGGGAGCGCGACAACGACGTCGTCGGGTGGCGCAGCAACTTCCTCTCCAAGCTCTCCTCAGGGTTCTTCTCAAGGCCCTTCTCAAGGCTCTACCTCAGCTTCAACCGACTCCGCATCTCAGAACCCATCTGCCTCTGCCTCTGTCTCCGGAGGCGGAAGTGAGACCCAACCGGGCAGCGGCACAACTTCATCTCCAAGCTCTTCTGAAGGCTCAAACGGCTCAACCCCATCAGGTGCCAGTTCATCACCGCCTGGATGTGTTGAGAGCAATGGCCTTGTATGCATTCCGGCCATTGCTGGACTCACCGCAGACAACTGCTGCCCAGGCTTGGTCTGCCGTATCCTCCAGATCGGAGAAGTCAAGCTTGGCAAACGCCTCGAGGTCTCCTCTGGCTCCACGACGATCGCGGACGTCCTTCAGTGTCTGCCGCCTCTCACCACCTCGACAAGCTCCATGATGGGTTCTGCAACGACATTCCCCGCAGGCCTGATTACTTCAGTTAGCGGAGCTAGCAGCGAGACCTCAAGCTCTGCCGCGGCTTCGCCTACGAACGACTCCGGTAGCGGTAACACAAGTCCCGGCAGCGGTAACACGAGCCCTGGCAACGGTAACTCGAACCCTGATGTCTCTTCATCTACAGACAACTCAGGCAGTGGTAGCACGAGCCCTGGCAGCGGAACTTCAAGCTCCGTCGCTTCCTCAGCTACGAACAACTCGGGTGGCGGAAACACAAATACAGCCAGCTCTACCTCGTCCTCCAACGGCGCCTCTTCCAGCGCTCCTTCATCCTGCATTCCTCAAAACGGACTTATCTGCACTCCAGACCTCCTTGGCATTACGAAAGACAACTGCTGTGAGGGCTTGACCTGCCGTATTCTACAAGTCGGAGAAACAAGCCTCGCAAAACGCCTCGTCGTTGGTGACAGCACTAATCCTCTTGCCGCTGTCCTTCAATGTCTGCCTCCTCTCACCACCTCCACGACTTCCGTCGCGGGATCTGGCGCATCTCCGTCCATGAGCAATTCTGCTAGCGGATCTCCTACCTCGATCGACGGTGCCTCTTCTAGCACCTCTGCGTCCATGACCACTTCCGCCAGTGGACCTTCAAGCTCGACGGGCGGCGGTTCTTCCGGCAGTGGCTCTTCCGGCAGTGGCTCCTCCGGCAGCGTAGGATCCTGCATCGCTCAAAACGGACTTATCTGTACTCCAGACCTTCTAGGAATCACGAAGGATAACTGCTGCGAGGGATTGACGTGTCGCATCCTCCAGGTCGGTGAGAATGATATCAGTCTCGGAAAACGCCTTGTCGTTGGTGATAGCACTCGCCCCGTCGCCGCGGTCCTCCAATGCTTGCCTCCTCTGGCGTCCTCTGGCTCTGGCTCCGGTTCGGGCTCCGGTTCGGGCTCTGGGTCCAACACTGATTCAACCTCGACCGTTCCCGCGTCATCGACAGGGTCCGCCTCGCCAAGCGGTTCGTCATCGTCCACGGGATCTGCTTCCGCCCCATCGTTCACAGCATCCAGCTCATCCATGGGATCGCCCTCGTCCACAGGATCTGTCCCGTCCGTCGCCGGTCCTGCGTCGTCTGCCGTTGCTGGCACTACAGGTACTTGCATACCTCAGAACGGACTACTCTGCATTCCAGGTCTTCTCGGACTCACCAAAGACTCTTGTTGTCCGGGACTTACATGCCGCATCTTGCAAGCCGGAGAAATCAGCCTTCGGAAACGTTTGGAAGTCAACCTTGGCGGCAACACTGTCGATGTCCTTCAATGTTTACCTCCTCTTTCGTCAGATGCTAGTTCGATCACCGGCAGCCTTGGCGGTCTCGGCGGCTCCAGTGTCTCTGGCGACCTTGGTAATACTGCCGGCTCGGGCAGCACTGACGGATTGGGCAACATCATCGGCTCGGGCAGCACTGACGGATTGGGCAACATCATTCCGTCTTCCAGCGCTGGCGGGCCGGGCAACATCATCGGTTCGGGCAGCACTGGCGGATTGAGCAACATCATTCCATCTGGCAGCGCCGGCGGTATGGGCAACATCATTCCGTCTTCCAGCGCTGGCGGACTGGGCAACATCATCGGTTCGGGCAGCGTTGACGGATCTGGTAGTATCATTCCATCTGGCAGCACTGGCGGACTCGGCAACATCGTTTCGTCTGGCAGTATTGGCGGATCTGGGAACATCATTCCATCTGGCAGCACTGGCGGACTCGGCAACATCATTTCATCTGCCGGTGCCGGCGGACCGGGTAGTATCATTCCATCCGGCAGCGGTTCGGACAGCATTATCGGATCTGGTAGCGCTCAGGGCTCGATCGCCGGGTCCGGCAATGCTCAAGGTTCCACCTCGGGCTCTATTCAAGGTCAAGGCTCGATTCAAGGATCCGGAAACGTTCAAGGCTCAATTGGAGGATCCGGAAATGTAGAGGGCTCGACAAATGCCTCCGGAGATGCTCAAGGCTCGACTCAAGGTTCTGGCAATGCTGCAGGTTCGATTCAGGGATCTGGCAATCTAGAAGGTTCCGGAGATGCTCAGGGCTCGATTCAAGGGTCCGGAAATATTCAAGGCTCGACAAATGCCTCCGGAGATGCTCAAGGCTCGACTCAAGGTTCTGGCAATGCTGCAGGTTCGATTCAGGGGTCTGACAATCTAGAAGGCTCGATCCGTGGCTCCGGAAATGTTCAAGGTTCCGGAGATGCTCAGGGCACTGCCGAAGGCCAAGGAGCCGCCACCAGTCAAGGCCAACTTCAAGGCGATGCTCAAGGTTCCGTAGCTGCTGAGGGCTCGATTGGAGGATCCGGCGATTCTGCCACTCCAGGTCAAGGCGTGGCCAGTGGTCAAACTAGCGGTCAAACCTCGACTGGTGCTGACGCCTCTGGAAACGCTCAGGGCCAAGCTCAGGGAGCTGTTCAAGACCAGGGCTCTTTCGATGCCAATGGCCAACTTTCTGGAAGCGCGGAAGCACAGGCGAAAGCCGCCGCAGAAGCACAAGCCGACGCAAAAGCTCAAGCCGATGCAAAAGCTCAAGGCCAAGCTCAGGGAGCAGTTCAAGACCAAGGCTCTTTCGATGCTAATGGCCAACTTTCTGGAAGCGTGGAAGCAGCCGCAGAAGCAGACGCAAAAGCTCAAGCCTCAGCCCAAGGTCAAGGCTCAACTGAAGGTTCTGGCAATGCTGCGGGTTCGATTCAGGGGTCTGGCAATCTAGATGGCTCGGTCCAAGGATCCGGAGATGCACAAGGCGTGGGCAGTGGTCAGACTAGCGGTCAAACCTCGACTGTTGCTGACGCCTCTGGAAACGCTCAGGGCTCTGCGAATGCTTAAGCCTCCGTCTGACAGACGAATGACAGCAAGAAGCACGGATAAGGGAAAAGCATAGCCACTTGTTTCTTTTTCCAGCGAGGCTCACGATCATCCAGCTCGGGCGTCATGGTACATTAATGTTTAATTGTTAATGAATTGAGATTATTGACGAGCCCGCTAGATATGTAGCAAAACTTCATCATCAATCTGGTACGCAGTCTTCTCTTCTACGTTTCTCCAGGGTGTTGTCTGAAGCTAGTCGGTGCATGGCATCACCTATAACACGAAGACGAGAGCGACATCCACCGGACTGGGACACAGAGTTGCACATCATCACCACAGCACGTCCACGCACTGCGATACGTCGCACACCAAAACCGTTGAAATACCCTGTCCGATCAGACACACTACCTAATTAATACATGCGCTGCATTCCCTCCTCGAAACGACATTCATCCAGCAAACTCAACTTTTTCCATCACCTTCGCAACGATACCCCGCCTGTCCCTGATCCCTTCGTCACATCCAGCGCCATTCCCCCTCACCCGTCCATCGCCTTCAAACTCAGCACTCCATCCGCCGCAATGTCCCAAGCGGGAATTCCGGTTTTCAATCCCTTTCAAACGGAAGTAGCGGACGCTTCGCTTCGCTCGACTCCGGCTGGCCAGAATGTCTCTGCCTAAGCAAGAGCCTTGGGAGGGAAAGGAGGGCATCCACCTGAATCGGTGCAACAAACTCCCGGGATTCGGCACCACCCCCCGACCCACGGACACGGTTCTTTGTTCTGATTGCAACAGCCCAAGCAGTCCCCTGAATTGACACAAGTCTTGTCGTAACAGGTGTGCACCAACCAATCGCGGGTGTAGCCGTGCTTAATTCGACTGGCTTGGCAATTTTCGTGGCAGACTTCGCATCTGTTCGGCTCGCAGGCGAATGGAGGGTAATCTGTGGGAGGGAATTAGATTCGACGACGGTGGGGTACGGAGGGGAATGGGAGCGACGTACGAACGAAGTCGCGGGGAATGAGGGACGCGGCGTCGTCGCGGGGAGTGAGGGACGCGGCGAGGGTGGTGGTGAGGGTCAGCGCGAGAGCGAGGAGGAGGTTGCGTTGCATGATTTCCGTGATGGGGGATGGGAAGGTTGTGACTGTGTAGGGGGGATGGGTTTGGTTTCGTTGTGCGGTTTTGGAATGGATGAAAGATTTTTGAAGATGGTGGAGTTGTTGTCTGTCTTCCAAGTCAACAATGAGAGGGAATGAGGCGCCTGTTATATGTCTCTTTCCCCTTCGGCGCACAGCAGCCTCAACACGGAGCGAGTGGACACCATTCGAACCCTCGTGTGAACTTGCGCTTGGAACATGTTAGGTTCATTGTTGACTTGACCATAAAACTTCCGTCTCGCAAGGTTCTTGGTGTGATGAGTCCCGCCTTCAAACACCGATGAGCGAGGTTCATCATGGAGTTGACCGTGAAGTGTGAACTTTCGACTCGCAAGGTGCTTGACATGGTGAGTTCCGCCTCCAAACGCCGATGTCTCTCGAGGAGAGTGCGGGGTGACCCTGCCCTGTAGTTTTAGCTTACCTTAGTTCTACCTTACGCCTGGACCAGACTTCAGGTTCCGACACAACCTGGAACCTGGAGTGGCGTGCCCTGGCCGCATGGAAGTACTTATTAGCCAAGGTAAATATGCCCCATCTTGAGCTCGGACCAGTGCACTCCCCAGATGAATGCCCATTCTCCGGGCACGTGGAGAATAAGCGAAGGCAGATCCGCGATTGTGCCTGGCTTAGTAAGTGCACGACGGTGACCTCCCCTCATGCTTTCATTCCGCGCGCCATACATGTCCTTCGCGAGGCGCAGAGATGCGTCGACATTGCATCTCCAATCCGGCCGGTCTCTTGAGCAGTGCATGGTGAGCCTTCTGGGCGCGATCTACAGCATGTTAGCACATCGGAGTGCTCGCCCGTCTTGCAGGCTCAGGGGCATTCCGAGGCGCAATTGGTTAGCATCCTAGTAAAGCAGGCCGTTAAACTCCAGTTAAGGTTGAACGGTGAGCACTCCGATGTGCTAACATGCTGTACAGCGTATCAGTGCATTGGCTTTCGACCTCTGTCCGCACCCCGGCCTAGAGTAAATGACTTCCAGCAGACTTTTTTTCGGTGCCAGCACTGCCAGCATCGAATCATGCCGCCAGAGAACTCTATACACGACAACACTGGAGACCTCGAAGCTCGCTTGCATAGCCGCACGGTCTTTGAGCACAGCAGATGCTGGTGCGACACGATACGACGAATGTGCGTGCACGCTCGCGACTAGGACTACAACACCGTGAGTTGCCGCATGCCATTCTACGACACCGTGAGATGCCGTATTCCATCCATCTACAAATCCATCACATCTCATAAACTTTTGCAGGATTAGACATTGACAGCCGTTGTGAAGCCTTCATTTCGCTCCACCCCGGCTGGGCGACGGGCACCCACACGTTTCGTCTCGGAGCAGCTACGCATCGTAAAAGTACGCAAGCCACGCCCGTTTGCATAATATACAACAGACTATGCTTTCTCTTTGAGCGTCAAAACCGTGCGCAAAAGCGTCAAGAACGTCCAGACCGAAAATACATCGATGGAGCAGAATGCAGCACCACAAGGTCCAGAACACTATGCCTGCTCACCGCGTGCGAATCGAGATGTCGGATCGCTGTCGATACGAGGTCGAAGGCCTGTTCGGGCAGATACGCTTTAGTAAAGTCTCCCACGTGTTACAGTCACCTCGCAGCGCCGATGGTGATTAACCGCTCTTGGTCGCTATTGCAAGGGTATTGCCATGCTTACCCGTGCGTCGTGAAAACAAGGGAGTTACCAGGTTCGGAGCAACCGTCCGGACGACCTTTCAGCACTTGCAATCCTTTTGGCATGCTCCAGAGCCGTACACCATGGGTACCTTGACAGAACATGGTTTAAGTGGGTCACCATCGCACTGGTGAGGTGACTGTAGTAAACTCTCCCCACGTGTTAATCTTCTTGCATTCCCCGGATTTCACTGTTGCCGACAGTTCCCTGCCTGACCACGTTCACGTAGCCGCATCGGAGTGGTCATGTCTCACCGTCCAAGCGGTGACTACGGCCAATCGCCTAATTACCAGGAGCTAGGCGAATGACCCCTGAAAATACCCCAGAGCCTGCAAGCAGGTGGCCACTCCGATGCGTTCGCAGCATTAGCGTCCACAGCACTGTATACCAATCTTCTAGTGAACGAGCATTGCTTTATGCGCTCGAGTGAAACCCGTCGCTGCCGCGAGCTCGATCTCCTTTCTAAACTCACTTCCCTCGCTGCTTAACTCCACGTTCAGTCCTTGCTCCACGTTCAGTCCTTGTCAAGAGGCTGTTAGCCTGACTACAAGGGCGCGCCAACGAGGCCTGAAAATCAACCCTGAGGCCTGCAAGTACGCCTAGAGCTGGCCAGATTAAATCGGCAAGATCCATATCAGCGGGTGGACTAGGATGGCCACGCGGACGTATCTTTCGACCACTATGGACTAGATCAAGCTAGCTGTATAGAGCAGGCGCTAAACCGTACGAAGACCTCTTGCCACAGGCATGCGACAGGCATGCTACTAGTATCTTACTTCTCGATTTTGTCGACAGCGACAGCGAAGGCGAATAACATCGTACGAAGATTCTAAGTGCGAGGACCGGTCGCTACTCTGCGTCTCTATCGATGCATAGAATTATTCCGACTTAGCCCGGAAGTCGCGTATTGCTACGCTAGACAGGGTAATATCGTCCACAGAACGGTCCATTCAGTCCACACGGTGGCCCACGCGGACAAACCTATGTTCCGCTATGGATGGCCACCCCTAAGTACGCCCACCAGCGGTGAAGGATCCGATGCGCTCGCATGCTGTACCCCGCTACGTCGCAAATCCCGGCTCGCTTGTTTTTGGAACGTGCGCTGTACCAAAAGTCAATGCCTGGATACCGGTCGGCACCACCAGGGGCCAGGGGGAGGCTCTGGCCCTGCGTGCGTTCACCTGTACATGCCGCACCGAACGTGGGAAGAATGTTCCACCAATCTCTGCGGCGAGAGCATGTCGAGACACGAAGACAACGGCGTTCGACCAGGACGACATCCATGAACCAATTTATGACCACAGGGAGCTACTCCCCACATCGACGGTTCGAGCCTCGTCGATACCATGCGTCGACTCATTTACTGGCACTAGCAATTGGGTCATTCGAGACCACGGCATGTTTTGTCCGTATCCAATGCGGTCAGGTGCTAGTATTGCACAGGGTGGAGTGAACACCGAGACAAGTTCTTCCACCAGTAGTCGCAGGGTAATTGTGTCGAAGGGCGACAGCGTCTGATCGGAACGACGAGAGGACGGCTTTTGACGGGACCAAATCGGGAACTCAGCTCTTGAACACGGAAAGTCAAGGGCTACTCCTCACTTGGTTGTAGTTTCACCCGTGATGCCCCGTGGGGAACCCGTCGTTCTTCGTCGATATAAGACACGGGACTCTTGCTCCTCCTCCCGTCTGGGCTCCTTCCAACGCCCCAAAGCACTTCACAATCCAAACCTACCTTACCGAGATCAAACTTCGAAAACCTACCACAACATGCAGCTCTCTCAACTCCTCATCATCGCCTCCCTCTTCTTCGACGCCAGCCTCGCCTGCGGCGGATTCAATGTCTGCGGCTGCTTCGACGAGCACAACCACATGATGTGCACCGAGGACCTTCCGTCTCCCTTGGAGGAGACTGATTGCAACGATTGGTGCGGCAGTAAAGTCTGTCTTGGGGACGGCGGCAGGTCCGGGCCGTGTCGTGTGCCCATCGGAAAATGCATCAAACCCTACGGCAAACCGGGGAATTGTTACGACAAATACAAGAATGACCCTATCAAGTCTCTCATCTTCGGCTGCGATCCAGATGGTTACTGCTGAGATGTGTTGTTACCCTACAACCTTTGATGCGAGACTACACGGCAGGTATGTTTTGTGTGATTTTTTGTTCGATTGACGAGCTTGGGAAGCGCGCACGCTGACATATCGCAGTGCAAACGGGCTGGACCGAGCGTTGACGGCGGGTGGAAAGGGAGTGAGAGAGGGAGAAGTTGTTTGGACTTTCGGCGGGTGGAAAGGAAGGGAGCGATGGAGAAGTTGCTGGACTCGCGGACGTGACACATAGCAACACTTCAATTTCCTCCATCTAGAATCAAGTCTTTCTCTTCTACGTCTCTGCGAGGTTTGGTGACGGATCGGTGAGTGCCATGGACATGGTCATCTAATGAGGCGACGATCTAGTAACCGAATTGCTTGGAGTCCGATCGGCGGTGCCTCGTGACCCTGGGATGGCACCCTGGAGAAACGTCCGCCTCTACTCCGCTTGTGCAAGGTTGTTCCTGGACCAACGTGTCCAGACTCCAGGGACTAGGGTAGTGCTTCCACAGCGGATTCTCGCTCAGCCGCGTAGGCCACAGTATGGACCAAATGGACGAGATTATGGACTACTTGCCCCTGTCTGGGGCTAAAGATTGCTCTCTCGTCGGTCGTTCGAGTTTGAACATAGCGTAACGTAGTACGAACGTGCCCGCCTGTCTCTTAAGATCGCGTGCTAATGCGACGTAGAGCGCATTTACTATCGCTGTCGTGTAGAGGCAGGCGAAGACTAGGGTGCACCTCGAGCTACTCGAAGCAGATTAGCGCCTTCTATAAACAGTTAGACGCAGCTAGTCCATCGTGGATAGGATGGCGCCCCATACCTCCAAATTGATCACAACGTCGATTTCTCGATTTCTGCGATTTTGGTGTTTTTGTCGAAAGACAGATCTGCATACTATTTGCTAAGGCCTATATATCTACTTCGATCGAGAGCGGCGTCCTATATTCCGAGTAAGGTAGACATCTTGTTTAGGATTATAAGAGATGTTTCTTACTATCGATATCGCTGTCGTCGTCGCTAGAATCGATCGGAGATATCTTAGTATAGACTACGTACTTTATATACTAGGCTTTCGAAACGCAGTATAGATTATACCTCGATAATACTATAAAATACGCAGACCCGACGACGACAGTAACGATAGTTTTCTTGCTTTTACGTAGTAGGAACGGTTTGCAGTTGCTGTATATAGACGGCGTAGAAAACGATACGTCTTCTACAGCCTTAGAACCGGCGGCTTGTGCTTTGAAAATCGCAAAGTGACGTTGTGATCAATCTGGAGATATGGTACACCATCATAGATGTATCGTCCGCATAGGCCAGCAGGTCCATCTACGGATATAGACGCTGTGGATTGTGGAAGCCCAACCCTACCAGGGACTCGTCCGTTCCTTGAGCGTAACACAGGCCCGTTTGGGGACAATCTTACGAATTTGGAGTCAGTGCCCATGGCAGAATGTTCGTCTCTCCCTTACCCTGCACCCTGGTGTGGTCATATATATCGTTAGTACCTACATGCGATTGGAAAGACGTGGTCGCCGTCGATATTGCACAGCTCGGGCGTCGGGTCCATCTTGCACGGCCAAGCGAAATGCTATACCACTTGCATTGGCTAAGGTCGCCGGTGATTATGTTGGACCAATACTACCATCGCTGATGCAGTGAAGACAGATTCGAAAGCAGGCGAATTGGTAGTCCAATAGTAGAGAAAGCTACTCGCGACGTTAGACACGTGGTACGAGTGATTCCTCCCTTCCTTGCCTCTCTTCCCTGCTCTCAGCGACATCTCGCGCTTGAGTTCAACCCGTGCGAACTGCTCCGATCGAACTGCTCCGGCAATAATCGGAATCATGCTGGGATGAGATGCGCCGTGGTACGACGACGCTTGCACGGTCAAGTGGAACAGGGAGTCTCCCAAGAGAGCAGTCGCAGTACCTCGTATCGACGGACGGTCCGTCAAGACTATTGAAATTAAAGCTCCCGCTGAAGGATTATACTTGTTTACGACAGCGGGGTGGCAGTCGGCGGCAAAACGGCGTAGAAGGGTATATAAGGACACGGAATCGCAGCACTACGTCCGTCATGCCATCCCACACCCTCCACCCCTGAAGATGAAAATGGAAGTCCTACTACTCACGGCTCTTGTGCGCCTTGCATTTGCCAGCGTTACCACTAGTCCAACTGATTCGCCGGCACGTACCTCGAGCGGTCTTGAGGTACTCCTGCAAAGCACTGGAAACACCATTATCAGAGCCACGGTCTCCAACATCGGCAACCAGGATTACAACATCTTCAGCAAGAATACCATAATCGACCAGTCCCCGGTCGACCGAGTCCAAATCACGGTCGACGGGGCTCCCGTTCAATCCAGAGGACTCCGACTCATATACGGAACTGACGAGCTCGACGAAAGCCTTTTCGTGCCCATCCCCGCGGGTCAGTCTGTCGAGGTCTCATTCGACATCGCCGCAACGCACTGGGTCCACCAATCCCCCCATGGCAAACACAAGATCACGGCGGTCGGTTCTTTCCAATATGCCGAGCTCAACTCCACCAAGATTGTTGGACATATTCCCTACCGAAGCAACGGCCTGGCCGTGGAGGTCGACCTTGTCAAGGCCGCAGCGGCCTTCGAAGGATTCCACCCTCCCAAGGACGAGCTTCGCAGGCGTGCTTATATCTCCGATAAGCGTTGTACCAAAGACCAGATCGGGCAAGTACGCAATGGAATGGAAGCGTGCGCGAAGGCTGCGCAGGCAGCCGCAGATCAAGCCGCCAAAGGCGGCTCGCTTTACACCGTCTACTTCAAGTCCGATTTCTACCAAACGGACATTTCCAAGCACCTGGGGGCGATAGCGAATGAGTGCAAGAATTTCAACCTCGGTGCAATCAGGATATACTGCGATGACGTACCGGGCATAAATGAGTGCAAAGTTGGAACCGCGGCGTATGCGATCCAAAACCCCGACGAACTGACCTTCTGTCCACCGTGGTTCAAGCTCCCGCTCTATGAACGCTGCGATCTGTCGGGTGAAGGCCGAGCTGGAATCGTCATACATGAAATGGCGCACTTCAAACGTGTCCACGACCCCGGGTGCGCGGATTACGCATACTTCAAAGGAGCCTCAAAGGAACTGAATGCTTATGATGCTTCGCAGAATTGTGATAGTCTCGGCTACTTTGCGATGGATTTGTATGGCAAATGTCCAGCGTGAGCCGGCACGACGACGTAATCAGGCCGCTGCAGATTCCACCGCTGGGAGCTTCTCCGTGAAACAAGATCTTAGCGCATTTGAAATGACCATGCTTCAGATCAGAACATATATGCTTCATCCCTCGTCTCTATCGTATACTCGACGTACTCGTGCTGCCTGCCGCGGTGGTCGTCGTAGTAGTCGTGACCGGCTGCGGCCAATCCGGAAACGGCGGTGCCACAACTCCATCACAAGATCGCTGCACCAGATACGGCGAGTAAGCAGTACTGCTCCCGTTCGACGCCGTGGACCCATCAGGCGCAATGACGGTAAGCCTGAATTCCGCATCGCCTCCCGCATTGGCGTATATGATCCTCATAGGGACATATTCGCCCAGCCTTGCCGTGTAACTATACGAGACGGAGGTCTGCGCATTGACAGGTTGGCTGGCGTTGTAGTGCTGCGTAGTGGCTGCATTGCCGCGGCTGAATTGTCCGTTCAGAGCCGTGGTTCCGACCCATAGTATTGCGATGTCGTCGGCGATGTTGAAGAAGAATTGGAATGTGCCTGCTTGTTGAGCGAAGAGATAGCCGCGGTGGTGGAGGACGGTCTGTACGAGAGTACGCGCGGGGCCACCGTAAATGGAGCCAGTTCCTCCGTTTGGCACGCGCGCAAGGCCGATGTTTGGTGTGGAGCCATTTACAGAGGGGACTACGGTCTCGAAGGGCTGGGCCTCGAACGCGGAGTACTGTGGATCGGTGGGGCTGCGGCCGCGGATGTATCGGTTGGTTTGGACGGCGTATTGGAGGCCATCGTTATTGCATCGCGATGCGGAGGTGCTGGCGGGAGAAGGTGTTAAGGAGGACGAGGAAGAAGACGATGTGGTTGTCGTTGTGCGAGTTGTTGTTGCGGTCGGAGACGGTGTTGTAGTCTATATTAATCAGTTTATATCCCTGGAGACAAAATAAAGCGCTACGTACCGTGGTAGTGGCAAAGGATGGCGTGGTGATAGTGGTCTGTAGCGATGGGTGATCGATCAGCAAGCGTCCCTTAGGGCAGAGTATTGACGCAGCATACCGTTGTGACAGTTGTAGAAATTGAGCTCGTTGTCTTTCATACACAAGTCAGCAGCGTCATAAAAAAGTTGCGGCGAGAGAAGGATGCGTACGGTTGTTATCGTAGGTGTGAATGTAGTCGTCTTTGATGTGTTAGCAATATACTGAGCAAATTCAAAAGGGTGGCTTGTACCGTCGTGGTGACTGGGGCGCTCGATAGACTTGAAGATGAACTGGTCGAGCTCAGACTGGAGGTGGAAGAGGTGGTTGTCTACGAAAATGTCAGTACTGATTCATCTTGCCCACATCAGACTACGAACCGTCGTTGTGATGACAGGCGAGATAGTCTATCAAAAGTCGTTCAGTAAGCATTCTGTTCTGGTCATTGCTTGGAAGTGCGGGGCGGAGGGGCACTCACGATGATTGTCGATGAGAAGCTCGATGAAAGGCTCGACGAAGGGCTCGAAGAAGAGCTCGAGGTACTAGTAATTGTTGTACTTGTAGTCGTACTAGGAATGTCCGTAGAGAAGAGGCTGCTCGATGATGAGGAGCTTGACGAAGAAGAGCTTGATGAAGAAGAGCTTGATGAAGAAGAGCTTGACGAAGAAGAGCTCGATGAAGATTCCGTAGATAGAGAGCTGAAAGATGTCGAACCGGACAACGTCGCTGAGCTCAGAGTGGCGCTGGATGACGGGGACGGCGATGATGATGAGCTCGACGAAGAGCTAAAGAATGTCGAGGAAGACATTGTCGTGGATGCGGTGCCAGAAGACGGAGTCTGCACCTCAACGATGCCCGACCTGGTGCCGCTGCCTAAGATCGTCGTAGTTCTTGGCTCGGTCAAAGTATCAGCTCCAGTGTACAACACAGTAGTCGTGGCGAGGGGTACAAAGCTCGTGGATTCCTCTGACGTCGCAGCAGGAGTGGGTTCAAAGATCTGCTCGGGCGTTGTCGAGATTGTCTGTTCGATCGACGTGGTAGTCGTAGTGTCGGTAATTTGTGTTGTTGCGGCAGAGGGACTAATAGTAGAGATCGAGATTGAGGAGCTTGGCGACGTCGTTTCCACGATGGACGCAGATGTGGTACCGGGAATGTTCGGTCCTGCCTCGCTGCTGGAAGATTGCGGGTCGATAGCAGCGGTCGACATCGTAGATTCGACTTCAGGTGGGGATGGGATCTCCGCTACTGATGACTCTGTCGCTGGTTCACTTGCAGGCGCAGAAGTCGCTGTGCCATCAGCCATTGGCGCGGAGGACACTGGAGCGGTAATCTCCGTAGAGACACTCGCAGGCTGAGTGGCCGGAGCAGTAGATTCTTGCGTGCTGGTAGCCGAGACTTGTGTTTGGACTTCCACTGTATCGGCCATCGTGCCACTGCCTGAAATAGTCCTGGTGATTGGTGCAGTGATACGCCCGGTACCAGTATATGCCACCGTCGTTGAAACAACTCTTACTGGTGGTGTCTGAACTTCGATTATACCGGACTGTGTTCCGCTGGGAAAGATGGTGGTCGTGATTGCGGCGGTGATAGTGCTACTCCCCGTATACTGGACTGTCCGCGTCGCAAAGTCTTCTGGTGTCTGAACTGGTGCCGTCAGTGCGGAGCTACCAGTGTACGGCTTTATTGTTGTGGCATAGCTCGGTGGTGGAGCAGACGGGATCTGCTCGAGAACAGTGCCTGGCACCGTACCTGATGCACTTGCAAGCGTGGTAAAATATGAAGCAGGTCCTCCGATCGTGGTGAGTGTAACGTATCTGTCCTCGGTGGTGAATACTATCACCGTTCCAGGCACGCCATCTGACGGCTCGGCCACAGTAGAAGTCAAAGCGCCGGTCAGAGGGTCCTGCCCGGTGTATCGGGACGTCAAAGTGTTGTATGTGCCAGCAGGAGTAAGAATGGCGACAGTTCCAGGAGTACTGCCTATGGGAACAGCGATTGTCGACGTGATCGGACCAGAGATGGACCCCGAGCCTGTATAAGCCGTCGTGACTGTGGCGAAGACAACAGCCGTTGACGAGCTCCCGCTGTACAGCGTCGTCAATGTCGTTGAAACAGGTTGCGCTGGAGGTGTCAAGATTTCCACCAAGCCAGGCATGGTCCCGCTCGGGGAGGATAGAGTCTGCGTGATAGGAGCAGTGATCACTCCACTGCCGCTGTACACAGTCGTGCGAGTTGAGTAGCCAAAAGACTGTACTGGCGCTGAAGGAGTCGATACAGGAGGAGAGGCGGACAACGCATCGCTAGAAGGCGGGTTGGAAGCTGCTGGCGTGTAGACGAATATGGTGCCGATTCCTGACCCTTCCGACGGAAACACGGTCGATGTGAACGGAGCTGTTATTTGCGACGTTCCTTCGTACTGTATCGTAGTGGTTACAAAGATCGGATCTGCTGTGCCGGTAATTGTCGTCGCGAAGGGATAGCCAGACGGTGTGAGCACTTGAACAATCCCCGGGAAAGTTCCCGAAGGCTGAACAATAGTCGTTGTGAGCGGCGCTGTTATTGGCGATGTTCCGGTATAGGCTGCAATTTCGGTCCTGTAGGCGCGGATTACAGGTGTAAAGACTTGAACATAACCTGGTCTCGTCCCGGATGGCGGTATTGTGATGGTCAGCGGAGCAGTAAGAACCGAAGTCCCTGTGTACGCTAAAAATGTCGTGGAGAGATCGCTGGAGGACGGAGCTGGAGTGGCTGCGTCTAACGGCGTCTCTTGTAGAGTGGCTGCCGTGGACGTGACGATAGGGGTGGTTGGAACATTTCCAGGAGAGGGCGCAGCTGTGGCGATGAGGCTGGTTGAACTCGAACGAGGGATGATCAGTTCAACCGTGCCCGGGAGACCGTCACGTGGCAATGCCACCGTCGAAGTGATGGCAGCTGTAATCTGGCCTTGACCCGAGTACTTGACTGTGTTGGTGATGAAGCTTCCGTCTGCTGCTGGATTGAGAACCTCAATCGTGCCCGGCGAAGTGCCTTGAGGGGTCGCGAGTGTCCTTGTAGTCGCAGCTGTGATTTGACCAGGTCCGGAATAAATGCCAGTCCGAGTCACGAAGGAGCCGAGACCAGCAGGCGGCGCCGATACTTCCATGGTACCTGACAGCGTCCCTTGAGACTCCACTAAGCTCGTTTCGACTGGTATCGTGCTCTCGGTAATCTGAGAGCTGAACTCAGGCTTGATACTGGAGTACCCAGGAACAGCCGGCGGCGTGATGACTTGAACGAAGCCTGGTAGAGTTCCATTTGGCTCGATCGTTGTGGTAAATGCTGCAGTCAGGCTATAACTCAACGTGGTCGTGACATAGCGCCGCACTGGGGTAAAGACCTGAACGATACCAGGCTGTGTGCCGGATGGCGGAGAGATTGTGGTTGTTATTGGCGCTGTAATGAACAGTGTCCCGGAATAAGCGTATGTGTATGTTATATATTCGGCTGATCTCGTTGGCGACAGTGTGACAACTCCAGTTGTGCTTGATGGTGCTCCTGCGTCGTATGAAGATATAACGCTAGCATCTGCTGTCTCTTGAGGCAGCGCCGGGGATGCAGTGACGATTACTATTGTCCCTGGGCCACTATTGGAAGGATATGCGATCGTGGAGGTCCGTGGCGGAGCAGAGATGTCGGTGCCACTGTAAATCGTCGAGGTAACATAGCCGAAGACGGTCGCCGTGACCGTGGAATATGGTGTGCCGCAAGAAGCAAAGACTTGCACTTCGACGGGTTCCGAGTCTCGCAACAGCGAATCTTTGGGAGAGTTTGGTGATCAGCATGGTAACATCGACATTCGATCAAGCGTGCTCACCAGCTGACGCGATGCCACACAAGACAGCACATGCTGTCAAATAAGTCAGAATCATGGCGGACTCATGCACTGGTCGCACTTCGTCGTCGAGATTTGATGTATCGGAACTCGAGGACACTCCAGACGACTGCTGTTTTGGTTGCAGTCTTGGCAACTAGACGCGGAATGTCCGTTCTCGTCGCCAAGCTAGTGTTCTCTCCCTTGATACAACTGATTGGGACACATTGCGGACTGCTTATCCGCGCCCTGCGTGCGGCAAGTTTAAGCATGCAGCTGTTCGTCGCATAGCAACGGAGGTCAGTCCTTCATCCATGGTCCAACATCGTGCTTCCTTCCGCTGACAATGCACATTCCCCGACACCACGCCATCCTAGCTCTCGTGAGCGGCGCCATCGCACAACAAGGCTTGGTGATGAGACTCCTTACCACCCACGATCGCTCACCGAAGATCTATAGACCTGCCAACTAGGCCAAGATTTCCGAAGGTCAAGCAGCTGGCAAGCGCACTGGCTGTGGCTTCGAGTCCGCCTGCTGGGCCGTACGTCGCTCGGAAAAATCACCGCCTTGTAACGTTCATTGACACCGATGTGCTCGCAGGACCATCCCTGTTTTGCACGTCAGAACCGCTGCGAGCATCCACCAGAGTTTCCTCTGGCTTCACCCTATTCAGGCATAGTTCACCACACGCGGACCACGCTTGTGTGAATCAGCAGGGTCCTGGCAAGGCGCTTTGCGATATCAGCACTTGACACTCGAACCGCGACGATCTTGTGTGTTGGAGGATGTTGGTACAGTACGAAGTCGTCGAAGCCGACACCGAAATGAAGAAGCTAGACATCGACCGAGTCAAATGTTTATTTGAGTCGTACCAGAAACTTCGTATCTGGTGTGTCGCGCTGTCCTGCGAAGGCTCCCTTTGACCGACAAACATCAGACCAAGCAACATCCGGCCACGCTGGCCGATCCTGGAACGCCTGATCTATATCCCAAACAGTCTTTGAACGCTTCGCAGCGATCTGCTCTTTCTGTACATGGCCTGCGCCTGACGCCATGCAGTTCTTCTCGTGCCACGCTCTTCAGATGATCACCTTCTCCTCAGCGCCCTGCGTCGTCCTACAGGTCTCCATTCGGACAACTCTTTCCATTCTTGTCCCGACTCCTCTCAAACACCTTATCGGGCAGCAAAAGTATCAAAACCCGCGAGAGCATTGGCCGAGATCAAGCGATTGGTTTTCGCAGTCAAGAATGCAAGGATTCGTGCGTCCCTGCAGGTTCAGTGACTGTACCGAAGGACTTGACAGTCGAACGTCAGCTAAGGCCGCGGACCGCCGAGCAGTGAAGTAGCTCGTTTGGACTGTTCTGCTACCAGAGCCGTGATCCAGATCCGAATACTGCTATCTGATAGTCCTTCAATCTGTTGGTTGGACGGATGATCGTGGATGAAATTAGATCCTGTTTCTCCAGGGGTTTGAGTCAAGAAGTTGAGAATACGACCGGGCCCCAAATCATCATCCTCCTCAACTCGGTCGCCCGGATGACCTCCCGTCATTGAGTTTGAGATGCTCACTTGAGCATTTCTTGCGCTACTAGCGTACCCAGAATCGGACTCTGGATGTGGTAGCTGCTTCGTTGAATCCGTATACGGCACACGGCCATGCACTCCTGGTCCTGCATCTCTCCCGGTTCCTCCTGCGGAGGAATGGCCCCTCAAGGACACGACCCTTTCGAGGTCGCTATCAATGCTAGCATGACTTGTCGAGTCACTCTCTTCGGCCAATCCAGGTAGCGTTCGCTCGGGTCGTGCTGAGGGCTCGAAGCTTGCCTTGAAGCACGATAGGAATCTGCTCAAGTGCGGGGCGTATATCACTCCAACGCTCTTGACTTTGACGTTGTGTTCAATGGTGTAGACCTTGCTAAAGTTTATTCGCGATGCTGAATCGAGTGTGTCCAGAGGATTGTCTGGAACGGCACGAATGCCGGGTCTAAGCAGTCCATGCTCCATGGCAAACGGTAGTGGCTCATTTTTACCGGTGTATATGACAGCATGATGCTTAGGATTTACGCCACGTTTGGAAGCGCCTTGCCGTCCATATGATACAATAGGGAGTGCGATAGAATGGCTTTCGTAGGACGCGACGATGACAAACCTTCGGACCTTGCTGAAGATCCGCTCCCCGTGGTAGGTTGACGACACCAAACTGCGATCGATGGCGATACCAGCGCTTACTGGAGCTGGCTCAGCCCACAACACGGCACAAACGCGACCAACGGCAAAGAATCCACGATTCCGGTGACGGTAATCAGGGAACAAGGTCGGAACCCCTGTTATGCTACCAGTAAGCGTGCGAAATTGTGGCTGCGATTTTTGGCCATATCTGATAGAAGGAGTTGGGTAGGGTCGATCGTCCAATTCTGGCCGGGAAATCTGGCCCGGTCTTCTCACGGCAGAGCGTTCGCCTGCGCTGTCCATTGAATGTGACTTGTTGTTGTCCTGTCCGGATTTCGATGTCTCTGTAGACAGCCGAGGAGACGGTTGTGTCGGATCTCTCAGGGGCCCTGCATCTGCGGCGCTTGGAGGATTGATCGACGTGATCGACCATTGGTCGCCTTACTTGGAAGGTGGAATGAGAAGTGATGTTGCACTGCTATGCCGCCGAGCGATCAATCCCGTTCGGTTGAAGATTTCTCCGTCGGCCGAGGGATGAAGTGCGATGTACATCTGATCGGGGAGGTACATCATCCAGCTGACTGCCCTGAGGCCAAGAGGTGACATTGCCGTAGTAGACAGGCGGCGCGCCACCCGAGCCGGCACGAGACGGGTTTGCAGCTGACGCAGGGCACTGTTGGGTGAAGCGTGGTCCGTCGACGGCGGTGTAGCCCTGGCTCACTGAGCCGTACTGGTCTGACGAGGGTACGAGACCGATGTACGACGTGTAGAGGTCACGATCTGTCTGAGTAGCACGAGCCAACGCTTCTTCTGGAACCTCGTGTCTCGACACTGGCGACACATCTCTCGAGACTTGCTGCAGTCTTAAAGCGTAGCTGTACTGCGACTTTAAAGTGCGGAATAGGCCATCGATTGTAGCACGCACCACGTCTAGGCGCTCTTCTAGCTCATGAAAATCGTCTGAGCTTTCTTCGACGGCATCGGGCCATGATGGGGAGGCTCGAACCTCCAATTGCTCCGACTGCTCCAAAGGCAATCTCAGATCTCCTACGACTGCGCTGACTGGACCTGGGTAAGCGTTGATCTCAGTGGGCTGAGAACTGAGCGGCGACTCACCCTCGATCAACTCGTTCTCAAGGTCTGCAAGATTTTCACACACGCTAGAACGTGCTATCGCTCGAGCTTGTGAAGGCTGTGAGCGACTTAACTCAAGGATCACTGTCTGTAGATCTGTTCGCCATAGCAAGAGTCGTGTACGTTCTTCGTCCCAAGCATGTATCGAAGTTCCGTACCATTTGTTCGCATTTGAGTTGGCCAGAGCCTGTTCGAGCGAAGTCACACAACGATTTACGCAGTCAATCGTTGGCTGGTAATCTGGATGCATGGAAGCGGTCCCAAAGGACGCATGGCTGTCCATGTCTTGTGGTTTGCGTGAGCAGTAATAATATTCAGGAGGGTGGGGAATGTGACACTTTGAGGCATCCTTGTTCGCTGCATTACCTAAGCATGCTTGGACTAACTGGAACCTCCTCGGCCCCTCCTTCCGCTACATCACTACCTTAGACACATAGTCACCGCCGGAGACGGGTCGAGCTTCAAATGGAGCTACACTGCCATTATGGAAGTTGCTGGAGTGGTACTCGGCGCTATTCCAGTATGCTTGCTTGTCCTCGAAGGCTGGGAAGCCGTAGAGCCGCGAGTGAAGACATTTTGGCATGCTCATATCGCCATATCTCGATACGTATGTGCTCTGAGAGGCCATCGCGACAACCTCGAAGTCATCATCAAGACGATGCTCCACGGTTGCATGCCTATCGAAAAGATTGAGCGCGATTTCCGAACCCTGCTCACAGAGGACTGGAGTACGCCAACACATATTCATTTGGCCAGCAAACTCCGATCCAAGCACGGAGAAAACTACCAACTGTTCCAAGCTGGCATGCAAGGTATCTGCAATGACATCAAAGCCGTCGTGATTATTTTAGGGCTCTGGCCTAGTCGTGACGAGGTATGCAGGACGGCTAATCTCATCGCGCAATATCGTCCTGAGCTGACACGTGATGGGACAGATGTCGAATGAGCAGCTTGATATCATCGTAAAGCAGCACCGCTCACCAAGTAGTGGTTCATCTCGAGTCCAGACACGGTTTCGCTTCACTTTCAAACACAAGGCTATCAAATCTGCATTCACATCACTCGCGACAGATATCGACTCACTGAGCAATCGATTGAAGAACAACCAAATCTGGCAGAACCTCAAACATAACGAGAGAGTGCAGGATGCATCTGACCAAGTGCAACGCCAAAGACATCACCTGAAAGCTCTCGCTCATGAAATCGAGCGAGCCACCGCCTCCGCTCGTCACACGAGATCAGTCGAATTCGCGATTCTACTGGATTCCGGGACTGTGGCGAGAGAACATATGCCGCAGGCAGCAAGGTCAGTGTTCTTATGCGTGAACCAGTCAGCGTTCTGGCGCTCACATTGCACGAAGATACCTCCTCGCTTTCCACGATCAGAGTTCTTGGAAGCAGGCCAATTTCCACGTATCAGACACAGAGGCAGTCCATGATCTGAGCCCCCAGCACGGCGGAACTCCTGCCGACATTGAAGATATTTGGAAACTAATCCAGACATTGGTCCAACCACAACAATGTATTGAGCTACATCTGGATCTCAGAGGTCAGCCTTGTCTGACAGGAAACTACATCCCCCAGCCAGGCTCTGGGCTTTCTACGCACCACAATCGACTAAATCTCATCTCCGCGCGTGGTATGCTCGGAAAGACTGTGCCCAGGGCAAGCCGACTACAGACCGCTGCCATATTCACCTCGTGGGTGCAGCTATTGTATGGAACACCTTTCATGACCACAGCTTGGGCCGCGGACGATATCAAGTTCAACGACACGGACCCCGGGACGCTCCCGTTGAAAGCTCCTTTGCTATGCCTTCGAACTGGCCTTGACCAGGTCTCAACGGCTTTGCAGTAAGCTCCCGTGATTGTCATGCCCTACTGTGCTGACATGCTGGACAGAACTCCCGCACCCGCCATGCAGGGCGCAGCTCTGTTTATGCTCGGCATTTTCCTCATCGAATTGTACACCAATAAGCCGTGCAGCGGCCTGCGAGATCCAACACACATCTCTACAACCGGCTTGGCGAACCTCTTGAACGAGCTCATGGAGACCGAGGCGCATGATTTGCCCATTGCCTACGCGAGAGCTGTAAGCGACTGCTGGCGCCTTGGACATATGCCTTCTGCATTTGATGCAGAGTTCGGAGATCTGACAGATCGAGTGACCCGAACCGCTGCAATACTCTGAGCGTCGGTTCTCGAGCAGCGGACGATTAATCATGCGCAGAACGCAGCACTTCTCGCTATGGATACCTTGAATACTGTCACAGTCGGTATCTTACTATTGTTCATTGGGCTGCGCTGGACAATGTAGTTTGCCACTCGTCGATTGACATGTTTGTCCATTAGCATCAGGGTCTTCAATAATCTGCCGCTTTCTCCATGTGAACGCTAGAGCAAGCATCCATGATCCTCCCTTTGGCTCCCGAACGGTCCTTGCGCTCCTCCAAAACTCCGCCAATGCTTCAACCAATTTGTACTCACCACCTACGCCTGACTCCAAAGTCCACACTGTTTTCTGTGCAACAAGCCTTTCTAAATCACCACCTTCTCCTTAGCGCCACCATTGACCCTCCGCGCATCGTCATAAAGATCTCCATTCGGACTACTCCTCCCACTCTTGTCCCGACTCCTCTCCAACACCTCGTCGAGCATGCCCGCGCTCGCCGCAATGAAACCCAGATACGGCTTACTTGGCTCCAGCACTCTTGAAAGGTACTCGGGGTGGTATTGCACGCCGACGAACCACGGATGGTCCTTCAGTTCGATGACTTCCATCCTCACGCCGGTTGAGTCCTTGCCGATGAACGCAAGACCGGCTTCCTCGAGTTGCGGAATGTAGTCCGGGTTGACTTCGTACCGGTGACGATGGCGTTCGGAGATCGATTCTCCGTGACCGTAGAGCGCGCGGAGTTTTGAAGTTTCTGAGCCGGGTTGCCAGAATGTTGGTTTGATACCCAATCGCATCGTGGCGCCCATCTCACCAGGATTGTGCTCTGGCATGTCGATGATGATGCGGTCCTTGTCCGCGCCATCGAATTCGTACGAAGTGGCGACAGGCAAGGGAATGTTGCAGACATTGCGGGCGTATTCGATGACTGCGATCTGCATTCCTAGACAGACGCCGAGGTAGGGCGTCTTGTTCTCACGGGCCCAGTTCGCTGCAGCAACCATGCCTTCCGTGCCTCTTCCGCCAAAACCTCCGGGGATGAGGATGCCCGCAGCGGTGCAAACTTGGTGCCATGCTTTGTGGAAGGCAGCCGGATCGGATTTTGACGTGTGCTTCTCCAGCGCTTCAGCGTCCACGTTCAGCACCTTGAGCTTCTTCCGACAGAACATGGCCGAGTGTTCGAGTGATTTGATGACAGAACAGTAAGCATCCGGTTGATCGAGGTATTTGCCCACAAGCACGATTTCGAGTTCGTCGCGGATGTGTTCGAGACCGAGGGTGAGTTGCTTCCAGGTCTCCCAAATCCGGATTCCCTTCTTCTGGAGAGCAGGGCTGCGAGGGAGGTCGTCCAGTCGGAGTGTGGAGGTCATGAGGGAGACGAGATTTTGCTCGTGGAGGAGGATCGGAACTTGGTACGTCGAAGGCATGTCGCGGACGGCCAGGACTTCTGCTGTCGTGACTTGACAGAAACGGGCGATCTTGTCGATGGCGCCGGCTTCGAGAGGTTTCTCGCATCGGCATGCGATGAGATCTGGGATCAGACCAGCCGAGCGCACGGCTTTGATGGCCATCTGTGTTGGTTTCGTCTTTTGCTCGCCATGCACCACCGGCACGTACGAAACGTGGATTTGCATGAAGTTGTCCCTGCCGCATTTTCTCCTCAATTCTGCCAATGCCTCGACGAATGCCATGCTCTCGATATCTCCAACGGTGCCTCCCAACTCCACAATGCACACATCCGGCTCCTCACCAGTGTCGTCCACCGGCACCTTTGCAACCCTCTCAATCCAATCCTCAATCTCTCCTGTGACGTGCGGCACCACTTGCACTGTTTTACCCAAATACTTTCCGTTCCTCTCTTTCCAAATGACCCTCTCGTAAATCTTGCCCAGCGTGATGTTGTTCTGTCGAGTCAGGGTGATGTTGAGATAGCGCTCGTAATTGCCCAAATCGAGGTCCACTTCGCCGCCGTCGTCGAGAACGTAGACTTCACCGTGTTCGCGTGGGTTCATCAGACCAGCGTCGACGTTGATGTAAGGATCGATCTTGATGCTAGAGACCTTGAGGCCCATGGTTTTGAGGAGCAGGCCTGCGGATGAGGCTGCAAGGTTGGAGAGACTCGGTCAATGTGGTTCTCATGCGCAGACGAGTGAGGAGCAGACATACCAATGATGCCCTTCCCGACGCCGCTGATCACACCTGAGAGGCATTGTCAATACTCGATCTTCAACTCCAGCTCGAGTCCTCGGAATATGACTGACCTCCAGATACCAGAACATACTTCATGTTGGCGAGATCTTCCGACAACACTCCAATCCTGCAATGCCAATCATGCGCTACTGTTTCCTGGGTCAGATTGCACCTTGTGGTGGCCTCACTCGAATGTGTCGAGGGGAAAGAGAAGAAAGGATCGTCGCGGGCAGAATTTGGCTAGAAACACGTTCGGACCGCGTAAATTTTAAAGTTTCGGGCGCGTCCCATCGAGTCGTAGTGGGGCTTTCTGTGGCCTAAGGCAGGAACGACCTGACGAGGACGACCTCATATTCATTGTCAAGATGTCTCCTTCATGAGACTGGAATGAAGCACATCTCATCTACATACTGGTATCCAGTATCGACATGAAAGCCCACAGAAGTCGGCACTGTACTTTCACTCTGACTTAGCTGGCCTCGAAAGATGATGGATACGTACATACGCAGAGGTTGATATATGGCAGGAATATGATACAGAGTATCCTTCTCGTCTTCCTTCATCCCATCATGACACGCCCAGTCTATCCTCGTCTCGATTTCTCGCAGTGATTCACAATCGACCATGCTCCGATCGGGCAATCAATCTCGGGTCTTCCTCCTCTTTCCCTTCTTCTTTCTTTCCACGGCTTCTTGGCTTCCATTGTCGCTGAGCCCATCACTTCCCTCACTGTCTTCTCCACCATCGTCCTCACTATTGTCACTCCCTCCTCCGCCCTTCTTGGCTCTCGCTTTTCCCTTGCCCTTCCGCGCCTCACTTCCCTTCTTCACCCCGACGCAGAGTCCTTGTCTCCGCAGCGCCTTCAACAGTCCACTGCTGGCCCTCATGCCCGGGAAGTCCTTGGCAGTATACACACTAAACACATCCGTAACCGCAGTTGCGATAGTCTTCAAAGGGAGTGTCGGTTGCATCGGATCCATCCTCAGCATTTTGAAGCGCAGTCTGAAGCGACCTGGAGATCGACAGGACAGATCCGGGAACACGAAAAAGGTACCGGCGACGCCGTGCTCGTCTTTGGCTTGGTAGGCGGACGCGACGGTCTGTCCCATCAAGCGACGGGTGGGTGGAAGATCAGGATGAGACGATGGGAGCTCGGTCTCATCTTCCTCGGAGTCTGGGCTGAGGAGGTTACAGTACAGAGCAAATGTTGCGTCCGAGTCTAGTTCTGGGTAGCCGGTCACTGGATCCGTGATCTTCATTTCGAGGATCGGTGGAGGGTCGATGACTCTGCGATCGCGCTCGCCGTAGCCGCAAGCGCGAGCGGCTACGGGCTGTTGCCGGATGGTGAGACTGTAGTTGAAGTTGGGAGGTGGGCGGGCTTGAATTGGCGGCAGAGACGATCGCGGTGAAGCGTCAGAGTGGCTACGATAGCTAGTAGGAGAAGAATAGCCGCTCAGGGCGGGACTGTATGGCTGAGTCTTGACTGGAACCTGCTCAGCAGGATGAGATGGTAGCGAAGGTGGATGCGATCGCGGGAAGTGGTGATGCTGATGCTGATGCTGTGGCGGCTGCACGGAGTTTTCGAGCTGGTACAGAGACGCTGGCTGTCGGAACGGTGCTGGCGCATGATCGAGTCGATGCGATGGAAAAGGTGGCAGTTGAGATCGAGGCTCGACGGGCGAGCTGGCGAAAGAACTGGTTGGTGATGGGTGATACGATCGTGGATACGCTGGCAACGTCGGCCGTGAACGCGGTGGTGATGATGGCTGCGAGAGCAGCTGGGCCACGGAGATTGCTCGAGGAGGATTCGTTCGAGGCGGAGAAGGCGACGGCATCTGGATAGGCGGTAGTTTCACATGTTGAGTTGAAGAGCCACCGCTGCCGTAGTTGCTTTGATGTCCTCCTCGAAGGTGAATTGGAGGCAACTGCACGCCCTGTAAATGATGCCCGCCGAACCGTCGCTGAGATTGAGCTTGAGCCATAGCCATTGTAGGTGTCGTCTCAAAGGGCGGCTGTATGGGCGACGGCCGGGTGGATGGCGACATGGAATCTTTGTTAGAGGTAGTGATGTCGGCACCACGGCATTGAGGAAGTCCAGTGGTCCGATACAGTCGGCGAGGAAGTGTGCAAACTCAGAGTCAGGAGAGGATGCACGTTCAGATGAACGAGAAGGACGGCAAAGCAACGGAGTCGGTGAAAGAAAAACACAATCGGCCTCGTTGTGTACAACGAAACAGGCGGCGGTGGAAGTGGTACTGAAGGAGGCAGTGGTAGTCGGTCGTCCCGAAACCCGGCCTCGGGGTACATGTATGTGTGTCTGGACTAGTGGCGTGCGGCGCGGATGCATGCCTCTTGGTGTTCCTACAGAAACAAGACCAGACGAAATCCGCCCAGCGGGCGTAGGGATGAATGTCGGAGAATGGAGGACAGCACATGTACGGATCGCTCCTTCCGGCGCAAAGCCGAGCTAACTAAAGGGCAAGGATGCAGGTGGACGAGATGGTGGAGATGCATGATGAGTCGCTACATGCAGTGCACGCTGGGAGAACAAGCTGCGCCATGGTAGCAAAGAGCGGTCGGGAAATGGTCAACTCATCGAGGGCCACTTGAACACAGCGCCAGTGCACTCTGCCACTCTTCTTGCTTCCCCCTTCGTTGTGTCAGGCACCCACAATAATGCTGGGAGCACTCGTTCGATCACCTTCAGCCGCTAAGGTCACTCCCTGTGCACTCCCCGGTCACCGTAGACGAAGAGCCGGTAGCGAACGAGCCAGGGTGTGTCGTGTAACTGGCGTGCACATGTTCTGCCGACTGTCTGGAGTCGGAATCGCCGTCTGTCGCATTGTTGCGTAATCATGTCCAGCGCTTTCGACCATGTCAGCACACGATCATGCGAGATTCTCGTACCAAAGGCAAGGTGATGTCGAAGTAAAGGTTGAAGATTTGACACGCGTGCAAAAGTGAAAGGCCGGCTGGACTTTCCGAGGCGCCCGGCCCCGTGTGATAGACTTTGACTAGCCAAAGTCAAAGCCAGCCCATCTTTATGCAATATTGAATACTGACCCTGGACACTCTCGTCCATTGGCGGGAGGCAATGAGCATGTTGTGAGGAGTCGGAGAGTTCGTCTCGGGACATCTATCCCGACTTGTGTATCGCGAAGGTGATGACGTTCCCGGGTTGCGGAGCAGGGACTGCAGCCATCACTCCGCATACATATGAACCTGGATCCTTGTCATCACGATCAAGACGCAAGTAAGCCTTCGATATGGACTTCAAGCCGCCAATCGAGCGAGAAGGACCCGAGCCTCGATTTGGCAAGTGGAAGCTGTGCAAGAATGTGCCTTCTCGCTGAGAAGGCCATCGCCCATGCGACAAGACTTTGCCCAATTGAGCACGCAGGCGGATGCAAGACAACACAATGATAATGGTTGAGACATATTGATTCGCGTAGGGGAGAAGAATGTGTCCGCGGGTTGACTTCCACAGTGGTCTCTACCGCTTGTGCCGCGGTGAAAACATGAGCCACGAGAAAGCCGGTACTGTCCCGCAAAGCTCAAACGCGTTCCGCGAAAAGCAGGCTTCTGCTCGAGTCAGACATTGGTTGGTCCGCCCGTCAAAGGAGGACTAAGGCGGACAGAGATTCCGGGTAAGCGTGTCCACCGCATGGAAGCGGAGCAATGAAGTACTCCCACTTTTATCCCATGGCGTCGGAAGGTTAGGGTTTTCTATCAAACAGGGAACAAGGGCTGACTGAAAAGAAAGTGGATCGTGGGCATTCTCCGGCTTCTGTTTGCCTGGCCGGGATGTTTGCGTGTGCGCGCGCCGCGAGTGGCACCACGCGAACAATCAGACCTGACGCCTTCAAGAAAAGGCCACGCAAGCAGGTGACCTCATGGCTAGTCTTTCGACTCTACTCCCATGACTTGCTGTTGCCTTGACGATGGCCTCGCTCACCAATTGGCATTGTAGCAGGACAGTAAGCGACCGCTTTACCCTACCTTATCCCACTCAACAGGCACGGCCCCTGGACGATGCTCCGCATGTCGTACACTACCGAATTTCGCTTCGATGATGGTGTTCGCCCAGAATCTCACGCGATGCGCGTGCCGCACGCAGTCACTGTCTCCACAATCACAACCAATCCATGACCTCCCGGACTTCTTCCAGCGTCGAATGCTTGAACATCGGTGGTCACGAATTATGCACGATCGTCTGCCTCGCCCAGACTTCGCGCCGGAACCAGAGATAGGGAGGTAAATGAAGCAGCAACCATCTCGTATTCGAGATCTTTGTGCGGAGACCAGCCTCGTGGAGTCGTGGCTTGCTGTAGCGCTGGGTGCTCGATATTCTGGTCGAGCACGGTGCCTCGTGGCACACTCTCGCGTGTCCACGACGTGGCACTCGCAGCATGGACCGCAACGGCCTTCTCACCGGTGTACTTCATCGAGTACATGCTTTCAACAATGTCACCATTTCAGACTCTTCTTTCGTCACATGCGCTACGGATGGGGCCTTGATCATCATGGCCTGGTGCGCGATGGACCTACAGCTGCTTGGTCGCGATGCATGGCGGTGGAGCACTCAACATGGGGATGAACAAGGGCGATGTGATCCAGATTAAGTCGGCGCTTGAGGCGACTGTCAAGATCGTAGCAATATCTGTCTCATCTGACTCGCAGGATCTACGGCCGTATTCTCGCGGATCAGGACGCAAAGGCTGCCTTCTTGCTCGCACGTGCTTTTCGCTTGAGCCGCGAGCCTCGAACTTGTCTTTATCTTAGCGAAGGTCTCTCGCATGGCAACTTTCACGGGCTCACGACAACCTGATTGTCCAAACCTCGAGCGACGACCTACCGTTTCCCGTTTGTTCCATAATCGCAAAAATCTTCAACTCCCCGAGACACAGTACCTTATCCACTTCTCCGTCTGACTTGCAGCAGGCCTGGAGGTCGGAGCTATCTTCTGACATCTCGGGACATCCAATCAAAGCGAGAGGATAGACGATAGTGCCGGCGTGTGGAGAGCTGCATAGCTATGTATGTGCACGCTGACGAGCGTGGTTCGCGTGCCCGTATTGATTGCTCGGACTTGCATCATCGAGCAGAGAAGAGGCGGATGCTTTCCTGCATTCGGAAGATTATTGAAGCCTACTTCGATACCCACGAAGCCGTTATTGGGAGCCTTAGAGGGACCCATCACGTTCGCATGCTCAAGCTCGGCACAGTGATGCAGCAATGCATAACTTCGCTTCTGCTCTTCGGACTTCGCCTTTCACCCCCGGAAAGCACGCACAGGCGATCGATGCATTCAGTGCGCCGATGAGCTCTTATCCGATGCACCACCCTCGCGATGCGAACGTGGGAAGACATATAGGTCGTACACGAAGTTTGGATTGAGAAAGGTCTAGCCAAGGTCACATAGGAGACGAAAAGCGAAGACGCAGCAGACCGAATCTGGCGTGCGTGTTTCTGGTACACTTCCTTGCAGTCGGTACTGCTGTGCCTCGTGGAATCACGAAAGTACCAGTCCAACGATCGGAAGTGTCACGAGAGAACCAGCATTGCAGCACTTGCAATATTTCTGCATGAGCAATCAAATATTCGTACATTTCGGCACAGTCTTCGGCACAAACCTCGCCAATCGTCGAATGCAGTCCGACTTGCAGAATACCGTGACGCAGCAGCTGCACTGATGCGCAGTCCTGGACCAGCGTGATGCGATCCCATGGCAAGCAGCGGAGTCGGACAGAACTAAGAGGCACTCTCAGGGATGCCGTGTGTGTGTCGGCATCTCTATGAGGACTGTCGCAGCATTCATCGCCGCAGGCAGTGATTGTTGTGCGATTGCCACATGATTTCAGACATGGCACTAAGATGCGTTCGAGAGGTGAAGAGTAGCGCAACGTTGATCTGCTCTTGTGTGCTTCATGAGCCTACGAAACACGATGTACTGTCCAATACTCTAGATGTCTCGCCTCTCAGAACCATCTCCTGCGTCTGATTCTTTTCTGATTGCCTCTTCCTCTGCCCTCGATCTCGCCAACAACCCTCTAGCGTCAAATCGGGCTCTCGGATCCATATCATGTCTCAGAGGAGACGAGTTCAGGTCGTGAGGTGGGCCCGACGTGTAAGTCGGTGGCAAAGTTGGATCATATCTTTGACGTGCTCCAGGCGTTGTTGCGGTCGGAAAGCATTGAGCAAACCTGGTAGGCAGTCTGTCCGCAGTATGCGTCCATAGCGGGATGTGAGGCGGTGGACTTTGCATCGTTGCAGCAGGAGGTGAAACAGCTCCGTGCGGCATGGTTGACGGCAAGTCAACCATCTCAGGAGAACGAGCAAGGCCTGCGTGTGTAGAGAGGCCTCCTTGTGGCACGACAGGCGGTTGTGCATTGTGGTTAGGGACTCGTTGTCGCATAGTCTCGATCACATCCTGTTCTGTCATACCTCCGCCACCACCACCAAGGCCTCCATCCGGACGTCTTGGTCGAAGACCGCCTCGAGGGCCTCTAGGAGAAAAGCCTGTCGAACGTCGGCAGTCAGCTTCTGCTTTAGTCCTCCATTCGAGTATTTTGTACGTACTCACCGCCATCGCCACCAAGTCCGCCGAGCATGTCGTCGTCGTCGTCCTCCCATCGTCTTGGCCTCTGTCGAAAATGTCTTCCACCTCTGCCGCCGCCATAATCTTCAGAATCACCATCGAAATCAGATTGATGAGCGAAACGACCTCTCCGTGCTCGTCCTCTCCGCCCAAAACCACCACCACCACCCATGCCGTTCATTCCCCCGCCTCCCATCATTGGACTTGCCTGCGGTGCCATACCTCCGAATCCACCCATACCAGCTGGTGCCATCGGATTCATCATGCCTGGCATACCACCCATGCCTACTTGAGGCATTCCCATACCCATCCCGCCCGGCATACCACCACCTATGGGCATCGCCATCGGCGGCATCATCCCACCGCCACCACCACCCATGCTTGCCATCATCTGTTGCTGGGCGATCATCTGACTCAGCTGAGGCATGATCTCTTGCAGCGTCTTGAGCATGTTCTTCTGATACTGCTCCCTCCTACGCTCCTCGTTCGACCCAAACAGCATCGCATCTTGCTGCGCCATGTGTCGTTGATATTCCTCGGCCATTCGGCGGAACTTCTCTTCCACACTCTCCTGCATACGCTCGATGTCGCCCCACGAAGGGTATGTCCGGCGTCTTCTCCCCCCTCCACCTCCTCCTCCTCCTCCTCCTCCTCCTCCACCGCCGCCGCCTCCGTAGGCAGAATGGTTTTTAAAATTGTCCCAAGGCATCATTCCAGGCTGAAACCCTGCATTCCGACCTCCACCTCCTCCTCCGCCGCCTCCCATTTGTCTTCCTCTCTCCCTCACGGTATATTCCCTCAAAATCTCTCCCAGTCGTTCATAGTCTCTCGCCGTCCACTCTCCCGCCGGCTTCCACGGTACTCCAAACCCACCGCCTCCGTTTCCGTTTCCCATAAACTCCTGCATCATATCCACAGGGTCTCGATATCGCTCTCGTCCGTCACCGCCTTGCTCAACGTACATGTACTTGGATGTGCGGTGGCGATGAGTGCTGTTGCAGAAACAACGATCGGGATGGCAGAGGCGAAAGGTCTCGTGGGGAAGGTAGAGGGAAGTGCTGGATGGTGTGATGCCCATGGTATAAGAGTCAACGAGAAAGAAGTATGAGAGAGAGATTGCAGGTGACTGTTGCTTAAAGCAGATCTTGCCGCTTATTGCCTCAAGCAGTCATCAGTCAGAAGTGGAGACTATGCGCTGTGAAGAGGGCGGAGTAGAGCAACTGCAAAGAAACCAGGCAAACGTATGCACTTCTCCCTTTTCCTTCATCACTTGCGTCAAAGCGGACGATAAGGCCAGACAATGGTCTCCCGGACCGGTCAGCCTCACCGATGCCCAAGGACGTACCGATCATATGCGACTTTTCTTGTCACGCGCAGAGGCATTCGGGTAGCTGCATGTCCCGTAGCAAACATTTGTTTGCTTGGGTCCGACAGTGTGACCTGCGGTATTCGGTTTTGTGGATATGAGGTGTCCTCGCAGTGGGTCCTTCGGCAAAGTGTGCTGTCGCTTTTTAAGACGGCGTTGTTCTTGTGGCGTTATTCTGAACAACCTCTTGATGAACTTACGGCTGACTTTCCTCGTTGTAGTCACAGCAAAGTGGAGAACGAGAGCGGCCTCAACGGAGGACAAGGCAAACCGACAGACTCGAGAGCATGCAGTGCGATATACGGGTACCCGCAGGCTCACGGGACCTCGCTTTCGGGTAAGAAGTCATGAAGCCATTGCCGGTCCTGGACACTCACTGTGTCACCGTCAATCACACCGCCAGATCAGTGACCCTTGCCGTGCTCTCTTCGTACTCCTACCTCTGATCAGAATCCTGTCTTTGGAATTAATATTGTTGCAAGAGCAGTGCCGTTTGATCTCATCCATGACGGTACAACTTGCTAACCGCTCATCTGGCACGTCCTGCGAATAGCTTCGAGGCTCGACAGAGCAAGCGTTCTTTCATGATGATGATCGTCCAGCATAATACTTCAATCTTACGACCGCCTGTAGCTGCAGAAGCTCGGCTTCATCCCTCGGCTTCGGCTCCAGTACAGTGCGAGGTCGGCCACATCGAGCAGCACAGAGTGATGACCGTATCCCAGTGTCACCTTGCGTGTCTTCATGATCTTTAGCCCTAGCCGCTGCACCTTGATCCAACGGCCTCATGTGCAGCGTCCGTGGCGAGAGTGGCCATACTTTTCACCGCGGGGTCATCCCGACATGTAGATGGTGTCCGACGGCCTCAAGGCCCTTCGTAGCTTGCCGAAAGCGGTACGATCATGGCCCTCGGGTCCATTTCGGAGCCTGAACGGCGCCCTTGGACCTGCATCGGCACAGCAGTCGGTTTATACAGTGACATCCCGCGCGTCCACGTGTGATACTTTCCAATGCCAGCCATCCACGCCGACCTGCAAAGCTGGACCCGTCCTACATAGGCGCGGGAGCTATCCTGTCGAGATCGGGCCAACGTCGGCCCTCAAGGACAAGCAGATCAGAGCTATGTCTGAGATGTTACAGAAGTGCAAGCTGACCTGCTCTTGGGTGGTAGCGGCAATGGGCACACTGTAGAGCGTGCTCGTTGTCTCCACTTTCGAAGTTCAAGTTCGAAGTTCAAGAACTGACTCCGTCTAGATATGCCTTCCTGCGGACTGGATGCTTGACGGAGGAGCTCAAAATGAGCATTGCGACAAGGCGCAGTGATTTGGCCATCGTCGTAAGACAAAGCGAGGACAGCATCGACATCGTTCGCCAATCTCTCGCAGAACTGACTTCCAGCGGCAGATCAGCGCAGAAATACCGCTGCCGAGAGTAGTCGGACTGAGCTATCAATATCGGGTTGGGAGCCAGCCATTACGGGCGATGTTGGGAATCAGAGTCAGCAATGCCACAATGAGCAATGTTTTTGGTGGCGGTCCACCCGCCGATTTGGCTTCCTCTTGAGTCCAGTCGTGCGGCTCGTGTCGGAGAAGACAGCACCATGATATCCTGCGTCATTGCCACCTCCACTGTGCTGACAGAGTGATGGTGCATGTCGCAGCACAGCAGTCTTCAGTCTTTGTCTTGTCGTTGTCACGAGCCAGCCAGATGCTTGATTGCTCACATAAGGCTGGCTAAGCCTTTGTCTAGCGCCGCAGGGCGCGGGGCACGTCAAAGTCCCTGGCGGGTTGCGTGATTAAACGTCTTGGCCGCGTCAGCACGACATAGAACTACAGCCTCCCGTCACGCTTACGAGACTCCTTGCTTCCATCATTCACCGCACCAACGACTCTGCTTACCTTCGGACTTCCCCACGAACAATTCATCGATCCACCAGCCTCACTCTCCACCCTCCAACGCTGACAACGATATCACCATGCGCCGCTCAGCCGGCATCCTCACTCTTACGGCCTGCGCGATCCGCGCCAGTGCCTTTCTGCTACCACCTGGCTTCACTATCGCGAGTGGACATCGACTGGATCCGGCTGCATTACTAGGTGCCGGACTGGCGAAGAGCCGTGCCCTCACACTACAATGCTCGGAATGCGCATTCCCACCTCCAAAGGCGGAAATCACAGAGGAGGCTGAGGGCGACGTCTTCCGCATCCAGGGTGGTGCGAACAGCGTCTTGGTGAATTTCAGCATTGCGGAAGACGGGAAGAGCCTAGAATTCAACGGCAACACAATATACCCATTGGATAGTGTGGTTGATGTTTTCAGCAAGGCGTACGTCAAGCAGGTCCCTGATTCGGCCACTCTGGAGGAGATCAAAACCAGCGAGTCGAAGTACACTCCGCTAGAAGTGACAGGATCGGGCGTTGTGGTTCAGCAGGAGGAGATGGTCACACCGGCGGGAGATGTTCTGATTCCGATCAAATACACCATCTTCGGGCTCGAAGGGCAGCCAGTATCGATCGACGAGGTCCAGATCAAGCTGCTCAAGACTACGGCAGGAGATCTTTACATCATGCTCGTTGGGACACTCGGGCGACTACCACCTAGGCCCGACGACACCATTTTACCACACGCGGGATACATTGACATGCTCTTCCCACCGCCTCCATCGCACCAGAAGACCGACGAGGACTGCAAGGTGCTCCCACCTGCGCTTTGCAAACTACGCAACATGCTCGAAGCGAAGATCTCCGGCATGAAGAAGCACGGCGGTATGAGGAGACCGTGCCCTGGCATGATGAATATGAAGGATGGTAAATCCCGCCATCACCACGATTCCAAGCCTGGCCGTCTCCCACCAGGTCTCTTCGGCATCAACCCGACTGACGCACCACCCTCACCTCACGGTCGTCCACACCATCACCGACCACACCACGGCCACCACCAACACAGCTTCTTTGAGAACTTTAGCCGTGGCTTCGCTGCCGTGCTGATCCCTACCTTGGCTGGAATTGCCGTTGGCATGATGGTCAGCCTACTCGGTCTTGTGCTGGGTCGCGTCATCGGGTATCTGTGGATCAAGCTGTATCGTGGTGGACGGAAGGGTTACGCCAGTGTGGCACTGGATGAGTCGAGCGCTGAAGCCGTTGACGGTGAGAAGGCGTTTGTGGAGCAGGGTGTGGTGGAGGGTGGTCTACCAGCCTACGACGGCCCGCCGGCTTACGATGAGGTTGCAGTGAAGGCGGACAAGTAGCATCGTGGCGCATACGTGACGAAAGGGAAAGGGTGGACTGGGGTTTGGGAATTCTGGTTTAGCATTGCTTGGGCGTTCTGCTTTCACGTCAATCTAGCAGGATACCTTTGTGCCACACGTGGCTTCTCACCTTGTGCTCTTATGTTCCACACGTCCTAGTCCTCGTTGTCCTGTGATGATTGACACGTCGGCCTTGCACTCACCTTCTGAGCAGCTCATGGCAGCCGCAAGAACGCGCCCAGCCCAAATGCATGAGCCCGACGGAATGAAGCACGGCTCTTCGAATGCGAACACCTCAAATGCGTGTTCATCACTGACTCGAGTTATCAGATTCTTGAAGCCCGAGAGCAAGATCGTCAGACCTGGTGAGTTACAGTATGCGCCATGCTGTAATGCACACCATCAAGAAATGCCACCACGGTCGATCCCTGCATCCACTGACTTGCGAGCTCACAAACTTCGAAGCATGTGCAGCAAAGCCAAGCCAGGAAAGCTTCCATCGCACAATGTACAACAGACCGGTCGCGGACACAGACCCTGCAGCGAAACAATATGGAGCAGTGAACGAGCCGTGAGAAGCCGTGCGAATATGATAGTCTCAGAACCTCAGTCCATAACCGGTAAGCTTTAGCGACAACCGTTTTGGGACGGCCGTCGCAAGCTTACAGGTATAGTCTGAGGGCCCAACTCGACTTTTTGTTAGATAGAGAGTTAGTTACTTAGATCTACGCGTACGATAATATGGCGTTCTAAAAAATACCGCAAGCATAGAGTGTTAGCTTAAATTTTTCGAAAATCGAATAAACGACGATATTGCGACGACGACATCGAAATCGAAAAATCGCCGTTAGTCATCTTGTAGCTATAGATCGTAGCTTTAATATAAACTACTTTTCGTCTCGATAGCTTTCGAACTGCGGGAGGAGTAGGCTTTTTTCGTTTTTTCGAGTTTGTTAGCAAAAACATCGAAAAACGCGAAAGCCTACTCCTCTGTTAAAACCGGCTCGAATTTTTCGAATTTTGCGGCGTTAGATTCGTCGTGTCCGGCGCTAGAAGATAACTGACGGCGATTTTCGATAAAGGGTGTCGTTGTCGAGGTATCGGTGTCGGCGTTCGTCGTATTTTGTTGTTATTCGGGCTTCAAAGCTTGCGCTAAAACCCTATCTGCCAAAGCCGCACTTGGGCACTCAGACTCTCGAGGACTCCGACCCCGAATAGGAAGGAGGCAGCGAGAGCTGAATACTGAGACTACGAATATGAACCGAATTTCTTGAAGGACCAAGGGTCCTTGTTATATGAAAGCAGAAAGGTCGAGATGTTGAATTTGGGGGCGGTTCCGGAGGTCTCCACGCTGCCAAATGTCCGATCGATCTGTAGGTCCAGACCCTGAGTCGTCTTGACACGGGCATCTTCAGCCTTGGACCCTGCGTCGAGGACGCCGTCCCGGTTGTGCAGCTTTTGGTGGAGATGGTGTTGTGGACGCCCAGGCATAGCTGACCGGGATGATGGGAGAGGGTAGGACAAAGATAGATCGTGGTATAGATCTTGGAACATTGGGAAATACAGATCTACCTGGGTCGTTCACCGCCTTACGATGTGGCGGGCGGGGCGACGGCGTTGGGCGTCGAGGTCGCGAGGCGGGATTTTGGTGTTGCGTTGTTTCTTTCAAGATCTGGAGGGCGCAGGTGAGGTGCTGGGGATCGAGAGCCAGTGACCGAGAGTCGCTTGGTGGATCGCCTCTAGAATACTGCAAACTCAATCTTGAGCCTCGACGATGATTTGCAACCTCATCCTGAGTTCCCGCCGGAGCGCGACGGGTCTTGGCCGGGCGCGAGGTCCACTCCACTACTGTCCATCATGTTTCGGGACATCCGGCCTTCGAGCGGTGTCCACACGGCCTGGGCAGTTTCGAGTCGGGCAGACCTTTGTATGGCGCGGCAGTTACGCGGGTGCGCCTGATTCAAGCCTTCATCTGGTGCCACCATCCACAAACCGGATACAAAAGGTCTCATACCTAACCCGTATTCTACCGGACCATCTCCTGCGATCACCATCTTGGTGCACGATCGAGTTTTGAAATTTCGACCTTACTCCACACTCTCTACGACAACGATCGCGTCTCAGCCTGCTTTCAGCCGCGGCTTCCTACTTCGATCGACTACGCATCCAATCGAGAGCCGGCATTTCCAAGTGATTGATCTTGGTTGTCTCCAGACCACGTGGAAAATATAGCTTGTTTGTCGCGATCCGCAGCTCCCACGCCTATCGGAGAGCAGTTCCTAGCGGATGCGGCTCAAGGAGGACTGTCTCGTCACTCTGCATCACTGCCTTTAGAGACATCTGTAGCAGACAATACTTCGACCGCTGCAGCTTTCGACGTCGCAAGAGAACCAAGTTTCGAAATCGAAGAACAGCATTCCATCGACTTGCTTTCGAACATCGCCACAGCAACATCATCATCAACGATCGAATTTACTGCGTCGACCTGCCCACTCTGCTCTTCGAATCCAACAACAATCATGCAACATCTTCAATCCACCACGTGCTCCTGCGGCAAATCAATGTTCGAGAACCTCACGCATTGTCCGACATGCGTCCAACAACGCCGCTCTTCCATCAAGCAAACATACGCTCTTCCGCTACGACCATCCAGCAAATCTCTCACTCCACCGCCCAGCCAACCAAGCAGTCCTCGACGATCAACAGAAGTCACCATCCCAGCCGCACCGTCCTATCAATCTCCTCGGAGACCATGTGCCGGCCGAGCTCTCGCAACCGCCTTATCCTCCTCATCCGCTGAGAACGACGACGACGACGCCGAAGACAGCGACGCAGAATCCGACGGCCCATCCCTCTTCCCACCCCGTCTTTACCGCCAACCATCCGACTACCGACGGCGTGCAGCGTCATCCCGAAGGACGTCAGACGACTCTAGAGGCGAATCTTCTCGAACTTCTTCCGTGCCGACTGCTGCTAAGACCGGATCGGAGAGGAAGGATTCGCGATCCTCGACGTCCAGTGGAGTTGGAGAGGCGCCGATGGCTGAGGCGTTTGCGAGACTATCACGCAAGGCGGAGAGGCCAATGGCCGAGGTACGGACCAGGGACTTGAGTGCGAGGATGTTTGATGGCCCGGCTTGATGGTGTGGTTTAGGTTGTTTCTCGGGCGGCGTTGGATTGGCATCGAGCGTTTGCGCAATTCAAGTTGGGAGTGCTGCGAGAATCGGTCATTGGGTTTGGTTATTGGAGCGAATGAGCACGGCGTTTGGAACAGGACTCAGAAGCACCAGAATGATGCTCACAGTTGGGCATGGGATGGTTCGATCCGAGCCTGGCGCGACATTTGCTAGCATAATTCCGAAGGATTCCAGCAGTGAATGAATAACATGATCCTACTTTCACAACACCTAGATATTGCGATATATCACGACCACAACGTCGATGAAAGCGGACTCTCAAAATCCTCACAGCTGTTGATGCGCTTCGGTCGTTCGAAGTCTAGACTTCACATTTCAAACCGCCCCCATTTCCGACAAGAGTACCAGGGTCCCGACCGGGCTCGCACTATCAGCCTGTAATTCATGGATATACATCTCGAACCTGCACGAATCGCTTTGAGCTTACATCAAATGCCGGGTCTAATTCTGGGCCTTGGACGGGTCGGTATATAGCTGGTTGATGCCGTGATATATGGACGGCTTGTTCATTTCGGAGTCTGAATCGTGGGCAGTGGGATATGCATGTCTATTTTTGGTTTGCGAGATTGTAGGCGAGGATGTGAGTGATTTGGATGGAGATGGAAAGACTCGGATGGAAGGGCGGACTCAGATACGGCGGTGGGCATGTGGCGTGAGCGATTTTTGAGATGTTGTTGTCGATGGTATGATTTGAGGTTTTGGAATTCTGGACCGTTCGGGGATTAAGAATGCCGAGTCAGCTTCGGCCATCTTAGGCTGCTGACCGTCCCTTCCAGTTCTCTCCAGTTTCATCAACGACACCGTCTTTCTCTGCTCGGCATCGTTCGTATGTTTTTCCATTCCGAAGGTCAATTTTGTTGACAGTGGTCCAAGCGAGCGAAAAGCGCGGCTACCGGTACGAATGCAACCAAGGCGGAGGAAGGTAAGATGTTCGATGTCGCTCAATGTTTGGAGAAAGGCAAGACGTGAGACGACATCACAACGTTGCCTTCTTCATCTTTCGACGGGCCTGATCATCGCTTCCCTCACGTCCCGCTCCCTCTTCCCGCCACGCCCTTGGCGAAATCCTCACACGTCGTCATGAAACCGGTCACATTCGCACAATTGAACTCCACCCCTTCTCTCGCCGCATCAGGACTCGTCGTACCGCACCCGTCACTCAACAACACACAATCAAAACCCTTGTTGTACGCATCCAACAACGTCCCATGCACGCATTGATCCGTATTCACACCTGCTAGAACCAATGTCGTGATGCCTTCCTTGCGCAGAAAGGCCTCGCAGTCCGTCTCCGGACCCCACATACCCGACATGCGGTTTTTGTCAATCCACACATCTGGCTTGTCAGGCAGTTGCCTACCCTCTTCGTACGCTGCTGCAAGAGGTGGGTACAGTGCCATATTCCACTGATCTCGCATCAACATCCTACCAACTTTGACCTCCTCTCCCGTTCGCGGGTCCGTCACACTCCCCATATCACTTCCCATGCCTTTGAATGCTCTCCGTTCTGGCGGGATGGGACGGCCTTGTCTGTCTAGTGCATTGCCGTTGGAGTCGGTGAAGCCGAATGCACGCCGGACGCCTCCCGGCATGGAGGACAGATCTGCGTCGGTCAACCCCCAATTGAGCCAGATCGTACGGATGCCGGCGGAGCGGCAGGCGGGAATGCTGTGTTCGAGGAGTTGGGCAGAAGCGCGGTGGCCTGGTCCTTCCGTTCTGCCTAGGAGGGGCGAGAGGAAGAAGTTTTGCATCTTTTGGGAGCAAGTTAGGGTTCGCATATTTAGGTGGTGAAGGAACAGTGACTTACGTCTATGATCACGAGGGCGGTCTTGGCCGGGTCGATAATGATTGGTGTTGTCGTCGTTTTGATTGTGAGGTGGGAAGGGGAAGGAGTCTCAGAATGGGTAAGGTCGAAGCCGCTCGATGAGGAGTACTTCCAGACATTGTCACTGTCGCCGATGATGGCATTCCGCTCTCGACTGGGGTCTGTCATCTTTTCGAAGCAAAAGGTTGCAGTTGCAGTCGAATGGAAGATGATACGGACCATCTGTAGACCTGAGATAGATAGCAGTGGAGTTGGTCGATACGGGTATTTCTACTTCGAGCCAAGGCTAGATCGATTCTGGTTAGGGCTGATGTATTAACCCATCATAACTTGGCAGCAATCTCGTGGAAGGAGAGCGTGGACAGTAAGGTACTTCTTCAACACCATCACCATCACCCAGATCCGATCTGGTATCAAGCCATGCATCCCATCATATGTGTAGCTCAGCGCTCGCCTATGTCAGGGAGGTCCCCACACCTACGCACATCCTTAGCCGCCCTCACGCCTCCAGCACCGTGGTCGAAGTCGGAGAGACCATCGTGTATCCATGTTAGAAACCGACAAATCGAATTACCTGGCAAACACCGATGTGTCGGCTCCTAGGAAGCTCCATCACCCGTACCCATTCTTCGAGGCTTCACGATCTCGTCCGCAATGAGTTTCTCCTTCACCTCGTGAACCCACTCACTGCAGCGACGAACCGGCTTCGAGATGTCGATTTGCTTCCCACGGAGGTTCAGCTGAGGGCCCGGGACTTCCACAGCCTCACAGGCGGCTTCGAAGTGAGGCATGCTCTCCCGGTCAACCGTGCCGATCATTTTCATGGAATCGGGGATATATGGTACTTCTTCCGTAGGGTTTCCACACTCTCTCGTCTCATAGAACATCCCGCTCAGGATATTACCGGTGACGTGGAACAGTCGGCCGCCCTTGTCTGGGCCAGTCTCGACGAAGATTGCGACGTGGTTTCGGCTACCGCCTCCGATGCGCTCCAGGGTGTAGACATTGTAAGTCATGATGTTGAATTGGTGGATATTTGGAGTATGACAGGCGACGAAATCGTGCGCACTTGAATAGATGCGCAAACACGGCTCTTGGAGATGAGGTTGCTAAGTGAGTATTGGACGTTGCGGTAGGAGATGCGAAGTGGCCGACATCTTTGTGCTGCTGCGGTGAATCCCTGAGCTGCTACCGTGGTTGCCTAAAGGCAAGCTGCGGAATCTTGGCCGCTCATGATCCCGGTAGAAAAACATTGACAGGCAGGTCGGGAACTGCTGGGGACTTCAATCTGCCACCACATACGATTCCGATGGCAGGCGTCGTCCGCGCTGTACCTTCCTTACCTGCGGGAGCCCAGCAATGAAAGGATAGCTCGTTTCTGGAGTGATCGACGGCCAAGTGAAGCTTCGCCCGACCAGATAGGAATATTGGATATCTCAGCTCCTACGAAAGAGATATTTACAGCTCTTGAAATGTCCACGCTTTCCCGCTATGGGTACATACCTCGCCATGACTCGCTTGCGCATAGACCAGCTCTTTTCGTCTTCACCGATTATCATGCAAAAACGCCCGCATTCCAACTCTGCTCTTTCGCCTTTCTACTCCTCGTACTTGTCTGCGGGAATCATCTCGCGACCCTTCTCCAGAATGTCCTTCAGGTATTCGTACACAGCGAATGTCACGGCTTGACCGGGAGCCACACGTGCGACACGAGGCGTGATACCCATCCAGAAAGCACGGGCACCTTCTTGCTTGAACATGTGGTTTGCGATCGCAGTGATGCGTCCCAAGGCGGTCTGGCCGGGCTCAGCTGGAGTCTTTTGTAGACGAGTCTTGATGGTATCGATGGGTGCATTGCAGAACGGACCGACGGCTCCACTGATCAGGCCGATCGCAGCGGTGGTGTAGGCAGGTAAAGGAGCTTGCGGGTCGACAGCGCGCTCTTGAACGATCTGTTTTATCTCGGTGTAGGCGGTGAAGTTGGCGGCTTGGTTGGTGCCCTGGCGGAGGGCGGTGAGAGAGACACCACGGTAGAGCGCACCGAATCCTTCCTCCTTGATGACAGTGTAACAGGCGTGTGCGGCGTTGCGGTATTTGGGAAGGTCGAGAGGATCCGCCATGCTGTGGTGCTGGGCTTGCAGTCTGATCTTGACCACTTCCATGGGACATACCACCGCCACGGCTTCTGTGACACCTGCTGCGAGACCAGCCAAGAAGTTTCCCGATCCCTTGACCTTGCCGTTCTCGTCTGCCAGCATTTGCTTGTACCACTCATAGCTGGTGAAGCGAATCGCCATCTTCGGGACGATTCCGGTCAACACAGCTCCAAGACCTTTGTACAGACCCAGCGGTGTCTCCTTCTTCGCGATCTCCATACCGGTCTTGATGAATCCACGGCGCTTGATGCCTGCCTTTCGCCGCGAAAGCTGCATACGGACTTTGATGGTGTCGAGAGGATGACACGCGAGTGCCTCCATCATTCCAGCTCCTCCACCGGCTGTCGAAAGTCAGACAATTGCTCGAGGATCATATTGCTGTTCATTGACTTACCAATGAGATTGGTCGCCGCAGATGCAGGCTTCCTGCCACCTGGGCCCGCTGTGGACTTTGCCGACATCTTTGCTCTGACAATGCTCGAAACAGCTGGGCAGTTCGGATTGTATGTTGTGAGCCTTCGAGGTCGAGGAGGATCTCACACACGCGATCTGGCTTCTGCACCGTTGTAGCACCGTGTCAGTCAGTTGCAACAATGTAGGATACAGGAAGAAAGTGACTCTGAGCTCAAAATTGTTGCACGAGCGCATTCGAACGGCCGAGGAAGTGCTTTAGACTTATTACGTAGCGTGCCAGCTCCCGAGCTAGATCTGGGCGCGTCCGTCCACGCGGAGAGCTTCTTGGGCGAACGGAGCTGGACCTCGGGTCTGCACGGGCGAGATCGGAGTCTGCGAGAACGGCGATGTCTGACCCGAGAGATTTCTGGAGACGGCTCCGAGGCACGAGCTCGGCTGACTCCATATGAGCGCTTTTGAACAACAATGATCTTGCATTTTATTGTCTTCGTTTCGTGCGTAAATGGATCTCTAGCCGAGCTCCGACAATGGCATGTGCAAAAGGTGGCGTTTTTCGCGGGGTGAGATATGACGCGGG
Source organism: Zymoseptoria tritici IPO323 (assembly GCF_000219625.1). Lineage (NCBI taxonomy): Eukaryota > Fungi > Ascomycota > Dothideomycetes > Mycosphaerellales > Mycosphaerellaceae > Zymoseptoria > Zymoseptoria tritici. The sequence goes on along the minus strand of NC_018216.1, from coordinate 1,505,947 downwards.
GATCCTTGAGCGAAGATCGGCCAGCCCAGTGGCCCTCACATGCCGCCAAGAGAGGACCGCGTTCTATAGAAGGACATCCTCAGGCTCACGACCGCTCGTACAGTTCGAACTTGAGGGAAACATCCCCATCTGCCACGTCGCCTTCTTCAATGTCTTCGCCAACATACTCCTGAAGCTCGCGATGCAATGCTTGACGCCACTCGGGAGTTCCGTATGACTCCGGAAAGAACGTGTCGCAGTCGTATTCCTTGGATATCCTGGTAAGAAGTATGCGATTTGTTTGCGGGAGCTCCAATGCAGCTTTGTAGATGCTTGCGCCGCCTATGATAAAGGCTCGGCTAACAGGCAGCACTTTGCCGTCTTTGACGAGGCTTTCCAGCGACTGCAGACCAGACAGAATATCAGTAGCCACGACCACATCGTCTGGAATAGACTGAGATCCTGATTGAAGCTGTGATCGGTCCTGAGAGCTGATGACAATGTGTGTTCGTTCCTTCAATGGTCGGAACTTGGGCGGAATGCTGTCCCAGGTCTTGCGGCCCATGATGACCACGTTTCGACTTGCGCCTGATTGATTGCTCTCGTTCAAAGTTTCAAACTGGGCGGAGTCCGTATTCTTCGTTGTGTGTACTCGCTTTGTGACCCTTGCGAAGTATGCCATGTCTTTCTTCAGCATCGGCCAGGGAAGTCCGCCATTCTTGCCGATGCCGCTTTTGGCTGTGGCGGCGACGATGAGTGTCAGCGGGAGTTGGGTGAGTGATGACATGTCCGTGGCCATTGATAGAGATGGTGTCCGGTTTTGAGTACGGCGATGAGTTTCAAGTTTGGTGTCTGATGATATTTGGCAATGGCAGGCGCAGAAATTTGACGCTAATTTGACGCTAATTTGACGCTAATTTGACGCTAATTTGACGCGCAGTTCACGAGATCACTTGTTGAACCTCATTCACGTTTTGGAAAGCACCACCACTCGTTCTAACATACGCATCATCGCAGAAATACGCTGAAGCCGGAATACCAAGCAAGGTCGTCATGTCAGCAACGAAGTCTTTCCTTGGTAGACTTGGCAAAAACATGGTGGACGCTTCAGGGCAGACAACATATCTCTCGGTCGTGAGCCTATGCGATGAGTACGTTGTAGCGGAGGCTCTTTGCCCGAACTGAGCGCTTTCCTGACATCACAATCTCCAGCTTTCCATTCAGCGCTGCCGCAGTCGAGGAGTACTATCAACTGTACCTTCCCAGTGATGATCGGCCGCACGGCTACATTATTCCCGAGATAGTGTCCAAAATGCCCTGGACCGACCAGTTCTCCGTTGAACATGAACACCCAAGACGCGTAACCATCCTAGACGTCTCAAACCGAAGCGACTTTGCCCGAACCATCACCGCCGCTTTCCAAGAGCTCGTTGACACTTGCATCGATCGAAACCTATTCCGTGTGCTGAGCGGACGCCACAGCGAACATGTCACAATCTTGAGCGCTCAATACGATCGACCCGTATGTATAGAGCGTTTTGCCGCCAACCTGTTCGGCGTGACGAGAAGTGGAGCCCATCTCATTGCGTATACGACGTCCCGGAGTGATGAGATGAAGATATGGGTACCTCGACGGTCGCCGCATCTGTTCACCTATCCGAATCTGCTAGATTCCACGGTAGCGGGCGGAGTTAAAGCAGGAGCATCACCACTTCAGACCGTAGTGGAGGAAGCTAATGAAGAAGCATCACTGCCGGAGGAGCTCGTCTGTCGATGTGCTCGTTCGCGTGGAGTGGTCTCCCATATGGGACTTACCGGTAAAGGCTTCGCCGGTGAGCAAGGACTGGTCGAGCCGAACTACATGTATGTGTACGACCTGGAGTTGCCGGCCGATATTGTTCCGAGACCTCACGACGATGAAGTCGAAGCTTTCCACTGCATGTCTGTGGAAGAAGTGCAGACTGCGCTGTTGGCGGAGGCCTTCAAGCCGGACTCGGCGGCCGTCATGGTGGACTTTTTGATCCGACATGGTTTCATTACGCCGGAGAACGAGCCTGATTTTGTGGAGATCAGTATGAGGTTGCATAGAACGCTGCCTTTTCGGACGGGATGAGTCTTCGGGGACTCTTCAGTCGATCATGATGTGGATTCGGGCATTGACGACCCGTCTCATGAAGAAGGACCACAGGATTCGGAAACGAGCACGCTGACGAATTTGCTGTGTTGTGGCAGGTGCAAAGGTGTGGTAAAGGCTCATTAAACAACGTGGCTAGGAGCATCCCGTCGGCCCTGCGGCTCTGCGTCACTCGTATCCGAATACGAACGTGTCGGAGCCGAGGCCACTTGCTTACGTCCGGAGCTACGACTCTGTCAACACGCCTGCACACTCGCTATTGTCAGAAGGACATTCAGACAGCCTCACAGATACAGGGAGAATTTCAGATCTGAGGTAAAATATGGCGGCACCCGCGAGACGGCTGGGTAATACTCATGGCTCTGACCACGGCATGGTCCTAAGCTGATGTGCAACGTATAGTGCGACCTACGCTTTTGTATGGTTCAAGCGACCCTACACCACGATCCCCGGGCTGACGAGACGTCACCAGTATCTGCGATTTGCAGGAGAAGTTTAGGAGTGCGATCTATGAATTCCCAAAGGTCGTCGCCACGACGCAGAAGCTCCTGAAAGCCAGCCAAGTGCTCGACATCCCAGTCTTTGCAACGACGCAATTGCGAGGCAAGCTAGGCGAGACATGTCCCGAACTAGGCCTGGACGCAGAAGGTGGTGTGAAGACGAAGGCGCACGCGGACAAGAGTGCTTTCAGCATGTGGATCCCAGAAGTGCAAAAGGCATTCAAAGAGCTTGGACCTGAGAAGAGAGAGGTAGTGATCGTGGGCATTGAATCACACATTTGCGTCACGCAGACGACGCTGGATCTGCTCCGGGAAGGACATAAGGTGTACGTTCTCGCGGACGGAGTGTCGAGCTGTAATCGGGAGGAGATTCCCATCGCACTTGCTCGCTTGCGGGCGGAAGGAGCGGTCGTCACCAGTTCTGAGAGTTTCCTGTATGAGTGCATGGGAGACGCTGGTCTGGCGGAGTTCAAGGCGATCGCGGGTATAGTCAAGGAGAACAGCGGCAAGACGAAGGAGAACCTGCAAGCGCTTTGCAAGTTTTGAGGTTGGGTGGACAAAGCGTAGCCAGTCTGCAGCCAACAGACTCAGCTTGATTGTGCAACAAAGAAACGAAGGCAGGATTCTGCTGAGCCTGATATCTTGACCGCTTCGATGCGTGCATGTGTACCTGTGCCGTGTGTCATCAATGCCGGGGCTGTAGAGAGATGAGCACGATGAGGTGTGACGGCCGTCCGGTCAGCCAACTGTGGCTATGTGTTGCACGCAGTGATATTGTGCATGTCAGCCTCAGCGAGTCTGGCGGTCTCGAGTTGAGGAGGTAGACGCAAGAAGATGAGACACGGAGAAAGCCTTCACACCCTGACGCCCACGTTTGGAGGCCATTGCCAACCTCCGGCTAAAGTCGATGAGACGAGCAGATCGATGCGATGGACAGAAGCTCTCCGATATCGTCGATATCGTGGAGTAGAGATCGCGGAATAGCTGAGGTTCTTGTCTATTTCTGTCGTTGTACTATACGGCGTACCGTCCAGCACAGCACCATCCTTCGCTTCCGTCTCACGCGCCTGTGCTTCTAGCTTAGCCCTGCACTAGAACTAACCTAACAAAAGTGGCCCTCTCCGACGGAAACGACGTCAAAATCGGTACTTAGCCGTCCACGCGAAAACCCCGTACCAAGCATTTGAGCGAGCGTGCATATTGTCCATCCAGGTTCAGGCTCGTGATTACGGAGAGCAGGACGTGGTTCAGCCATAAGCAACAGCGCCTGGTGACAGAACCGTCCCGAGAGTGTTTCTTTTTCCTGCGGTGGTGCTCGTGTGGCGTCGTTGTTCCTGTTCAGTCAGCGCGCGCGTGTGGGAAAGCCCAAGAGTCAAGCGCCCCTGTTCAAAGAAGGAAGCAGTAGCGGTCCTCAAGGTCTCGAATTTCCGGCCTGCATCTACCATCTACGAGAACGACCCTTTACCTCCCACAGATTCACGACGACATCCCACCCGACCTCTACGATCAAAGGCGTCCTCCTTCCCCATCGCCCACGACTGCGATCCGCTCATCCCGCGCTGCACTCCGACGCGCACAACGAACTTGCCGCCACGGGCTGCAACCCGATTGCTCCACCGCAACTTCATTGTCCGCTGCGGTCCTTTCCAAATGGGAAGCTTGGCCACATTCACTACTGATCTGGTACTGTCCTCGTGACATTGTCCCGACTACACGCAATATGGCGGGCCTACCGAACGGCCAACGATACGATCGACATACACTTCCTCGACCCGGTCTGCAATCGCAACAGTCCAATTCCGTGCCATCAACACCCCACCAGAAGCCACGAGACCGCATCTTCACCTCAAGATCACCTTCGCCACGCCAGAGCGCACGGAATCACTCGCCGCACTCGGTGGTGTCCGAGGCGGTCGGTGCGCTCAGCAATCGAAATGCACCCACGCTATGCAAGTACGAGACGGGAGATGAGATCCGGAAGAGGCGAATACCATATGTTGACGGAGGTCATGAGGAACTCGGACCGCCGAAGAAGGAGCCGAAGAAAACGTTGGAACCGGACGAGCAGGAGAAACTGAGTGGCGACATGCGGGAGCTGTACGATCGGTTATTGCCATCTGAGGAGAGCGAAGAGAACAGGGCAAAGTTGCTTGTGAAGCTGGAAAGGTTACTGAACGAGGAGTGGCCGGGCAATGACATCCGCGTCAAAGTGTTTGGTTCTTCTGGCAACTTGCTCAGCTCGACGGACTCGGATGTTGATATTTGCATCATCGCACCGCTACCGCAGTTAATATCGATGCATACCCTGGCTTCGCTTCTTGCGAAAAGTACGTTACTAGTTTATGGGGGATACCTCGTCAGGAGTGCGAGTGGCTGACAATTTCTTAGATGGCATGGAGAAAGTGGTCTGCCGGGCAGCCGCAAAGGTTCCAATCGTCAAATGTTGGGATCCGGAGCTTCAGCTAGCGGCTGACCTGAACGTGAACAATGTTCAGGCACTGCAGAACACACGCATGATCAAGACATACGTCGAGTTGGACGACCGAATACGACCGTTGGCGAAAATCATCAAGTACTGGACAAAGCGGCGAATATTGAACGATGCTGGTGAGTCGGGTGTCTTGGAACCGCATGGCCATGATATTGACACTTCCTTCCAGCATATGGCGGCACGATCAGCTCCTACACCTGGATATGTATGATCATCAACTTTCTGCAAAGACGAAGTCCACCGATCCTGCCATCTTTACAGAAGATACCCGGATGCCGATTACCTTCCGAGACTGGCAAAGTCTCACCTTTCGCGGACGACATTGAGGAATTGAAGAAGAGCGGTGCTTTGAAGGGATATGGAGATTCAAATAAGGAATCGCTGGGGGAGTTGCTGTACCAGTTTTTCCGACATTACGGATACGATTTTGAGTACTCTCAATACGTGGTATCAATCAAGGAGGGCAAGAGTCTGTCGAGAAAGGAAAAGGGATGGCAGCCAAGCAATTATCTCGACAAGGAGGCACGGCAACGACTTTGCGTGGAGGAGCCGTTCACAGTGGAACGGAACTTGGGCAATACCGCGGACGATTATGCATGGCATGGAATTCACGGAGAGATTCGTCGTGCTTGTGATCTGCTCGCGGATAACCTTCAGCTGGAGAAGTGCTGCGAACAGTTTGAGTTTCCACCGGAGGAGAAGCACATCTTTCAACGGCCGGTGCCCAGGCCGAAGCCGACTTTGACGAGGAGTGCATCGCAATCAGGACGACCTGCCGGCGAGCCAGGTTCTGGCAGAAACAGGAACAAGAACAACAATCGAAACCAATCTGCGCAGCGGGCTGGGAACCGCAGAGCCTCGAGCGGTTCCTCTTTTGCGAATCAGCGATCAGCTCCCTTCAGTCCGCCTATGGGCACCAATCTGGCAGACTATTTCCAGGTCAAAGGCAACCTACATGAGGCGTTATACCAGCAATACCAATATCTCCAGGCTCAGCAGGATCTCCTCCGGACTCAATTGATGCATCAGCAGGCTGCTGCTCACGCCCGGCCCGGCGATCTAGCTGGATCACCTCGCGCCAGATCCTACGCCAACGGTCTCGCTAGTCCAAGGTTTGTCGATGTGGCACCGCAGACTGCACCGCTACCTCTGCTCCCTGGCTATTTGTATCACTATCCCGCACGATATGCGCAAATGCCGCCCAACACACCGCAGCAGACTCGCTCGAGAGATGGAAGCAACACGAACCCATCATCGCCGTCGTTGACATCAGCAGTACCTGCAATGCGAAGACAAGCGCACCGCGCTTCCGTGACAGATGGTTCTTCCAATGCCGGTCGATCTCAGTCCCAGCCTGGGCGTTCGTTACCACATCCTCTGACTTATCAGCAACTCGCTCATCCCGGGTACGATGTGTCAGGAGCACTTCCTGGACATCTACAGGATCCGCGCGGTCAGGCGTATCCAGGGCATCCACTGCTCCATTTGCCACAAGGCCTTGGAATTCAAGCGGACCACCTCCTAGACAATGCCATGCCGAAGGAGTACGTCGGCTATTATGTCTCTCCGCAGCTCACACCACAGCAACATGCAAGAACATTCCAGACGCAGCCTCCGCCCATGACACTGAGAGACCCGCCGTTGCGACAGCGTCGAGTGACACCTGATCTCATGCCGCCGGTTTTGAACGGACGACACAGCTCTCGTTCGCCTTCACCACTTGGGGACATGCGCAACTTCTCTGCAGCCAGCGATGCGTCCGGACAGTCTGGCCATATGCTGCAAAGTCCGACCATGTGCGATTACGCTGCTCCAGTGGTCATGGCTCCCCCTCCAGAGATGGATCTGGGCGGGCCTTTGATCGTCAATGGCTCGACCTCAGGAACAAAGTCAAAACAAACGGAAAGACCGAACGGTTTTCCTGGTCCTGGGATTCAGCTTCTGAATGAGATGCCGATGCCAATCTACCACGAAGATCTCTCGCGGGTGCGGTCTTTGCCTATGCGGAATGACTTCGAAAGGCCTGTGTACGAGCACGAGAATGGCGTGGAGCGACTGACCTCTTCACCCCAATTGGATGCTTCCGCGAAGCCGAGGCCCGAGCTGTACCTCCCGCAAAGCAGTACACCGCCGATGAATGGGATGAACGGGCACTTCCACGATGGGCACCCGCTCAATCCACCGCTGCTGTCTCCCGTTGCCGAGATGAGGACTCCCTCTCCGAATCGGAGTTTTGATCTGAAGATCAACGCATTGCCCGAGACGAATGGTCACATTGCGAAATCTGCCAAGATGAATGCAGCCAAGCAGGTCGACACGCCAGCAACGGATGTCAAGCACGAGCGGAAGTCGAGTGCATCGAGTCTTACCATGGCGTCTGGCAAAGACAAGACCACTGGCAAGTCATCGGCGCCAGCAAATGCGACCTTGCAACCTCCTCAGCAGGGCGGATGGCAGCAGGCTGTATCCAAGAAGAAGAATCACAAGAAGGCTAAGCCGAGCAATGGCTCGCTTGCGGTCAATGGATCTCTGGGACAGCCACTGCCTGCGAACGAGGCCGAGAGGAAGGGTGGCTAGGCGTGAGACGAACTGACTTTGCTCGCCACATCGAGTGCTACCTGTCGATGCCATGGACTTTTAATGGGAAGAGGCCTGAAAAGCCGATTCAACACGATTTCAAACGTCTCTGCTGCTTTTCTGCTTGGTTTGCGTTGACCGTGTCGGGCCGACCACCACGATCCCACCAGGGGTCGCTCTCGATGCCAGCAAGTCCTTCGCGACCACTATGATGCAGATCCGCGCCACACAGCAGTTCGCACGGCCAACGCCCGACGCCCAGACTACGCGGAAATCCGAGAGGCGCCGCGAACCACGACCGATCTCCTGGACATGCTGTGCGCTGAGTTACGTGCATGCCGACTGCCTGCTGGCGAGAAGGAGTTCGCTTGAGGGTGGCACAAGACGACGTCGTGCAGAGAGTGATGGGCCAAGGCTCTCTGCAATGGCTTCAAGAAGCATTGGCTCGATACATCAGACAGGAGTGAGACGGCAGAAGGACAGAAAAGGCAGACCGTACAAAGACATAGGGCAAAGGCATGCGAAGATCGATTACGCACGGCCACTCGGGCTACAGTGGGACGGTCACGTGCATACATGGGAGTGGGCCAACATCGAAAGCACCAGCGGGATGTGATTTGCATTTGGGCATTTGAAAGCGACAACGAGTCATCGTGAGAGTCGATTGACGATGGTGAATTGTATTTTATCGCAGAGATGATGGTCGTATGGAATGAGAGGCACGAATGCCAGTTTGTACAGTTCTCACGGCGAGGACTCGCTTTTGAAGTGACGTGATGGTTCTCGCTTCTTTTTGCCCTTGTGACGCTGATGTGCGCTGAAGGTACTGCTCTTCAACTTGGATGTGTGATTCTTCCCATTCCATTCAAGACTTCAAGTAAGAAGGTTGAGGCTATTAATACCAAGCTTTCCGGGTAGATCTCGGGATGCACGCGATCGCGCTTGCATCTTCCAACGTCGGATGACCCCGGCGCCTTGACCTTGACCTGACCCATATCGTCACCACCAAGTCACTCACTTGCACAGGTGACTTGCCCGTCCATCCTGACCGATCGTCAAACCTCCTCCATGCCTCCCTAGGATTGCTTCCATCACCATCTCCCAAGCAGACCCTCATCATGGACCGCCTCAAGAAGCTCTTCGCCGGCGAGGACGAGCAACGATACTCCGCCCTCCACACCAACGATATCGAAGGCGATGAAGAACACCCATCATCACAACTAAACGACAAACCTCTGCCCGTCCGCCATGTCGAATACTCCATCTTCCTCCTCCTCGGCATCTCCATGCTCTGGGCCTGGAACATGTTTCTCGCCGCAGGCCCATATTTCCAGCACCGCTTCCGGTCCAACAAGTCCATCTACGCCAACTTTCAAGCCGCCGAAATCACCGTCTCCACCGTCACGAATCTCGGATCGATGCTGATCCTCACGAAACTCCAACGCGCAGCGAATTACCCGAATCGAATTGTTCTCAGTCTGTTGATCAACATGGCCGTCTTCGCGTTACTGGCGGCGAGCACGGCGGTGGAAGTCTCCGCGGAAGTCTACTTTGTGTTCCTCATGGGGATGATTTTCGCCGCGAGTTTGGCAACGGGACTGTGTCAGAATGGCGTGTTTGCGTACGTGTCTGGGTTTGGAGAGCCGAAGTTTACGCAGGCGATTATGACGGGCCAGGCGGTGGCGGGCGTGTTGCCGTGTATTGCGCAGATTGTGTCAGTCCTGGCCGTACAGCACTCGAAGTCCGGTCAGTCAGAGAGACATGGTGACAAAGGAGAGTTGCCAACTGGTCCAACTCCGGTGAACTGGAAAGCGGCGCTGGCATACTTCCTCACCGCAACCCTCATCTCCATCGCCACGCTGCTCGCTTTCACCTACCTCCTCGCTCGCACGCGCCCTTCCATCTCCTCCTCCTCAACAACGCCCAACACGCCCACCGCATCCACAGCCGATCTCCGCGCCACAACGACTTCCCTCAAGAAACCCATCCCCCTCACCCTCCTCCTCCGCAAACTCCTCCCCCTCTCCTCCGCCGTCTTCCTCACCTTCGCCGTAACAATGGTCTTCCCCGTCCTCACCCAACGCATCCTCTCCACCCACCCTCCCCACTCCCAACCACCTATCCTCCAACCTCCGTCTTTCATCCCTCTCGCCCTGCTACTCTGGAATATTGGCGACTTGACCGGGCGGCTACTCACCGGCTTACCCGCTATATCCCTCGTCCATCGACCCTGGATTGTCCTCGCGATGGCGATCGCGCGGGTAGGGTGGGTGGGATTATACCATCTGTGCAATCTTGATGGTAAAGGGGCGGTGGTGGAGAGTGATGTGTTTTATCTGGTGGTGGTGCAATTGGGGTTCGGGTTGAGTAATGGGTTCATTGGGAGTACGTGTATGATTGGCGCGGCGGAACATGTTGATGAAGAGGAGAGGGAGGCGGCGGGTGGGTTTATGGGATTGTGTCTGGTGGGGGGATTGGCGGTGGGGAGTGGGTTGAGCTTTTTTATTACTTGATGTTTGGAAGCGGGATTGAGTGGGGTTTGGCGGTGACTTCGGTATAGACGGTACGGCATGGCATGGCATAGCATTGCATGATACAGACATACAGAACGCGGAACCTGATGCACATGATTCGTATCGGTTGGAATTTTCGGGAGACGGTGTCACGCCTCATTCAAGCGTCTACAGTCTGAGGAGCAAGCCTGTGATATACATACTGCAGCACCTCTAATCTCGTGAAAGCTTTATCTGGCTCTGCAATGTCTGTACACTCTGCTAGTGATATGGATCGATCTTGCTCTGTTCGCACGTGGGCTGGGTGGGCATGACTACTACCACTACTAGTCTCCTTTCCTCCTCCTTGCCCTTCCCCTCCCTCTTCCTCCACCTCTCCCATTGCCTCCACCAGCGTTTAAGAACCCATCCGGCACATCATTCCAGTTCGCCGTCTCCCTATCTCTCCATCCCACGGTCTCCCCTACGTCCTCCTCATCACTACTCGTTTCATACTCATCCCCGCTCCCTTTCCTCCGGTCCAGCGGCTGCATCATAACGGGACTTTTTCCCTGCGCTGCTTCATCTTCACTTCTTGCCAACTGCTGATTTTGAGCTATAATCGGCGGAGGGACCGGTGGTCGCGCGCGGTCGACGAAGCCGGAGCCAGGACTCCAGCGGTATCGAGGTTGAATTGGAGGAGGCGGCAGACTTGATCGATCATTTCTCCAATTTCCATCGGCGCCTGCGATACTGCTGGCTTCGCGATTCGTGCGTTCTGAAGCGAGTCGTTCCCTCGCGCGGACCCAATCGGGACTGACATCCCACTTCCAGCCGTCACCGGAGGTGTTGCAAATTGGTAGGGCCCAGTATAGAGGATTCCCGCCGAAGACGTGCAGGAGATTCGCGCGGTACCCGAGATCAAAAGCATTGGGTAGGGAAGCGGAGGCTTGTTCGTCGAGGTAGGAATTGTAGCGTTCGTTTTCGCGGTCGCGTTCGAGATCTGCGTAGGAGCGATGGAGGGATTGTTGGGCTGGACTACCGGCAGAAGGATGAGAGTTGTGGAGGCGCGTGTCTGGTGCTGGCGAGCGGGATGGGCTAGGATTCAAGGATGCGTCGCCTTCTTCTGGACGTAGGATGCCTGGGAGAGCGTTGGCGTGGAATTCTTTGATGCGATCTGTGAGTGGTTGCTCTTCCGCGGGAGAATATGCAGGATCGTGAGTTCCATCCGCGGAGAGGTAGGTTCGTTGGGATTGGAATTGGTGCTCCATGGTTTGACGGAGAGGAGTGAGGTAGCGAGTTTTTTCGAGGGATTCGATCGTTGTCTGGCCGGTGAGGACGAGGTAGATGTGCCAGCCTGTGAAGCCGGAGAGGACGAGGCCGATGATGCCCGCGAGGACGGAGAGGAGGATGGTGTTGACGACGAGGATGGACTGCTCCATTTGTTCATTATCGGTGATGGCCGCCCAGACCCACCAGGCGGAGATGGCGAAGGCGACCCAGCAGAAGAGGGAGGTGTAGATCAGAAAGAGGAGGAAGGGCTTGTAGTTGTGTAGACCGACGCAGGTGGCCAGCCAGGGGCAGTGATGGTCCATTTTGAGGACGCATTTACCGCAGGAGGAGCAGTGATGGGCGCGGTCCGGTTTGATGCATTGACATTTCTTGCAGAAGCGTTGTTTGCCGTCGGATTTGGCCGTGACGCTGGTCATGTCCGCACCAGGGCCGATGGTGCTTCTTGCATGTCTGCCACCAACATCCTCCTCGTTGTTCACCTCGTCCTCATCGTCTTCAAAGCTGGGCAGACCCTCATAGACTCCGCCTTTCCTCCTTGTTGATCGTGAGCCGTCGAATTTGGGATCTATCGGTGAGCCAGGGTTTGTGAAGACGGCGATGGTATAGGAAGTATTGCCGAGAGCGTAGAGGGTGAATGCGAGGGCCGCCTGGAGGTAGGAGAGGATCGTAGGATGTCCCACCACGGAGACGCCAACGGAGACATATGTGGCCCAGGTTGTCAAGCCGTAGACGAAGGAGAGAGGGAAGTAGGAGACGGTTTTACAGCAGCATCGTTCGAAGCGACGAGCCCAAGATTTCCGTCGGCGGTGAAATGGTGGAGAGGGCGTATGCGAGGCGGAGGTCGGAGCCAGCGTGGGCGGAGGAGAGGACGAGGACATGCTGTTATCGGTGGGCCATGTTCGTCATGTGAATTGGTCTGTCTTTTGGTTCAGCAGACAATTGTCGTAATGAATATGTTGAAGAAGACAAGGGCGCAGTGAGGACGTCAATGTCAAGACGATCGTCACTCGATACACGCGTTCCGAGATCGATCGTCAAGACGTGTGGCGCAGGCGAATCCAAATCGTCTTCCCCCAAACTTCAGCCCCTGCCGCTCGCCGACACCTTAAACCACAACCTCACCTCTCACTTAGACTCCCTCTTCAATGCGGTACCATCCAAACGACCAACAAACTCCTCCGTCACACAAAGCTCAGTCACATTGCGCTATATAAACACAATTCTGGCCATACGCTCCAACCCACACCAACATCCAACTCCTCCATCTCTCCTCAAAGCATCATGTCCGACACATCCCTCTCCGCCCAAGTCAACAAACTCAACATCAACGACTCCGTAGGTCCTCACCCTTCCACAGGGCATGTCCCTCCAACAAACGCCGGCGCTAAACTCCTTCGGCAGGCCTCAAATTCCGACTCAACTCCACCCTCCGAAATCGTCGGCCTGGTAGACGACATGCTCAATCAACTCAACTCGAAATTCAACGCCGTGTCATCGGAGATCTTATCAAAAAGTACGTCCAAATCCTCGCCTTCTTCCCCACGAGTATACGATATCGGAGTCCCCCCCAAAAATGGATAGAGGCTTCCGGTCGTGTGACAGGACGATGTGCTAACGAGAATGCAGTGGACGCCATGTCCAAACGCCTCGACTCGCTAGAATCCAACATCGCAGCGGGCAACGCGGCGGCTGCAGCGGCCGCGGGGAAGAAGGAAGGGGAGTAGAGCTTAGCGTACCGAGTGGATTTGATTTTCGCTTGGGATGACTGGCGGTTTTGTTCAGGTTCGCGACAAGTAGAGCGGGAGCGGAAAAAGGCCGTCGATCTGGGACACAGGTCCTTGATTGAAATTGAGAAGGAGAACCGGATTCACAGACTTGGTGCATCAAGTTACCCGAGTCCTAACGACAGAGGGTGACGCAGGAGTTTTTGGGAGTCTGGTGAAAGGATACCTGCAGTGGTTGCGGAGAGACCCAGGTTACAATGGTTTTTGAACCGAATCGATCGAAAAGGACAGTGAAGTCAAGTATTGCATCGACATTCGTAAATGCGACACGATCCTGCTTTCTCCAAATCGGTCTCGACGGTTTTGTACAGACTGTACACAGGACGTGCTCTGTACATACAGCTCATCCATCATCTCCCCACAGCAATGCTCCTGAACAACCCCTCAGCCGATCAGAAGTCCCGCCACGCAGCACTCCCAAACATCACAAAAGCAGACTGCAAATTGGGTATCACGCTTCGAACAAACCCCGTCCCTCACTCGCCCTCTCCAACCCGATCAATACCTCCTCACCGGCGCCGCCGGCATCGGCATTGTCCCCGGAAATCGACTGACTCCCTGCCCACCACCAAACGTCCCCGGAAACCCCTCCCCCTTCGCCAACAACCTCACCCGTTCCATGAGATGATTCGCAGGTAGACTCGGCGCCGAACAAGCTTTCACCAATTTCACCCTCTCATCATCATCGTACGCGTGCAACGCATAATGCTCTCGTATTAACCTCTGCGAGTCGGGATGGCTGGCGGCGAAGATTTTGTGAGTGCAGCCGTCAAGAGCACAGAGCCATGTATCTTCTTGGAGAGGGTCGGAGACGTGGTTGGCGGATGATGGATCGGAGAGCGAGAGCGGGGAGGGTGGAATTTCGATGCCTTCGTCGGAGTCGGATGTTGCTGCGTGCGGGCGTTTGTGAGGGCGATGATTCGGAGGATGGGAAGCTTTTCTTTTCGCGGTGGGAGAAGATGTCGGGTCTTCCGCTGCTAGCGAGAGAGGTGCGTCGTGTCCTTCTCCTTCATCGTCCTCGGATGCCGGCAGGGGTTGCTTGCCCTTTCGCAAGGTGGCTTTATTGGCTTTTGTCGCGCGAGGACGGAGGCCTGACTTGTTGAACGCGTGGCGGTCAGTGTCGGAATCGGAGTCTTTGGATGGCGTGGCGATGATTTCTGGATGGGAGCGTGTGTTCTTGATCCTGGGTCTTGCGGCCTGCTTCTCCACTTTCTCACCAGGCACGGTGTCGCTGTCGTCCAGATTTATGACCTCCACAGCATTACTCAGTCCACTCTTCGCCCTTGCTGTCTTCCTCTTCACCATACTCGTTGTTGAAGAAGTCGTGTCCATGGAGTCCTGCCTCTTCTTCTTCCCTTTCTCCACCTTCCCATTCCTCCTCGCCTTCAACTCCTCAAACTCCTCGGGAAACTTCCTCTTCATAAACTCCCACAACGGCAACCGTTTCCACTCCAACCCCTCCTTGCCAGCCAACATACAACTCATCACAAACGCGCGATGCTCCACGAATCTCTCCCTGGCTCCCTCCACATCACCCTCATCCTCCAACACCTCCCCCGCATATTTCGCAAACAGCTCCTCCGCGGTGTAGTCCGGTAGTGCCACCGCTTTCTTCCCTTTCCCCACCTTCCTCTCTTCGCGATACGCGTCCGCGATGAAGTACCACAGTTCGACCGCGCGTTCCATCTCCGCGAATGTGGCGCGATACGCCCTTCCCGGCCGTATCCTAAACCAACCCGCTTTCCCCGCCGCCCAGACTGGATACCCAGCGTCGTCCTCTCCGTACGAGAAAGTCATGACATCGGTGAGTTCGATGGTGGTGCGTTTTGTGAGGGGCGAGCGGAGATAGAGGTGTGCATAGTTGCGATCTAGAGGTGCGAGGTGCCCGGTCACGGTCAACGGGTGGCCGACACTGGCGGTAAGGAGGGAGGCGGGAGTGGAGGGCGATGAGGGATGGGAAACGAAGACATTGGTGAGTTCGAATTCGGGCCATTCGCCGTCGGAGGTGGAGGGGTCGCGGGGGTGGAGGAGGTGGGTTTCGGGGATGGGTTTGGCCATTGTGATGGTGGTAATGTCGTGTTGATTCGGTGGAGTGTATATGTTGCTAGTCTGTATTCACATGATCGTATGTAAGTGAATCTCGTAGCAATGCAATCGGGTGTGATGTTGTATGTGAAGTGGAGTTGAAGCACGCGAAGAGTCGCGCTTTCCTCGTTCGCGGGAGAGAAAGTACTTTGCGACTCACACTCACAGGGCAGCAATAGCCGAGGACGGAGCGCAGTCCGGCTGCACCTTCCCTCTTCAAACCAAAGCTTCACATGAAATATTGAAGCTCCATCGCACCTTCTTCCCGTCTTCCATTCACTTACATTCCGCTCCTTCCTCTTTCACACCAATCGAATGCCCCCACCAACTATAAGCAACACCCTCTGGCGCTCTCTCAAGTCCATCACCATGTCCTCCTCCTCCTCCAACAACAAAATCCTCGAAGGAGTCTTCGGTACTGTACGCTTCCACCAACCCTCCTTCCTCCCATCCACTAACCCTTCTTCTCCAGCAATCGCCAAACCCCCCTCCATAACCTCCGCCCAAGTCATCCGCTCCGTCCAACAACACTTCGAACCCTCCTCCCTCTTTGCACCGTGGCTAGCCCGGGAAAAAACCCGCCAACAAGCCGAATCCGCGAATCAAAAGACTAAACGGAAATGGCGCGGTCGAAGGGCCGCGAGTGTGAAAATGGGGCATGGAGGAACATTAGACCCGATGGCCACTGGCGTGCTCATCCTCGGCGTGGGAGCGGGCACGAAGCAACTTGGATATTACACAACCGGCTGCACGAAGAGCTATGAGACTGTGGTTCTGTTTGGAGCGAGTACAGACACTTACGATGTGGAAGGAAAAGTGATCGCGAGGAAAGCGTTCGAGCATATCACACGGGAGAAAGTGGAGACGGCCTTGGCTGCGTTTCGAGGGAAGATCCAGCAGAAACCGCCGATATACTCGGCGTTGAAGGTGCAAGGGAAGAAAATGTACGAGTATGCGAGAGAGGGCAAGGAGGTTCCCGGGGAAGGGATCAAGGAGAGGAGTGTGGAGGTGCTGGAGTTGGATGTGGTGGAGTGGTGGGAGGGTGGGGAGCATGAGTACAGGTGGCCGGAGGAGGCGGTGGCAGAGGAAGTGGAGGAGAAGGTAATGGGCGATGGCGAGGGGGCGGTGCAAGAGCCTGTCGCTGGCCAAAAACGAGAGCGATCGCAAGAAGAAGACGACAGCAGCGCACAGCCGACGACGACAGAAGCCGCTGAACCGCCCGCCAAGCGCTCCAAACCAGACAAGACTCCGCCGCCATCACCCAAAAAGTCAAAGAAATACTACTCTGCCCCTCCACCCACCTCCCAGACTCACCTCCCACGCTGTCCCGCCCCAGCAGTCCGCCTCCGAATGAAAGTCACCTCTGGCTTCTACGTACGCTCCCTCTGTCACGACCTCGGAGTCGCCGTCGACTCCTTGGCAACAATGGCGAGGTTAGTACGTACACAGCAAGGAGACTTCGAGCTGGGCAAGAACGTGCTGGATTTCGAGGATTTGGAAAAGGGAGAGGAGGTCTGGGGGGAGAAGGTTAGGGGTATGCTTGGAGGAGGAGATGGAGACGGGGTGAAGGGTGAGGATGTCGAGGTGGAGGTGGAGGAGAATGCAGTAGAGGCGAAGAATGAACAGGGCACGCGAAGTGGTCAAGCGTCTGCTGTGAAGACTGCAGAGGCGGTTGAGCAGACCGAAGGAGGAGCGGCGCAGAGCAGTAATGCTATACTCGAGCGCGACGCTGCAGAGGCTGCAGAACAGACCTCTACAGAGAAGGAGGATGCAAGGAGAGCAGAGCTTCTAGCCAGCAGAGGCTATTCTTGAGGAACGAAGCGCAATCCATGACTTGGTTGGCGAGACGAAGCCTTCACGAAAACACTTTGACCGAAGCCGAAACCTCTGATAAACCAATCCTGTTACGTTCTATACAGAGTACCTGTTACCTCCTCAACATTACTTCAACTCCGTCAACTCGTCCTCTAACATGACCCTAAAACTAAACGGCTCAAACGCGACTCCCTCGCCGACGAAATGTTTACTCATCGCCTCCACCCAGTGCAATCGGAGCGAATGCAACATGGCCGACGTACCTTCCATGACCACCAACACGGCGATTGTGAGAATGAACCACAGACCAAAGGCCAGGAAGATGGCGAAGATACCGACTGCACCTTCCATCGCGAAGGCGTTGGAGAGGGTCATGTTCCAGAGAACGATGGAGAGCTGTTGATGGGCAAGAGAGAGGGCCCAGAGGCGGAGGTAGGAGGCTGTGTGGGAGACGCAGTTGAGGCAGAATTCTAGGATTCGAGGTTAGTATGTGGAATGAGATGACGGGATTGAGGGATAACATACCGATGGTGTGGATGACCTGGTGGATCATGACTTCGCTGAACTCGAATTCTTCGCCTTCCTCGCCGTGGCCGATGTCTTGTGTGATGACGGCTCCACCATCCATGTCGCTGTCTGCGAAAGAAGGACGGCTGGCATCGCCATTGGTGTGCCCTTCGTCCTCGTCGTCATCGAGAGCGCTGACGTGAGTCGTCTCGCCAATTCCGCGGTATCCTTGCGCACGAGCGCGGTTGTGCTCCCAGCGGAGGTAGAAGGGCTTGAGGAAAAGCATAATCGGGACTTGAGCGACGGCGAGGAGTAGGAGGATGACTTGCACGGTACCTTGGCCGGCATAGAGGCGCTCAGTGACGGTGCCGGGCGACAAGAACATGTAGATGAGCATGTTGAGAAGACTGGGTGGTTGGTCGCCAACGGCATACCAATCAACGCACCATTTCCAGACGATGGTCAGAACGAGATAGCCGAAGATGCCCTGGAAGAAAATCATGCCGGGAACGAAGTTGCCCCAGATGTCGATGGGAGAGCGGAAGTGGCGGGCGTTGACGTAGGAGAGGCAGAGAGAGTAGGTCATCTGTGATGAATGTCAGTTATGTTTACATGATATTCACTCAAAGTTGGAACATACGTGTGCCCATCCCATGATGATGGAGAGCTTCATCTTGTAACTGTTGCTGAACAAGAGGTCGTTCTCAGTGTCGTGCCATCTCCAGTCCAGTCCGAAGGGGTATGTGTATCCTTCGACTCTAGTAGCCTTGACAGTGCCATTGGTGTAATCGTCGGGGAAGTTCCATTCCCACATACTCTTGGCCAGAGGAATGTCCTTGGAGAAGACATCGCAGTAGATCAGTCCAGTGTACATCGAGAAGATGCCCATCATGAGCATAATATAACGTCCGTAAAAGGCCATGCCGAAGAGCTCATCCTGCTTGCCGCGCTGGAGTGGCTTTTCCCAGTAGATCATGGCAACAGCGGCGCAGGTCATGATGAATCCGTGGCCAAAGTCACCGAACATGACAGCGAAGAGGAAGGGGAATGTGACAATAGTCGGCAATCCCGGGTTGACTTCAGTATACTTGGCGGTACCGTAGGCGTCAATGATGGTCTGGAATCCGAGAGTGAACTTGTTGGTCTTGTTGTAAGTTGGAGGGGTCTTGGAAGTCTTGATCTGGTTGACAATGGTCGGCACGGTGAGTCCAGCTCGGTCGTTGACGTCTTGCAGGGTAGACTTGATCAAGCCGAGCTGACTGGTAGGGCACCAGGCTTCTGCCACCAAAGTCTTCCTGGCCGGGTCGTATGAGAATCGGTTGAGCGTCTGGTAGACGCTCTTCTCCTTCTTGATCACAATCATCCAGGCGGCCAAAGAACGTCCGATCTGGGTGAGCTCCGCGTCGAGGGTACGCTTGGTGTTGCCGAGAACATTGCCCAAATCCTGAAGACGGCTATTGACCTCGTGGATCTGATCACGGCGAAGCTCGCTGTTCTCATCCACGCTGTAAATGTCCGCGCCCAAGCTCTCCGAGATCTTCCTGATCTTTGCGATGATCTCCTTGCCGTGTGCGAAGATGACGAACACATTCTTGTACGTCTCTTCACCCTTCTCCGCATTGATGATCGGATCAGGAATCTCCGACTGGTTCATGTACAGGTTGCCGCGGAGCGTACGCCAGAGAATACGCTCGAAAGCTGCCATACGCTCTCTTGGGATGACACCGGCGACAAAGCCAATGTTCATCACGCTGAAGCTGTTTTGTGCACCCTCATTGTTGTTCGTGGCCTGCTCCATATCCTGCAACAGCGGCGCATCGTCGTTGGAGTCGATAGACTGGCGGATCTCCTCCGTCTGTCCACGAGCACGATCGAAAAAGCCTCCAGCCTCCCTCAAAACCCATCGCCACTCGGTAAGCTCAGTCTCCCTCTTCTTCAATGTCTCGTAGCTCTCGTTCAAGCTTTGAATGCGCTGCTCCAGGCTCTGGCTGCGGTCTGAAAGCTCATCGATCTCAGAGGCAGAGGGCGCTGCCATGGTGTTGCTGAACTCGTAGATGGAGCGCATCTCGATGCCGCTCTTCTCGATCTGGGTACGGAAGTAGTTGAGCTGGCGTTCGACGTTGTCTAGGCGGCGGATCTCCTGAGTGAAAGTGCGCTGGAAGGCTGAAGTTTCCGGGTTGAGCTGTACCAAGTCAGTGCCTGGCCATGGTCTGCGCATGTCTCTCTTCCCCACAAGCACGTACATCGCGGAACTGCATAGCACCGAGCTCTCCCAAGGCGGAGACAACCTCCCGTCCGATCTCGTTGGCGACATAGAGCTGGGTCAGGGTCATCGGCTGAGACCTGAACAAGCTCTCTGAGGGCGCCATGATGGATAAACCTCTCTCGCGTTGTCCTGAGAGGTGTTGTGGTTGATTAATGGTCTCGAGGAGGTGTGTCCCTGGACTTCGCCTTCAACGATGATGGTGCAGTTCGACTGCGGTCCATCCCGTGATGCCTCAGGCACACAACTCTTCTGAGGAATCAGTGGATTGGCCTTGTGGACTTCACGCACTCATTACAACACGATCTGCCATTCATTCAATTGCGCAATGAGCCCCCTTTCAAGCATCCGCAGAGATCGAAGAATCGCGTAGATGAAATGGAGACGTCCTCACGCAAGGTTTCTACATTGCCGACCGTCGACCAGCTAACAAGGGTACCACGACGACACGCTTCGAGCATGAGCCGGGGTTCTGCGGTAGGCTGAACCCAGCAGTCGCAATCATGACCAGAAATGGCATATATAACAGCAATTATCGGGCACGGTGCTAGAGTAGCGACCGTCGTGTCGGCAGCCGGGGCTGACAAGACGGCGACGACTCACGAGCGACCAACCGAGCTTCCAGAGCCCACCTCAAGCATTCTTGGCTAGAGAGGTCTTCACAGCCACGCGCGACGCAACGTATCTACACCACCTCAACTACGTCTCAGAGTTGTGCGGGGTCTGGGTTGCGCCCGGATTCGAGATCCGATCAGCGCGGGTCTGCATCTTTCATAAACTACACGCATCCTACTCTTGATACCTTCTGGTTCATCATTCCTTCAATCAACCGTCACCCTCGGTGATATCTTCGTCCGGTTATTATATATTGCTGACTGGACTCCTCTTCTGTCGCTTTCATATTGTTCCATTGATACTCACAACCTCTTCCTATAAACATACATCATGGCCACAGCAGACGTCCTTCAAAAGGTCGACCTCCTAGGCCCACAACCGGAACAAGTCAACCTTCAGGCAGACTTTGAAAAATCCGAAGCACCGTTACCAGCTCTGGATCCTGTCAAGCTCAAGGAGAGATACATCGCCGAGCGAGACAAGCGACTCGAAAATGGCGGCGGCATCAACCAATATAAATTGATTGACGACGGCGGAGAGTTCTCACACTACCTTACAGACCCTTGGGTCGAGCCCGGCTTCAAGAGAGATCCGATCTCTGAGCAAGTCGATGCCGTAATCATTGGTGGTGGTTACGGTGCACAACTTGTCGCAGTTCGCTTGATCGAGGCCGGCGTGAAGAACATTCGATTGATTGAGAAGGTATGATCATATTCGATGTGTCATATTGCTCATCCAATGACATGTGCGTCAGGCCGGCGATTTTGGTGGCACTTGGTATTGGAACAGATATCCAGGTATGCATCCGTCTATGCTCGTCGTCAAGACACAACGCTGACAATGCGCAGGCGCTCAATGTGATATCGAGTCGTACATTTACATGCCACTTCTGGAGGAACTCGGCTATGTGCCAACGGAGAAATACGCACACGCAAAGGAACTGCTCAAGCACTCCGAGATGATTGGAAAGAAATGGGGACTGTACGAGAAAACTCTCTTTCAGACAGAGGTCGGTGAGCTTCGATGGGACGAGGAATCTGCCATGTGGACTATCAAGACCAGCCGCAACGACGAGATCAAGACACGCTTTGTCATTCCTAGCGCTGGTCCCCTGCATCGTCCAAAGCTTCCAGGTGTGCCAGGTCTGAAGGCATTCAAAGGCCACAGCTTCCACTCCAGTCGGTGGGACTACAACTACACTGGCGGAGACAACGAAGGTGGATTGACCGGACTGGCCGACAAGCGGGTAGCCTTGATCGGAACAGGAGCCACCGCCGTACAAATCGTCCCGAACGTAGGCAAGTACGCTAAAAGCCTCCACGTCTTTCAGCGTACACCCTCTTCAATCGATTACCGCAACAACAAACCCACCGATCCATCCTGGTCCCAAGGCCTCGAGAAAGGCTGGCAAAAAGAGCGCATGGACAACTTCAACCTCATCGTAAACGGTGCGATCCTCGACAAAGACCTCGTCCAAGACGGCTGGACCGAGATCCTCCAAATGCTCCTCGCCCGGCGCAAAGCCGACTCAACCGACCCCGAAGCCGCCGCCGCCGAACGCCAACTCGCCGACTTTGAGAAAATGAACAAGATCCGCGCCCGCTGTGACTCCGTCGTCAAAGACCCCGCTACCGCCGAGGCGCTCAAGCCGTGGTACAACCAACTCTGCAAACGACCCTGCTTCCACGACGAGTATCTCGAAACCTTCAACCGGGAAAACGTACACCTCGTCGACACGAAAGGTCTCGGCATCGACCGCATCACGGAGCAAGGCATCGTCTCCCAAGGCGTAGAATACGAATTCGACTGCATCATCTACGCGACCGGCTTCGAGCTCGCAACCGACTGGTCGCACCGTACAGGAATGGAAGTCTACGGCCGCAACGGCCAGTCCATCACCGACTGCTGGAAAGACGGCGCCTCCACCCTCCACGGCTGGGCCACGCGGGGTTTCCCGAATTGCTTCTGGATCTCCATCGTGCAAGCGGCGCTGACGCCCAATTTCATACACGTCACCTCCGAGCAGGCCAAACATATCGCGTATGTGCTGGGCGAGTGTGTGAAGCGGAATGTACGCACCATTGAGCCGACGGAGAAGGCGGAGAAGGAGTGGGTGGCGACAATTGAGCAGTTGGCGGGTCTGCGGGCGGCGTTCTTGAAGGAGTGTACGCCCGGGTATTATAACAATGAGGGTTCTGCGTCGAAGACAGGAGCGAGGAATGCTTCGTATGGAGGTGGGTCGCCGGCGTTTTTGAAGATATTGGAGGATTGGAGGGCGACGGGGGAGATGGAGGGGTTGGAGATGCAGTATTTTGAGAAGTAGTTTACGTTTGTACATTGGCATGCTAACTTTCTATGTAACGAGAAACGATATTCAATGCGTTTTCTGTGCGGCTGGTACTCTTAAGAGGCAGCGTATTCAACCCTTTCCTCATAAAAATGGATTCTGCGGCGTTGGTAATCTCAGCTCGACGGCGCGAACTTGGTTTGCTCCGTCCGAATATGTCGCCCGGAGTGCTTCAATGTCGCCCGTCAGAACCAGGACTGTATCAGTCGTAAGGTAAGCAAGCGTGGTTGCAGGTTTGGCTGTTTGAGTAAAGCACGCGTCAGCTGGGAGAGATCACAATGTGAATGGATCTGGTGCTGGGACTTACTGCCATCGGAATTGATCCATTGTGCAGTCAGTCGGTCGGAAGCGTCGTTCAATATCCACTGGTATTTGGTAAGCCGAGGCAGTGCACGCATTCGATCAGATTCGGTCTGACTATAGCTGCCTCCACCGGTCGGTCGGTAGCTCCAGTCTTGCGGTTATACGAGTTGTCTACCATAGCCGGAGGACTACCCGCAGTTGCTGGGAGGCGGGTCAGTAAGCTTAGTATGCACGAGTTCCTATGACAGATGGCACCTATTTGCAGCGGAGTTTCCAACGTACACATAGCTGAGGGTTTGGAATCAGCTATCATCACCGGAAAGCATCACACGAATATACTCACTTTGATGATCCTCGCCCTATGACGGGACTTTGGCCACTTGGGGAGATACACATTGGCGATGTTGCCACCCACTTCACGCACCAGTCGGCATGCTGAGTCGAGTGTCAAAACGGCAGCATCGGAATCCTGGTCGAATCTGAAGATCTCGTCGTCCTGGCCCTCGTTGAAAATTGCTCCTGGAGCTCCGCTTGTCACATATTTGTTTGCGTCCGCTTGCAGGGTGAATCTTCGGCCATGCAGTTACGCGAGACTGGAGCAGCATAAAAACTGCATTCGCTATTGCCCACCGCGAAGCTTTGGCACTTCGACTTCTGCCTGCAATAGCTGGAACACTGTTGAGGACTGCACTTGCTCTGCTTGATGACTTGGAAAGGCGTGTAGTGTTCTTCACTGTAGCCGGCAACGTTGCACTTGGGCGAGGTTGAGTACCTCTTGTCGAGCGAAGCGTTGACGTCTGGCACTTCGCCAGCATCTTGAATGCCCACGGCGGCGGCAAGAGAGCCGCCGATCGGCAGAGCTGCTGCAAGAAGGGGTAAGAAACGCATGACAGCGAGTAAGGATAGCGAAACGAGAGGGAGGTCCTGGTGAGGAACGCATGGCTGCGCAGCGCCGTAGCTTTATCGCCAGCCTGTAAAGCCATTGCATCTACGAGTGAATTAGCGAACCAGG
The DNA here is from genome assembly GCF_000219625.1 of Zymoseptoria tritici IPO323. Taxonomy (NCBI): domain Eukaryota; kingdom Fungi; phylum Ascomycota; class Dothideomycetes; order Mycosphaerellales; family Mycosphaerellaceae; genus Zymoseptoria; species Zymoseptoria tritici. The sequence continues at coordinate 1,481,750 of NC_018216.1, read as the reverse complement.
ACCAGGTCTGGCCACAGCTCATAGTCACCATGCGAAGCGTGGCGCTACTGTCGATGTCCAAGCGCTGCAGAAGCTTTCGAGGCTGGCCTGACCGGATTCTAGCTGCCACACTGGCCTGACCAGATCATACCTGCAAGCTGTGAGCGTGCGGCATCCTCTTCGGGTCAGAATCAGAAGCATCTCAATTGGAGGTTAACGGCTGGTGGCAATGAAAGTCGAGTGTCCTGCCATACAGCAGGGCGATGCTTTCAAACAGGCCTGCACCAACGTTTATCATCACGATCTGTCTCGTTGTCAGCGGTGTGTGCTTCGGACTCTAGGTGGAAGGTGAAGAGCTGAGGAAGTGCGGCTTTTCGGACAGGGCAAGGCAAGGACCTAGCCGCAGGGTTCAGATCAGTCGGCTTGCATTGACTTCCGACTTCACAACGCCTCATCGCGTAGAGGACGTCTGCTGGTTATGGGACTGGATCGGTCTGTTCGTATTTCGGTTTTCGTTTTCATTTCCTCTGCTCTGAGCTCCTCCACTCACTCTCTCTCCATCACTCTCTCTGCCTTCGTCCTCATAGTCCTCTGCCGTGTCTTCTTCTACATACATGCATCGCGCAAATCTCAAAGGGGGTGTGTGTAGGGAGTGGAGGTATAAAACGCCGTAAAAAATTGCAATGCATCGTGGAACAAGTCTTAGGCCAAAGGTGTTTATGCAAGCCAAACCAACAAAGTCAACCAAGCAGCTCCCAAACTCCGCGCAAATCCCAGCAATGTCTTTCCAAGGAAGACAGGTCTCACCAAGGGTGGAGGTGTATGTACAACTCGGATTCCGCAGGCAATTCCGATGGTGTCCGGCGGGTTGTGGCAAGATATCCAAACAGACCAGGTTAAGAAGGCGAAGCAGCGCACTTAGTCATATCCGAGGTCTCCCGCATATGGATTTCGCGGTTGGTGTACGCGAAAGCCAGGAGACCAATGCAAATCAAGAGCGGCGACTCATTCTTCTCCAGATAGTGGTCCGTCAAGAGGTAAATTGCCAACCCAGCCAGGAGAATCATCGGAACGCCCGCGGTAAGTTACCCATGCCCTCTACTGCCTCCTCCAACTGGAGCGACAGGAGTGCCGACCGGAGCGGGAGGTGGATAGTCGTTTGAATAATGATCACCAGGGCCAACAGGTTCGTATTCGTCCGCATAGTCCTCGTCGTCATCGTAGAACTCTTCGCCGTCAGGTGGTAGGTCGTTCGGATCGTAGTCCTGCTGCAAGTGAGTGCCGTTACCAGAGTTGGTATTGTTGGCGTTGGTGGCAGCAGCATTATTCTTCGATCCCTTGCCTGATCCCTTCTTGTTCTTCCTGCCCTTCATCTTCGCCTTTTCAAGCAGACGACGCTTCTCCGCAGCCTTCTTGTACTCCTGTCGATCTTTGATCTCGTACTTGCGAATCATGGCGTATGGCGGGGCACCATAGATGTCTTCATACTCGCAGAACTCGCATATCCACATGTCTTCGGGCTTGGGAGGGTGATGGTAGTTCTGGTACTGTTGGTTCTTCTTGCGTGTGGAAGCTTGCAAAGCATACTCCTTGCTCGGACTTCGGCGAGGTCGAGGCTTTGGCGGTGGAGCTTGTTGGTGTTGATTTGCAGCTGGTGCATTGTGAGCGGGAGGCGGCGGAGGTCGTCCGCCGTTGTGCGTCTGTTGGCCACGGAGAGGCGGCGTCGTCTGAGTGCTGGCACCCTTGGCTGGCAGACCGCCTCGCTGCTGGGAAGGCGTGCCTGTGGCATACGCTGCGGCCGCTGTTGCTTGCTGGTCCACCATTTTAGTCGCGGAATCAGACTCACAGGTGAAGGTGAATTGGGTCTTGGGCGTGGCGTTGGGATTGGCACTTGTGGCAGAGTGAAGTAAACTCACGTTTTCTCTGCCTTTGCCTGCGGGTGTGATGGGACCTTGTTCGGCGGCGGTCTTGATTGCTTGGGAGATTATCCCGCCCGTGTTCTCGATACCGGAGTCTGTGTTGGCAGTTGATTAGCAAAGTTTTCGAACGCCGTTCCAAGTTTCAAGAGTCCTCACCTTCACCACCCTTGACATCACGGGCCGGCGCGCGAGAGTTGTAGCCGTTGATGACGTTCATCGTATTGCTGCCCAGTGGTCGCCGGTTTCTCGCATCCTGTCGGCCATATCTGCCCCGACCAGCACCACTGATACCGGTTCCAGACCCAGGAGAACTCCCACTTGTGGCCTGCGGACTGCCTTGCTGCTGCTGTTGAGCGTGATGGTTGTTCTCGTCTGATCCGCCACTTCCCACCCCATTGCTTATTCCCATGCTCGCCATTTCCGCGCTCAATTGACTCTGGTGCATACTCGACGTTGCAGACAGAGGTATCTTCCGCTTCTTCTTGTTGCTGGTGTTTTCGAAACTTTCATACCCGTCCGCAGAGGAAGCCGTAGAGCCAGGAGGCGGCGGCTTACTTGCGGACCGCGAAGCTTCGACCAGTCTGCGCTGAAGTGAATCTGCTGGCTTCACAGGAACCCCGTTTGCACCAGGTGCAGTGGAGTATCGATAGTCAGGATGATCAAATTCCACTTCGTCGTCGCCACTGTCTCCCTCCTCTCCACATGTACAGAGGCTGTGCGCCGAAGGATGATGATGGTCATGGTGGTCGTGGTGATGATCATGGTGATGGCTCGAGTGTCCGTTGGTCAGGCGTGGCTGCTGATCAGGTGTGCCCATCTCTTGTGCGCCAAAGCTAAGCGTTGGTGAAATCGGCGGCGGATCGGGAGGAAATACGAGAGTCGATGCTTGCTCTGGAGATAGCTTGGACTTTAAGCGACTTTTCGGCAGAGGACGGATCGCTCGGAGGGGATAAATGGGCGACGCGGTGTCGGGCGATCGTGGAGAAGTGTTGTGATAGGCCTCGGAGATCTCGGCTCTCCTGTCCATCTCTGCAACTGGTCAGTACTGATATTGAGTAGGTCAGCTTGGGCTGCGGAGGAAGGGAGAGGCAGCTCTCCAACCGAGGTGGCCAGGAGTAGCAATCACGGCAAAGTCCATCCTGAAGCGGTACTTCAAGGCATTTGACCCAGGCCTCGATGCTGTTTTCCACTGCTATCATCCTGGCCACCTATTTCACTGTCCAAAAGTGTTTGCCCCTCACGTTCCTCCCGCTCCTCATCGGAGCACGCGAGCCTCCATCCGCACCATCATCTCATTGGGAAGAACTGACCGGCCATTTGTCTCAGTGACTGCTGACGAGAAGCCTCCCGCAGCACTGAAAAGGATTCGTAGGCAGCATTGGGAGCCGACCTATCGATGGTTTTGGCCATGCCCAAGGAGCAAGACGAAATCCACTTTGCATGCCACCAGCTGTCAGTTATCGATGCATCTCTTTGACTTTGATCCCTCGGATGACCGTTTGGACTCGCTTACAGGGTATGCCGCAATGCTCGATGTTGCTGTAGCAAAGTAGAGGAAGGATGTTGGTACGCCGAAGCGGAAATGCAGACTGATAATATGCGGCTCTAAGATGAGAGGTGGACTCGAACACCTCATGAAGTCCACTCGGTCTTGGCTCGAGTTTACTCAGCAAAGCAGGACCGGGAGAACTTCGGATCCACCAAGGTAATTTGCTTTGTTCATCTGTGTTTCCCCCTCCCCTTTCTTTCGTCTGACCTTACGAGGACTCCATTCGACCGTTGAAAGCTCTCTTGCATGTCGGTTCGAACAAGGCAACGACTTTCCAACAACGGGCGTCACTACCGCTGCGATCGAGCCCAATCTACGCTTTGCAAGTTCGTCATTATCCTATCTATCGATCCCTGTACTTGTATGCCTTAGAAATCGACCACGCAATTGTGCTGTCTATGTTACGGATCCATGGCCAAAAGATCGAACATCGTTTCTTCACGATAAAGAAGGTCCATGCTCAACGAGCCACTGGAAACAGCCTTCCATTCTTCGCAACCGAACCGAGGTGCTCTTCTATGCTTGATCAACAAACAGACTTACGGTGCTTGGCTCACGTCTCCAGAGATGTTGGTCAAACCTCTCATGGGCAGTCTACGTACCAGAAGTCCGTTCTGTCATTCATTATGGTTCCTCTCAGCCGACGAGCAAAATGCAGCTTCACGGCTTTGAGAGGACCCATGAACGACGAGCGTATGTACCTAGCTACCTGTCTCATGGCGGCATCAGCACATGATCGTGAACTCCTAATCATGCATGTGGTCGATGGAACCACGGTTCAATTAGCAAGTGAATCTCCAGATACCTTATATCTTACCTGTAGAAGCCTCAAGTCTGAACCCTGCAGCTCCCATGTGCCCGCCAGCTTTGTCGATCTTCCACATCTCGAACAACCCATAACCTCTCCTCCAACCTCACAACACCTCCACAACGACCTCCCAACGACAAACATTCACCTCACTCGACCGCCACAATGTCCTCCAAAGTCATCCCCATAACCTCCACCGCCCACTTCTCCCAAACCCTGCAATCCTCCACCTACCTGATCGTCGACTTCTACGCCGACTGGTGCGGTCCCTGCAAAGTCATCTCCCCCGTCTTCGAACAACTCGCCGCACAAGAGTCCAAACCGGGCCGGATCATCTTCGCAAAAGTCAACGTCGACACCCAAGCCGAAGTCGCCAAAACATTCAGCATCTCCGCGTAAGACCCACCCTAGCCAATCCATGCACCTCCGACCTCACTTACACCCATACGTACACCTTGCTAATGTATTCTAGCATGCCAACCTTCCTCGTCCTCCGCGGCTCCAAAGTCATCGAAACCGTCCGCGGCGCCAACCCCTCCGCCCTCCGCTCCGCCATCCTCTCTGCCGCCGCCGACGCCGCCAAAGCCCCCGCTCGCACATCGCCCATTTTCAGCAGTAAAGGGCAGACGCTAGGTGGAGCCGGCGCAACATCACGACCCGCGCCCACGAGTGCGGCCTCGCTTCTTCCGAATGTGAATTTCTCGCAGCTCTTGTCGGCGCCGGGGAGTGTGGCACAAGGAAGAGGGTGGGTTGCGACGGTGGTGAGGTTTTTGGGGTTGTATGTTACGACGATGTTTAGTTTTGATCCGAATAAGACGGCGGAGGAGAGTCCGTTTGCGGTGAAGAGATCGAATGTTAAGTCGAGGTGAGGGCTAGGGAGGATGGGATGGGATAGGATACCATGGCGTTCATGAGGAGTTTTGGGAATGGGAAAAGCGGGTTGCATTGGCAGAGACATGTAATTGCTGAGGCGAGGTAGATGGACATGAATTCATACTATGATATTCGGTTTCCAGTGGATAATGAAGCTATGTTGAAGTATTCAATATCTCTGACAAAATGCTCAGTCAGATGACCGCCGCTGCTATGATCCAATGCGATCAAACATTAAGGAACGCCCATTGTGCCCGTGCATATACTACATTACGAAACAACAGTCCAAGCTATGCCCGCCAGATATGCTATATACCCCTCACAGCGATCCATCCGCCCACTGCTTCAACGTCAGCGTTGTCGTGTATGCCATCGTTCCAACACCGAGCGCGATTAGCAAGCAGTCGTAAATCTTGTCCAGCCTCGACTCTGCTACACCTTTCAAATGGAGGGTAGCAGGGTAGATGTAGACAAGGGGCACGCAAGCACTAGATAAAAGGTCAGCATAGTCGCAGAAGTCATCCCAAGAGGGTTATCCTTCACTCACAAAGCACCAATCAACGACACAAACTTATCCAAATCTGAAGCCCCCAGGATCGCAATCACACCACAAAGCAGCATCATGGCACTCCTCAACCCATTCTTCTTCCACTTGATCGACTTGCTCTTCTTACCGGAAGCCCGATCGCCGAAAATAGCCTGCTCGATGATCCTAACAGCCGGGAAGAGCTGCACGGGTTCGCCGACCAAGACAGCCATGGAGTACAAAAACTGCACGGCGTTGACCAATTTGCTGTCCTGCGGGAAATTCGAGATAACCTGAATTTTCGTCTCGTCTCCAAAGGTGGCGTAGCAGAGAGCGCCGACGGAGGTGAAGATGATGGTGATGATGAACATGACGAGATAGAGGAGGTAGCTGAATTTTTCCGGTTGTTTCATGGAGGATTGGATGGGAAGGATGAGGCCGATGCCTTCAAAGGTGAAGATCGCGGAGCCGATGGTTAGCGTGAAGGCGTCGGGGTTGAAGAGGACGACGCTAGGAGCTTTTCCATAAGAGGCAAGGCTGGAGATGTCGTAGTACCAGATGTAGATGAGGCCAATGAGGATGAAGACGTCGGCTAGCAGGGCGGCGGGTCCCAGCTTTCCAATGTTGCGGATGAGTGCGAGAGGGATCAGGAGAACAAATTGCACGGCGATGAGTGCCTCCACTCCAAATGGCTGGTCTTGTCCCTTCGGAATGACTGCGTTGAGGAACGAGAGCAAGTTTTCGGCGGTGAAAATCAGTCCAGCGCAGACGAATCCCAGTTGCGAAAGAGTGATCGAGGCCAGAATCAATCCTCTCACTTTCTTGCCGAAGATGGCATCTCCAAGCTCTCCATAACCACCTCCACCGTACTTGGCTCTGCATGCCAGCAACAGCCGAAAGCACAAGACCGTGACGATGGAGACTGTGATCAAAGTGATGGATGAGAACAGAACACCACCATTCCGGAACGCCTTTGGCAAGAACATGATTCCAGTCCCGACAAATGCCTTGAGCAGAGTAAAGAAAGTCTTCGTGGTACCAGCATCGCCTTCACGCTTCTGCCGCTTCGAGCTCTTCCGTCGGTTTCCGAGCAGTGGACGCCTTTCATTGGGTTGATCATGCTCCTCATGCTCGTCTTCGACAGCAGACTCATCGTCATCTGAGTCTGTATCTTCCAAATCCTCGCCAGCAAAACTACCATAAAGCTCCAAGAAAGAGACAAAGTTCCTCGTGACGGGCGTGGCAAAGGTGCTCTGCCGACGCTTGATAGTATGTCTCTGCACATACTGTCGTCGGAATCCACCGGGCTCCAGTTGATTCTCAATGGCCGGCTCTTCGGTCACCAATGCCGGACTGGTGAGGTTGGAGAATGTTGCAGATCGCCTCGGAGCTTTTGCCCGAGCTTTGATCTTGAAAATATCTCGGTGCATATCGCCACCTTGCAGCATTAATGAGGACTGAGGCGGCGATGACGAGGCCGTCTCGTTGAAAGCAGCTTCGGCTTGAGCGTCATATACGACGCCTTCTGGGTCTGCTGTGAAGCCATCTGGCAAATGTCGGTCTACAATCTTTGCCTCGCGGCGAGATTGCTCCGAGTCCGGTGTGTCGGCCATGGCGGTGGTAATGAGTGTCCTATGCTTTGAGTATCTCCGAGAATGGTCATAAACCTCTGACGCGAGCAGAGATATGGATTGGGATCAGTTGCATCGGTGTTGGTGGTTAAAGATGCAAGAAACGAAGAGTCGGTGGAAAGTGTGAGGTCAGAGGACATGAGAAAAGCTCTGGACCCATTGCGTACCGGGACGAGGACCCGCCAGCAAGGATTCGAGCCTTCCCTTGAACTCTATTTCGACCTGTACATCTCCCGTCGTGCTCATCACCGCCCGCCTCCTTGTCATCAACTTCGTCTTGAACATTGATCGTACAAAAAATGACATGCATCGATTGACAGACTATCGTGTAAAATCGAGGTATGTTATGAGACGGTATGTTATGAGACGGCACGCCATGAGACGGCACGCCATGAGACGGCACGCCATGAGACGGCACGCCATGAGACGGCACGCCATGAGACGGCACGCCATGAGACGGCACGCCAGCTGCGAAGATGATCCGCCTCCCAAGCTCTCTCGCAACGTCAACATGGCCATGAATAGTTCTAGCATCGATCGACAAGCGCCCCAGCCGACAACCTAACTCAAGAGTCAAGCATGACATGAGCGAGAGAAAGTCCTCCTGCACCCAGACAGCCCGCCGTATCAATGATACATCAACCGAGTGAAGCCCGCATTGAAATCCTTCGGACAATTGTGCACCCACATCGTGTACCCTCTCGAATTGTGCTCACTCCTCTCAATATAGTGGCCGAACGCCTTCACCGCCTCCGCTCTCGGTTCCGGCGGGCCTGACCCAAAAGGCAGCAATGTCTGCCCTCTCTCCAGCCGCCTCGTCCAAACGACATCCTCCTGCTGGTCGAAATCCTCCTCCGTCACACCCAACCCAGGACACACCTTCATCGGCGTCACCGGACTATAATGCTCCTTCGTCCACTCCGATCCACACCTCAAACATCTCCCCGGCATCTTCATAACCGCCAAACTACTCTCCTCAAACCCAAGCCCATCACAAAACCGAAACAATTTCCTCAACATCGGCGTGTTAGTACACAACCCATGAATCCTCTTCCCCGCCATCTGCGTCCCTCCCACCTCCGCCTGCAATTCCGTACACCACAACATCTGATTCTTCAACCCCGGAATCCCCCTCTTCAACAACCCAATCGCCCCAAGGGTAGTCTGATACAATTTCCACGCGTCCACAACCCGTAAATACATCTCCTTCGGAACCATCACGCCCCTCAACGCCTGCAAACTCCAATTCGCTTCAACCATCAACGGCACCTTCAACGCTCGACTCGCTTTCGTGCCGAAGAAAAACGACACCGTCTCCACATTCTGGAGATACTTCCACTCCTCTTCCACATCCTCCTGAAACCAACCTTTCGGATACCGTCCCAACCCTCCCCTCGACCCTGCACTTCTCACTCTCTGCCCCAGATTCAACGCCCTCATCTGCCTCCTCTCCAAGTCCTCACAATCCCACGTTCGAATCGCAATTTTCCTGATCAAACCCCTCGCTTTCTTGCAGCGGATATGACATCGCACCCGCCACTGCTTGTCGTCTTCACATCGCACTTCATGCGCGCGGAAGTCGGGTCCGCGGAGAGGTTGGTCTTGCACGAGGGAGATGCATTCGAGGTAGAATGTGTTGATACCGTAGAAGATGGGGAGAGTTTCGCGGTGGATTTTTTTGCAGGCGCGCATGAGGGCGAAGCAGGTGGTTAGGGAGAGGTGGTATTCCCAGTCTTGAGAACGGAGTGTTGGTTTGTTTGAAGCGTGCTTGGGGAGGGAAGGGTAATTTGTTATGATGTAGGGGACGAGGAGGGCTGATTCGTACACGCGATTTCGAAGTTCGGACGGCAAGTCGAGGAAGGATGCGCGCTTCTTTTTGGGGGCAATTCCAGGTGAGCAATTGACCGGCTTGCTCGAGGAGCTTTTCCTACGGCTGAGCCATTCCTGGATGCTTTTCATTGTGATGGCTATGAAGGTCAGTGTGTGAAAGAGAAGAGGAAGAGCAAGAGAAGGAAGAAGCAACTCTTCAAATCGCTCGAGAATTTATATTTCGCAGAATACGTGGTGCGGCGCCGCCTTAGCATATGAACGGTATCCGCATGGCACCGTACCGATGGTACAGCGACCTCATCCGCACATCGACCAAATGACTTGAGAACAAGCAGCCATGGTTCATGATACCGAGCAAGACGGTGTGGGCGAACAGTATCCGCGTTCCAAACCATCAAACTACCATCCTCCACGCGGGAGCCCCTGACTTGGACTGGCGGACATGATCGATTTCGTCTCTGGCCACCAAGATTTCGACGATGCCTCACGAGCCGCCTTCTGGACACTATTTGATAAGGAAGTGCTATAGATGTCAGTGCATGTAATTGGGATAAGACTCGCTAGACCATGTCACTGAAGACAGACGGCATCGCGGAGCAGAAAATATCGAGAAGAGAGCGGTATTCTGTAACAACTCTTTCATTCATTCCTTCATTCATGTCTGTGTTCATCTATGTTGCCGACATCCCTCAATTGCTCCATGTTCCCGCGAACCTCATCGGCGGGCCAACTAGTGGTCATTCGGAGCTTAACCCTCAGCCTGCATTCAGCATCGTGTCTGGCGCGAAGTTTCATGCCATTCCTTGGTTTTGAACTTGGTGTAGCTGAGCTCGAGCCGATGCTTCGATCCAGTTCGGCGTTCGACGATTCGCTCGTATCCGTTCCGGCAGCAACAGAGGCGGACTTTGGAGCAATCCCTGAATGCGTCCGTGTTGCGCAGGTGTCTGCGTGGTCCGCAGCACATGCTGGGCGGATCGTAAGGATGTGTTGCCTGCGCCTGGGTGTGTCCGTGGTCTGTACGCTATCGTAGACCGTGACCGTACGAAGCCTCCGCACAAAGCTGGCGGATCCCGCGCAGTCTTGCCGGTATGATGTATCGATAATTTCCGTTCCAATTCCTCCCTTCCCTTTCAAAACTCGTCCCCATCCCCACTCTCCTTCCTCTTCTTACTCTTTCTCTTCGGCTTTACCGCCTCCTCCGAATCGCTCCCCTTATCCTCCTTCTTCGCCTTGCTCGGCGCATCCGGTACTTTCCCCACAATCTCCTGCAAGAAATCCAGCTTCTCATCCGCAAACACCGCTCTCTTCAAATGCTGCGCCAGCACCCGTTTCTGTCCCTTTCCTGCTCCTCCACCACCGGCTCCGAGGGAATTTCCTCTTGCCTCGTGCGCCGCCGCGGAGATGAGTTTGATCATGAACAATTCCAGTGCGCGACTAACGACTGTGGGCGTCACCTGCGCGACTTTGCCAATGTCTTCGTCGGCTTGCATGATGCGTTTGATGCGGGCGACGGGGAAGGTGGTGCGGATTTGGCATCCGAGAGTAGGGTCGGACATGTCTTCTGGTTTGATGTCGGTGGGATGTGAGGTGAAATGTGTGCTGTTGCCGTTGGAGGGTTGTTGTTCTTGCTTCACTCTTCGAGCGCGTTTGGAGGGTGGTTGTTGGGGAGCGTCGGGCATGAAGTCATCGTCGTCCTGCTGTTCGGACTTGAAGCCGGGCATGCTGGTGGGTGGGATGTAGGTCGGTTGATGTTGTTGTTGGTCGTAGTATTGAGGAACAGATGTGGGTTGGTATCCGAAGCCGTGACCAGCAGCGGCGGTGGAGGGGATGTATGCTTGCGGGTCGTGCAGGTCGTGGGAGAAATTTGGAGCTGAAAGATCGGGGCTGATGGGTCGAGCTCCCGACAATGAACCGAGATCGGGACTGGTGGGTCGGTACGAGTCCATCTTGGGGGACGTGTTCGGTGACGACAGTCCCAGTGGATTGGGTGCCTCGAGCTTAAAGGAATTCGGTCGTGGTGCAGCCCGAAAAGGTACGACAACCAATGATCGGAAGTGGTATGTAAGGTATCGTTGCAATGCCGGGATCTCTTTTCCTGTGTCAATATTTTGTGTTGTCTGTTTCGAGAAGGTGGGGGTTTTGCGGCTGTCCTCAATGACGACGGGAAGGGGCAGGTTTGCCGATTGATACGAGGACAAGGCCAGCAATTCAGATTCAGTGAAGCGCGCGGCGGGGGAAGTCACGGGTATTTGAATGGCCAGCAAGATCCGCTCCTGCCGCGCTAGATCGATAATGGAATAGCGCCGAGTTGAAACGTCGTGACGAAACATCGGAGTTGAAATGTCATCCACGGTATGCTCATATCAATGGTATGCATTTCTTACCAGCAAAGGATTCTGATTGTCTGCTTACTGCAAGGTTTCCATGCCTCAGATCTTCAGCATTGACAGAGATGAGAGACAGAGAGGCCGGCCGTACTTCCGTCTAGCTTGATAGCAGTTCTGTTCTCCAGATCTTCAGCGAATGCATGAGCTCATCCAGACCACCATGCCCATCTTATCAAAACACAGCCTACTCCATCTTCTCCTCAGCCTACGAACTCCTCATCCCCATCGGCTCAAACGGAAAACAAGCCGCCGTAATCGCCATGACAATATACAACGCCGCGCATAAGAAAATCGGCACCGACGTCGCCGTGTCCGCGTACGTGGCGATGACGGCCGACATGATGCCCATGATGCGGTTGAGCCCGATCGAGATGCCGTTGCCCGTGCCGCGGTGTGCGGACGGGAGGACTTCGGGCGTGTAGGCGTAGAGCGTGCCGTAGTAGATGTTCTGTGGTGAGGGAGAAGAGGGGTGGGTTAGTCGGTGATTGGATTGGAAAGGGGCGGAGGGGGAAGGCGAGAGATTGGCCTGGAAAGTGTGAGGTGACGGTTCGTGGGATGAAGGAGTCCAATGGATGTCGGAACGGCGGGTGAGAGTCCAGAGCTCCAGGACTGAGAGACATCTGGCTGGTCTGTCGCGTTGGGAGGAATTTCCTGGCTGAATTTTCATGTTGGGGTTAAGATCGAGCTATGGCGCCTTGGTCTTCTTCCCGACTGCATGGCGTTGGGTTGCCATGGTGTCGGTCTACAGTCTACAGCATCTCAAGAGGTGGGATTTTGGTGCTTTGGCAACGATGGCCGGTGGACAGAGAAGGAGAGTCTCAATCATTCTCGAGTGGCGCGCTGGACAGAGTCCGCATTGGGCGGTCGCATATGGCGGGCGGAGGTCGTGGTGGTCGCATTGGCTGGTTGCATCGGGCAGTCGCATTGACTGTCCGCGTAGGGTATCCGAATAGATCCAAACGAGTGACGGTGATATTCAAACCGGTCGAGCAGTCCAGTGGAGTACCGTCTTATAGAGTACATCGGGTAAAGCCGGAAAGTTGGGACACGTGCTGGATTTTGCTATGCAATACGGGAGAACGAAAGGAGAGACAGGACTTACCAAGCAAAAGTTCACAGCACACGAGAACCCCAGATTCTGGGCATTAGTCCGGATCTGGGTGTAAGCGAAGAAGAAGACCATGGTGAGGAGGGCACCGATGATCTAAAAACACAACCAGTCAGCGATGGAACCTTCGCGATGTGCTGTGCAATATCTCACCATCGTTCCTCGTCGTCCCCAGAACCACTTGCCACGACACATGAATCCCGCAAGAATAGGACTGGGGATACCACAGAGGTTGATTAGGGCGTAGTTCCTCCAGCGAATGTCCGGGTCAGTGACGCCGACCTGTGCACCGCGGGTTTGGAGGTAAATCGGCAGGAAGACGTTGTAGAGCGGGTAGGCGAGACCTGTTACGTATTAGCACTTCCAAACGAATCATGGGATGTGACGACGATACCAATCAACAACCAACTCCACCAGATCAGCGAAGTGCTCAACGCCATCTTCTTCGTGGCAAACAGTCCCTTCAAATGCATCCCCACCTCGCCAAATGAAAACTTCGAATCGGCATGAGCTGACGGCGCCGTCTCACCACACGCCTGCATCATTTCCAAAGTAAGACCGCAGGGTCGATTGTACTTCTTCGCAATGTACTGCATCGTGTCAACGACTTCCGCGTCGCGCCCCTCACCGACCAGAAACTTCGGCGTCTCACGGAGACGAATGACCGTGACTCGGAGGATGGACAGGACAAACACCAATGCACCGCTGGTGAACCACATATATCGCCAACCCGCGTTGTTGTCCCAATTGCAGTCCACGCCGGTGGTCGCTGGATCGCCAGGACAAGAGTAATTAGGCATGAACGCCCAGGCCAGCAGTCCAGCAATGAGTTGACCAATGCCCCACCACGCCGCCATGAGAGTGAGCAGCCAGGCGTCTTTCGAAGGGAGGTACTCCAAAAACACAGCCGTGTCGAGCACGAGATTTCCACCCGCTCCAAACGCTGCCAGACAGACGAAGAGACCCAGGACAATCCAGTTCGGCGACGCACCAGCCACGATGCAGAAGATGGAAGATAACAGCAGGGACACATTAAATGCATACTTCCTTCCAATGACATCGGCAGAAAGTCCCCAAAACAGCGCACCCACTAGCATCCCCACATACACCGCAATCGTCATGCCATTCGCAAACCCGGGGTTGAATTCATAGGCCGCGTTCTGCGCGATGATGGACTGGATCAAGAGGATCAGACTGTCAACCGCGTACCCGAATCCGTTGAGGCAGAAGAGTTTCCACTGGTAGCCCGTCATGCCGATTTCGTCAATGGCATTGTTGATGAGGTTCATTTTCGCGTCGAGAACCGGGTCGAGGGATTCGAGGCTGAGGAGGTCGCGTTTGTGGATGGAGTGGGAGTGGGTATCGCTGGCGGCATCGTAGGTGGGGAGATGGAGGTCATCTTGAGGGGAGGATTTGTCGGTGAAAGCGGAAAGGTCCTTGCTTTTGGGGTCGAGAGCAGCCATTTTGAAGCTGGCTCGGGAGAGGAGGTGTTCGCTTTCCAGGGTGGAGGAGTTGATCAGTCGTGGTGTGGTAGAAGGGCGTCAGGTAGACAAAAGGAGTGAGGAAAGAGTATAGAAGAATTCAGGGTCGCGTGCGAGAAAGACGTCGATCTTGTACCTCCGACAGTATGCAAGGCATTCTGCCAATCCGAGCTAACTGAAGACATCCCGAATTGTGCAGATCGCTAGAAGATACGACCCAGTGAAGGATGCGGTTGTGAGAGGTGAGATGAGGGTTTGGGTTGTTGTCTAGGGCGGAGCCAAGGCTCGCTACCGCGGCAAATTCGATCTAGCATGTGTTAGCGCCATGTCGGCTGCGAGCACGTGGGTACGACAGAGGCTTTCCAAGCATTTCGGTTTGTTCGTTGCGAGCGGCAGTCTTGGGATCTTGGAAATGCTCATCGTGGTCGCGTGTGTGAGTAATTGCACAACATTCTGTTACTGCGTGGCAACAGGCGTAAGGTGTCTTCTCGGTGGGGTGCGAGGGCTCATGTTCAGGGTACAACCTAAGGTATACAGTACATTCCCGCGATCAGGCCACCTGCCACCTGTAGCCAACGTTGCGGCTGACGGCAAGTTCTCAGAGAGCTTCGCCAAAGACCATATCGTTAAATCAGCAGGACGGTTCTGTGGTAAGTATTGGTAGAGAGCGATTTGGCACACTTTTTGTAGAAGGTCCAGCCACTTGTCGACTACTGGTTCAGTGTTCGTTGCGATCAACAGAGCACAACAGAGCGATGGCCATCCTGCTCATGATGTGCTACCGAGCTGTTTCGCGCCCAGCTTCATCTTGCTCATAGTCTCGGTAGACTCCTCCTTGAATTCGTCCAACCACCGACTCTGCGGCTTGCGCTCGTACACGACATCACCCATAGTCCACATCATGCGCTTGCGGTCCGTCTCCCAGTCGACGTCATTGTCCGGGCAGATGGCGTAGAACTTGTCCTCACCCATCTTCTTGTAGAGAAAGTCGGCGACCTGGTCGGCTGACCAGGCGCCATCTGGCTTCTCCTTCATGTTTCCGCCACCGGTCAAGCCAGTGAATGTCCAGCCCGGAACCAAAAGGTGAACGGATGTGGAAGGGCTGGACTTGGCGAGATCGAAGTGAAGGTGCTCTGCCGTCGTCTTGACTGCGCTCTTGGTAGCATTGTAAGCCGCGTTACCAGGAGGATTGGTGATGCTGTTGAAAGAAGACTCTCATTCCTCACCTCGATAAAGGACCTTTAACCGTTCTGCAAACGGCATCCTCTACAAAGAGGATAAAGGGCCCGTTCTGCAAACGGAAAGAGAGGTAGAAGGTTACTTAGTCGAGTTGCTCGCTTATCGAGCAACTCTCTTCTGTATCTGTATCAACACACACATTACAGTTCAAGAGATGCCCTGCTTGGACCCCGTGATGACAATAGCCTTCTGCTCGCCCTTGTTGCCGTCAAAGTGCGGGTAGAATGTGTTGATGCCATTGACGACACCAAAGTAGTTGACAGCGAAGATCTTCTGGAAGTACGAGCTGTCGGTCCAGTCGCCCTTCAAGCCAATGCCGGCATTGAGGTGGAGGAAGTCGAGCTTGCGGCCATCCTTCTCGACGCTGGACTTCAAGCTGGACCAGTCGGAGAGGGAGGACACATCCAAGGAATGGCTTTCGACTGTTCCGGAGGTGGAGATTGCTGACTTGGCCTCTTCGAGCTTGGAGGTGTTGTTATCGACCAGGATCAGATTCATGCTCTTAGCTGCGCACAGTTTGGCCACGGCGAGACCGACGCCGGAAGCAGCTCCGGTGATGAGAGCAGTGGCTCCTTGTCGGAAGACTGCTGTGGGAGGTGCCATTTCTGATGATAGTTCTTGTGTTTCTGCTATTGTGAGGAGGAAAAGAAGTGATGTATGACTTACAGAAGAATCGTGAACCGTGTTGCCGTTGACTGACTTCACCTCCATGACGTTGCATGCTGATCGTCGGCGATTGAAATAGCTATCTCCGTTGGAGACCACAATCCCTTCGCATCGCCCTGTTGTTTCCACATGACAACGAAACACGGCCTGCAAATGATAAGGTATGCAGTCAATGCTATTATATGCGGATGTTGACTGGATGGGACGGGATGCACGACGAGAATGATGGAGTCGTGCAGAATGGAGAGAGAACAATCCTTGAAATATGTTACTATAGCAACCCTAGGAATCAACAATCATGCGCGTGAAGCAAGCCAGGGCACCACTGTCGAACTACTTCAAACTAGTGGCCCATCCGCCGACTACTTCCTCTTTCCAGTAGTCCAGCCTGGCTCTACTCTTCCTCGTCCTCAGCACCCACCATGGACACCAAGTCGCCAGCCAGCCACCGGCGCAATGCCTCGTCCAGATCAGGCATCTTACGCTCATTGGTCTCCTCCAAGTCAAGGCAGATCTCCCCAGAATCCAGCCTGACTTCAGCGCACAGTCACACCAGGACCGTTCCACTTCGACCCGCGGACGACTCACAAGGAGCAAGCACAAGAGGCGTGCTGGGAGAGCGGCAAAACAATGTTCAGTCACCGCCATCTTCTCCGTCCAAATCCTCGCGGAAAGGCGACAAGTCACCCTCGAAGATCAAGACTGTGAAAGATGGTCTCAAGACGTCCAAATCATCCTCGAACCTGGCAGCTGTGTTTGCCCGACTAAATCGCTCAAGCAAGGATCTCTCCACCACAGCCACTATGGGTAAGGACAAAGAGAACAAAAGTCCTCCGAATTCGAGCGACGGGCAGGTTCCGACCCCGATATGGGCACAATTCGCTAGTCCTAACTCGCGCCCAGAGAGCTCTGACAGCAAGTCCTCTCGCAGCGTCCGGGATGAAATCGCGAGATACACACCACAGGAGTACTCTCCGAGCAAACAGCGCAACTTCAACGGCACAATCGAGCAACCAACTCTTCGACCAACATTGGGCAAAGCTCGACCACGGAGTGGCTATTTCAGCTCCGAGGCTATCGTTGGGGCGTTTGGGAGGAGAGCCAGTGGTGAGAGACCCAGCACGGACGTGAGGAGATCGGAGGATTCGGGACGGAGGACCGTTCAAGAGCAAGGTGATGGCAGGGCTTCGGTGGAGAAGTCGAGATTCCTTAGGCGAAACGTCGAGGACCGCAAAACAAGTGGAAGTAGTGCGGAGGACCCGGCCAAAGCGAAGCTGAGCATCGCAAAAAGAGGTGGTCGAGTGATGGCCGCTGTTGCCGCTTTCCAAGGGAAGACAAACGAGGACAAGTCTCAGAGTGAGAAGAAAGAGGCACCTCTCAACCCCAAGACTGTAGAAGAGGCATTCGAGAATGTACTGGTCTCGCGGAACATCCCAGAACCGATGCGGCAGAAAATGCGAACATTGACGCTCCGCGTCAAAGCAGACTTCGTTCGACAGGATCAGGAAGCGGCAAAGACGGCGAGGAGTACTCCGGTCGGCACTCTCAATGGCGATACGACCAAGCTGAAAAGCAATACGGCTGTCGTTGAGGAGGCTGTGGACATCAAGGAGCACGAAGAAGACGACAGCAAGTCGACGAAGCGATCTCGACCTCGAAGCAGAACTTTCACATTCTCAAGAGGCGATCGTAAGGACAAGAGTGAAGGCTCGCCGACCAAGAAGCCAAGATCGCAAAGTAAAGGTCGCCCGACTTCGATTCATATTCCGAAGGAAGGCTCCCACAATCCTCAATCAACGCCTACCACTCCGATCAGCGGATCGTTTGGTCGCAAAGCTGCTCCACCTACGAATCCCGCAGACTACATCACGTACCTTCGGAAGCATCAAGACCCGACGAAAGTTGAAGTTGGCCGTCTCCACAAGCTGCGTATCCTGCTGCGTAACGAAACTGTGGCGTGGGTTGATAGCTTCATCTCTCAACGCGGTATGTCGGAGATCATCGGACTGCTGAACAGAACCATGGCGATTGAGTGGCGAGAGGAGCATGAGGATCAGCTCTTACATGAAACCTTGCTGTGCTTGAAGGGACTGTGCACGACTGAGCGTGCAATGGCAGAGCTTGATCAGGTCGCCGATGAATTGTTCCCAGCTCTGTTGGCAATGCTGTTTGATGATGAGAAGAAAGGACCCGCCGAGTACTCTACCCGCACCATCATCATCAACATTCTCTGTCAGTATCTTCCGACGATCATGATCACGGCACCCGCTAACATGTTCTAGTCACATTCCTCTCAACTGCGACAGACTACTCTGTCACCGCCCTCGAACACCGCTCTCGCCGCATCCTCGCCTACCTGAGCGCTCGTCCAGCTCCGGAATCCGACCTGCCAGTCGCCTTCGTCCTCACAATGCACACTCCTCGACCGTACAAGAACTGGTCGCGAGAAGTCAGCAACGTCACCAAAGAAGTCTTCTGGATCTTCCTTCACCACCTCAACGTCGTACCACTTCCCAGGCCAACCACCTCAGACCCTTTCGAATCTCCCTCTGACCGTACTGACATCCTCGCGGCGACCTACACCCAACGTCACTTCCCCGGCGCCCGCCCTCCCGTGCCTGCAGCACCCTACATCGGCGGCGTAGAATGGGACGCAACGACCTACATGACAGCCCATCTCGACCTCCTTAACGGCCTCCTCGCCTCTCTGCCCACTTCCACCGCTCGCAACGATCTCCGTCGTGAGCTACAAGCCAGCGGTTTCGAGAAAGTCTGCGGCGCGGTTCTACGGACGTGTAAAGAGAAATTCTACTCTGGCGTGCACGATGGATTGAGAGCTTGGGTCGCCGCTGCGAGTGAGGATGATTGGGATACAAGATTTGTGAGGGAGGGGCCGACGGATGACGAGGTTGCTGAACAGGCAATAAGAGCTAGGAGCTCGAGTCCGAAGAAGAAGAAGGGTGATGAGGCGCCGAAGCTGGAGGAGGTGAAGACACAGTCGCCAAGACTGGAGTTGGATCTCGGTGGTAGGAGGGACGGAGGTGATGATGATGGATGGCTTGGATGAGAGACGACTAATCTGTTGGATGAATCACGATGATGAACGGCTGGCGATGAACGGAATGACGAACACTGCTCGGATTTCTGCTACTATTTTGGATTACATCCTTTTCGCAACCACTGGGATCCTAGTGGTCATGGTTCTGGGTTTTCTTTCGGCAGGCGTTGGTTGATTATTGGCACGGGCAGTATCAACAGGCTGGCCATAAACAGTGCGCAACACGACAATTGAGCAACGACAATTCTCCGATCGCAATTGAACGATATATATGCAGCAGCATGAATACACGACTATCTCCTTACTCTTATTGTTCACCTTGACCTTTGGAGTGGTCTCCCGTCGAAGTCTTGGACCGCATCACCCTGGCTTTCTCTCAGTGAGGTTTTGACCCTTTTAGGAAGGAGGGAGTGGGATAGAGTTTGGCAAGACGGCGCTAGCTGCGTTTTCCCAGTTTACTGCAACCACTGCTTCGAAGTGGTTGACTGACAAGGGTTTGTCCTGGATCCATTGTTGATATCCAAGTTTGATGATCAACATACGTCTTACTGCATGCGTACATTGCGTTCGACGTCATGGCTATGACGTATCATGAGGCAGTGTTGTCGCCTTGCAGGATCCTTCAAAGGAAATATATCCTCACTCGAGCTCAACACACACTCGCAGTAACAAGATCGAACTCTAACCCGCAAATTGTAGGTCTCAACTACACCAAATCCTTATGCACGCTGACTTGAGTTGCAGATCAAACCAACCCACCACAACCATGCCAGTCGGAGAGCAAAACAACAACGGCGCTCAAGGAGCCGCCAAAGCCGTCACTTCCACTGTACACTCCATCCATCTCCATTGTCTTTTACAGCATACTGATTTCCTCTTAGCTCGGAAACCTGACCGGAGGCCTCACCAAAGCCGCCGGCGGCGTAGTTGGAGCTGCTGGTCGCGGAGTTGGGGAGACGATCAACTGTAAGAGTTTGTTCGGAATATGAGATGGTGACTGTGATACTGATTGGGTTTGTGTAGCTACGACGGGTACGAAGGCTGTGGGTGATGGACTTCAGTCTGTGACTGGTGGGCTTGAGGATGGAGCGAAGTCTGTTGGAAAGGGAGCGGAGAATGCTGGACAGTGAGTATGCAACGACGTGGTGCACAGGGGGATGAAGCTGATGATCGGTCTTAGATGGAAGACTTCTTAGTTGTGTGTCTCGTTCTATCATGCTTGAGAAGCGGTCTTTCAGAAGCATCTGCTTTTATGTGAAATCACTTGATCACTTTGCTAGACTTCTCGCGTCGTCCATCTCCCACGCCACCAGGAGGAGATCTTGTGCCAATTGAAGCTCGAGATCATATAGCGTGCCGTTTGCTTGGTGGATGCTTCAAGTAAAAGCATATTCTTTGCGGTGTTCTTCGAGGTTGATCGCTGGCAGCAGGCGCTGAGGATACTTCACGTCGCGGATGGTGATCTTGCTCTCGAGCTTATCAAGCTCGGCCTCGAACGGCTTGCTGTAACGGCCATGACCCCAAACAAACTGCGTGACGAGTCGACCAGACTTCAGTCTGAGAGTGTGCTTGTCCTTGATCGCCTCCCAACTCTCCATTTTGCCGTACACTTCCTCGGGCTTGGTTGCAGTATCGCCGACGAGAAGTATGGTGTCGCGAACTTTATCCGCTAGATCGTATGGCTCGATCTCTTTGCTGCGGCGAGAGTAGTAGACAACTCGCTTCCAGTCTTCAGTCGGATAGACAAGGCGTTTTCGGGAGATGTCTTTGAGAAGCTTGTTTGGCAGCTCTAGGCGGACGAGACAGACGCCAGCCGGCGCGACTGCTTTCTTAGCATAGTTTGCGTAGTGCTGTGCTGCTTCCAAGTCGGGCGTCCAGTACTGTGCTCCCTTCTTCGCCGCAAAATCTGTTGCGGGCCTGCTTCCCACGTTGGCGAGGCTGAAAGTCCCAGTGCGCAGCGGTCCAGCCCACATATGTTCAGCTCTAACACGCAGCACGCCTTTCCAAAGTGGGATGTGATTGAGCTTAAGAAGCTCGCCTGACTCGTTCATCGGCTTGCTGTTTTCGTACGACCAGAGTATTTTCTCCACATCAGCATCTTTGTCGAGCTCAATTTCCGTCAAGGCATGCACGCGGATTGCATTGCGATTGCCAGGTGCTGAGACATCTATGCCACCTTTACCTCGCAGATCGCTTCTCTTGTGTACCTCCAGGAGCCACTCCCATTTCGCCTCAATCACATCGTTGACCCACGATGCTGGAGACTGTGTCAGGCGGATGTCATCAAAAGCTTCTCCTCGGTCCGCGAGGCCACTGACGAGTGTTTCGTTGATGCCAATCTTGCGGAGATAGGTGCGCCATTCCTCCTCGCTTTCTCCTTCGACGCTACCTTCTAGTTCGACACAGTTATAGAATGAGTCGCAGGTGAAGCGACAGAAATCTCCATTGTAGTACGTCTGATTTATTGCGATCCATTTAGCCCAGAATTGGTGAGCGCGTGCATCGTTGAGACCGAAGAATGTGAGCGTAGCTTCGGACTCAAGTTCGACAGGCACAGAGGCGTGATCATCCGGATCTGTGATATCGGTACCAGGACTGGATGTGTTGCTGAAGTTGAAGCTGGCGAGATCACCGGGGGCTGTGGTGGACTTGGAGCTGTTTGAATTCTCGCTCGAATGATTTTGCAGGCGACGTTGACTTGCGCGAATGGTGCCCGCGGCTGGTGTCGATGGGATGAGCGGGTCGTTGCCGCTGAATGTTCGCCGTGACTTCGACATCGTAGCTGCTTGGTGAGAAATGTAAAGAGTGTGCCCAAGTGAAGTGTGAAATTGTTGTGGTGTTGGTGAGAAATGTAAAGAGTGTGCCCAGGTGAAGTGTGAAGATGTTGTGGTGCTGTGCGACTAGAGAAATTCTAAGTGTCAGCAGTCGAGAAAATATGGCAGCTCGGGCTGTCAACAAAACTATACCTAGATGACTCAGAATGTACAGTCCCGTGACACCGCGAGGGAGCATCACCTTCCATGGTATTCTCGTAGACCCGGTTCATCACGGAGCCGTTCGGAACTTCCCATTTCTGGGCAATGCGACCGAGCAATGCATCAATGCACATGTTCATCAACAGCGGAATGTCCCTGCGATCCGCAAGCACCCACAGCCTGGAGAGCATACTATCCCATCCGTTCTCAGCCAGAGCTTCGAGTTCGATCTCGCCGCTGTACAGCCAGTGGACAAGGCGCTGGAAGAGTCCGACCTCTTCTTCTGGTAGCATTATTTTGCCGGTCTTCCCCTCCTTGAAGTCACCGTTCAGGGCCTTGTCGAAATATCCGGAATAGTGACAGACGATCCCCTTGTGCACCTTGAATGTCTTCTTGCTCTTGCCGATGCCAACGGTAATTTCCACGATTTCATCGTACATCTCCCTGTTATCAATGTCAGCGTGTGTTGGAAGTCATGCTGAGTCGTGAAGATACTGACGAAGTCGGACCTTTGCCACGGACCGAAGGCGGTGCCATGGGTATGAGATGCCAGTAGCCAGCAACGACGTTTTGAGCTTCACGGGAGTCGTGGAGAAATGATGTTGTGAATGGCAGTGTAGGTAATCGAATTCTGATGTGTTCAGTTGTCGCAGTCTTCACATGGTGAGGCGTTGATTGTGACGAAGCTGAAGAGTGTGGTGAAGTGGTGAAGTGATGAAGCGATCCTGCTCTTGCGCGGCCACGACTGACAGTTCGGCAGTGCACGCACGTGAAATGTCTCACGAAAGAGAAGACCAACTTCCTAAACGACAGGAGAGGGACATAGCGAGTGAAACAACAGGAGAGAATTGCTGACTTACGGAGCTGATCAGAATCAGAGATGCCATACTCGCCCACGGCCCTCCTCGTGGGCTCGTTCCAGACATATCATCCTGCTGTCCCCTGTCTCGCCATCACCGCCACTACAACGTCGTCTGGCCCGATGCTATGCAGTACTTTCACTCTTCTCGGTAACGTAATAGTCCTTCGCTTTGAAACTACCAAGGGCCACCGTAGCGGTCATGACCGACCCATCTGTCCAAACAGCCTCCGCCAAATCGAGAAGCGCATCCTTTGGCCACTCCTTTGCACTTGGAAGGATCTTCCGTCCAGCAACCTTCTTCACAAGATCAATCAGCACCCGACGTAGCGGTGAGCCAGGCATCGTGTTGGAATAGATGTAGTCGACCGAATTCGATGGCGCAGACCGCGTCGTCGCTGCCCGACGAATCAGCAATGCCATCGCCGCATTTTGTAGAAGCGGAACGCTGCGCGCATCGCCGAAAACCCAGAGCTTGCAGAGCGTTGTGTAGTCGAGTCCTTCCCCAGGGGGCGGTATGCAGCCTCTGTATAGCCAGTAGACGAAGATGGTGAAGATTCCGGGGTCTTCTGCCGCAAGGTCGATGCGCTTTGTCGTGGCTTCGATGAACTTCCCATTCAGCGCACCTGTGAAGTATCCCGAGTAGTGGCAAAGGACATTTTTGTGGACGCGGAAAGTGCTGCGATTGTTCTTCGGGCCGACATCAATTTGAACGAGGTCGCCAGTGAAGGAGTCCCTGAGCGCAAATATTCAGCCAAGTTGCTGTCTGCTGTCGAGCGAGGCCTACTTACCTGGGCGGGCGAGACGTTTCTTCGAACAAGCTTGCCATTGCGAGGGACCGAAGTTAACACCGGAGTCGCGGTCGAGAAGTGTCCGTTTGACAGGACGTTTTAGTCGGGGTGGTTTCGAGCAGAAAAGAACGGGGAGCCTCAGACCCGTGAGAAGAGACAAACTCGCGACTTGGCACCGATTCACGAGCGGCCTGGGCGTCGCGCGCAACGCATCGAATGTGAATCCCGCGCACGTGAAGTGACCTCAAGTATCAGATGTCAGCTGTTTCAACAGGAATACGAACCACTACTCTCTCCGGTAAACCCCGATCCCCCATGCAACCCTCAACAACCCCAACCCAACCGCCATCCCAATACTATCCTTGATGACATTGAGCTTACTCCCTAACACCTCCTTCCATCCAATCGGCACCTCAACCATAGGAATATCCGCACTCTCCGCCAACATGAGCATTTCCACATCGAAGATCCAGCCTTCGGAGTGCATGTAAGGAACGATGTAAGGTAATGAAGGCCGTGAGAAGAGCTTGAAGCCGCACTGCGTGTCCTTGATCTTCGCGACACGGGGAGTCGTGAGCAGCCAGATCCCGAGATGGAATGCTCGCATGAGGAGGTTTCGCAGGGCGGAGCGCTGAACATGGGGAAGATTAGCATCACGAACGGCGGGGACAAATGGACTGGGACCCACTTGTACTACAGCCTCGGTGCCAACCATATGAGCTCGGGAACCTACGCCCACTGCTCGACCCTCTTTGTCCTTTGCTTTCTCGCACGCCTCGACAAGACTCCCGAGATCTGTGAATCTACTCGCTCCATCTGCGTCGGCGAAGACGACGTACTTTCCTCTCGCATGCCTCATACCATGTGTGACAGCGCCTCCTTTGCCTCTATTCACCTCCAATTGCACAACTCTGATTGTCCCAGGCAATATCCTTGTAGGCTTCTCGGAACCGGGAGTATTCCATGGACCTTGGGGAGTAGGCGGAGGTTTGCCCAATTGATGTGTCCGAGCGAAGTTCAAAGCCACCTCAACAGTCTTGTCCTTCGAACCGTCGCTCACAAGGATGATTTCCCATCCTTTCCTAGCATGTCCTTGTTTTCCATTGGCATGGCCGTTGCTACTGCTCTTGCTCGCCATCGCATGGTCTCCGTATTGCTCCTCCAAGTACTCCACTGCCTCCTCCAACATCCCACTCAATCGATCTTGCTCGTTGTATGCCGGAATAACCAGAGACATGAAGATCTCAGCATCGTCAATTTGAAACGACTCTTCCCGTGAGATCTCCTTGCTCTTTGCCAATTCCTTCAGGGCGACATTGCTGTCGTACCAGCATGGCAGTAGTCGCGGGCTTGATGTCTGGCCATCCTCGTTCACAGTAATGTATCGTTTCTCGGATTGTCGGGGCGGTCGTGGGATCGGAGCGAATAGGGATAGGAGAACGTAAAGCTGGTGGAGGTGCGGTCAGCATTGGAACATTTTATTGCAATCGAAGTTGCGATTGATGGCCTGCTCTCGACGAGGTAGCTTACCACGACCAACCCCCCAATCAAACCACCGACTCCCAATACCAGCAGGAAGTATACAGGTGATGTTGTGGCTTGATCTAGAGCTTCCCACACCTCCTTCGGGACAGAGTCAGCATTGTCCATATCAGGCGATGCTTGACTGGCACCGCGTCCCGCTGTGTTCAAGGCGTTCTCCGGCGGCAGAGATATCCAGACGACCTCTCCATTGAATCGCTGTCTGTTGTACCGCGCGTCGTGACTCGGGAATTAATTTCTCTGGCTTGTGAAGATGCAGGGTGACGGGATTGTCTTGGAGCTTCCAATGACGGGAATTGACAGCTTTACTTTGGGCCATGCGTATATTGTATACTGTTGTGCGTAGAGCTCGATTGAGCGACTGAGATATTTTGGGGCCTTCCTTTGCGCGCGAGGCATATGTCCTTTGCTTCTATCATTTCCTTTGAAGCAACATCGACCAGCAGAATCCATGCAGCGAAGCATGCCATTGTGCGAGGAGAAAGTTGCGTTGCATGAGAGTTCTTTCCATTCGGCCTGATCTGATGCCTGCTGTTCAGAGCAAAAGTCTTTGCCCGTTTAGGAGAATCTAACAGCTTCTACGCAACCCAACTTTCCTCCTTGCACAGCGGGAATTGTGCATACAAGAGCGATACTCGGAACAACCGAACGAATGAGAGCATCATGTCGGTACTCGATCGGGTTGTAAATGGCGCAACTCGACATGGCCCGGGAACTGTTGCCTGCTGTATCCTTGAGGACCTCTGTATCTGTCGCCTCCTTTCTGTCGCCATGCTGCGGCATGCTAAAGATATAGGTCTGGCCTTCAGGTCTTCTGCAACCAGAACTACGATCTGCTTCCTTCGACAATGTACCTATCGACAGAAGCATTGCCTGTCCCGGCAAAGGATCGTTTCACGCCTCCCTCCATTCGACAGCACACAGTCATGCATAAGGTATCCTCGCCCTGTTCTCCCTCTTCCTTACGTCCGCTTGGCATGCGGCTTCACCTGCATCTGCAGAAAAGAAGACGGCTCAGCGAGTCGCTACGCTGCCGTTCACAACGGCTTGCCCTTCTTCAACCAAGTGGACTGCAACGAATACTGCTACAAGCACACCTGCGCTGGAAGCGACGCGAAGGGTCAACCATGTCGCCTCCACAAGAGAACTTGTGATGCCGGTTTTACTGCTGGAGAAGGATTCTCCGTGACTGTAGATGGCAGTTTTTACATAAAACGAACAAATGCCTGGAAAGATTACAGCTGCCCGAACGACTCTCAAACATACGTCTGTTGAGACTCCTCGTGATGCTGACGGACACAGCACTCTTGGTCCAGCTTAGGCCATCCGGTGACGACGAGATGGTAGCATGGCCTTGCGCAGAGAACAGCGCTCTCGAGCTGCGCTGTTTACGGTTGAAGCTGGTGGTGGCATTGGATGCGTGGAGCGCGGGAGGAAGGAGTGAATCGAGCGTGAAGGGCTCGGAGTCGATCGGTATGCAGCCGATGTGGTATGTAATCAGGAAAACTTCGCTTGATCACTTCCATCCGCTTTGACCTCACACCATCGTCGTGTGAAGACGAGAATGCAGTGCGATTCGTAGTCAGAAAAACCAATGGACATGGCAAGCATACCGCAGCAGCAGTGAAAGTCTTTGTGCCCTGATACCCTGACACGGAAGCATACAAGTGTATACACAACAGCCGCGAGCGTAAAGTTACATCTAGTCCGCGCTTGCTAATCCAACCAAAGCCAAAACTGCCCACGAGTCATTGCCTCCACACTCCATGCACAATCCAACCAGAACCAAGCTGCCGTCGCAACTGATCATCCACTCACCTCGCGTTCCAGCTCGAGCTGAAAGACCGCGCGGCCACGCGAGCGCGATAACCAGGTGACGTGCTCATGACAATCCTCGAAGTCCCTCCCATGCTCGCCACCTGTTGTCCAACATCCCGCTGTCCAGTCTGGCAATGAGCATATTGACTGCCGGCCTGACCTCCGCGTCTTCTTGAAAGGGATGCCCGAGACTCAAACTCAAACATCGAAGTAGGTACCATACGGAGGTATGCCTTCGGGAACGAGGTCCAGATGCGATACAACGTGTCATCTGAGTATTGGTAAGGTACATAAACCACCACACCAGCCGTCTGCATGCACGCATTGATGACTGGCAGGTAACCGCTGCAGCTGATCGTACCATCCGAAGATTGTGGCTTCCAAGTTCGCGAGGGGAGTGGTTGGTCTCAGGAGATGGGCCATGTGGTACAGATGTAGCTGTTAGTGGGGTCCAAAGTCAACGTTGAAGCTATTGGGGGTGGCTGAATGGATCGATGGTTTTCCGAGGACTGTACGAGTTCTGCTCCTGCTCGATGCTCGCGTCTTCTCGCGTTTCATTCGTGTGCGATGTTTCAATCGCAATGGTCTGTCTCCTGAGCGTGTCGGATTTCCCTCGGTTGCAGAATGGAGAGGCAGACGCCACCCGAGCTCAGCGTCGATGCCCAAAGGAATACACTCTGGCTCGTTGGAGCTCCGATGGCAACGAACGAATGCGAGAACGAGTCAATCGACCGGTCTCGAGGCCGGAAAGGTGTCTCTCAATGGCGACATCAAATGTGGCAAGTTGTGTGCCGGGATGTTCGAGGCTACTAGGTAGTCTGGATGTGCAATACATTTCCAGATGGACTCAGGTACAGATGCGCCGAACGGTTCTTGATATCGATGTCAAGGTCGGTGGTAGGCGAAGCGTCGTGAGCACATCCTCAGCTGTCCAGTGTAGAGCGCAGTCGTGGCCAAATTCAGATGCCTCCACCAAGCCTCACAAAACCATGCTTCATCCTTCCTTTCAGCAAACAGCAAAGCTCCTCCGGATCCAGATCATGAACTCCTCCTCCCACTTATCCACTTGCTCCACTGCCACTACTCGTCGACGTAGAAGAGGCCGGTGTTGAAACCGTCGAGGGATCCTGCATCAGCATCGGAGCCGGCGGCGGTCTCCACCAGTGTCCATCTCGAAAGTTGACAATGCCACGGAGATATTCATGGACGGCGGTTTCCCTTTCAAACGCAATCCAATACCATTCTTCCGCGATTGCCCATTGTTCCTGTGGCGAAAACCCTTTCTGCTGGAGTTGTGGATAGAATTGTCGTTCGGAGACTGGATAGACGTAGCCTCCTAGGTAGCTGAGTATACAGGGGAAGCAGAGGCAGAGGCCTTCGCCTTCTTCTTCCGTGGTTTCCTGGTCGGTCATGGTCTCTTGATCGGCCAGGGACATATTGATGTTGGCTGGTGGTCGGTACGCCGTCCGTGTATGGTATGGAGAAGACCAGCATCGATAGAGCGCATTTGCAATTCCACAACAGGATGGAGGAGAAAGTGCTGAAACAGTTTGTAGAGGAGAAACAGAAAACCACGAGAGCTGGCGTGCATGATGTATACTTGAGAGTCGGGAAGGAAGAAAAGCGTCACCCAACCCTGTAAGGGTGCGTCGGCGTGTGCATTGCATCTTAGCTGCATGGCCTGACTAGACCCAGTGCGGTGGCATGGACAGCGAGGGGTGAAGAAGGCCAGTAACAAATCAGAGACGTCGTCTGCTTGCCGACGGGCTCGCCAGTTGAGAGGCAGGATGTTTTGCCGATCTCAGAGGAGAGCCGACCAAGACCGACCTAGTCTGGAGTTCCCGGGAGCTCGTTCCGTGCGATCAAGCGTGCGCGTGGTGGTCAGCGTGCGGCACCTCAAACTTAATTGATAGCCTTGCGATGGCGTATATGCCATCTGGAATCTCCACGCCGCACGTCTTGTTTGGTCGGCCATGATGCGGTACACGTCTCCCTTGTTCAATGCCGTATGTCCCGATAGGTTGCTCTTACTCCCTCACCCTGGGCGGCCGCCGGCCAAAGATCTCCGACGCTGCAAGCACGTCAACCACAAGCATCTCGCTCCATCGCCTGCAACTCAGCCCTAGGGGAAGTCGCTCCCCGAAGGCACATCGAGCACCGCAGTGCAGTCGGCCCACTCGCCGCTGGGCTGCACTGAAGCGAGATGCTCGTCGCAGTCTCGCTGCAGATGTAGTTGGACGTGGCCAATAGGAGGCGTAAAGTGGCTGCAGCAAATGCTTGCTCGGGGATGGCGGGCCTGACGGGGCAAAAGGCTTCACGCTACGATCTATCTCTCATCTCTCGGTGACACGCGAAATTTTGTCGACGTGTATTTTGAGGTCGGAAATGGGCGAACCATTCTGTTGGGAATGAAATGGAAGCTCGTAAGTCGTATAGTCTCCCTACTGCTCGGAAAGTCAAGTGCGAAGAGGCAGACGCCTCTTGGACCGTCGAATTGGTACCCATTTTTCTTGCTGGTGATGAGCCTGGCAACCTGGTCGTTGCATTCTGTCGATCTGTTAGCGTTGATTTCATGAAACAGGGTAAGACTAGGGATATTGACTCCAACAGCCTAATTACGTAGTTAGTGTCCTATATGATATTATAGGATATTGGCAATAAGACCCTAACCCCTTTTGGGTATTTGGAATCACGGCGTCTATATAGTCTTTAGGTCGATAACCTTAAGAAACATATGGTTTTTCTTAATCTTAAAGTTCACCCCTATATTACACTACTTAATTAACAGTTATAAGCCCGGTTTCGACTTAAATAATAAGATTAAAGACAAATTCGCATTAATAAGCAACAATAGAAGGTCTTAAGCTAGACTCGTTAGGTTTTCTAACCGTAATAGGACTAAAGCGTCGAGAAATCGTCTATACCGATTAAACTAAGTACGACGAATAGTACCTAAACACTAAGTCGGCGGTAATTAACAACTATATATAGCAATACATACGAGAGACAACCCTAATAGTTATAGACGGTATAGCCGTAGACCGAACTTTAGAACTAAAGGTCCTAAACATACCGAACAAGACGGAATTAGACCTTACAGATACTTAACTTCTAGAAAGCGAGAACTTTATAAAGTAGCAACAAAATAAAGCTATTTTCGACTCTAAAATGAAGAACTATACTAGAGAATCCGTTATCTATAAGACGTTTAGGAAGAAGAAAGAAGATTTTAAAAAATACTTTAGCCGGACTATTCCGTTAACGTACCTAGACGACCTTAACGATTAGTCTAGGACACTAGCAAGCTAGATAGACTTCGTAACTAAGATATTCGCGCCGGACGACGCAACGAGGCGTAGAATGCTTTCTAAACAATATAACGACTTATTGTCTAGACCTAAGTCGTCTAATATCCTTATACACCTACAGAAGTAGATTAAGCTTAAAAAGAAGATAGTTAGAGAACACTATCCGGCCGCTAGCATCCTAAAAGACGACTTCGTACGGATAGTAGAAGACAAGATTAATATTACTATAGGAAGACTGTTAGCGAGCAAGAATAATCTTAGTTAATGCGTTTACGACGTAACTACGTTTATTAACAGAGACCCTAGCAACTTAGCTAAGCAGTTCCGTACAAACGCTACGTTTAGGTCTAAAGAGGCTTAAATTACTAGAATAGGTTAGGTAATATTTAACGTAACGACTAATTTAGGTAATTAAAACAGAGGGAACAGGCCTAATAATAAGGATAGGACCTATCGACCGTATATAGGTAAAGACGCCGACAAAGTATATCTAAAACTAGGAGATTGTCCTATTGTTAACTATCGTCTTTAACCTAATAAAGCCGATATAACAAAAGAGGATAAGAAATTCCTCGACAACTACCGGGACGTACTTAAGAAGGACAAGGCTAAGTGCCTCTAGTAGATAAAGTTTAGAGACCCTATTACTATAGGACTAAAGGATTACTATAAGATTACTAAGGTACTAAAGGAATAGACTAGGTCCGGAACACCTAGTTTAAGCGGGACAATCGTCTCTAACGAACCGAAGACGTAGTATAGTAGTTACGCTATTAGAGCGGTAACTTAGTTTAGAGTAATATCGACCGAAGCTTACGACGAGAAGAATCGATAGCTTCTAGATAGTAGCTCGAACGTTTACGTTATAAACAATCTAACTATAGCGGGATTCGAGGTCGTTAATATACTATATAACGTATCGATTTACGCCGGGAACTAGCAGATAAAGGCTGCTGCAAGAGGCACGGCAAAAGTGTAGTTCCTATTACCCTTAGGCAAGCCGATTACGCTATTACTAAGGGACGTCCTGTATATACCCGGATTTTACGTTAACATCGTATCGACTAGACTATATAGAGACTTCGGCCTCTTCTTAGACGAGAGGACCGACAACTAGATAGATAAGTCCAGAGTAGTTGTTGCTAAGATTAAGCGATATAGCGGCCTACTATACCTAAACCTAGCGGCTACGCCGAAAGTAAGGATTAAAATCGTCAACTAGCTACTTAACAAGGACAGTTAACCCCTAAGCGTCGAGATAGCGTTAAAAAGGGATTAACTAGCCGATTAAATACGGCTCGTCGCCTTCGCGACGGATAGTAGGGCTACGAGACGACCTAGAGTCCTCTCTTAGGCCTAATAGCACCGAGTTATAGGCTACATTAGGGGTAATCGTATATTAGAACTCTATCGAGCCGCTAAAGGCGTAGAGTATCTAAAAGATAGAGATGCGGCCCCTAAAATGCACGAATGCTACTTATACGCCTAGAGTAAGTTAAAAAGAGTTATTTCTCGAAGAAAACCGGTTAAGATTAGGATGCTAGCACCTTTTTCCGACGTTACAGCCGATATCGTAGAATTTAATATAGCAAAGAACGGAGATAAATACATATTTTACGCCGTAGATTTAACAATATACCTACACTTCGTTTATACGATGCCGAACGCTAATTAAGCGAGCCTAGTACGATACTTCGAGGAACTTCAGACCTTTATAAAGAGTATAGGTCGTAAAATATTCGCCCTTAGATCGGACGTAGACCCTAAGTACGGATTAACGTTTTAATCCGCACTCCGTAAGGGATTAGTAATGTAGAAGCCCTTAGCACCGTATACGCAAGTACAGGACCTAGTAGAACGAGCCGGCGGCGTTATCGTCGAGATAGCAAGGACATTAATTATCGAATCGAGGCTCCTAAAGGATCTCTAGAATAAAGCCTACGTAATAGCAGCCTATATTATAAACAGGGCCCTAACGTAAGCATTAGGTTACAAATCCCTATAGGAAATAGCGACAAACTAGAAGCTAGACATCGCCTACATCTATAAGTTCGGGTCGAGAGCGTATATATACAAAACTAATCTAAAAGACGTCCCTAAAAGGGAGAAGATAATAGAGCGAGCAAGAATTAGATACCTAGTCGGCTTCGAGGGACATAACATCTTTCGAATCTAGATTCTAAGCCTAGACAGGGTAATTAGGACAAGAGATGTAGTATTTAACGAGAAGATAAAGTACGAAGGACTCTACGACTTTAATCTAAATATAGCAGTACTACTTAATCTTACGATTAATGTCGAACTAGACTACGCTATAAAAGCACATTAATTTTATAACCTACAAGAGGCTATATACATAAGCTACATCGCTAGACAAGGTAATAAGGTCGAAATTCCGGAATCCTTCCGAAGAGGTGCTCTAATTTAAGACGATAGTAATGTCGAATATACAATCCCCTATAACAGACCTAAAGAGATGCGAGAGGACATCGTAGAAACGTTTGTTAGTGTCTAAGGCATCGAATATATAGATAATTAACTCTTCCCCTTCTATTAAGCTTAGAAGCGGGGACCGGAACAGATAGATCCGGACGATAAGCTTAATAAACTAACGCTATTAGCTTAACGGCAGAGAATAATCGACTACTAGCTACCTCTAAGCTTTAACTCCGAGGTTATAGACTTTAACTTCGGCGAAATAACCTTATTCGACACTATAGGAATGTTCGCGACTTATACGACGATAGCTAAAGTCTACGCTATTACTACGATAAAGGCGGTTATAGAGGAAGGAGCATCTACAAAAGACGCACCTGTCCTTATCGGAGATTTACCGCTAGAACCAAAACGCTAGAAAGACCTTATTATATACAAGTACTTAAAAGAATTCGAAAAGGCTGCTAGAGCAGAGTTTTAAAAGGCTCTAAATACTAGAACGTTCTATTAGATCCCTAAAAGTTAAGTAGGAAATAACCTAACCGTCCTATTAACGTAGGTGTTTAAATATAAGCAAGACTTAAAAGGACATTTAGAGAAGTTTAAGACTCGAATTTGTATAAGAGGAGATTTGTAGTTAACCGAGCTTGATACATACGCAGCTACCCTCGCAGCGAGGCTATTTAGGTTGTTAATAGCAATTATAGCACACTTTAACCTAGAAACAATCTAGATAGACGCTGTAAACGCCTTTCTAAACTCTAAGTTGCCGACGCTAATCTACCTTTAACCCCTAGACGGTTTTCGAGACCCGAACATGCTATTAAAATGCGTTCGCGCCCTTTACGGCTTTAAGGAGTCCCTAGCGCTATAGTAGGGAGATCTAAGTAAAGGAGTCGAAGAGCTTAGACTACGGCAAGTCGTTAATTATCTATATACCGATAGAAAAGTTATAATCTTCTTCTTCGTCGATAATATTATATTAGCATTTTATTATAAACACAAAGTTCACGCCGAAGATATATAGAAAAGGCTAATAGCTAAATACGAGATAAGGGTTATAGGCCTAATCGACTACTTCTGTAGAAGTAAAATTATCCGGAACAGAGAGACTAGGGATATATAGCTTAACTAAGACACCTACATTAGGAAGGTCGCCGGAAGATACAATATCTTATTAACTAAAAAAAGGGCGGATATACCTCTACCTATAAACTTTAATTAGGAACCGGCAAAAGAAAAGGCGAAACCCTACATAATTAAGGAGATGTAGTTAAAAGTTAGTTCTCTTAACTTCGCAGCATCCTACATAAGACCGGATATTGCTTTTGCAGTTTCTTTACTAGCACGTTATCTAGTAAATCTAGCCGAACATTATCTTAAAGCAGCAGATTATTATATTAGATATCTGCTACAAAGCTCTTAATTAAGCGTTTAGTATAGCAAAGACGATAGTAGGCTTACCTACCTATCGTAACTGCTAGAGTTCTTCGGAGCCTTAGATACTTCGTTCGCAGACGATTTAGAGACGCGAAGAAGCTTAGAGGGTATAGTTTTCTTCTTGTTTAGAGGAATTGTCGACTAGAAGTCTACGAAGCAGACTATAGTTACTAAATTATCTACGGAGTTAGAGCTATATATACTTAGCTATGCTAGAACAGAGATAATCTAGTAGGAACGAGTATTTAAAAGCATAGACCTAAGCCTTAATAGCAAGGGTAGGTTGTTATATAATAATAAGCAAACTATTCGAGTCGTTACTATATAAGGCTAAAAGCTAGATACTAAGATAAGGTATATAGATATACAGCAGTGCTAGCTGCGTAAGAGGTACTAAGCCGGAGACCTTAAGGTCGAATAGGTCGAAACTACCTTAATACCCGCGGACGGGATAACAAAACTGCTATTAGCACAACGGCATCGCGCCTTTCTAGACTAGCTCCGAATAATAATACTACCGGATCTAGGGGGTAAGGACTGCGCTAATAGTAAAACTTTACTACCGGATCTCGGGGGTAAGGGCTAGGCAAATACCTAGCCTAACTTTACTATTAGAAAGAAGTCTGCATAACGATTAGGAGCTATTAAATAGCCTTATATGCACATTACATGCGGACTTAAATTATTACGTTTACTACCTTAACAAGTAGTCTAGGACGTATACATCTAGGGATCTATTAACCGGATTACCCTTTTAAAGCTAAATTCACTTTACTTTTTGCGCTAAACTAAAATTAGCAGCTACTAAAGGCCTAAATAGCTATTATATGCCGAACTACGCGTACTTCTAAACCCGTAACGCATTCCTTAGCACTAGTCTGTACTTATTCTTAGAGCTTATATCTTTTCCGTTTGTACTTCTACTTTCTCTTCTTTTCTTTAACTACCTTATTTTGTATTAGTAGAGGTGTTAATATTGCATAGTAGCACTATTACGATAGTAAATACTAGAAATAGGCGCAACCTTAACCCCGAGAACGAGGTACTACTTCTAGACTTTAACATACTCGAAAACGTCCCTAAATTAACTAAGAAATCGAGAAAATACTCGAAAACTACCTCCTCGATAGGCGACAACTAGTCTAGCATCGACGCTAACGACCCGAACGCGCGCGTCGACACTCCTACTAATCTAATTACTCTAGAATAGCTACGTTAAGTTACCGCTAAGGCCGCAACTGCTCGTGCGTAAGATAAAGTTTAGGACAACTAGTAAGGTGCGTAGCCTTATCTAAGGGAAGAAGACGTAATCGACGTAGTAGCTAAAGCTGTAGTTAACCGCGAGTTGTTAGCGGCTAAGGATTAACTAAGCGATAAGGACGACATGTTCCGACACCGCTACCTTAATTAGCGCGTAGTAAGCAATGCGCAGATACTAGATTAAAGCACACAAGTCCTAAACGACGGGAACATATAGGAGGATACTACAGCAGCTAGAGCTAAAGTCCTAAATAAGGACAACGCTCCTCCTTAAGAAATAGTTATCCTCGATAAAAAGGAGTTTAAGAATTACGCTATAATACTTTATTAAGCTAATCTAGTTACTAGACAATCAGATAAGGCCTTTTAGGCCTAGTAAGCTAGGGACCTTAAAGCTATTTAGTTATACGAAATAAAGTTAAGAATAAATAGTTATACAACCGAAGAGGACCTAATAGCATACTAGGACGCAAAGGTAAGAGAAGCGGCTATCCTAAAAGTAGAGAAGAAGGTAGAGAAATAACGCAAAGCTGCTAAAGAAGCCGAGTCCGAAGCCGTTAACGTTAAGAAGGAGTTGTAGGATAGATCCGAAGTCGACCCTATCCCTAAGAAGAAGACTAGAAAGGGTAACTTTAACTAGGGCCCCTTACGTAGAACCTTTGTAATAGAGACTTTACGTCGTTAGAACTAACCTTAGTAGACCCTAACGAAGAAATTAACTCGCACTCCTAAGACCCTACGCACAAATAGTAGGTAGTAGAGTGCTAAGAGGCCTACAACTCTTCTAGACAAATAACCTAAAATTACTAATAAGGTCGTTAAGACTTACTAAAATGCATTCGACGACTTCTCTAGAGAATTTAGGTAGTTTACTAACTTTAGTGTAACGAAGGAGTAGGCGTTCCGGTAGAATAAAGGAGAAGACGGAGTACTCTAACGCGACGCTACGGAAAACAAGTTAAAGCCTAAGAGGTAGTTAAAGTCTATCCTGCTTACCCTCTATAACTTAATTAACCGTATAAAGGAGTTTAAGGCGCTAATTTTAGCAAAACTTTACCTATTAGCTCCCTTTATTATTAACGTCCTGTACATCGACATTCTTACTTAGCTTAAACGCATCTATAACGATATAAAGAGCAGAGTTACTATCTACTACCCTAGACTTCTTTAGATTCTTAAGGACCTAGAGGCCCTTTATACCTTTAAAGGCGAAAGAAAGGATTAAATTATTAAAAGCATCGACCCTATCGCTACGTCTACGATGTTAAAAAACTACACTCGCGCCTACGCTACGCCGACCTAGGACGACTAAACCCTAAATAAGCCTAAAGCCGATACTAGAAATAACCGGATCCTAGATATTAAGACTATACGCTAGATAGTAAAAGAACATAATCGTAAGTCTAAGGCCTCTAAGGAACGTAAAAAGAGGAGATAGGTCGCTTAGGCTGCCCTAGACGCCTTCGACGAAGAGTCTAAAGGAGATAACGATCTAAAAAACTACCTTACTCCGTACTACTCCGGACTACTAGCTCGCCTACGACGCAATTAGCCTATTAACGACTCTTCCGACGAAGAGGAGAAGGAGCTTATACCTGTACCTAAGCCGACTAAGAGGAAGGTACTAGCAAAGAAGCAACCTACTAAGGCCGTTGCCGTTAAGGTCGAGAAGCCCGCGAAACGTAAACGCTAAGATAAGGACGAAGACGAAAACGTAATAGGCGTTAATACTAAGTCTAAGCAATCGAAGACTAGAAAGATAAACCGTAACGCTAGGAAGGTCGCTCCCTTGCCTCTGCCTAAAGGACCTCGATCGAGCAACGTTACTACTCCCGACCGGATAATAAGAGACGCCTACGCTAAGGAGGACGCTATAACCGCGATAGCGGGGAACTAACGTAGAAGAGGCTAAGGAGCCGCCGTCTTTAACGCTATAGCCAGCGGATCCGGCGAGTTCGAGCTAGAATCTCTTAAACTTCAACGCCGTCGTTAAGCCGCCGCCCTAGCGCTTATTAACATTCTACTACCCGGCCCCGAAATCGAAGGTCCGGACGACGACTCTAACAGCGAGGAGAGCGAGGATTAAGATCGTTTAGTATAACATAAACGGATCTCGGGGGTATATCGATCTATTAGTGTTAATTTTATAAAATAGGGTAAGACTAGGGATATTAACTCTAACAGCCTAATTACGTAGTTAGTGTCCTATATAATATTATAGGATATTAGCGATAAGACCCTAACCCCTTTTGGGTATTTGGAATCACGGCGTCTATATAGTCTTTAGGTCGATAACCTCAAGAAACACATAGTTTTTCTCAATCTTGAAGTTCACCCCTGCATTGCACTACTCAATTGACACATTCTATCGGCCTCCACTTTCCTGCCGGAACGAATGAGATACACTCCCAATCGGCGAGCCTCCCGAAAGCCTCAGAGTACGGAAAATGGATCCCACGCACTGCTTGTAGCCGAAAGGATCAATCCGAATTGTTCGCACCAGCATCACCCTTGCAGCTCAATACGGGGGACATTTGCAAGGCGGCGGAAAGGTGGTGAATGAGCAATTGAACTCGGCAGCATGTGACAATGAAAGATCCGCAACGACCAAACGGGCAATAGCACCGTACTGTAG
This sequence comes from Zymoseptoria tritici IPO323, assembly GCF_000219625.1. NCBI lineage: Eukaryota > Fungi > Ascomycota > Dothideomycetes > Mycosphaerellales > Mycosphaerellaceae > Zymoseptoria > Zymoseptoria tritici. The sequence continues at coordinate 1,443,632 of NC_018216.1, read as the reverse complement.
CACCGAAACTCGAACAAATCTACATTGCAAGAACAAACAGTAGCGACCTCAATTTCCAATTGGCACGCGAATTGATCTCGTACGGCTAGATAAAATGGTGATTGGCTTCCGCTACACCACCACTTCTCAATGCCGAATTATCGCTTGGGATCACGGGACAAACACTAGTACTACGAAGCAAGTACAGTAGTGACAGCCTGACAGGCGGCTGCTTATTACGCCATGAACGCCGTGGCCTTGCCCAGTGTATACCTGTTTTTGTGTTTACGCCGTCATCACTGCTTTTTGATTGCCTTCCCGGACGCCTTGTGGCCCAAAGTGGTGAGATGAGATTCGAGTGGCTGATCCTCCATGCGAGAGTGCCGAGCCAAGATGAGGATGTCGTGCGCGGAGGATTGAAATATCGTCAAGAAATTACATGATAATCGCCGGAGCTGCAGACTGTGTGTTAGCGTCTCGCTTCTTACATGATCAAAGCCAGGGTACTTACTGTCGACGTTGGCCTTGATGCTCTTGTGAGGAAGCACCGAAGCACCGTTGCAGTAGATCTCGTCGCCAATCGTCACATCGTCACCGAGCACCGACACGTTCTCCATTCGTGCCCATCGACCGACTGTGCTGTTCCATCCAACAATCGTGCTCTTGATCCAGGCGTGCTCCTTCACCTTGCTGCCCGCCAGGAGCACACATCTTTGGAGACGAACGCCATCACCAACAACGACATTAGGTCCGATGGTGACATTTGGTCCGATCTTGCAGTTCTGGCCGATCGTCGCCGATGGATCAATCATGACATTGCCGCCGTTGACGTACGATTCGCTGGTTGGGGTGAGGAGTTTGCTGCCCTTTTTCGTGAGGGAGGAAAGATACAGGCAAGTACCGCTGAGGAAATCCTTGGGCTGACCGACATCCATCCAGAAACCCTCCAAGTCGAAAGAATGGAGTTGACCGTCCTTGACAATGGCTGGGAAAGTCTCCTGCTCGATCGAAGTCGGGCGTAGCTCAATACGGCTCAAGACTGATGGGTTGAGGATGTAGATACCAGCGTTGATGCGGTTGCCGACGAACTCGATTGGCTTCTCGACGAATCGGTCAATGCGCGATGGGTGATCCGGCTTGTGCACGACCACACCGTACTTTGACGGCTCCTCGACCTTGGTCACGACGATCGTACCCTCTTGACCGTGCGCGTTGTGGAACTTGACGAGCTCTTGGAAGGGGAAGTCACAGATGACATCCGAGTTCAGCACGAAGAAAGGCGAGTCGTCTTTGCCCAGAATCTTCTCCGCGAGCTTCAGCGGACCAGCCGTGCCGAGTGGCTCTGTCTCCACTGAGTATGTAATTTTGACATTAAAGATCTCCTCGTACTTCTTGAGCGCAGCGGTCATCATCTCGGGTCGGTAGTTCACGGCGAGGACAATGTCGGTCACGCCGGCGGCGGCGAGTGCCTCGATCTGGTGGAGGATCATGGGACGGTTTCCGAACTCGACCAAGGGCTTGGGGAGCGTGAGGGTGAGCGGGCGAAGACGCGTGCCGAAGCCGCCGACGAGAATGAGAGCTGTGCTTGTCGTGAGCCATTGACATTGATATTGACATTGCGCGCCGCATTGGCGATCGTATACGTACCCTTCATGCTGGGTGGTGGTCGTGGGGGTAGTGGAAGCTGCGGGAGATTCTCGAGGTCGTGGGGAGGGGTCGAGTGTCTTGGAACGAGAGTATAAGAGGCCTTGCGATGGAGTACAAGGTCGAGCTGGTAGCGGTCTGAGTATTTCGCGGTGTCCTTGGAGTTGTTGTTCGTCAATGGGAAGATCACGGAAAACTTAGGAGTAACTAAACGCGCGAAGACCACTGACCACTTGTCCACCCCACTGCTGTGCTGGACGCGAATCTTTCGGCAGGGCTGGATTCTTTCCCCGGCGCTAGGATTTTTCGAGGTCTCTCCTGTGCTCCTTTTCGGATGGAAACCCTGCCAATACGACCCTTCTTTGCCCAACCTCGACCCCACGTGCCGCGTTATGATTTCGACCAAGCATATCCATGCCATCGACTGTCACGATGCCACCTACAATGACTGCTTCAACGCGTTTGATGAGGCTCAGGTGGCCGTCACATGAGCCGAATCAAATGAGGTCTCGCGGCTCTGACACGGCGACGATGACCAGCAAGGTGTTTCCTCGCATGATAACGATACGCATCCTGCAGCACGAGAACGTGACCGCAATATCGTGCTCATGCTGAAGGAGAGAACAAGTGTTGGAATGAATGCTCACAAATGCTCACATGTCTCACATACCAGGGTCATAGGAGAACGCGGCAATCGATGCGAACTAATCATGCTAGTCCTGCCGCTGCTGTCTAGGATCTGTCTGGGGACTGGTTTTTTCCCCATGTATGTTTTCGCGCACGAGTGAGCGAGACGAGGGTAACGCGACACAGAACAGCTTCTCGGACTGAACGTCACCCACTGCAATGGTGACTTGCCAACAAAGCGATCCGAGACCACTCACTTGACATGAGACATCGCGTCTCAGCACTTCCTCGCCATTCTTCCATAAGGTACTCGCAAGCTCAAATGGGTCGACACGGGAGCCGGCTCTATTGCGACTTCCCATTTCCGGTTCTCAGTAATAACAGCCATCGGGTACAACCACTTCACCGAATATGGGCGCAGCAGAGTCCAAAAATGTACAGAAGAAGGAGGAGGTGGGAAGCGCATTACTTGGTCCTGGATCCGCGCGCGAAGACACAACGCAATTAGCACCTGCTGTTTCCGAAGATGATTCTCCACAGCGCACTGAAGGGCTGAAGCGTCGGGCACATGGAAGCTTATCATCGCGGCGAGGCGTCAAGAGGCGGAGATTGTCAGGAGAGTCGAACTTCATGGAGGAGACAGAGGAGCGAATGCCGGGATTTCGTGTCCCAGCAGGTGCAGGAGCAGGTGGGTTTATATCAACCAGTCCCTCGTGCGGAGCTCCTCTGGCGACCCTCCACGGATTACGCGAGGATGTAAGTCGCGACCTTGCTTCCGAGACATCGGGGCAAACAATGTCGCAGCCGGGTTCGCCAGCACAGCAGCCTCCGTCAACTAGTCATGATGGAGATAGTCAGCTGCGGAGCACAACAATGCCAGATCTCGACAGCCAGCTGGCTGAAGTATCGACGGAATTGCGCGAAGCGCTTGTCTCGCTGCGCGAACCAGAAGATTCGATGGAAGGATGGAAGGATGCGCCAGCACCTGCCATGCCCGAAACTGAACGACAGACCAACCGCCTGATCGTCCGGCGAGTAATGGAGTCATTACGCGGCGTACATCTGACCTCGAGCCTCTCAGCGGCTAGTCTTCGACGGTCTACAACCACAGTTGCAGATTATACTTTACCAGGAGAGGTCAAACATTTCTTCGACAACGTGGAAACCCGTCTGATCACCATCGTACGGCCCTCGGAGCCTCAGTGTCAGGCCCAAGAAGACGGCAACGGCGGAGAACTGCGATCGGCCAAACGGCGACGTCTCGATGAACAAGGCGGCAGTGGGAGGCAGCATAAGCGACGGCGCAGGAGCACACACACCGATCTATACCCATTGCGATCCACCGGGCGACTACGAAAGTTGACCGGCTTGTGGAAACGGGATGGTTGGAGGAATATCTTGAAGGGATGACTTGAGTCTTTGCTACAGACGTGTCATCAATGCTTTGTTATGCGTCTTCCTGTTTCGAACAGATGAGTCAAAGCAATGCATGATTGCCAGGACCTGCTTCATTGAACGAACACATCATAAGTTAGACAGTTCAAGAATTATACCACCGGTCGACTGCGCTGCGGAACCAGAATGTGCGGCGAGCGTTCCGCCCGAAGTAGTTCCGCTTCCGTCATTCCTTAGGGTTAGGCACATTAACCTTCGTGCAACCTTCCACCTTTGGGAACTTTTCTCCCTCCATTCATATCACCAATAACAATCATGGAGCCTTCATCATTCACCAATGGCGATGCAAAGCCTGGCACCGAAAAGCTAGATCAGCGAGTGGTCCCTCCTTTGGGCATGACCGGCCAGCAATTTCAACATGCCGCAACGTCCGTGATCAATGACATTGAACAATACTACTCAACTCTCGCGGACCGGAAAGTCGTGTCTGAAGTAGCACCAGGCTATCTACAAAAGCTCCTTCCGACGTCTCCTCCGGAACAGGGCGAGTCATGGCAGGATATCGAAAAGGATATCGAACGCACCATCATGCCCGGCATCACGCATTGGCAAAGCCCCAAATTTATGGCTTTCTTCGCCGCGAGCAGTACATATCCAGGGATCTTGGGTGAAATGTGGAGTGCAGCATTGACAGCTCCGGCATTCAATTGGATCTGTTCGCCAGCCGTGACGGAGCTTGAGACGATTGTTATGGACTGGATGGCACAAACCCTGGCCCTCCCGGACGGCTTCCACTCAAAGGGTACGGGCGGCGGTGTCATTCAAGGCTCCGCTTCAGAAGCTATTGTCACAGTCGTGGTCGCCGCACGAGAGCGCTATGTCCGAAGACAGATCGCACGCGAGGGTTTGACAGATCCTGAAGCAATCGAAGATCGCTCCGCCGAGCTGCGGTCAAAACTGGTGTGTCTTGCTTCCGATCAGACGCACTCTTCGACGCAGAAAGCTTCGAACATCGCGGGTACTCGCTTCCGCAGCATTCCAACTCGGCACCAGGATGCATACGCCCTCAAAGGCCGAGACCTCCGTCAAAAGATCGAAGAGCTAAAAGCCAAGGGTCTCCACCCTTGCTACCTCACTGCCTCAATCGGTGCGACTCCGACTTGTGCCGTCGATGACTTTGAGTCCATCGCTGAGGTAGCGCGAGATTATCCTGATATTTGGATTCATTGCGATGCTGCGTGGTCCGGAGCAGCCCTGATCCTGCCAGAGTACCAACACCTCTCTCGCCAGATGTCGTTCGTTGACTCGTTCAATTTCAACATGCACAAGTGGCTTTTGACAAACTTCGATGCTTCTTGCTTGTTCATCCAGAAGCGACGAGATCTCACTGACACGTTGTCAATCACACCCGCATACCTCAAGAACGACTTCACAGACGGCGGCCTAGTGACCGACTACCGCGACTGGCAAATCCCTCTCGGCCGCCGTTTCCGCGCACTCAAGATGTGGTTCGTCATCCGGACCTGGGGCGTGCAAGGTTTGCAAGAGCACATCCGCCATCACATCCGTCTGGGTCACCTGTTCGCTGAGCTCGTAGTCTCACGGAGGGATCTCTTCAGTATCCTCGCGCCTCCCGACTTTGCGCTCACTGTACTCACTGTCAACCCATCAATGTGGCGGAACCTTCAGCTCTCCCGCACATCAAGTGGCGGAGTCGACCCGCGACCAGATCACGACACCGACAAGCCGGTCGAGCCGCAAGTTGACGATCCGATCTTGAAAGCTGCGAATGATGTGACGAAGGAGGTGTTCACGTTGATCGACCAGAGGAAAGAGTTCTTTCTGACTTCGACCGTCGTTGGTGGTGTGTATGCTATCCGAGTGGTATCGGCGAACCCACTGGCAGAGGAGAAGTACGTGCGGCAAGTGTTTGAAGATTTGGTCATTGCGACTGAGGAGGTGTTGGCGAAGCATTTGAGCTAAGTGAGAACCGAGTGGGCATGAGGCCAAGACTTGAGGGCATGCTAAAAGTTGTATAGATGAAATTCCGTCGATATGAATAGATGATGTTGTACAGTTTAGAAGCTGCTTCTGATGGTATGAAAGATGCCAAATCAGTAGTCCATTAGCGGGTGACATGTTGGAAGTGCTCAGGAGGCATTTCTCATTCACTTGACTGCTCTGGTATCCCCACTTAAATTAATGGATTCGGCCTACGAGCGTTCGCCTTTCATTCACTCGTCCTGTTTCGCTTTGCATCTTCTTCTTATCCACAACGACTACACCAATTGACGCTTCATCAAGATCTTGTTCTGCCTCCTGCCGCTTCAGCTCGTCAGCTATTGCACCGGAAACATCGCAAGCGCGCACATTCATCATTGACCGTCGACAAGGGAGCTTCAGAACAGTTTCAGCATGTCTGAGCCTTCTTCGACGGAGCCACTGACTTTGGAATCACCTGCCGACAAGAGTCTGCATGACTCGCCAATGGTCGTTGAGATGGACGTCGATAACGTCAAGCCCTGCAAAATCCAACGCACCACGCCTGTGGCCACCACCTGGTGCCCGCCGTTGCAGTCAGTCGATCGCGATCCCTCTTCCCACAGACCACTTCAATGCCATCTCCATAATACCTGCTAACGCATGACTCCTGCAGAGAAGCCAAAGACAGACGCCGCCTCGTCACCTTCTTCCTAGGCAAGAACTGCCGCGACGGCGCCAAATATGAGATCCCCATGTCCACCATCCAGACCTACACCGACGTCTTCGACCATTCCTTCTCTACATCCCTCATGCCCATGCCGATCGACCTCATGCGCGACTCCCCCTCCGTCTTCGGCCACATCAAGCACTACTTCGAACACCACAACTGGTTCAACTTCCCGCCTGCACTACAACACCTTCCCGAAGGACCCGCCATTCCCTTCGAAGAAATTGTCAGCATTTACCTTTTCGCATTCCATCGAGAAATGCCCGCCATTCAAAACGCCGCGATCGACCTCTTCGCCAACCGTGTGAAGTATTCCCAAGAGCTACCGGATCGGCAAACAATATACCGAATCTGGTCGGCGACACCACCGGGTTCCGCGCTGCGATGTTTGCTGGTCGACCTCGTGAGAGCCATGTGGATCCCGGAGTATCACCGCCATGCCTTGTGGGGTGCGCTTGTAGGAGGCAAGTCGGACAACTGGATGGATTTGATGGACTTCATCGACGCTCTCGGTAACGAGGGCAAGAGGATTCGAGTGAGCGATCGGATGTGGCGGAGGGTTTTGGGGTGCGATTGGCACGTGCATGCACCGGGGGAGTGGTGCGATTATTCGGAAGAGATGAGGTTGGGAGAGGAAGGGCCGGGTGATGGAGAGGTGGTGCTTGGACCGGTACCGGTGATGGGTGAGTTGATCAGGTCGACCGTTGGGTAGGGTGTGGGTGCCTTTCATTTTCACTTTTACTTTGATCTTTCGGAGGGGCGTATTGACGACGGCTCGTCGAGACTTGGTCCTTGGTTTGGCATGGACAGAAAGAGAAAGTCGATGAATTTATCGAAGGGAAAAGCTCGCAGTGCGAACAACACAAGAGAGGCAGATTCAGGGATGAGACAATGGTTCATGCCAGGGCTTTAGAAACTCGCTGTGGCCGACGAATGCACCTCATCCAATCCCTCCCTGTATCCTCGCACGGGCTGCATATGTCCCGGCGATGTCGATAACGGAGCGAAGAGGATGTGTCCTATACAACCTGTCTCGTGCACACAGAGATACCCACTCAGAGAGTCTGCTGCCGCAATCCGAAGCCTTCACGAATCTTCGTCAAAGTCGTCAAACGGCCAATGAGCCCGGATCATTTCCCTCTCAACTTCATCATCCGCATCGCGCAATGCACTCTGCTTCATCTCAGCAGCTCGATCCACGGCGTCGCCATAACTCTCGCAAGGCATCCAACCATCCGAAGTGACGCCAATCACATCACGCAGAATTGCCATCTGTCGGTCCATCTCCTCCTGCGCTGAGGCATTCTGCATGATGTCGTGGACCTCTGCCTCGCTGTAGTCGATGGGACAAGCAACGTTAGGATCTCCTAACGCCGGCCAGTCGGACATCAATTGAACCAAGGCGGCTTTCAACGGGATACTGTTGCCTTCCCAAGGCTCGGCGGCATGCTCGTAGATCTTTCTTCGCAACAGTCCACGAGCCTGGGTCATGGCTTTCCAATGCATGTTCAGCTTTGAGGCCGTCGCTGCGACGTAATAGTAATGGGCGTGTCGACGGCGATAAAGCTCTAAGTCTTTTCGGTAGTCGTCCTCGTCCTCGTCCAAATCATCGGGACTGGGCATTTTCGGCTTCTGCAACTCCTCCGACTGCGGATCGCCGTAGTTTTGGAAGGATTTGGGGATGCCGGCGTGAAGGAATAGTGACAGCACAGAAGCATGCTGCCAATCGATGATGCCGGTGATCCTATAGTCCTCGTCAACGAAGATGTTGTTTGGGGTCAGGTCCGGGTGTCTGAGGATCTGGAGGCAAAGACAGGTCAGTAATCTGTAGGAGATACTTCTGAGGCGCTTCGTCGGAAGTGGATCATGCGGTAGCGCGATAATTTGCGAGAGTTGCTCTACTCACCGGCCTGTGCAGCCACTTCTCGCTTGGCACGATGTATGGCGCGACTTCGAGGTAGGCCTCAAGTGCCTGCAAGTGCTCTTTCGGATCTGTCTTCTGGTAGTCGAACATTTCGCGAAACTCACGATCAAATGGCAGCCTTGGTCTTCCGTGCGTGCGTAGCCACATAACCTCCTTCTCAGCGGCTCGTTGAAGGACGGCAAGGGGTGTAATACCTGCAATGGGCAGAACGAGCGCTGCTTCGCGGCACTAGACCGATACTTTGACACTTACTCGGCCCCCTTCTAAAGTCCAGATAGGATCTTGTTCCAAACCAGTGCTTGAGAGAGACATCCGGTCCTACGCAGAATTTGCCTTCCCGTTGTCCAATCTGCACGCGATCAAACCCGTCCGGCAGATCTGCATTCTGATAGATGCTCCCGTACGCAGGAAAATCGATATTGAACAGCTTGACTTCCAGATCTACAATCTCACCCAACACCTTGACACGCTGCGAGTCCGAGAGCTCAAACCAGACATCCGCAAGACATCGACCGGACATCTTTTCCATCAGGATATACTCCGAGCCGACGAAACTGTAGCAGTCCGTCGAGTGTCCGTATACAGCCGGTGTTGGAACTCCATGGCTGCGAACGAGATTCATGGTAGCGACTTCGCTGGCGGTAGCGAGGCATCTGGGCTGATTGGAAGGATACGGCAGACGTGCGATGACTTGCAGCCCGTCTCGCATGGTCAGTGTGAAGACTCGGTTGAAGCCGCCCTCCGCCAGCTTGATGATGGAGATGATGTCTTCTTCGGAGCGATTCAGGGACCGTGCTGCAGCAAGGCGCAAAGCGGCCATGTCAAAGTGCAGACATCGTTCCTCCAGCCTTTTCCTCTCATTATAGCTATTGGCTGGTTAGTGGGTAGCCCAGCATCTGAGCAGACGAACCGACAGCCATCTTCCAGACGTATAGCGGAAGGCATCGTCTGCTAGGCGTGCCGTATTGGCTAACCGCCGGAACTGGTGCTGAGATTGGGATGGCCTGGACGACGCCAGAGATGGTCGACATGCCTGACACCATGAAGCAAGAAGAACTGGCCGCCGGATCTTCATGGCTGGTCCGGCCTGGCATGTTCGGCGATGTAGGGAGTTACGGTAAGGGCTGGAATTAGAGTTTGCCGCTAAAGAGCCGCTATCTTAGGGGGGCTTCAATCATAAGAAGGAGCTTTACACGTAGAATCAAACTCTTAGCGATGCCATATGTTGTCAAGGGTAGCGTCTTCCATTCCATGGTCTGTACAGTTTCCATCCCTTACAAAACTCCCGCGCAAAATTCCATGCCTGTCGATGTGTGGTATCTCTCATCTAAACAATCAACCCAACGCCGCACCCAAACGCAACAAGCCAAATCGCCAATCCGCACAGCACATTCAATTCCATCGACCCCATGCTCACCCTCCCGGCAGCCGCGCCCTTCGACTTGCCGCCCTTTCCTCCAGAACTCGTGCTAGACCCACCTTCCTCCTCGCCTTCAACCTGCGCGCTCGCGGGAACAGCGCCAACGCCCGTCGCGGTTCCAAGTGGAGTAGCAGCCGTGACCACACTGAATGCGCTCGTCGCGCCGGGCACTTCGGGTGCTATGCTCCATGTATTCGATGGTGCTGTGCTGACCCCTGACACGGCCTCTGCGACACCCGTCGGGCCCGCGGCCACGGTCACGATGTCCGGCGCGTCGGTAGAATTAACGTTTGCTTGTGCGATGGAGACTTGGCCATTGTCGAGGTCAAAGACCACATACATGCTTCTCAAGATGGCGTCGCCAATAGGTTCATAGAGGGAACCGTCGGAGGAGGGATCGGTGGGCACGAGGAGAAACGCGCAGGCATCCTCGCTGCGGCTGTAGGGCACAGATTCGCGAGTGGTAGAGTTGATGACCGGGACGATGAACTGGCGAGCGGGAATGTCGATGGAGACTTTGCCACCGAATTCGAGGGTCAGGGAGTCGGAGGAGAAAGCGTGGGAGCAAGGACATAGGCCTTGGCGATCGACGTAGGGAAATTGGGGAAGGATGAGGTTGTTGAAGATTGATGAGGGAATAGACCAGGCGGTGGAGCCGGTGTCGAGGAGGACGGGAAGGGCGTTGTTGGAGCTGTATGCAGAAACGCCGTCTCGTCCGCCGGACCAGAGCTCTTTTGTTCTGCCGTTCACAGTGGCAGAGGCGCCTGTCACAGTCGTGATGAATTGGTTGACGATTGCAGTACTCTGCCCGTCTCCAAATGCGGCTGGTATGAGGTTGAGTGTGGCAAGGTCTCCCTTGTATTTCGTTTTGTCGATGCCACCGAAGAGAATTGTACCGGTATTTGCATCTGACTCTTTATTAGCGTGAGTTCTGGAATTGAAGCTAACAGTATACCCACCAGCATCGTTCAAGTAGATCGAGTACAGCCTGCTGTTGATCTCGCCAGATCTTGCGAGGACCTCCGGTAAGTTCTCGTAGAAGTCAGTCGTCCCTGAGACAGCTTCATTCGTAGAGTATCCCAATCCTAGCAGTCCAATCGAGTATCCAGTCGAAGTGTCCACCTCTTCAGCTAGGCCAAACTGCACGGGCGATACCACTACATCACCAATCCCGATCATATCTTGCCCGTACGGACCTACGGCGGTAGACCCATCTCCGAAGCTGGTATTGAAAGCAGGCGAGGCTTCAAACTCGTTGTATGTATCGGACTTGGTCTTGTCGAAAGTGCCGCCTTGACATGATTCGGGCCCGGAGGTTTGACAGGTCTCCGCCGAGGAAGAGTCGAAGTAGAGATCGGAGGAGCCAGTGTCGAGGATGACCGTCTGAAGTTGAGGTGGAGTGCCTACGCTGACTGTGGATGCGATCGTTAGTGAGAGGTCTGGGAGGTATATTGCAGGGACAAGGCAAGGAGAACGACGCATACCATTCGTGTAGTATGCACCACCAAAACTCCAGCTCTCAACGTCAAAGATGTTTGAAGAAACAGTGTCTGCTCGCTTGTTCAGGCCGACGCTACGAGCGTAATGTGTCGTTGCGCCGTTGTTGTGTCGATCGCGTTTGGAGAGTGAAAGCTCGGGCAGGGCGTAAGCTGACGAAGCTGCGAGCAGGGAAACGATGGGCTGGGATCGCATGTCGAATGGTGAAGGTCCGTGTGATCGATGGACTGTGAGATTAGATGCTAGACCCAGGAAGCAAGAAGGTCGACGAGATTGTGTATGGCGGACAGGACGGCGGACAGGAAGATGATGTCTAGACTGGAGAGGAGTATTAAAGGAACTGCCAACGTGCCAACCTGTGGGATAAATAGATGTTTGAGGCAAACGTCACAGAGGCCGATCCGCTTGCCGCAAACTGGAATTGCAAACAGGCGCAGCAGTCTAACAACAGCCGACGTATTGCGACAAGCACGGGGGTAACGAGCTTCATGTTGGTGTCTTCTGCTCAGTAGTCCAAGCCCGAACACTGATTTTCCAGTTCCAGTTGGTGAGAGCCGATGCTGGCCTTCTTGTGTCTGTGGCCGGAGGTATCGCTCCGACACGGCGGTCATCATATGTACAAGTGCAGATCATGTCGACGTGCCGATGCGTCCACGCGTCCCCAACATGATTTGACAGGGCAGATCTATTTCTACCGCTTGACTCAGCACTGCCGGAGCCGAGCCAGAACGTCGTTGCTGCGGATTCCATGTTTTGCAGTCGGCGTTTCGCCATCGTGGAGGTCGTTCGGCGACGTCAGAGCTGATGAAACATGGCGTTGCGTTGTAGAGAAGGAGGGCAGGGTCGAGATGGGAACACAGACGACACTGCAGGATGCAATGTTGTAGATCCACAGGAGCGGAGTTGCAAGTGAAGTCTTCGATACGCGTTCCACCAAACAAGCATGCCATGCCGAGCCGCATCTGAACGGCTTCACGGCTTGGTAGAACTATTGACGCGGTCTTGTTCGTGACACGCGATAAGTGACCGGGTGCCATAGTTCTAGAGAGAGGACTTCCTCCCTGGCGTTGGACGAGCGCATGTGATACCAACGACGACCGCCGCCTGACTTTCTGTCCTCACCCTCACCCTCACCCTCACCCTCCACCGCTTCCGACATACATGGCATCTTCCACTCCGCCGCCCTCCGCTCTGATCATCATCCTCGCTGTCCCGTCACCGCCGTGGTGATGTCGCATGCCGCACTCCTCCCTCCAGAACCCTCCACCATCGCCGGCGAACAACATGTCCCCACGCTGAACCTCGATAACGGCGAGATCACCACTCCCCACAGTGAAGGCAACCAACATGCTCTCATCAAGCTGGGAAAATGGAGGAGACTGGTCGGCCTGCTGCTGCTGGCTCTGACCGTATTCCTATGGACTGCGACCAATTTTTTGACTTCGGCAAGTTGGACATAAATTATGCTTCTTCTGCCTCTGTTGACCTTACGGCTGACTCCGCCCTCTCCAGACCATCTTCGCCGACGATACCTACAGCAAACCGTACTTCGTTACCTACGTCAACACCTCCTTCTTCATCCTCCCGCTCATCCCGATCCTCATCGTCAAACACCGCCGCAACCCAGAGGACCTACGAAGATGGAAGGAAGAGCTACGGAACAGGATATACGCTCGCTATGCGCCTCTCAAGCAGCAAGAGGAGGCAGATCCTCCAGGATACTACGACAGTCCCGTGTTCCACCATAGCGCGCCATCCACCAACCCGTCCGCTACCCACCTGCTCGACGATCCTTCCAACGACCTCTCCCAAAGCCAAGTCCTCAGCGCAAAGGATGTCCTCTCTGCGCCCTCCGCCCCATCCCACCTGCAACCACTCAATCTTGCCGAAATCTTCCGCCTCTCCCTCGAATTCTGCATCCTCTGGTTCCTTGCCAACTACTTCGTCGCCGCTTGTCTGCAATATACCTCTGTCGCATCCTCCACGATTCTCACCTCCACTTCTTCCGTCTTCACCCTCATCTTCGGCGCCATGTTCAAAGTGGAAATCTTCACTCTGCGGAAACTCCTCGGCGTCATCGCTTCTCTATCGGGTATTATCCTCATCTCCCTCATCGACTTCTCTGGCCGGTCGTCGGACGACAAACACCGAGGCGACTTCCCGCACAAGTCGACGCGAGAAATTGCAATTGGAGACTTGTTGGCGTTCGCGTCGGCGATCATGTACGGTCTGTACGCGGTGTTCATGAAGAAGAGGATCGCAGATGAGACGAGGGTGGATATGCCGATATTCTTTGGCCTGGTGGGCGTGATCAACGTTCTGATCCTCTGGCCGGGATTGTTCGTGCTGCATTTCACCGGCGTGGAAACGTTCGAGATGCCACCCACCGCGTACGTGTGGATGATCATCGTGTGCAACTCTCTGGGCAGTCTGGTCAGCGACATGGCGTGGGCGTACGCAGTACTCTTGACGAGTCCGATTGTCGTCACGGTCGGGTTGAGCATTACCATCCCATTGAGCCTGGTAGCTCAGATCATCATCAATCGGCAGACTGTGGGACCGTTCTATTGGGTGGGAGCGTGTATTGTCGTGGCGTCGTTTCTGTTTGTCAATCATGAGGAGAAGAAAGATGAGGCTGTGCTCGTGGTGGGACCGACAGCGGCGGAGGAGGAGGGACAGAGGCAGATGGATTTGGACAGTGGAGGGAGGAGAGAAGAGGATGAGGGATTTCCTTGAAGAGGTAGCACGAGGTGATGAGTATCTATTGGAGAGTGAAACGATTCCAACAAGCGGCGGAATAGTGGATCCGACCTGAAACCGCAGAGCAGTTCTGGAGCTCGATCGGAATGGCCAGCGCATCGTGTAGGAAACAGTCGGAACAGACAACTCGGCAGCGTTGCATGCCTCGAGGAGGTAGACGGTGTCTCCTGATGCAGCACCAGGAAAAGGTTTTTGACTGTCGAGCGAGAATCGATTCGCTTCGGAGAGCCGAATTTCTGCAATTGCACGTGGAAGTTCACGTGGTCTGATATTTGAGCGTCGACAGAGACGACAGACCAGGGCAGAGGGCGCTCTCTCGGGCAGGATCGAGGTGATGAGGTAGAAACGGTTGGAGGTCTCCAGGCAGACATGTCGTGGGCCTCAATGATAATCGAGGAGGGAGCGGGAGGGAGCAAGAGGTCAAACGCGGACCACGAAGGAGACAACGAGTGGCCCGCATAGTTAGCATTATGCCCTACATTCATATTGCAGGCGCAAAGCATGTAACAAACAAACAAACAAACAAACAAACAAACAAACAATCAATCAATCAATCAATCAATCAACGGACTGATCAATGGATGAAGCACACTTGGAAAATTCTTGAATACGTTGCACACAAGAGAACGTCGTCGAATTGCCGTTATACGCCCATAAACCAGTGCTGCTTGACGCAGCGGGCGAGAGAGTGTCCTTCCTTTCTGTCATCCCGTGCCAGCAGTCTAGTAGTTGTTATCATCTTGGCCGGCTTGCTCCCTCTTCTCGCGTCCCGACTGCTCGATCTTGTTGTTGCCGAGGAGGGAACCAGCCTATCATCACAAGTCAGTCGTGGTAGAGGCTGAGCCAAGCATGTATGTAGAAACTCACTTTCTCCAGCAACTTGCCCGCAGTCGAGTCCTAAAACAGAAGGGCAGAAGGGTTAGCAACAATTCGGACAGGAAACAAGGGCAGACTGAGACCTGCTAGCATAGCCCGAGAGACAATCTCGGACAGCTGCAGGCGTTCTGCCCTTCGGTTTTCTTACTTTGCCACTGCTGTTGTTATCGTCGCGGTTGCTGGAGCCGTAGGAATCGTTATCGTTTCGGCCGCTGCTACCGCCGAATCCTGAACAAATACCATTGTCAGTAATGGTCAAAAAGCTTGGTAGTAAAAGAGAGTTGGAAAGAGACACGAACCAGAAGACCCGGTGTTTCCACTGCCGTAGGAGTCGTCATTGGAAGAGGAGATGGCTAAAACAGAAGAGCAGAAGGGTTAGCAGTGGTTCGGACACAATGGTAAAGGGGCAGGCTAAGACCCGCTAGCATAGCCCGAGAGACAATCTCGGGTACCTGCAGGCCTTCTGCCCTTTGGTTTTCTTACCGCCAGTGTGGCCGCGGGAGCCGTACGAGTCGTTGTCGTTGGAAGAAGACAGTCCGCCTGCAAAGCAAAGCGTATAAGGTTAGCGGATGTCTAAGATAGTCTAGTATGGACGAAGGCCTCGCGTCCGAGACAGTTTCAGACCACGCAGGCCTTCTACACTTCGGTTTCTTACCGCCAGTGCGGCCGGAGCTGCCATATGAGTCGTTGTCGTTGGAAGAAGACAGTCCGCCTACAAAGCAAAGCGTATAAGGTCAGCGGATGTCTGAGATGGTCTAGTATGGACGAAGGCCTCGCGTCCGAGACAGTTTCAGACCACGCAGGCCTTCTACACTTCGGTTTCTTACCGCCAGTGCGGCCGGAGCTGCCATATGAGTCGTTGTCGTTGGAAGAAGACAGTCCGCCTGCAAAGCAAAGCGTATAAGGTCAGCGGATGTCTGAGATGGTCTAGTATAGACGAAGGCCTCGCGTCCGAGACAGTTTCAGACCACGCAGGCCTTCTACACTTCGGTTTCTTACTGCCAGTGCGGCCGGAGCTGCCATATGAGTCGTTGTCGTTAGAAGAAGACAGTCCGCCTACAAAGCAAAGCGTATAAGGTTAGCGGATGTCTAAGATGGTCTAGTATGGACGAAGGCCTCGCGTCCGAGACAGTTTCAGACCACGCAGGCCTTCTACACTTCGGTTTCTTACCGCCAGTGCGGCCGGAGCTGCCATATGAGTCGTTGTCGTTTGAAGAGCTCAGATTGCCGGTGCGGCCAGAGCTGCCGTACGAATCGTTGTCATCGGACGAGGAGAGACCCCCGCCAGTGCGCCCGCTGGAACCGTATGAGTCGTTGTCATTGGAAGAGCTGAGGCCTCCTCCGGTACGTCCGCTGCTTCCGTATGAGTTGTTATCGTTGGAAGAGCTGAGGTCGCCTCCAGTACGGCCAGAGCTACCATATGAATCATCGTTGTCGTTGGAAGAGCTCAGTCCGCCGGTGCGGCCACTGCTGCCATAGCTGTCATCTCCTCCAGTGCGGCCGGAGCTGCCATAGGAGTCGTCATTGCCGCCGCGGTTGTTGTCGTCCTGTCAAGCGTGAGCACGGTATCATGCTGCTGCTGAATCTTGGAAGACGTACGCCGAAACCGCCGGATCGGGAGTTGTCATTGTCGCCATAGCTGCCTCCGGACCTGGAGCCTACGAAGACGATAGCTGTCAGCTTTGTTCCATGGTAGCTTGTATCATGGAGAATGGCCTACCAGAGTTGTCGTTGTCATTGTCGTAGCTGGACATGATTGCGGCTGATTGCGGCTGATTGATCTGAGGCGTGAGAAGCTTTGGAGTATGGGTAATTAATATTCTGTAGCGAAACGATAAACTTCAGAGACGCATTCAAGGAGGAGGACTTTATATCTCCCTCACCCTCTCTCCTTACCTCCCAGTCGGGCCGCATGCAGTCACCGTACATGGCACCGGACCAGCCTTCCACGGTTTAGTGACGCCCCACGAAGCAGGGTCCCGTTTCATCACGCCAGTCAAGCAAGGACTCTCCTTCGTGATGGAGCTTAGCTTGCCAGTGCTGCCCAGCCATACGAGAAGTATGTGGCACGTTTGTGCTGCAAGGTGAGCAAGCGAAGCGGGCACTTCCATAGTAGGACGCATCCTGCATCACGTCAGGTACTAGGGCTCACATCGTACGTTGTTGGCCGGCTGGCTGGAACGTGTTTGTTCCGTGGTCCAGCGGGGTGCATTGGCGGTCTTTGGTATCGTGATGTTGGCACGATTCGCTAAGCCTGGCTTGTTGCAGCTCGGCGGAGTTGGAAAGATCGTCCGTGATGATCTCATGCGGCTTGATCCTCGACGTACAGAACTCCTCGAAAGCAAGGAAGTCGGGACACGAACGAAGCAGATCCTGAGATCCGGCTCTCCCAGAGACCAAGGTAGAGCTCGGCGAGTCCTCGTCTGCGGCGTCCAGGGTAATCGGACAGACTGAAGTCGTGATGGCGGGGTCGTGGTCTTGCCTGCGGGCAAGCTGGCTGGCAGGTCAGCTTGAGCACGACCTTGACCCCACCTCTGGCGTGACGTCGCCTTGGAAGGCCTGGACTTCATGGCCAAGTGGGGAGAACATGGACTGTGATGAATGTGATCGGTGGATCGATGGCCACTGTTCAGGTGAGAGCAACGGTGGTGTATTCGATGAAAGGATTCGAGTGTGATGGCTGGGGACGACGAGGTGATGTTGAAAATTTAAACTCACCAACAACAGGTCAAAGGGGTCAGGCATAAGAACATGCGGCCCCAGTCAAGTCTCGATGGACCATGAGATACGCAAAGGTGAAGATCTTGACCACAAGCCGACTTCTGTTCGTGGCAGGTGTTCATTCGACCTCGAGCGTCAGTTTGGCAGGGATGATGGGCCTTCATTGGGTTGAAATGATAGGCAAAACAGTAGGCGCAAGGACCATCAGGTTCACTGCACGACCATCAGGTTCACTGCACGACCATCAGGTTCACTGCACTTCACGCCATGGCAGCTTCTCTCACAAGTCTCCACGATGTGCCATACACCTCCCCGGAGACCTCAAGAGGCTACTGACAACGCACTCTCTGCCGCAGGGTCGAAAAGATACTTGCAAATTCTTCTTGCATTTCGACGCATACACGAATGTCCGCTGGCCAGCTATACAATGCTATCCTCCTCACGCTCATACATGATGCCATCGTACTTCTGCCTCTTGCTGGGGATGAGACGGTAGAGTCCCAAGTAGGGCGTGTTGATCGGGCTCTCGCCGGTGAAGACGAGGAGGTCGTAGAGGAAACCGCCAAAGACGCAGCCGATAAATGGAGCGACCATTGGGATCTGGAGAGAGAGGAAGTCAGCGTAAGGAAATTGGGTGTGAGAGTTGCAGGATCGTTGACTTACCCAGAAGTAGTATCCTCCCGCCGACCACACCTGAGTGCCATATCCAAGCATGTACGACATCAGACGCGGGCCGAAGTCACGAGCAAGGTTGATTGCTGGAAACGAGACAATGTCAGCTCAACCGTCCCAGTCGAATAGAATTCTTTCAAGGACGACGACAACATACCGTAACCAGTCTCCCAACCGAAGCAAGCACCAATACCAAAAATGATAAAGAACAACACCAACGGCGTCAAATTCTTCGCTCCGATATTATGATCGTCCTTGATGGCGTAGATCATGAACATCAAGATCGTACTGGCGATGAACTCGCTAAAGAACATGCCCGTCCTCGTCATGAATTCGGCTGGGTACCTAAAACAGAAGGGCAGAAGGGTCAGCAATAGTTCGGACAGGGTATAAGGGCAGACTGAGACCTGCTGGCATAGCCCGAGAGACAATCTCGGACAGCTGCAGGCGTTCTGCCCTTCGGTTTTCTTACGTGCAGAAGATGCCCGCGGTCGCCATCGTCCTGATTCCGGATCCGCCTTCGAACTGATCGATGGCCGAGTAGTAATTGGCGTACACGACTCCCGAGGCACACATTGCGCCGAGGACTTGAGCGATGAGGTAGATGGGAAACTTCCTCCAGGGAAATTTGCGGAAGACGCAGTTGGCGAAGGTTACGGCGGGGTTGATGTGGCCGCCGGAAATGCCGGATGCGTAGACACCGAGCATGACACCGATGCCCTGTGTTACGGTCAGTACGATGGCAGGATATTGGTCGATGGTGAATTGCTTACCCATCCCCATGAGATTGACTGGTAGTCGCCCTTCTTGCCATCACTCAACACGACCTGTGCAACAACACCATCACCGAACAAGATCAAGATGAACACGCCCATGAACTCCGAGAAGGCTTCTCGCATGGTATGTCTCCAACGAGGCCATGCAAGACCAGGGTTCGATTCCTTCTTCATCTCCGCTGTCTGGCTGCGATTAATGGGAGCTCCTGTCTCCGCGAAAGGTTTGGCGGGTGAGGGCACTACGGTCGAGCCGTCCGAGCCGCTGGTGCGGTGCTCGCGGTGGGTGATGAACATGTCCGAGTTTTGCGTGGGAGAGAAGTCGTGCGTTTTTGGAGTGTATGTTTCTGATTCTGGAGAGTATTGTTTTTCGGGATCCATGGTTGGCTCTTGTGGTAGGAGAGAATTTGGGTATGCTGACTTGAAGGTGTGGTATGTCACGCGTAGCACAACAAGTCGTCGAAGTGGATGCAGTGGGATGGATCGGTTCTATTGATAGGACGCCAGGAAGAGGAAAGCAGGTGCAGAGTAGAGATGGAAATGGTCAACGGGCGATCCGGGTTTACATGTACTGCCAGGTGAGATGATTCTCTTGGTAAAGCTGACGGATAGAGCTAATGCTGGTCAAGGAGAGCTTCGCCAGTACTTGTCAACGAGACGGCTGACAATCAGGTAGCGATGTTAGCACTTAGCAGTCCTCGAAAGGAAGGAGGGCAAACCTTGGTCCTCACCATAGGCGCGTGCCGACTTTCAGAGGTACTGAGGCGACATGCAGGGTATTCATCAATGCCACGCGGAGGCTCCGCAACGGCAGGAAGACGATGGAACTTTACAGGCGAGAGCTCAGCAACGGGCGGCAACACGATTCGCTCACGTTAAGATTGACTTGCATTCTGGCAAAAAGGTTCTCCCGCGAACGCCTTCGAGAAGGAAAGTGCACTAGGAGCCACGCCCGAACGGGCTCGTTGAGCCGGTTCCAAGCATTGCCATGCGCGGAACGATGGTCAAACTCAGGTTGGACCCGCATGTGGTTGCGTTCGCGAGAGACACGGAGGTCGGACGTTCGATCCTGCAGCTCGATTGTGAATGAAAGTGACTCCGAAGGTGGTATGTCCGGATCGTGCAGCTGTCCGTCAAATGCCGTTCGCGCGGTGGAAGTTCTTCGGTGGCACAGAAGGCTGGTCTTCGAAGCTGTACCCTGGTGGTGGAGGTCGAAGACGGATTGGTCGGCAGCGTCTCTTGCTTGCAGCAAATGGAGGGGGAAAGTGAGGAGGCGAGGAGGGCTAAGGATAAGGTTTTCGTGGAAACCGAACCAAGGATTGTGCTGAAGCCGAACCTTCGTATTCGTGAACCGTGTGAACGGTATGGAGAATAACCAAGAGCTTATTAGGATGAATCGTGGTCATGTCAGCGTCCGCATGACCCTCATCTTCGTCTCGAGATCCCAAGGTACGACGAACTGCTTGTTCATCAGATCACGAAGGGACGGAGCCGGACGACCACTCGCTCCGGGTTGCTCCATATGATTCTTACCCCTCTACTAAGGACAGCTTGAATCGCCACAAAGATGGGGCAGAATGTGCATACAGTGCTGGGCCCTAATAAGCTCTTGGCCGCCAACTCGAAACAGGAAGTTCAACAGACGAGCAAGCCTCCAACTATGCCTCAATGCTTCGTAGAATCAGTGCCGAGCGCTCCACATTCCGATGGCAGAGACATGTGCGGCAGGGTTCTCCGCGCATGTTACCAGCACGGAGCGGGCGTTCACGCGTGGACTGGCCAGGATTATTGCTCTCGGTGAGTGTGACAGCTCGGATCCGGAGGGGAATCCTTCATTGCTGTACCTCACCTAGCCGAGCCCAGTAGATGCGAATGCCGTTATTCCTGGCTCACGTCTCGCTGAGTGACTTGGAGACCAAGACAAGAGGCGCGGCACGGCTGCACTTTCTTGGGCGGAGTTCGGAACCCCGCGGGTCTTTCTGCCCTCATGGACATGATCCAGGTATGATGCAGATTTTTGTCGTAGCCTCAAAGTTCGCTGTAGCATGGTACAGAATGGCAGAAGTATGCTGTATTGATCAGCGATGGAGGTAGGACATGAAGTCTCAACCGTGGAGTCGCATCCCCAGATTCCTCGCGATCGTGCCTCCACACACGTCCGCGAATGCTGGAGATATCGGGCCTTCTCCAGTCATTGAATGTCGGTCGGTCTCCACAGCTTGGAGTTTTAGACGAAGTCATGGAGACGGAAGTGGGGTCTGGAAATGGGCCTTGGCACTGGCGTCTGAGAACGCCCCTTTCAACCTCCCGTCGCGTTTACCCGGAGCAATGTACAGAGTTGAACAAACGAGACTCCACTGCAGGAAGAGCGGTATGAACCAGACTCGAGCAAGGATGGTCCAGCTGTGAACAATTTGCACACAATCTCCGACACGGCGCCGACCGACGACATGCCCGGCGACCGCGGAAGGAGTGGACAGAGACATGCCCGGCCAAGAGGAGCGATCACATGGTCCAAAGTGTAATGCGGGCAGCCTGGCAGCACTTCCGATGCTCTGCTCGCGTGGGGCATCACATGCGAGCGGTACTGGAAGAGGGAGCTCCCTCGAGCTGTCGTCGGCTGTTGTCGAGTAAAGCTGACACGACTGCTTCTGTCTCTATTGTTCTTCCTTCCATACATCTCCCTCCTCGTGCGCTCACTCCTACATCTCATACGCGTCCACTCACGCGAGCAGTCTGTCATCGCTGTGTTCATACCATCTCGCCTACATTCCCCGCAACCCCGCGTTGCTCGCTGCCCCTCATTCGAAACAGCACAACAGCAACAAACATGGCTTCTTCAGACATGGACTTTGTTGGCAGCATTGACCAAGGCACGACCAGCACTCGTTTCCTCATCTTCGACCGAAACGGCGAGCCAGTCGCGGTGCACCAAGAAGAGTTCTCTCAGATCTACCCAAGCCCAGGGTAAGTAGCATTCGTATTCAACCAATGACGCGCAACCAACTCACACCTCCTCCCGCCTCTCAGACGACACGAGCACGACCCGGACGAGATTATCAAGTCCGTCGAGAACTGCATCGCCGGTGCTGTCAAGATCTTCGAGGACGCCGGCCACTCGAAAGACAGCATCAAATCGATCGGCATCACGAACCAACGCGAAACGACCGTGGTATGGGATTTCAGCACCGGAGAAGCTTTGCACAATGCCATCGTATGGACCGACACTCGCACAGCGGCATTGGCGAGAGAACTCAAAGGACGCTCGGGAAGTGACAAGCTGCAAGACATCTGCGGTCTGCCCATCTCGACCTACCCATCCGTCACAAAACTCCTCTGGCTGTTGAAGAACGATGACAAAGTCAAGAAATGCTACGATGCAGGAAATCTGGCATTCGGTACGATCGACAGCTGGTTGGCATACAAGCTGAACGGAGGAGCCGAGAAGAAAGTGTTCGTTTCGGACCCGACCAATGCGAGCAGGACGATGTTCATGGATATTCACACGTTGAAGTACAGCGACACACTGCTCGACTTCTTCTCTTACGAGTTTGACATGAGGAAGATCCACCTGCCGGAGATCGTTCGCTCCGCCGACAAGGAGGCATATGGAAAGCTGTCCTCTGGTCCTCTGAAAGGCTGGCCTATTCAGGGTTGTTTGGGTGATCAGTCCGCCGCCCTGGTCGGGCAGAAAGGCTTCGAGCCAGGTGCGGCAAAGAACACATACGGTACTGGATGTTTCCTGCTTTACAATGTTGGTGACAAGCCGACCATTTCCACGCATGGTCTGCTCGCGACCGTAGCATACGATTTCGGCAAGCCAGTGTATGCTCTCGAAGGCAGTATCGCAGTGGCGGGATCAGGAGTCAAGTTCTTGATGAACAACCTTGGATTCAGCCATTCTTCCTCGAAAATCACGGAGCTGGCAGAGACAGTCAAGGACAACGGCGGCTTGGTCTTCGTCACAGCATTCAGCGGTCTCTTCGCACCCTACTGGATTGACGACGCTCACGGCACAATGTGTAAGCTTTTGCTCTATCATACTCTCCACGACTACCACTAATATTTCTCCTCCAGTCGGCATAACCCACCACACCGAACGCGGCCACATCGCCCGCGCCACCCTCGAAGCCGTCTGCTTCCAAACCAAAGCCATCCTCGACGCCATGGAGAAAGATTCCGGCCACAAACTCTCCGAACTCAAAGTCGATGGCGGCATGTCCAACTCGGAACTCTGCATGCAAACCCAGGCGGACCTGGTGCGCATCCCGATCGTGCGGCCAAAGATGCGCGAGACGACCGCGCTAGGAGCGGCGATTGCGGCGGGCTTTGCGGCGGGCGTGTGGAAGGACTTTGAGGAGTTGAAGGAGGTGAATACCAAGGGCGAGACGACGTTCGAGCCGAAGATGGGAGATAAGGAGGCGGGACGAATGACGAGGAAGTGGGAGAAGGCGGTGGAGATGTGTAGGGGTTGGTTGGAGGAAGAGGAGGCGGAGGCGAAGGAGGAGATTGAGGAAGCGGAGAAGGAGAGGGGGAAGGAGAAGTTGTAGTTGATCGATGCTCGATGCTCGATGATATTGGCGATTGTGTAGTCCTTGATGTGAGATGAGCTGATGTGCAAGATACCCGCGAGCGCTGGCCATGTAGATGGCTATCGACGAAGTCGACTGTCACGACCGCAAGCTTTCACTGTCATCTATGTCCACTTGTCGTTGTATGTTGATGCAGACCATCTTTCGACCTGGCCTGTATTTTTCAAGGACGTCGGGGCGAATGGAGAGCTCTCATAGGCTCGGTAAGATCGGACGCTAGCTCATGCTCTCAGAATCCAACCTGACCGCTTAAAATCTCCCAACCGCTTAAATTCTGCCAACCGCTCAAAGATGTTAACGGCTTAAAATTTGATAAGCGCTTGTGCAAGCATCTGCTCAACACCAGCAACCATTCATCGCCAACAAGCACTCGGCATTGCCTGCAACAATGCGACGGCCGACAGGCACACTCTTCGACTCTGGCAAAGTCCCTGGGTGGCATGATGGAAGAGCAAGAAGGCAAGACAATAGCACGCACGAACAAACAGTCGACCTTGTCAAGTCACAACGATCGAAACACGAGGAAGCAGTATGAGGTAAGTCGAGATTGTTTTCAATTCCGCACAATCATAAATAAATTCACTCGTCTCTTCTTCTCATAGACACATATCGTGATTGAAAATTGCCGTTACTCCATTTCCAATATCATTTCCACATCGGGGTCATTGCCCTCAATCCATAAATCCGTTTTTCATCCATCCATATCCATCCATCGTAAGAACGCCGTCTGGGAAAAGCAAAGACAAAAGGAAATGGGGCGATGTTCTAGAGATCCTGCTGGTTGATGTCGAGTACGATCCGAGCTTCAAGCAGGTCAATCGGAGAACAACGTCCGGGAAAAGTCTGGCGTAAAAATGTACGAAATCTTGCGTAGGTGGTATCATCTCCAAGCCGTAGAAAGAAAAGAAAAAAGGTCGTGCGGTGCCGGCGGCAAGGACAAAAGCAGTGCGATGCTTTTCGTTCTCGTGAGGGCATGGACCCATCGTCGTGGACGTGAGTGGTGTGATTCATCGTGCGTAAAGTCGAGGTCGTCATGTATAAACAATGTTCATCGATATCGTGAGCGGGCAAGTGCAAGACCGTGATGCATGATCTAGTTCGCGCGGATGACCAGCTTGCTGAGGAACTTGTTGGTGAGACAGTCGAAATCGTCAGGGTTGAACTTGGCGTTAGAGCGGTCTTTGAGGTAGGTCTCTGTTGTGGAAATTAGCAGATAACTCGATGAAAGTGACCTCAGAACGAACTTACCATATTTGTTGACGTGACCCTTGACCTCCGTCAGAGCATCACACACAGCGACGTTGGAATTGAGAAGGTGGTGATGCTTCTTCGTGTCCCACTCCTGCAGAGCGGGTAGCTTGGTCGAGATCGCCTGGAACAGACCAACGATGACACCAACGGGAGTCGTCTCCATGTCATCGCAGAATTTGTTGACAGCCTGCTCGTCCGGCACACGATAATGGCAGTCGAATTGCATTTCTTCCCAGATCGCAAGGAGAATGGCCGCAAGCATGAAGATGGTCGGCCAGTGTTTGAGCTTCTCTCCGGAGTAGACGGACTGATACAGAGATGACAGCTCGACCAGAATATCGCTTTGGAGTTCGCGCCACATGTCTGCCAGAGCGCACTTGACTTGGAAGTTGATCATGACAGGCGCAACGGTGCTGCCACTCCACTTTGACTTTGGATCGTTGATGCGGCCTTTGAATTGTTCCTCTTCTGTGAGTCCTTCGATCATGGTGACGTGCATTGTGAGGTTGTAGGCGAGGACGAGCTTGAGCGCCTTTCGTATTGAGGGCGTCTTCTCCTTCTGGTAGTAGCGATATGCCGTCTTGAGGATCTCGGTGAGGAACTTGGTGCCATCAAAGTAGTCGTCGACAAACTTCTCAAAGCCAGTATCAAGGTGGCGGTCAAGGTACTCAGACAGGAGTGTAGTGCTGACACCCTCCATACCAGCGGAGAGCTTGGCTGTGCCGACGTCGAATTCCACGGGATTGACACTTCTTGTCGTCTCGACCCAGTCGATGCCGAAGCACGAATCGTCTCGGACAAAGACTTCGCGGGCGGTGATGGGAAGGTAGTGTCCATAGCCATGAGTGATGTAGAGGGTACGCTCAATTGTGCTAAAGCCTTTGATGTTGCCGACACTGAATCCGAGACTGAAGTGGCGCTCATAGTCAGCCTTCCAGTCCTTCATGAAGTAGCCAATGTCCTTGATGTCCATGCGTGTGCACGGTACCATCCATAACCGGGCGTGACTCGGTCGACATCCGCCGCAAGGCTCGCCCTTGTCACAAGTCTTCTTCAGGAACTTGCATCGTAAGCAGGCACGAAGTTTTCGGATCTCATGTGCTTGCTGGCGCTGGTCTGGACGCAGTGGCCCTCGTCTCCGGCCAACCTTCTTCTCTGCCGGGCCGTCCTTGCGACCAGTTGGTGACTTCTTGATGACAGACTTGGTCGTCTTCCCCTCGAGAGGCGATTTGCGACGACGAAGAGGAGGCGATGTAATACCTGTTGAATTGGGAGAGGTGGTTGAGGAGCCGGACGAGTGGTATGAATGTGCGTTGCCCGTCGATGGGCTGTCCTCGGAAGACGATGATTCGGGTGTGACACGGTGATGGTCGCAGTGGTCGTGAAGCTCTTGTAGCTGAGCACCGTGAGTAGCAAGGTAATGTGCGTCGAGGAAGTCCTGGCCGTGGAGCGCATGTGGCGAATGCGTTGGCCATGGCGCGACCTCCTCCCAACTGCCGGAAAGCTCCGAATGCGGCCCATCAGACGATGTCTCTGAGTGGGTGCGGATATGAAGGTTCTGGCTAGGGTTTGATACCGTGCCGAACGAGTCGAGAGATGCACGGTTGGGATTGAAGTTGACGATCGACCATGAGCCCTCGTTGTCGGAGACAGATTGCACTTCGAGGATGGATCCTGTTGGCGAGCTCCCGGAGTTATTTGAGTGGGAGGACACAGAGTGCCTGTGGATGCCTGCGTTCATGTTCATCTGAAAGTTGAGGTCGTTGTGGAAGTCGTTCAACGGGTTGAACATGGCGTTCATCGAGTCCATAGGACCAGCCATGGTCATGAATGTTGCACCATCCATGGCAGAGGTGACCGGGAAGTTGTCCATCGCACCCGCGGGCATGAACTCGACGGGCGACGCCTGCAGGTGAGCACCAAAGGAGGCGCTGTTGTATGGATTTATGTTCATGGTCATGGCGTTGTTGTCTTGCATGATGTACTGCTGCTGCTGCTGATGCGTCGGGTGTTGTTGCAGTTGATATGGCCAGTCACCTCGCAGCATATTTGCGTAGTCGAGGTCGAGGCCAGACGTCTGTAGAGTGACGGGTTGGGTATCATGATTGCTACTCGGGCGACTCTGCACTTGCGGCTGCTGTTGTATTTGTTGTGGCTGTTGCTGGTTCGAGGTGGCGGCGATATAGGACTTGAAGTCCTCCTCTTGCTGCTGGGCGAGCTGCTCGTGGTGATGTTGTCGGGTCATGGTTTCGTACTTGATCGCGCCCAGCTCCGTCGTCGACCAGCTTTGCGAAGGATACTGCTGGTGCTGATGGAGCGGCTGACTTTGGTGGTGCGAAGGATCGAGCTGCTGTTGCGGATGCGGATGCGGATTTTGGAGAAATGGCGGGTAGGAGTGGGCTCGAGGGTCGTTCGGAGGGAAGCCAGGGCCGTAGTCGAACATGGCGTCCTGCTGGGGATAGTTGGCGTAGTGGTCCATGTTGAGCGTCGAACTGCGGTGAGCGGGAGAATCCTGGGTCAGCTCACTGCTGCTGAGTGTAGTCCGGTCGGGTTGGCGCTCGCGCGATGGTCGAGGCGAGGCGAGCGAGGCGTGGGTGAGTGGTGGAGAATAGTTCAGTATCACACCGCCGCCGTGGATGGAGTCGAGGAATTGAGCTTCGACGGGCAGGTTAAAGCGCCACGCTATCCGCTCTCTTCTCTTCGCTCCAGGTCCCGCAACGCGCTCATGATGGGCGGCGAGAGGCAGTCTTGATCGAGGCGGTGAGCAAACCGGACAAGCGCCTGAGGTGCATATGCAGGATATGCGACTACTGTGCCATCCTTGCCAAAGAGGCTAGAAGACCTCGACCAATCGGCAAGCCGTGCCTCCAGCCAGTGCCAATATTTTCGACTCGTCAATGCTGTCGATGCCGAATCCCAATGGCTACGGATACTCGGCTGTTGTAGAATGCCTCACAACGCATGTCGGTTCTTCTATTGTCTACGAACAACTGTTGTGAAGACAGGCGCGATTGACGCCCACGAGAATGCGATGGGCGCTAGGGTAGAGAGAGTTGGCTCGGCTCGAGCTCCACAGCGACGGCAGCAGGGCAAATAGTGGGGTAACGAGCAACGGCTGGACCATTCATCGTCTTCGGCCCGCCGACGATCTAGTTGGACGCCTCAGATCTTTCCTTTCTCTCTATTCCCAACGGGAGATCGATATACAGCGGTGAGAGACTGAGAGTGCCCCCGAGTCAGTCAAATAGATCCCCATCGTACCCACTTGGCACTCGACGCCATCTTGTGGTGCACCACTACTCGACAGGGCCTCGATCTGGAGAAGAAGTGGCAGGGCGAGTGTTCATCGTCTTTGACAAACCCTGCCTCATCAAGTCCGCACCTGGCTGGCTATAGACAAGGTTCCATGCCATAGCGTGCTCGTGCAGGATCGGACTTGTGACCGTCTTCGAAACACTGAAACACATCACGCAAGGTCGACGACGCCATGCGGACAGCATTGCGCTGCGCAGCCGTTACTAATCGCCAGAGTCGATGCTGTGGTGCCACGCGGCAGCGCCGACTGGGACCGCAACGTCGGCCGTGATGCTACGTTACTCCAAAATTCACTCGACCGGCTATCTGCATTCTGCATCTCCCATGACCTTTCATCAAGTCATGAACATCCATCTCATTTCATGTCACTCATAACCATTCTACCCGTCGGAATCCCGCAGTCGTCTCTCAGCCCGATACACACCGAATCCGTGCGCTGCGGCTACTGAGACGACAACGCATTGAATGACGATCTCTCCGCGTCACGCGACATCGAAGACTTGTCTGGACCGCAAGTCGCAACCCCATCCAGGCACTTCTGCGCACGAGTCGGCCAATCTGGAGAAGAGACGACTCAGTGGCTACATATGCCGTGCAGATTTCTGTCCGCACATCCCGGTTCCGATCAATGCATGCCATCGTGAATTTTGCGATCCATCCAATGTTTTAATTTAACTGCCAACTTGAATGCAGACCGATCAGGGACCGCAAATCTCTTCATGCAATAATGCGCCAATGTCGGTTTGGTGGAAATGCGGCCAGAAAGGCACCGCTTCCAACCACGGTGGCATCTGTCTAGATACCGCCATGCAGATGCAACCTCTTTGACGATTACTGATGAGCTTCTTGCCACCCATATCGTCTCTTGGTGTGGAAAGCCATGAACGCTTCCATCGCTTCGACAGCCTCTTCTCTACGGAACGCTTCTGGCCATCCATACTGCCTCCACATCTGCTTAACGAACAGCTCATCCAATTCCGTGCCCCAGTCCTCCTCCTGTGCACGTACTTCCTTCTCCGTAATCGGCCCGCCTCGCTCCTCCCTCGCTGACACCTCATGCGCCTTGCTCGTTGTAGCCAGCCATACCTCGCGACCAGGACATACTAAAATTTCCAACGATCGGTATTTCTCCTTCTGCCTTTTTAAATATTCCCGGACGTCGATGGACGGGTACATAGCAACCCGAATGATGTCTTCAATCACCACGCCCTCAGAAATGTCGAGTATAAGATTGCATCCGCAGCTGAGAAGCCGTCGTCTCCCAGTCCGTCGAATGCGATCTCTTGGTGGTACGCCGCACGTTCGTGCTGCTCGGCGTCTATGTAGTCGATCAAAATGCATTGCAAGTCGACCTGGGTTGACTTTCGCGCGTTTGAGAAGTATGGGAGATGGCGCATAACTTTGACCATGAGTTCCGACTTCTTTTCGACAACACTTGGC
Organism: Zymoseptoria tritici IPO323; assembly: GCF_000219625.1. Lineage (NCBI taxonomy): Eukaryota > Fungi > Ascomycota > Dothideomycetes > Mycosphaerellales > Mycosphaerellaceae > Zymoseptoria > Zymoseptoria tritici. The sequence goes on along the minus strand of NC_018216.1, from coordinate 1,414,036 downwards.
GGCAGGTCGGTGATGTTCCAGCCTTCGGGTGGAGGAACCTTGAGGTTTTGAGGGTCGTAATGGAGAGTGGCCAGAAATCGGTAGAAGTCGGTGAACATCTCTCCAAGCTCTTGGGCTGAGTAGGGAGGCTCCTCCTCAAAGCCTTCCTCGCTCTCGTGCTCTTCTGACTGCATGTCCTCGATGCCAATGTCAGGAGTGTCTTCCTCTTCGCTGAGAGTATGATCTCTGGAGAAGATCTCGGGTTGAGTCGTGGATGTGGTCATCTTGCCTGAGTGAATCGTCTTTCGGAAGTGTATCGATCTGCTTACAAGTGATCATTTTAAGTGAATTGCTCTCGCAAGGGGTTCTACTCATTAGTGACCGTCAACATTGGCTCGCCTTGGCATGTTTTGTATCTGTTCTGGTGCTCGTAGAAGATCAAGCTCGAGTGTCTGAGATGTGTTCACTTGCATAGATCACGACGATTGGACTTCAGTATACTATACTGAAGTGCATCTGCCGTTCTGACGAAAGATCGTTCAGCAGCCTGGAGCCTGGGCATTGAAAGGACGTCGAAGCAAGCAGATTCCTGCATCGTAGATTGCAGACTCACAATCGACTCCTGTCAGCAGTCGTCAGCGTGCGGTCCCTCATCCGCTGTGCGAAGTGCTCGGCTCAAGCTCTGAAGCCTCTGACACGGTGTCATGGTCACTGGCAGCATGAACCTGGCAAACCTCTCCCGCCACGCCAAAGCATGAGCCTCGATCCGCCCAGACTGTTGTGCGTGCTCTCGTAGATGGCTGGCGCGGCTGTCGAGGCTGGGAGATCCCAAGCCATGGACGATGATGCTGTCGACGATGATGAAGGGGAGACGTTGCTGCAGAGAAGGGACCCATGGAAAGTATCCGGGCTAGCCGGGTGGGCCGGTTGTTGCACTTCAGATTTAGCCGACTTAACCGGTATTTTGGACAGACCTCACCTTGTTCTATTTCTTTCCTCTGCTACACTACACACTCCATGTCAGCATCACTTCCTCATGGAGATCAACCTGATTGAGCTGACATGTACCTCTACATGTCATGTGGAGTCGCTAGGCGACCTCGCTGCAGGTCGCAGCACAGCCGCGATGCCTCAGCCTCGCCACCTCCGTCCGCACGATCAAGTCATCGACCATCGGGGCCTTGATATCAGGTTCACGGATCTACATGCGTCGAACTTGGTGTCAAATATGCGCAATGAACGAGCAAGCATCCCTACTTGAGCTGCCGGACGCGATCAGCCACGAAGGCGTGAGGGTTGACCATGATAGCTCGCCGTACACCCGCCTGGACCGCCATTCTCGAAGCATTCGTCTGCTGAAGATCTTATCGGGGCAATATACAGATCCAGTGTCATTCAGAAGCTCGTCGCATGAGCTGAATGCAGCGCCGAACTATGTCGCGCTCTCGTACACATAGGGTCGCCCTGATCGCGATGCCGCGATACGCATGAACGGACGGCTGGTGAATGTGAGAAAGAATCTTGTCCGATTTTTGCTTCAGGTTCGAGGTCTGGCACGTTACAGAGCCACATACTTCTGGATGGATGCTCTTTGCGTCGACCAGACCGACGATGAAGAGCGTACGCACCAGGTCGAGATGATGGCATCGATTTACAGCAGCGCAATGCAAGTCTTGGTGTGGCTCGGGCCCTCGTATTCTGGTAGCGATCTTGCCATGTCGACCCTTGCGCGTAATGGCAAGGTGTGGACAGAGGCCAAGATGAACAGATTCTGGTCGATCGCCGAAGGCACCGGATTTCGTGGCCTGTGTGAACGGCGCTACTGGACCAGGCTGTGGGTGGTCCAAGAGCTCGTGCGTGCGAAAGAAGTCGTTATGTGTTGCGGATCAAAGCTGGTCTCATGGTCGACCTTCGAGTCATTCCTTTCCAGCGCTCATCGATACTGTCCCTCGACTCGGCTTGGGATCATTACCGATTACACGGCGACCATGGGCAGTAATGCCGTAGCCATGGTCAGGCAGATTCGCGACATCAACGCGGAGGCGACCCTCTTCAAGCGAATCGTGTCATTCGGTCATCTCGAATGCCTCGACCCGAGAGACAAGGTCTATGCTTTACTTGGTACTGTGCAAGACGATCCTGAACCAATCGTCCCAGACTACACTATTGGTCTTGCGGCTCTGTTGAACACCGTCATACAGAATTACGATCGTGACCGGCCTGGAGTCAGGCTTCAAGATTGGAAAGAGCGATGTGAACAGCTTGCAGAAGCGATAGGAGTGGACCCGAACCTGATTTTCCTCCCGGAATCTGCCAGTACCCAGCCGACCAAACCATCTTTGCAAGAGCTACAAGACTGTTCCCTCGAAGATGAAGCAAGTGGGATATCACTTTGGTGGACAACGCACTACAAGCATGAGCGTGCCACTCATCTGTGGTCGGAAGCTCACGGTCGTGCCCAGATCAGCGCTTTGTTCGCATCTGCCGCAGCGTTCGGCAGTAAGGCTGCATGCGAGTTGCTTGTCCAAATTGGCAAGGTTGACCTCAATCATATAGATGCAGAGCTACGGACCGCGATGCATCGTGCAGCCGAGAATGGCCACAGTCACATCGTCAAATACCTGATGGAAGACCTTGGAGTTAGGGTCGACGTGCATGGCTTTCATGGAGCGACGCCAATGGGTGCGGCTGTGCATCGAGGACACGCTGACATTGTGCGCATGCTTTTGGCCAAATCGAGCGGCAAGATTTGGAATTTAAAGTCTTACAAGTTGCTTCTCGCGCACGCCGTGAAGCGTGGACACTCATCAATGTGGACCTATTTGACCGAGGTTGGCAAGGAACAAGACTTCGAGCCGTTCGATCAAGCGACTTTGCGTGAATTCGCCTTGCTCGCCGTGGAGAATTGTCACATCTTATGCCAGGCTGGGAAGAAGCAGGAAATACAGCCTTCCAGTCAAGCGTCTTTGCAGGAGTCGGCATTGCTGAGCGTGGAGAGTGGTCATGACAGCTTGATGACCCATTTGGTCCCCATTGCCGCTTGTCAGCCACCTGCTCGGCTGAAGATACTCAAAGATGCCGTTGCTCATCGCAGCGATCGTTTGATCCTGGCCCTTCTTAATGCTCTTGGCTTTCCCATACCGCGCGACTTCCAAGACCTACTCGAGATCGCTGCTCGGCGGCCACGTACGACTGGCCTATCTCAATTACTACGCGTCGCCTTATTCGAGTACGCTGATCGGAAGCTGTCCTCCAGGCCATGCGGAATAGCAGCATACGAAGGCAACTTACCCGCCCTCAGAATTTACCTCGATCATGCTCAGACGCATGGGGATCGCCGCACACTCGAGAATTTTGCGCAAAAAGCGCTGCTCGAAGGCGCCAGGGGCGGTCAGGTTGGAATCGTGGATTTCATGTTGCGCACCCATTCCGAGATCCTCAATGTTGACGGGTCGGCTCTCATCGACGCCCAGTCCCCACTTCACGAACAAGAAGTCCTCATAGTCGCAATGCGCCTTGGGGATCACGCCATGGTCGACATGCTGCTTTCGCTATATCCCAATATCTCACTGGACTTCCGGTCAGGGAACATGAAAGCAGCCCTGAATGATGTCGTAGCCCGTGGCGACGTGGCCACGTACCACACACTCCACGCTACAGGAAGGTTGATGCCCGATGAACCTTGGGCGCTGAAGCTGCGGGACTACGAACAAAGCAGAGCCGGTGCCAACAACGGACCTGTTAATTTTCGCACAGACTCTATGAACATGACGGCGGCGTTGAGAGCGTCCCTCGCGTTGTTCATAGTTGGCGGACCGCGTGAACGCCATGCTTTCCCATCGTGGAATGGCGAGTAAATCGATCTATTGGGCCGCCGTTGCAGATCGATGTGATCAGCCCAGCTTTTGCATAAAATACTGAACACCAGCCTGGCCATCGAACGAGGCGTGGTCCCTAACGCAGAGAGATGGCCCATGAGGCTTGCATTGTGGCATAGTTCGACATGCTCAACGCTGACATATAAATTGTATCTACCATTCAGTCTTCCACCCCAGTCGCGGACTCAACTGTCTAATGTTCTTTCTCAGCAGCGCACTCGATGCAAAAGCAAGTGGAATGAACGATCCGCAAACAACGGGTATCTCGCAACTCATTCACCTTCAACCAAATATCAGATCAGCACAAAGAACTGTGTTCCATCCACGACCCAAAAAGTGTATCAATATCTCTCCTCCCACTTCCTCATGCCAAATGTCATGCCCCACAACCGCCAGCACCTCATAGATCAATCAAACTCCCACCCTGCTGTTGCTGCTGCTGTCTCTGCTGCTGCGGCGCACCAAAGGGATTCGCGCTTCCCATTCCAAATCCACCAGCCGGTCCAGTCTGAGCAGGGAACTGCTGCTGCGGAGGCGGCTGGGAGAAGAATGGATTCGTACCCGTACGGCTGGCTTCCAATCGCCCCATGCTGCCAAGACCAGCCGAATTGACATATGTCCCTGGAGCCGTGTGCTGAGCAGGAATACGCATGTCGCCGGTGTTGCCGAAGGTGTCTTGCCCTTCGCCGCTGGAGAGGAGCTGGTTGAGCTTTGCTTGATACGGGTCTTGAGGTGGTCTCGCGGCTTGTTGCTGGACTGGAGATTTGGCTGGTTGAGGAGCTGTGAAGTTTTGAATCGGGTTTGGTCGGGTGTTGAATTGGTTCGTGGTTTGTTGCTCGGCAAGAGTGTTGAGTGTGGGCTGGCGGAAGGGTGAAGAGGTCTGGCGAGCAGCTTGAGTCTGTGTCGCGAAGGGGTTGTTCGAGCCTGTAGGCTGAATGCCAATAGGGGCAGCCGTGGGTTGAGTCGATGCCCAAGGGTTGTTCGATCCAGCCTGTGCGGTTGGCTGTTCTTGGACTGGTTGTTGCTGCTGGCCAAAGCCGTTCATTTGCTGTGCCCAAGGATTATAAGTATTCTGAGGCTGGAGAAACTGCTGCTGTGGTTGCTGCATTTGCTCGTAGCCCGTCGGTTGTGGTTGTTGATATCCAAATCCACCGCCATACCCATTCTGGAAAGCAGTCTGCTGTTGCTGCAGTGGTTGGCTGTAGGCATTCTCGACATATCCGGTCTGCTGTGGTTGCTGAATGGGATTGCCAAACCAGTCAACAGCTCCCTGCTGCTGATAGCCTTGGTTGAAGCCAGTAGGCTGGGTCGTTTGCGCCGGTGTGTCGTCGAACAGCAGATCGCTCTGGTTCTGATCCTCCAATTGTCGCTTTCGCAGCTCCTCTTCCTCCTTGCTCAATTTGATGGCCTTTGCGAGATCATCATCGGTGTCGTCTACATGAGTTTTGTTCCTGCGATTGGCTTCTTCAGCCTCATTCTTCGAGGCCTCCAAAGCGAGCTTGTATTCGAGATCGTCCTCATCGTCATGCTGCGGTCGGTTCACTCTTTCTCTGCGTCGATGGGTAGGCTCCTCACCACCCAGGCCAAACTCTTCAAGACCAGTCACTCGAGATTTCCATGATCCCCGATTCGTCCTTTCGGCGCGGAGGCGCTCCTCGTCGAGGATTAAAGAAGTCAACTCCTTGGCAGAGGCGCGGACTACATGCTGTCAGCGGCGGAGAACTTTGTGTCCAAATCGTTTCCCAATCTTACTGCTTGCGCCAACATCCCTGCCATCATCATCAATGTGCATGAACTCGCGCAGAGTCTTGATGATGTAGATGTTCTTCCGAGCCCATGTTACGACCAATTCGGAACCTTCATGCAGACAATAGTCCAGCACCTTCAAGCTCTTCAAAACGTGCCGCCAGTTCTTGCCCTTGTCGTTGAGCCGCTTGTCAAGCATGTCCATGACTTCGTAAAAGTCGGTAGAACTGATGTTTGGTACAAGTCAGCGAATGCCACAACAGACTCGCATGGCGAGACACTCAGTCGGATTTAGATGTCTGGGTGGTTTGAAGCCGATCAACAGGGAGATGCGGACGTACCTATTGAATGTGATTTTGGCAATATCAGCCATATCTGCGCCGGTTGGGCCCCATGCATCGTTGCTGGTCGCTACTCCCAGTCAGTCATACTCGCAGCAGACAAACCATGATATCGACCTACCCTTGCGGACTTTCACCTGCACTGAGCTATACCCTTTTGTGACATTTTTAATGCTGCGGAGAGCTCCCGACATGTTTACGGGCGATGGCTGGGACGAACGTCGCGCAGCTCACGGAGTGTCGTAGGCGGAGTATATCGAGGGTACTATTGTCCTCCTCGTGTAGGTATCCGGGCCCAGTTCTGCTCTTGTTCGTATTCGTACTGTCGAGTAGGCGGTCCGCGAGTCCTGGCGCAACGAAGACAACGAAGCGGAAATGCCCAGGAGAAGTCGACGAGGCGCAGCAGGGAGTATGTCGCCGGTAGTCGTGTCGAGATTCAAGGCTCCAAGTATGTCACGAAGGCAAATGGGTGTGGAGGATCGAGAGAGAAGCACAATGGCTGGTCCGGGTTGTGTGTGAGAGAATAGAGAGCAGAGCAGCGAGCTTGCGACGACGGCCATCAAGTGTCACCAAGTCCTTCGTCATACGCCGCCAAAGCCGCTCGCCGCAGTTCCACTTTTGCTTGGAGAGCGGATGACATAAGCTGGGCCCAAGCCAAGCCAAGCCAACAAACCCGTGGGACAGGATGCGCACCACACTCGATCTTTTAGCACGAGCGAGCTTTGAGATTTCCTTTGATTGTGCTCGACGACGACGACATCAACGACTAACCCGACTTCTACCACCACAGCAAGTCAATCATCATGGTAAGCACGACCACAATCCTCCAACACCGCAACGTCTAGCCCATGGCGTCTCTGCTCGCTGATCAACTGTGTCCGCGACCGATATCTCGAATGTTGCCCGCTCCACACGCGACAGCGAGCATGCCCTGGGCATGACTTGTCTTCCAATTCCACCATCACTCCGAGGAGAGATGCGTGTGACAATGGCTTGAGCTGCTGTGATTTGCCTTTTGGGCGTCACGCAGTCTCTTTAGAGAGAACAGCACTGACTGTTCTTCTCAATGACAGCCTCCAAAAGCCGGCGGCAAGAAGGCCGCTCCAGCTCCATTCCCTGCCAGCAAGGCTGGTGGTGCGAGCAAGAAGCCAGCAAAGGTAATGTGTACTGTCCCTTCCATCCTTCTGTCAGCCTACTGACCTCCGGAAAGAACCCACTCATCGAGCGCCGTCCACGCAACTATGGTATCGGCCAGGACATCCAGCCCAAGCGCAACCTGTCGCGCATGGTGCGATGGCCCGAGTACGTGCGCCTGCAACGCCAGCGCAAGATCCTCAACATGCGCCTGAAGGTCCCACCGGCGATCGCCCAGTTCTCTCAGACCCTCGACCGCAACACCGCCGCCCACACCTTCAAGTTCCTCAACAAGTACCGCCCGGAGACCAAGGTCGAGAAGAAGGAGCGTCTGCACAAGGAGGCCACCGCCGTATCTGAGGGCAAGAAGAAGGAGGATGTCAGCAAGAAGCCATACACCGTCAAGTACGGTCTCAACCACGTTGTTGCCCTCATCGAGGCCAAGAAGCCTGCTCTCGTCCTCATCCCCAACGATGTCGACCCAATTGAGCTTGTCATCTACCTCCCAGCACTGTGCCGCAAGATGGGTGTGCCATACGCCATTGTCAAGGGCAAGGCACGTCTCGGAACAGTCGTCCACAAGAAGGTATGCATGAATGAGCAATGTCCACGTCGATCAACACTAACAACGTTTCAAGACTGCTGCCGCTCTCGCCATCACCGAGGTCCGCGCCGAGGACAAGACCGAGCTGTCCAAGCTCGTCCAGGCCGTCAAGGAGGGATACCTCGAGAAGAACGAGGAGGCCAAGCGCCACTGGGGAGGAGGAATCATGGGCGCCAAGGCCCAGGCACACCAGCGCAAGATCCGCGAGCGTGCCGAGCGCGAGATCAAGATCTAAGTACGAAAGTATTGAGCATCTTGTTTCTTGTGTGTACCTCCTCAATTCGATCATGGGCATGGCGTGTGGCGCAATCATCAAAAAGTGCAGAAGCAGTCCACGGTCTGTCTTACCTGTCTGCTGGGAACTGGTTTGGGCTTTTTAGCTGGGGAATGAAAATTCGAAATGACACTTCAATGAGAATCTTCAAACTGCAGCTGCTCGATTAAGACCCGCGGCAGCATGATCACTTCACTTCCCGTTTGCCTGTTCGTCGTGCCTGTCTGTACTATGCCCTGTGTATGTATGCTGTCTCCCCGCTTCGCTGCTCCCAATGCTCCCGAGGCCTGCTCGATGCACCTCGGCTGGGGCTACCGTCACAAAGGAACCGCATCTATTCTCATCATGTTCGTTCTATGTCGTACTACCGAAAAGGAACCATGCGATCTATGATCTAGCGCTCATCATCTCATTCCTCATTCCACATCCCGTTGCTCGTCTAAGCCCACATAGCCCTAAACTTCAGGTTAAATTCAGTCTGCAGCTTCTGAAAAGCCTTGAGCACAGTCTTCAATCCCTCTCCACCCTCTCCATCCCAGCTCGCCGGCAATTCCTGAGCCTTCGCCTCCGCTTCAGCATCTTCCTTCTGCCGCACAGCCTTCGCCGCGGCGTCCTCCTCCTCACCAGCGAGATCCTCCCACGACTCGGCGTTCTTGGCTTGCTTTTTGGTGGGAGCAGCGGGACGTTGGCCGTTGGCGTTGCCACTGCGGTCAGTGAGCACGATGCCCGAGTCGGCGGCGCTGGGACCGGAGAGGTCGGAGGCGGTGTCTTCCGCGGCGGCGACTTTGTCGTCTTCCGCTTCCTCGTGCGCATCCATATTTCCCATCACGTCCAACATATCCATGTCCGTGCCATCGGCAAGTTTCATGAAGTTGAGGAGCGAGGTAATGATGGTCGCGAGGACCATGGAGAAGTCGTTCAGAAGGAACCAGATTTCAGCGCGGCGGATCTTGTTGGCGCGCTCGATGGTCATGACGTCGCCATGTTTGAAAAAGTCCAAGAGGTAGGCGTTGAGCGGCACGTCCATCTCCTGCGGGTAGACATCCATGTGAGGGATGACCGCCTCCTCGAGAAAGACACCGTCGCGAGTGGTCTGGCACAGGTCGTGAATCGAGGTGAAGTCATCGCCGTGGCCGGATAGGCCAACGAAGGAAGATCGAACGCGAGTCGGTTGGAGAGACTTGAGGTTGGCGGCTGCCGACTGTCCAGATGTTGCGCCGACTTCGATCTTCGAAAGTGGCAAAGTGCGGTCCGCTTCGGTGATGTGCTGGTTCACAAAAGTCTCGACGTATGCCTTGTACACACGCAGAGTCTCGTGATTGTGGTCGATGAGGATCTTGGATGCCTGCTCGGGCATTGGCGGCAGGAATACAACCGACGACGAGGGCTTGACGACCTTCTCTCGGTACTCCTGATCGGATTGACGGCACGTCTGTCGATTGAAGAGATGCGACATGACAAGCATCAAGGTCTCCAGCGTATCCTTCTCGTTCGAATTGATCTTCGAGCACAATTCGTGGAAGTATCCCTCCTTGAGAAGTGCGTGGAACGCGAACGACGAGTTCTCTGTGAAGTACAAGTGGCTGACCAGTCCTGCGAAGTTCAAAGGCTGACCATCAGATCCCAGGAGGTGCTGGCGACGCAGATACTCGATCGAGAATCTCAAGTGATGCATTGTCTGGTCCTTGAAAGATGGCCCACCCATGTACAGGCGAGGCTGCGAGAGAAGAGCATTGATGGCGCTGACGGCATACTTGGCACTGTTGGAGTCGTGCAAGAGAGTGAACAGCCGCAACACCAGAGTCGTGGTGATTGGGAAATGTCCGTTCAGATCCGGCAAGCGGGAGCTGATGAGTCTGCACACCTTCTGCCGCGAGATGCCTTGGAAGACAACGTTTCCAAGAAGATCGAATCCACGGCGTCCAGCACGGCCAGCACATTGCCTGTAGTTGAGCGCAGTGAGGAACACGGAGTCTCCTGAGAAGACAACCGTCTTACACGGCATGTTGATACCCAGAGCAAGAGTGCCGGTGGCGATGATCACACGCAGGAAGCCTTTGCGGAAGAGAATCTCCACGACTTGACGGTACTTGCGGTTCATACCGGCGTGATGGACTCCGACTCCGCGACCGAGAGCATCGATCAACCAAGACGGGACCTGACGTTTCCAAAGTTGTCCAACGTAGATCTGAAGCTCAGACGTTTGCACCTTGGTGTGGTCGGCAAAATGGTAGCCTTCCATTGGCGCGTCTGGATCGAAGGACTCCCACTTGGTATCCTCTCCGCCGGCGGCCTCTCGCTGGAGATCGAGCTTTGAAGCCTTGTCTTCATCACCCTCATCTTCCTTCGACTTCTTGCTTGGCTTCTTCTGCGCAGCTTTAGAGGCGCGCGAGTTGGCCTTCGCCTTCATTTCCTTGTATTCCTCAAACTTCTCGAGAGTCTTCTCCCACTTAACACCACTCTTCTTCTGACTCTGCTCGGCTTGTTGGAGCTGTTCGGTCACGGCCCTACAGACCTTCTCACACTCGTGCCGATCGAAGTTGAAGCAAATGGCAGGTAGCGCGTCTTGTTCATTCAGTCTGCAAAGCATGGGCAAGGTGGTCTTGAGCAGGTTCTGAGTCGTTTCGACCCCGGGCTTGTTGCTGTTGCCAGCTGCAGTAGAGTAAAGCTCTTCCTGGTCGTCCTTCCTAAACGACTGCTCCAGCTCCTTGACCAGCGCATCGTATGGAGACGTAGGGTCTTCGAGCCACGTCTGTAGCAGAGCCTTGAGAGACTTCTCCCAGGCGAGAATATCGACTTTGCGTGAGACGGCAGGCAATGTCTTCTCCGGGCCAAGGCTGGTGGGTACAGCGTGCTTATCTGTCTGGACCTTGGCCATGGCGTTGTACAGGAACAAGCAATCGCGAGCCTCCAATGCTAGATCCTCTGGAATGCCGCGAGACTTGTCGACCAAACCAGCAACGGGGTGAACATAGTTGAAGCCCTTGAGACCTTCGAGACCCAGCGATCCAAAAGCTGACTTTCCAGGTACGCCCTCAAACGAGAAGCGCTTGGGTGGAACGTAGAAATACTTGCGCAGATCCGAGTACCGGTAGGGATGCTGCACTGTGATGAGCTCCTTGCCGATGGCTTCTTGGGTCGTTGCCAGCCATCCGCTGAACTCGCCGGGGTTTCCGACGGTGGCAGAGAGTGCAATAATTGGACATGGAGCCATCAGCAAGAGCTGTTCCCACACAACACCGTCTTCAGCATTGCCGATAGAGTGAATTTCATCGAAGATGATGCGTCGCACACGGCTTGACCACGAGTTGGCATTTGTCGGAGCCAGCAGCATGATTTGGAGAACGTGTGGCACCGTTACCAAGACTTGACAGCCGTTCGGGCTGTTGATGCGGTAGTCTCGAGTGTGGATGGCCCAGACCGATTTGCCACCATACTTGAACTTCTTGCTGTAACGAGCTTGAATTTCGGCAGCGATTTGGTTGACCAACGCCTTTGTTGGCGCAACGTAAACTAAGACGCCATCATCGTCTGCTTCGAGCACCTTTCGCATGGCGTAGAACGAGATGAAAGTCTTTCCGGAAGAGGTCGGAGCGACGACGAATACACTCTGATCTGCGTCAATGGTGTCAAGCACCTTCCGCTGCCATCCATCTGGTTGGAAGTCAACTCTGGGATCTGGTCGGGAGTCGAAAGACCGCTCGAGGTATGGACCACACTGCAGCAATTGAAAGTCCTTAGAAGATAGGCCAATGGACAATGGCTCGACCTTCGTTGGGAGAGCGAAGGTGAACGCGAGCTTCCTGTCAGTAGCATTCTCGGTAGTCTCCGGGACTGGCGGAAGGCTCAGGGTCTTGACAGTCATGTCCAGATATTTGATGATAGTCTTGGTCAGAGTGTTGCGCTGGGCAATGCTTCGAGTGTGACT